>NC_065567.1:23901079-24593026 GCF_022605725.1 Anthonomus grandis grandis
TAATGAATATTCAATTGCGTATCGTCGGCAAACTGGTGTATCGAGCAACTATCTACAATAAAACTGTGTAAACTCATTGTATGTATTATAAAAAGTATATAATGGCCCAATATTTCAAAGATTCCCATCAACCTCAATAATCTGATTTCGCCCCAGAAGATGACATTTTCAGAGAAGCAGTAGTGTTTTAACTTCGCAACAAGAAGGTTATGTTCTAGGTTATCAAACGCCTTGCTAAAATCCATTATTACCAGCAGGTAAAATATTATCTACAATGTCTAAAAGAACCGTTATATGAGAACCTATGAGAGGGCCTAAAACCAGACTGACATTTGGAGAAGAGATTATTGTTTTTTAGGAAGTTAGCTACTTGAATGTACAATAGCTTTTCAAATGTTTGGCCTAACACAGGCAAATGGCTGATTGGACATAAATCTATACGAGGATGAACAAGAGCAACGGTATATATTCTCCACATTTTTCCATCATTCCTAGACTAATATCATTAAGTCCAGTAGCATTTGACCGAATTGAAGCAATAGTTTGGGACGCATCTTCTTGGGATAAATGGACAAATTCAAAGGTTGAATATCATTTGATACACGATTGTTTAGATAAAATTGAACCGTATCGTCGTCCACCTAACAATTTAAGGAAATGACTGAATCAAGAAAATGTGTATTAATTTGATGTGCAACGGTCATGCACGAATGAAGTTGCTCTTTTATTATAAACATTAAGATCCCTCAAAATCTTCGAAGTGGTCTCACTTGTTTCTATTGTGCTAACATGATGAGAATAAGTTGCTATGAACTTTCTGTATTACATATCCCTTTGCTACATCCATTGATTTTTTTTTCAGAAATTAATCGCATGTCACTGGAAATTTATGTTTAAAAAAGGAGGAAACTTTTGGATGTACATTGGAGAGGTTTTTGCTATCTGGATACCCAGTAATACTCTGTGATTGACGCAATAAAAAGGTTTGGAGAAATCACAGAAGACCACTGCGACTGTATCACCAATAAGGGATGGTACTTTATTCAAATGACCTCAATAATTTTTCATACGGTTAGGTTACTAACAAGGCCTAGACAAAAATTGACGTACTGTAGACCAGTTTTGAAAAATGTTTCACGCTGATGTTTCCTATATTCCAAAAAAGTAATTATAATTTGGCTCCTATCCACAAGCAACCCCTAAAAGCAATGCTCGTTTATATTTTTCAAACTATAGTAAAAAATTATACTAAAATACGGTTTTATTTTACAGTTAGGAAAATGCCACTACAATAAAGGACAAGCAATTGCGAATATCACGTCTTGGTCGGTCCTACCTGCGAGGGATGAAAAAGCTCTGGAAATAGCAGTGGCCAATATAGGGCCGATAGCCGTATCGATTAATGCGGCGCCTCATACCTTTCAGTTTTACCAGTAAGTCTGGCTCATTTAAAAATTGTTGACCTATTGATTGAGATACATTCTTTGTTTGTTCAAAAATCGCTGCTCGCTCGGGGGATTTATTGCCCTCTTAGGGCCGTAAACCGTGACTAGAATCGGCTACGTTATTGCCTGCATTATTATTAATCATTATGGAAATTGGAGTGTTCCTTCAAATTATAGTCTAAAGGGCACATAAGCATATTTGATAGTATCGGTTTTGTATTGAAAATGTTGGGGGTGGTTTTTTTAAACGATCCAATAATTAATCTACTCAGTGACAATAAACATAGAAGTGTTGTAATACCCCAAGAGTATTTTTTTCATGATGTTTTATTTTCATTGTCATTGACCATATTGAATAATACTTAATAATTTCTTATTTTTTTAGCAAAGGGATATACGACGACCCAGGCTGTAGTTCTACAAGCGTAAATCACGCCATGTTAGTGGTGGGTTACACAAAGGATTATTGGATATTGAAAAACTGGTGGGGCAAACACTGGGGAGAGCACGGATATATGAGGCTCAAAAAGAATAAAAATAGATGCGGCGTCGCTAATTATGGAGCTTACGCTCTTGTATAATTCTCGTTACGTGAAACATGATTTAAAGTTGGATTTTTGCAGTTTTATTTATGTCGCTGCTGGGTAAATCCGGTAGGTAAATAAAACCAAAATGAAATTTTAAATACTTTTTATTTATGGATTTTATGTGAAATAAAAACAGTTATTTATAAATATCAAAATATTAGAACAAACATTCAATATCTGAGTTAATATTACAAATAATATGGTATTTATTCATGTAACAATTAGTCACAAATTAATAAGGGAACGAACATTAATGCTTGTCTCCTGGATTATGCATAGACAACCTTCAAGGAACATTGCTTTTAACAACTTCGCAGAGCGGTTTCTGCTTCTAAAGGCATCATCAGGATGAGTATGACATTCGACTCTGTAGAATGCATTGTAATGGTAAACTAATAGATTCCATACAAAGCAAACGAAACTAAGAAGCCTTTTTGTGGTTCAACTGGACCTCTTAACATGAATTAAGGAAACAAGCATAAATGACTAAATAATCAAAAAAAAACGTATCAATGTGACATTTCTGTAGAAGTGAAAAAAAAACATAAACGATTTAAAAATTACATAAATGTCACATTAAAAGTGTATTTTCTACGGCTATCAAAAATTATCAATTATTTGTTTCCACTTAAGCGAATATCCATTTTAAGGTGGAGAATTGGTCGATGATAGTAAACAGACGTAGAAAATCCCAGTAAATACAAAAAGAATTTTAATCTTCTAAGAACAGTCCTCGAGTACCGAAAAAGGAAATCACATTTTAATATTATGGCATGTGTAGTTAAGCACTTAAATAAGGTTTAAAGGAATGTTCTTATGTTAAAATTAATTTGTGTTTATTGGAGAAAATATTGTAATAACGTGTTTGGTAAAAAATATATATATTCTCTTACAAGTAATATGTGTATAATCCACCAGATGGCATCCATGTAATACTCTAGAGTTTATAGAAAGATGTCCTTTTATTGGCGGACTATATACATCTGGCCACAGCAGAATTTCAAAGATAATAAGAAATAAAATGTGGCCAAATGTGTATACAAAATGGTGCAATGAATTCAATGTCTTTTTAAGCACTAAGTACAAGTTGACCAAGAAGTAAATTTACATACATTTATAAATCACCTTATATAATCGATATAAGACTTCCGAATCGAAGTAAACCATACTAGCAACATTTCATTAGTCTATATAGACAATACTGAAATTTATATTATATCACCTGTAGGCTAGAGCTTTACCGAATGTACATGTACAATTAACAAGGTATTTTAATAACAATATTGGGATTATTATAAGCAGCAATATCAGGCTTTGAAGCAATTTCCACACAAATTTATTAGTATTGATAGATAGTTTACTAACATTACATAAACATAGTAGGACATAATAAAACTTACATAAAAATACTTTATTTAAGTTTTATTACTTATTTTTAACTTTATATAAAACCTGTAATTATATACATATAAACTAAAAAATGGTTTTATATTTTGTATCTATAGAGCCATTATAATATTTATTTATTTCAAATGACTACCATATGCATAAGTAGTTCAAAATGTTCGTTTAGTCAGGAGTACCTTTTGCTTCAATAATTTATAATCAAGCCCTGAAAACTCAGGTATTAAATTGTTAAACTAGTACGAGAATCGATAGTAAAAATGTACAGGGTTGTTTGTTTTTGATATATCTTTAAGGGAAGTATTAATTATTGTCCATGCATGGAAGCAAAAATTCATGGTTTTCCATTGTCTCTAAGAGATATATCAGAATATGAAAGAACGGATAATAAAAGTTTCAGTAACAATTCAGGTCGAGATAGGACATAAGAAATATCGGCTTTGTGGACAAAAGCTGCAATAAGTAAAATAGAGTAATAGAAATTTAGGAATATGCCAAGATGTTGCAAACCCGAATGCAATTGCTATGTAAAGGCTATACAGTAAGAATAAAACAGTAAAAAATTTTTTTAGAATCTAATTTTAACTAAACAACCTTTATTCGGAGGAAATCATGAATTGCATTAAGCAATGAAACAAGGGGAGTTAATAATTTAATAGTTAATAATCTGATGATGCAGTAATGATAGCAAGTACATTTCAAGTTTTACAAAATCTAGTGAACAAAGCAATAACAACAAATATGACAATAGAGGTTAAAAAACTAAATTTATGTTAACTAACAAAAAAACAAGCATGCAGTACAATAGGTAAAAAAATACAACTATGTTGGTACCATTATCAACAAAGAGAATGACTGCTCCTAGGAAATAAGAATTAGAATTAAGAAAAAAACAAAATCAAGGTTTATGAAAATAAAAAAATATTATTCTGCACAAAAAGTATCAGTTAGTTAGGTCTTAAAATCAGGTTGTTGAGATGATAAATACTAAAAATTAGTGCTGAGACGGATGAATAAAGAAAAAGAAATAATTTTTACAATTAAAAAATAACAAAAATTACAGTATCTGGAACATTTTATGACTGGGTAAAAATACAGATTGATACAACTGATAATCTAGGTAAAGAAGGAAGAATTTTTATGGTTAAAAAATCTGCGTAACTGGTAGGAATGCACAACAAATCAGTTGTTTAGTTCGACTGTTTCAAAAAAAAAAAAAAAAACGCTTCTTAAAGCGTCATTTATTCTAACAATCATCGACGATGGCACGACGACGTATCATATAAATCAACGACGACAGCACCTCAAGAAGAAGAGGAAATTCTAGAACCAGTTTAAAAAGAATTAAAATAAAAAAAAAAACGGTTTACTATCGAATCTCGGACAAGTTCTAAGATTTAATTGGAAGCAAAAGATTAAGTGGCTTAAGACGTCAACAAAGTAGTGCCTATAATGAACGAACGGAAAAAAACAATATTCATTGCACGTAAATAGACATATTTAATAGATATATCGTACAACTATGTGAATTAATTTCACAAGGAACTACATAAATGAAATAATAATTCTCTTTCGAAAAAAAAACTGTTTCTTATCTCACATCGGAAACAAACAATGCTTATATTGTATTAGCGCAATTAAAAATAAACTATGTAGCTCTAAATAAGCCCTGCACTGCAGAGAAAACTGTAGTAACAAAAGTATAAAAATGGTTTTAAGCCAGAATATAACTCATATAAATAGTAAAAAATAGTAATAACTAAAATTAAAAAAGCACAGCTATTTTTCAACTTTGCAACTTATAGATCTAATGCAACTGATCATTTTTATTTCGATCCCAAATATCTGTTGTAAAATTAAAAAATTGCACAAGAATGACGAAAACTACACAGATCACGTTACCTTACCCTAGGATGGTTTAAAGTAATACCTTAGAAATTAATAAGTTAAAATTATAAAATACTTTAAAACAGATCTTATTCAGTAATGTCCACGGGACGACGCGCCATTGCTTAAATTGTCCACACTACTGCCTTCCTTTTCAAGCCAAAATATGTTAAGTTTTCTTTAGTACACTATCACAGTCAATTTAAATCATGGCGATTTAATACCTAAATATTAGTCTCGAATGTAAATATAATTTTTAGTGTTTTTAATCCAATCATTAATGGGACTTCTAAATTTAATAAATCACAAGGAAGTTGATAGTCACCACAGCTTTTATCACAAATGAACTCGCAACTAATACACATAGATACTATCGCAGGTCTGCAGACGATCTGAATTTTGGCAACCAACTGGGTATTTCAAAACTGTATTTAATACGTCGTTGTGGATCTCCAAAGAATTTGTGGCATAGTGCAATACCAAATCCTTCAAGGTTGGATATATGTGATAAGGTTCCGAAAAACCGTATCCTTTGCTAGTTTGGTTTATAATACAATGGTTGGGAACCCCGTTACAAACAACCACCAGCACATAGTTGTGGTTATTTGGGGATTTTCTTATTAGGAAACAACCATCTGGTTGGTCACTTAATAATTCCTCAGCTTTCTCTCGCGACAAATTTGGTAATAGCCAAGTATTTGGGTCGTTATGGGGCATCTCATCTGTATCTGTTTCTATCTCTACTATTGTATCGTCACCGTCTCTGTTTATAATGCTATTTATTTTGACTTGAGTATAGCCTCTTTGCAAAAGCCACCGGATGTATTTATCACGTTCTCGGCGTAACGCATGAATTTCTGGTTTTAAAGAAGTCAATTGCCTCTCGAGGGATCTATTATACGCCTCTTTACTCTGCAGATTTTTTTCCAGTTGCTCACAACTCTCTTCCATCATTTTTAACTTGTCTTTTAGGAATTCCGCGTTAATTTCCAAGTTCTTGATCTCATGTGGTTGAGCTTCGATTTGAAACTTTTCTTGAATAACCATTTGCTCTTCAAAAACCTTCACTAGCTCTCTAAAAGCACTTAAAGAATGTCGTCTAGTTTGCACTTCTTGTGAAGTCTCAATAAAATCTTTGGACATTCGTTCACATTCTTTCTGCTTCTTCATTAATTTATTGTGAATCAATTCCAACTTCGCCACAAGCTTCTCAATATGTTCCGTCTTAGCCTGGATCTCTTCTTGGCTGGTTCGACTTACAGGATGCATCAGCTTGATGTTCAACGACGTATTGTACTGCGAAAGCGAAGCTTTCCTGAAGTGGTTTATTAGTTCCACGACAGAATTGAACGTATAGGGTTCGGTGAACCCATATTTCCCATCCCGATGGCAAATCTTAATCAGTTTATTCGCTCCACCCTTTCGCAACGTAAGGGTATACTCGCCACCTTTGCTAGAAGCATCACGCACTAAGAATGTACCGTCGATCGTGTCGTTTAACATTTCGTTGACGTCTTCGCGATTAATATCGCGCCAGTACCATTCGGCGTCTTGTAGAGCCATGTTGTTATCCCGTTCCAATGATATGGAGGAGTCGCCGGGCCACATCCGAGACACCTTCCTAGGGGGAATCGCTGGAGCCGATGCGAATTCGGGAACTTTCTCTCCCCAGTCACAATGCAGCAAGAGAATTTCTACTATTCGGTTGTGTGCCTGAGTGTTGTACACCACTTGTCTAAAATTTAAAAAAAAAAAAATAATTTGCAAGAAAGAAAACGTTCGATAGAAGCATATTAAAAACTAAAAAACTACATATTTCTAAACTATAAAATTTTTAAAAACATGTTATCAAAAAATATAAAACAGGCTTAAAAATAAGTAAAACTGCTATATCTAATGTTTGTCTGATACCTCTCTAGATACAACCTTGTTCCTCTGAACAAGGTTGTATATTTTTTTTACTGAGTTTCTGTTAAGGAAGAATGTAGAGATTGGTAGTGGCAAATCATCTACCTGGCGAGTCATATGAACAGTGTTAGACGCAAGATTTAAGGCATTTATGAATAAGAATGGATGTTTACAAAATAAAAAGAGAAAATAGAGTTAAGATTTTTTGAGATATGAAGAGGGGTTTACAAGAATCTTTTAACCCAGCAGAACATATTTACGACAATGATTCATGACACGACACGGAATATTTTGACTAAATTACAGGGTAATATCAAAGGCAATATGATATTATATATATAATATATATTAATGGTACAAAATTGGCATACGTTGAGCCTGTTAAAAATTTGGGAATCATTTTGGACGATTTTGATGATTTTTCAAAAAAACTTGTTTGGCACCTAAGACAAGATAATAGACATATATTAAAAGTTAAGTTAAGAAAACTACATAGATCTCTTGTACTATCACAACTTAATTACTGTGATTCAGTTTATAGATTTTCTTTGGATCTTGAAGTAAATTCAAAAAATTCAAAAGTTTGACCTTATATCCCAGTTATATCGAAATATTGGATTGCTTCGGTTGGATTTTCGAAGGCTATTGCATTTTTCTAACAAAAATTATTATGTTCCATCTTCCCCTAGCACCTATTAAGGAAGACTGGTCTTCTGTAGAAATAATCATAATTAAATGTTAGATTTCCTGATATTGAAGATCTTTTTCACATAACAGTAGTCTACCATAAACTACTAGTAAACCTATTAAATTTAACAATTGATATCTCTAAAACAAACTTTGAGAATTATTTGCTTACATTACGATTTAATGAGGTTAATTTTTCATTAGTTTGTTGCATGAGTTTTAATTCCTAGTCTGAGTGTGCAGGCTCAAAAAAAAAATACTTTTATTAATAACGTGCCTTAAATACCTATTTATTTTATGAACGATTATGATTCTAATAAAAACATTTATTATTATTATTATAAATAAGTTATTGGCCATGCAAATAAAATTAAAGAATATTATACAGTCTCCGGAGACAATTTCCATCATTGAAAACAGTCGGCAAACAAAAACAATATCCGTCAACAAAAATATAAAATTTGAAAATTGCGTCGTCTATCCAGGAGTTTCCATGGCGACCAACCCAGTTCAGGCAAAATGAACCCTATAAAAACCAAATATCCGAATTCCCAACGGATGCAATTTTCGAGTCAATTCGCTGTTTTAAATTATTATTCCTTGGGACGGAACCAATTTATACGTTAATTTAGGATTTTGCAACAAAATGGTGAGTAAAGAGGACACGATAATTCCAAAATCGAAGCGGGCCAAAAAGTCGAAATTTTATAAAAGTAATTAAGGAGAATAATTAATTCTTACCAGCAGTTGCCGCTTTAATGTGGAATAGACACTTCTTTGTTGAATTTACATCATAAACTGATCGAAAATTTCGTTTAATTATTACAGTATTTATCGCAGTAAATGTTTAATCACAACGATTTATTTAATACAGGTCATTATGTGGCTTACAAAAGTATATAATGATAACTTTCGCCACTGTAGCTAGACCCCCAGAAAACGTTTTAATATTGAATAAATAAATAATGTATTTTTATCTGTACAACCCAGCTGATAAGCTCCGTGGACGATTAAGACGAATAGAGGCCAAACCATTATAAATTTAGAAAATTTTCCACTTAAACCTAAGCCAGTTAAATACTTTTAAACTAAAAGTAATAAAGTGCATTAATTAAAAATTAAAATGTCAAGAAGAATCTGGTCTCAAGCCAGCTGGCATAAAGTTCGGTGCTTATTATTATCAATATATGCCAAGTGTTTCAACAATCACCTACTAAATAAGCCTCCATAAATTTAACTTATTTTACAGCCAGTTTCGCGATTTAATAAGAATGGTGGAAGAGCATCGCACATTTTTAGGTTAGAAATGCGGAATGCGATAACGCTGGATGATGGATTAAATAAAACCTCGTCAAAATGAATATAAAATCTAGAAAATAATTTGAGAAATGAAATAAAGAATATAAGTGGACGTTTGAGAGCTTCTGTGACACAGTTTTAAGATTAAACAGGAAATCATTCAACTTGCGCTAAATCTTTGTTAACATCACTTGAATTTTTATATCTCAACATGTGTTCCACTTTTTTTCTTTCAGAATTCTGATCTATCAAACATATCAAGTGTATTTTTAAGATGGACTGATAAAATTTTGTCATTTTAATGTTAGATATTTTTAGATTAGGCTTTAATGTAATCAAAATCCTATATAACATTAAGCAATAAATTGTCTCTAATTCAGGGTTGGTGACTCAGTGGGCAGCTTAAAATATTATGCTGTTTCTAGGCCAAGCGGTTTTTTTTTTTTGCTTTATGTCTTAAAGTATTTTATTTTCAGAATGGTCCCACCAACTGATGCCAACTCAGATATATTAATTTTACACCCTATATATTTTTTACTCGTACACAATTATCAATATTCTAACTCGAGGAAATAGACCATTTTTTATCAAAGAGACTGGCTTAATTTAAACAGTAATAAATCCTAGTCAGTTTTTTTTTAACTTTTAATATTTAAAAAAAAAAGACTAGAGTGTCTTCAGACTAGTCCAAAAATCAATTATTTTTAAATTTTTACTACTAGAACCCAGGATATTCACTTGTCAATAAGAGACGAATTATTTTGTTTCTTACAGGCACCCCTGGAATAAAAATTCCAATTTCTTGATTTTTAGTGCATGGATTTTAGTATTGTTTTCAAAAAAGATAAAATAGTCTTAGGAGTAGTCTAACAAATAAATAATTTCTAAATGTTGATTACTAGAACCCAAGATATTCACTTGTCAATAATAGAGGAATCATTTTGTTCATATAGGCACTCCTGGAATAAAAAATCCAATTTCTTGACTTTTAATAAATGTATTTTTGTAATTTCTTTTAAAAAAACTAGAATAGTCTTCAGACTAGTCCGAAAATCAATAAAATTTAAATTTTGACTACTAAAACTCAAGATATTCACTTGTCAATAAGAGGCGAATTATTTTGTCTCTTACAGGCACTCCTGGAATAAAAATTCCAATTTCTTGACCTTTAGTGAATGGCTTCTAGTTATTTTTTCAAAATATATTATAAATAGTCTATAAATAAACAATTTCTAAATTTTGATTACTAGAAACCTACATTCACTAATAAAAAGGAAAACAGATATGCAACACACACTACATTTCTTTTATTAGTGAATACGGAAGGTTAGTTATTAGTTTGTAATTTTGGTGTAAACTAGGTTTAATTATAATAAAGTGTTCGTAAGGCATTATATGTCTGTTTCTTCTTTCCAGAAGATCTGATGATGCCTAATACAGGCGAAACACGCGTTGACTTTTTATTCAATATGTTTGAGACCTGTGACTTGGAGTTTAATTTATTACTATTTACTTAATATTCTAGTCCAATAAAAAAATCTCTTATATCCTGTAACAAATAATTAAAAAGGAAACTATAAATAGAAAAGTTTATGTATTTGCAATATTAATTAAGGAAACAGGAAAAAATAAGCCAACATTTTTTTGGTCAAGCTGGGTTGGTATTGTCACTGAACGAGTCCAGTGATATAAAGGTTATTCAATATTTACTTAAAATTTAAATGATATTGAAATTACGTTTCTAGACTAAACATTCAATGTCAACCAAAATATTATGATATACCTAAAAATTGTCCAAGTTACATGCCTGCTTCTTAAAAATCAACTATGACACCCTGTATATTCAAAGGAAAAATTACATTAAAGAAATGTCGTGTATTGATATATCTGGTTAACGTATATGTGACGTGCTGATCAACTAAATTATTTATGATTCTCCCTTGAGTAATTTTTATGAGAACACTGGTCCTTCTAAAAAACTCCTAAAGGAAACCTATTAATAAAAACAGAAGTCGAATACATTTAGAAGATTTACGAGCCAAAAATGGTACTTTGAAATATTCACGATCCCCATATAAAAGCATGCGGTTTTCAAGGCTGACCTTGAGGGATTTTCCTCAAGGAAGTTAATTATAGCACATGCCTAACACTGACCAGATGTGATGTGCTCTGATAATAATTTTTAATACATAAAACATGGTCAGTGTATTATATTATTAAGTAAAACTTAGTTATTTACCCATTAGTTTGCAAAACCGTGATTTCCCTAAGGCACTCTCTTATTAGATTGACTGCATTTTGATTCGAAGTTTCATCACATTTGCAAGTTTTATCATCGATAAGGCCACTACGCGAATTTGCAATACACATTATTAACTAATTTAACTTTTAAGCATAACAAATCTCACTCACTACCATTGCCATCAAGTCTGGCGGATAATTCTGGATATTCTGACAATAATTCCTACTTAACCGTATTATCAGAGCGTCTCTTATCAGATCGAGATACTAAAATCATACAATGTACTTGAACGAATGTTAAATATAACGTGCATAGAAACACGTATCTCGCCAATCGCAGAAGCTAACCATCCATATGATAAAAGGTTAAAAAGCTCACGTTCTACGTTGCCGCTAATATCAATTTATCGTTTGATCATACATTATTTTTCGAATATGTGAATTAATTTTAAATGGATGTTTTTTACAAAAACTAGACATTATTGAAAGAGGGAATCGTTTGAGAGCTCAACAGCTGCAACGCCCCAACACAAAACCGACGGAATGTTACGGGAGAATTCTCATATTCCCTCTTCAGCTCGATAATAATTAGCATTTCTTGAGTACACCCTTATAATAGTTTGCCCTTAAGCAATTGGGCAATGTAAAGTGTGTGTACGGCTACTTCAACCAACCAGGACCCTTTTCTGTCACCAGGCATGAAAACCCTTCTTTTTTTTTTAAATTGGGTTGCATCTAAGGGTTTGAAATTTCTTAGAAAGAAAGGGCAAAAGCCACCTGTGGGAGGTAAAATGAACACGCCAAAATAGACTTCGAAATTTATTAGTAAACTTACTAGTGGAATCGTTTGGAAAATTACTTTATTTGTTGTGTTTATTAAATGGAAAACTTGGCTCGTTTTTTTTTTTTTTTAATATTGTTAAACGGCTGTTTGGAGTTACAGAAGGTGCAGCCCAATGACGTTACCGAGAAAATTATTACCTTTAATTATAACCATTAGTATAATTATTGTTTTATTGTCTCATTTAATTATAATGGCACATCGATGACCAATATTGAACGTTTGGCAACGTGGGCTCTTTTTTATTAGTCACAATATTGCAATTTCTGACGCACATTCAATACAGTGTTTGGAATAGACGTTAGGTCGTCATTTTAAATCTGCACCTCAAATAACTCAAAGGCTTAGAGGTCTAATTTCCGAATTTAAGAGACAAAGGAATTCTTCGAATATTATTACTTAGAGATGCATTAGGTTAATTTCCATTGTCCTATGGAATGTCTCATTAGGGCGGAGAGTAGAGGGGTTAGGGATACATATACACTAATTGTAACTAATGTATAGATTCAGCTTAAATAAGTGGAACAATTACTTAAGAAATTAAAACTGAAGAAGTAGAAGAATCTAAGGATAACAATGAAGATAAAAATCAATAATGATTCTAGTTCCTAGTTAGAAAAATTAGTAAAAATTATTAATTAATTTGTTAGATATGTCTGCAGGGGACCTCTATCCATCTTATCCCGTTTGTTTTAAAGGACATTCAAATAAATAATTTAAAATTATTGATGGAAGGTTCTGGTCAGTCAGAACTTAATTAAGATAATTTTAAGAACTTTCCTGTTACTAAAGGAAAGAAATTTAATATAGCTTGTTATTCGCATCATATCCCATATAGCACCGTTTGTCCAATGGACATCCAAAAGTATTATCTAGAATGAACATTCATTGGGCATGCAATGGATTACCGGTTTAGGATATCTATGTGTATTCTTATTATTGTTCAACGTTGAAAGTATAGATTTCTAAAATTATTTTCAAACAGCGATTAAGGCTGCTCCATACGGACATACATTTGACAAATCTTTGATAAGCTACGGAAGCTATTTGTTTAATATGTTGTAAATATTCAGATACTTGAAATATTTAATGAATTTATTTGTAAAAAAAAATCTGCTCTAGATGATCCGAAGAATTTTCCATTATTTTTCACTCTTGAACATACGTCAAGAAATTGATATTTATTTAGGCTATTTATTTGAATGCGAGTACTTCAATTTTAAAGCTTAAAAGCCATTAGAATATCCCAGAAATCAATAGCCATTAGAAATCAAGATATTCAGTTACCAATAAGAGTCAAATTATTTTATGTCTTCCAGGCACTCCAGTGAAAAAATATGAATATCTTAATTCTTATGTAGTATCTTAATTCTTAGTATATGAATTTCAGTAATTTAAAAATTGCTCATATAATAATATCCCAGAAATCATTAATTACAGCATATTAGCCATTAGAAATCAAGATATTCAATTGCCAATAAAAGTTAAATTATTTTATTTCTTCCACGCACTTCACTGTGAAAAATGTCAATTTCTTGATTTTTAATAAATGAATTTCAATAATTTTTTCAATAGTTGCTTGGAGAGCCTTGGAGTATCCTACAAATCAATAATTGTTACATTTTAGCCACCAAAAATCAAGACATTCAGTTGCCAATAAGAGCCAAATTATCTTATTTCTTCCAGCTACTCCAATGAAAAAAATGTCAATATCTTAACTTTTAGTCAGTGTTAGATATTGACATTTTTCTCACTGGTTAGTTAGTATCATAGAGTTAAGTTAGAGCTGATAAGAAGCCAACAGAGACAGCCATATGGAAATGCCTTCAACATGCAAACAAAGTTATAAAGAATAAATAATATTTACTCTTAACTGTTTTTCTTTCTTAAATTTTAAGAAAATTTTCAGTGTCCACCATTGGTACATCTAAGTGTATCTTATAGGATAAATAATGGATTTTAAATTGATATACAAAAGTGTGTCGTTTAACTTTCAATTGATATTCAGTGGATATCATTTGGACAATATTCGGATGTCCATAGAATAGCTGGTGTATTTAAAAGGGGACATTCACTAGATAAAAGGCAATACTCTCTTTTCTTTTAAAAGTTACTAATAATTTCAGTAATAGTAAATATTTAACTAACTAATAGTGATTTTATGTAAAAACGTAGAGACTTTTTTGGTACATATATATTGTACTTTTCTATATATTTATTTGTTCGTTAGTTAAAACATTCTAAAATAAAAAAAAATTAAATCTATTAAGGGCTCAAACTTTCTGACATTTTTTTTTTGTCATTCACAATATTTTCGATATATTTAAAAAAAAATAAGTCGATTTTTTGGCCCAGCTAATTATTACATATACATAACCATTTAGAAGATGGGTACGCTACTGTTTATCAGTATCTTTTAAACAAGTAAATGTTGGTATAGCATATGTTAAATTAAATGGGGTTAAAATTTTGTATAAAATTCAAAAACTACTATTCCATTAAAGTCGTCGGTTGTTTTAATTGAGAAACATTCCTACTGGTCATCATAAAATAAGTGAACACAAAATTGTAACTTGATTATAAAAGTGGCAAACAAAATTTTTTCAATTTGTATTTAAAAAAAGGTGGCATGTGTCTATACTTTCGTTAAGAAGACCACTGTCGGAACTAGACAAAAATTAAAAAAAAGGTGCCATGCCCATAATTAAGCTACTCACTGTAGGCGAAAACCGTCTAAATTGATCTCCACTTTTAATATAGCCATAGATCGCACCATATTTTGAGAAATAACAATAAGCAAAGATGTTGCAATTATAAAAAACGACAAGGGAGACTTTACTTCCTAGCATCTGAATGCGAAAAAAGGAGGGTTTTCGAAGTAAAATGCTTGTCAATTGAAGAAAAGTGCCATTTCATTAAAAAAAAAGGTGGTTTGTATCAATACTTTCGTTAAGATGATCCCTGTCAGTTCAGAATTACTCACAGTATATTAGAAATATCTAAATTGATCTGCTCTTTTAATAAAGTCATAAATCCCAACATAATTTAAATAATAATACTAATAAGAGTGATAAAAGAAAAAGAGACGTGCGAGCTACTACTGCATTTTATACTTACATAATACGATCCCATGGCGGCCTTAGATATATGTGGCACATAACTTGAATAAGAACGGTCGGTGGATTTTTGTTCCCTCTCGCGAACTCCATTTGACACAAACGGCATAAATGGGCCATGACGAAGTGGAGAGTGATCGCATGGTGCTCGGGTAACTCTTTAACGAGCTGTTTTAAAATAGAGGCGCACTCCTCGTCGTTCTTCTTTTTCTGCGCTTCCAAGAACTTATCATACCACTGGACGGGAATTACTGGGTCAGGCAATTCCCGTAAGTATTTCTTTATGACACCTGCGATGGCTACCGGACTGCACGTCGTTAAATCTAATTTATTGATATCGGTATCGATGATTTTTACCAGTTTGTTTACCTGGTCTGCAGGTGGAGTGGCACTGTATGTGTTGTATAACTCAAGAGTCTTATCGTTCTTGGCTCTGTTTTCAAGTTCGGCCACGCACTTAATCAGAAGCAAAGGAGCTTTTCCTACTTTAGCTTGTATACATAAACCTTGTCCGAAATATGATTTAAACTGGAAATATGGCACTCTTCCGTCCTCTGATGGTCTCCGGGTGCAGGACGACGTCCCGGTAGCCATACAAGTCCTATGGGCGATAAACCCGCAGTCTTGGCAAATGAAACCTTGATGTAGCAAACCTCTTAAGTATTTGTTACATTTTTCGCATCTTTCTAAGGAGTTGAAACTATGCTGGATCCAATTATGAGGATATCCATTTGATGTGCTCGTTCCTTCGCCTAGTTCGTTTAAATCAGGCTTTTTTTCTTCGGTTGGGTTTAACAGCTCGTCGATGCATGTTAGAATGGATTTTTGGTGGAACTCGTCTTTTATTCCCATACCCTAAAATATTAAAAATAGTAATTATTTCAAGAAGGTCCACTAAACCTAAAAAATCTATATAAAAGTTTATTGTGTTGGCGAATGTAATAAGTGAGTAGAGTTCAAGTTTATGTGGGTAATTGTATACACATTAATTTGTTTTTCTACTACATTACTGCCCATATGAAAAATCTTTCTTTTTAATTCATTTCCAAAATAATATGTAAATAAAACTTTATTGAGAACCCAATTTGAATTTTCAACACCCTGCATACAGTGCATTGATGACGAAAGGAACAAATTCATTTAAAATTTAAGTGTTTTTTGGACACAATTTTTGCTTCATTTAATAATCCAGGACTATTAAACAGTTAAAATTAATATTCTGATCTTTTTTAAATTATAATTTTACATAATATTTCTGATACATTTATAAAACAAATTAAGTGAAATATTAGGGAATATTTAAAATTATTACATATATAAGATGATACTCCAGGAATATTTTGAGTATAGCTACTTGTAAATTTTTCCAAGAAGTCCTTAATATTTTGACATCTGAATAATCTAAAAAATATTCGATAATTGTCTGAATATTATTACTAGAATTTTAATTAAAAAATTTTCCTTCTCTCTCGATGGTCAAATATACCAGGAATATACAAATTACTGTTCGCTTAATGGACTATTCACAGAACACATTTTACTAACATGTATAGAGAATGTTCAAAATTTGAAGCAAAATCCTTTTGTTTTGTTTGATTCTTGGATATTTAGTGAATGTTCCGGCTTTTTTTTTATTTAAATAAAAAAAAAAATTAGAGTATTTCAATGGTAAATATGTATCTGAAAAGTTCAAAGTGAAATATTTGGTGATCTTTAGGTAAAATTCCCTCTAACTCAAAAAGTTTTTGAGGCACAAGAATCGTTCTCATATGAAGTTATTGAGAAATAAATATTCTTTTTTGGGTGGAAATTCTTTTAAAAATATTCCATTTATTTCATAAGAATATTCTCGAAATAAGTCGAAATTTATTGAGAAAATTGGTGAAATAAGTGCCTCAAACAAAAATACTTCTAAAATTTTCAACTTAAAATAATCTTCAGGATTTGCACAAAAATCACACTTTTTCGGTAAAGTAATTTAATATACACTTCCTTCCACGTAATTTTTCTTAACGGCAAAAACCGTTAAGTCAAGCATTTTTTTCCAAATACTTTATATTTACATGTCAACAACACTAAGCCATAATTATACGGTAAAAAACGTAATTAAAATTTACGTCACATTAATCAAAAGATAAGCTGCTTGACTTATGTGACAATATGGTTTGCTTGAAACTATGATTAAATATCTTGATACTTAAATTAATTATTTGCATGTTATATAGTCAATTTGCAAATCAATAACCCTTAGGCAAGGGGATGTTATTAAGCAATATTTAAAAATAAGTCAAAACGATGAATTTTTGACAAATTCCTTTAAGAACATTTAAAGAATGACCGTGATTCTCCCCAACCCTGAAAAGTTCTATCTGGCCCTAATATCATAAAGAACATAAAACGATAAAATCGCAATTTAGTAACCTAAAAAGGAAATTCACGTTTACTGTCCCAACCCTTTTAAATGAGAAAATAAATTACGAGATAAATTACGATTTCAATAAGAATCATTCCTACTACATCGAAACAATCTACTGAATTTTTGTTTTTTCGAAAATATATGAAACAGGGTCAACCTCGAGGGATGCAGGAAAGCTAAAAAAACATTTTTCAATAAAACGTCCAACATTTTATTAATATCGGTCAGAGACCTTTTGAGTAATATACTGTCGACAAAGCGACGAGCGGGCGACACTTTTGGAAAAGATATTTTATAAAAACCTGAAAGGCCTCGATTTCAATTTATTATGGCAATAGTTTCCCTTTTTGTTTAGTACCAGGGGATGTAATATTACGTAATGTAGCCCTAGACTATTGTTCGGAAATATCGAAGCATTACTTAGTGTTAGATAAAATTATAAAGAAAATAAGTTCCAATTTAGGTGTTAAACTCTGGTTTGAGTAAAATAAAAAAAAGCTTACAAGTAGTTTTTCTCTGTCTAAATTGACAAGATCCACCCCTTTGATATCCTTGTATCGGAACATATCCGAATACAGATATAGATTTTGCGCGGCCATCCATTCTAGCACGTTTGATGTCGTCCATTCCGTGATAGGCTGAAACAAAAGGAAACCATTAATTATTAATTTATTTTAAATTGATGTTTAAAGCACCTATTTAACCCATTTATACAATTTTAACTCCCAATTGACTTTGGGTCAATTGTATTGTATAATTGCCAAACTCGTGTATATTAGACCTTTAATAAAATGCAAGGTCAATCCTTTCTTTATAATGATCTTACAGGAAAAAAAGGTGAACGGTGACTGTAATTTTGATTACTAAAGGATTTTTTTTTTGGTGGAACGCCAAAAATATTATTTATGACTTATATGGAGTAAATCTGACACCATTTAAAATTATCTTCATTTTTTTGATTTTATTATCAGAATTAAACTCTTGCAAAATATCCCTGTTAAAGTTTAAGCCCTCTTCCCATTTAAACTGGAGCTTATCTCCTGTAAGCTTTAGAAAGGTTGTCACACAAATTAACACGCTTAACTTAACAAAAACTTTATACTGATTTTATTTTAGATAATTGTAACAACCCTGGATTCATTCTTCTTCTTTGAGTGTTTATCCATTAACGAATATTAGTAATAATCATGGCCATAATGACCGCAAAAAGGTAAAACCAAAAGAATCTTATTTAGTCTAAGAACAATTTAAATACTAAACCGTACGAATGAAATTTCTAATACAAAATGTGTGAAGCTTTTAGGAGTGCATATAAACAACATTTAAATGAACATATTGATGACACTGCTAAAAAATTAAATTCAACCAATTTCCTCCTAACAAGGATGAAAACACTAGTCGGCAAGTCTATACTATTGACAGTTGATCATGCATTCTTTCAATCTCATTGTGATTATGTAATTTTGACTTGGAGGCACACCCCTCAAACTAAGGGAATTTTTTCACTGCCGAAGAGGGTGATTCCTGTGATTCAAAGGCCTACACAAAATTTCAATTCTTTCCTCATTATACATAATGAGATGATGACATAATGATGTTTTAATTTTATGACCTTTAGATATATATTTTTGACGTGTATAAGAAATTGTTCTTTTTCTTAGCATTAATAAAACAGTATCGGTTGCTGATTGAGAGCTGTCAAATGTCCGATTACAACAAAACCAATTGAAAAGCACAGATGCAAATTAAAAATTCATGGAAACGTATCATTTGTGTCAGTTTCTTATCTGTACATAAGGGATCGGTGAGCTTTACGTGCGAATAATGAAACAAAAACAAAATATAAGAAAAAGATGCGGCAACAACGCGCACTTAGTAACCCGCTTTCGCCGGTTCGCCGGCATGTGAGGTAATACTAAAACTAAAGGCAGAACAAGAGAGAGAGAGTGAGACGGATAGATCGCTTGCCCGCATAGCAACGTGGTTTGAGTGTCACTATTAGTGAACTAAGCACCTATCGTAGGCCTGCATTAATCCGAAAAAAAGCACGATCTAAATGTTACTGTCCTCTCCTGCTATATCGCAGTTACATAGCAGGCGTCGATTTCGCTTTGGAGATGAACAGAATAAATTTGAAAAATTGATAGAACCGCTTTTTTTCTCTCTCTCCCTCTCACTCGTCGTTGAAGCATCATGCATTGACTCCGGGAGGAGAAAATTAATTATTTTTTACTAACACATTATATAGGAGCAGAGTAAGGTTTTCAAGTAAAAAACATGTGTGTTCTGCAAGAAAATTCTTCATTTTCCTCAAAGAAACATGAGACAAACCCAAGCTTTTTCAACGTGAAACCAAGATAACTCATTAGCCTTTCCAAGTTCTTTAGTCCACGATAACTCTTAATGCACCTTTAGAAATCCATCAAGGTCTGCATGTAAAGTTCCCTTATTAATCAGTTACTATTTGAAAGCCAACTCAGAATTTCCTAGATTGCCTCTTAAAATGTCAAAAAATAGTCGAATATTGCAGAGTTTTTAATTCAATATTTAAATTTCTTAAAGAACACTACCTTGGATTGGGGAATTAATTCTACTTGAGTAATAGGAAGCAATTTGTTAAATACCTTGGAATATACCCTGACACTTTCCCGGCCATTTCCTTCACAATACCAAAAAACTAATAACATATACGTCATTTCTGCAAAACTGAATTTTTTAGCCAGTTTACCAAATTAGAAATTCAAATTTTACTAACAAGCTTAAAACACCTTATTTATATGCGCACTAGCAAATTCTCACTAAAACACTTATCAAACAATTCTTTTTTCCTCCGAACATAAATAATATGGGTGATAACGAATATTCTTTACAATAAAAATATTGGTTTATTATTACTTTTCTACACATACATACAAGACTTAAAAAAAAATCAATTGGCATAATTATTTTTTTTTTTAATAACTGAATTTTATTACCTACTAAAGCTGATAATTGAATACGAAATATCTTGGACTCTAACAAGGGTACCATTTTTTACTCTAAAGCGTTAGGGAAATTGTTTCCTTAAAAAAATAGTTTAATTACCAAAAAAAACCCTGGATACCAATTTTCAAAGTAATATGTCGCAAAATGTAAAAAAAATTAAATACAATCGATTATTATTTCTTAAATTTTAAGACCCTATAACTAAGAAACGAAGCAACTTTGAACTGAGGTAAGTTGCTTTAAATCGGCTTAGTTTGACCTCAGGAATAGGTCCTAGGATTTTCTACAGAGTTATTTTATTCAATCCTGTTTGTTTTATTATTCTCAATTGTGTTATTTACTTAATTTTACAGTCTAGTGTTACTTTATATTATTGACATTGTTTTGTTTATATTGTATTATTTATTTATTTTTTATGTATTTTTCTCTGCTTTGTAAATAAGGACATTGAGCTCTTGTTATAATATATTTGCACTTAAGCTTTTTTGAATATGAATTTGTCATGCATGCCCACGAATATAAGCTCCAGTTAGCATTTCAGTCTCCCATACGAAGAGCAACTTTTTAAAAATATTAAATAAAAATTAGGATATAAATAAGATTTGGTATTAAACAGATACCATCATCAGAATGTTTTTGTTAATCTTGTGAGACCACATTCTATGCAAATAATTTTTTTCGTTTTTTTTGGCAGTTAAAGCAACTAAATTTTATATTTATTTCTTGTTTAGTTTTGTGTGTACTCTTGAGTTTATTTGGGAATTTAAAAGTATAAAAAAGATTCAACATCAAAAGAACCAGAATCCAGAACCATTTTTAAATTTAACAGAATGAGTACCTTGGAAGGAGTCCAAAAGGTGGCAAAAAACGAAAAACTGATATTCTGATGGATACAAATTTCAAGAGATTGGTTGTGCAAGATCCGTTCCCTAGTGCTTCTCGAATAGTTGAGACATGTATCAATATCGGTAAACACTATAAAACGAGGACACGAGGAAACTGGTTTATACGGTAGAAAGTCAGCAAAGAAATCCTTTATCTTAATGAAGAACAGAGAGACCAGACTTACAGTCTTACGAAAAATGGAAAATAGTCGTGTTTTCAGTTCGTGTCAAAAGTTTAAAACTGTTTAGATCAAATGGTCTATACAGTCTATGACTATACCCCAAAATATACGCGACCACAATAAAACAGGGTGGTGATAGGTTTGGGAGGGTTTTGGTATGAGTTCGAATCGAACATACTATTATGAAAATGTAAATACATTAATTATTTTCCTAGTTTTTGTACTATTTTTATTAGTATTCTGTAGTTAAAGTTGATTCGTAGGGTTTCTTTAGGGTTCTACTTACGTTTGCTTTATTATTTTTATCTATAGTGTTTAGTTTTTAAGTAATTCATCTTGTTCGAAAGCCCCATTTTGGCCCCAATTTAGGTTATTTAGGTTATATTATTGTAAATCCCTGAAGTTCTAATTTTCTAGAATTTGTATACTTGCTTGCTTTGACTGTCAGTATTCTCCTAAAATTATTGGTCTCTTTCGGTAAAAACAATGAAGATAATTCCAAATATTTCGAAACTGTTCCATCGGGTTTTAAAAAGGACGCGCTTTGTTCAGTTTTATTTGTTTAGTCAGTTTTTACCTTGGAAACAATTAAACGACAGTCAAGGCGAGTTAGACACATCTCGTGAGAGTTGACAATAAAAGTGTGTTCCCGAATTTCGTTACAATATTATGGATCATTTTGTATACCAAAGCATATTAGAAAAACGAGATGCTTAAGATGGGGTTTTAGGATGCTAACGACCGAAAGCACACATGAAAGCTAGTTTAAAAAAAAGTACTAATAAAGTTGACGTTATTCTTTTTTAAAGTTTAAATCCCAGATCTCAACCCAATTGAGAATTTGTGAGATGAAATTGACAGAAGAATACATCAAAGAAAATTGCTCTATATATGGTGAATTTTTTATGACCCTGTCAGTAGTTCCAATCAACGGAATCCATTCAATAATCAGTGTTTTTTCGCAAAGAGCATTTCAGAGTATTCACAAATATCTGCTACAGTTAGAATTTCTTTTGAGTGGATATTTTGTAAGAACATTTTTCATTTCATTGATTTCATTTGAGATGAGCTTAAGCTCTTTAGACCTAGTCCAAGATGTAAAACCAAGACGACTTATTGCCATTTCCAAGTTCTTGGGCGTCTAATAACTCTGGGTTTAGCTCTAGAAATTCATCAGAATATCTATGAAATCCATGAGACAAGGACACTTTATTTGCTTTTCCTTTGGAACTCTCTTTGCATTTTAAACACATTTTGGTCTTATTTTACATATACAGGGTGATACAAAACTGAGTGCAAAGATTTCAAGGGCGTATTTACCAGCCAAAAATAAGAAGTTTTTTCAAAAAAACGTATGTCCTAACTTGTTTCGTTTTCTAGATACAGAGTGTAAAAGTTTTTTAATAAAAAAATTTAATTTTTTTTGTTATGAAAATCTGCTTTTGTATCTGTTACTTAGGCTAAGTTAAATTTCGAAAAGAAATTAAATGAATCTAGATAATCGATGCGAATTTATTATTTGTTTTAAGAGGGCCAGGCACAGATTTTGATTTTTTTCCTGGAAACAAAGCTAGATACGAGTAAGGCTCAAGAGGCAAGAAAGTTACGTTATTGATCGCTTAATCTAAAAAAAAATTAAATTGTCAAAAAAGCGGTGGCGTATCATAATTTTACCTATAAGTATCAAGCCCCTCTGAAACGCCACTAGAATTAATAAATTTGTTTTATTCCCACCAAAGGAGGGCCTTTATGAGCATACCAAATTTTATTTAAATCGGCTGAAAGAATTTTGAATAATTGATAAAAAACCGCTTTTATTAAAAAACTTTTACACTCTGTATCTCGAAAACGAAGCAAGTTAGGATATACGTTTATATAAAAAAAAGTTCCTTGTTCCTCCACCTTGTATAAATCACAAAAAGTGAGTACAAGCATAAAAACGCTTGTATCTGGTGCAAGGCATTTTGACATGAAGTTGTTTCAACAAAAATGTCAACAAAACGTGAACCTACTTGTTAGTTGGAGGAAACCAATACACATACAGTTTAAAAAAAAATACAAACATTATTTGCTTTTACAATTTCTTTATAAGCTGCCCAGCAGTGGCGTCTCAAAAATTGTCAAGGAGTGCCACTAAAATGTCCTTATCAAAATTAACAGTCTTATCCTATATTATATAAATCAGAAAAAAGGGGTTATTTCTTTAAGTAATGTATAAAAACGAGAAATTATCATATCGTTCGTATCTAAGAAGACAATGGTAAAGGAGTTGTGATATTGAGCATTGTTATGCACTGGTTGCTCGTGTGGAATAACAATGAGCAAACATTATAATTGAAAAAATGATGCACAATGGAATTTTAATATTTTTTTTCTTGCCTCCCTATTTATTTATCTATTCTTTAATATAGACTGAGAGCTATTATAATGAAGTGCTTACATCTCAATGACTGCGAGGAATGTCATAATCTGACTTTATTGAGAAGCAATTTTAACAGATTAGTTATGTGTTTTTTATTATTAGCTAATTGAAATTCAGAGTGCGTATAAATGTCGACTGAAAATTTTAATCTTGACTCCCCAAAAGAAGAAAAATGATCCTCGGTTAGGCGCATCGCATGAATGACAAGTCCAGATAAGGTCAATACACATATAATGGAAATACCTACATATCATTACATATATTGTTGACATTTAAATTATTCAGAGTAAATTCTAATGCTCCTTCTATTAATTCAGTTTTAAGCAATGCCCGGCTGTTATTACGGTCAAAGCCCTGCAGTAGAGAAAGTCCGAATTGAATTTATTTTGAATAAACTAGCGGCATATTTTCGAGATAGGAAAACGTGTATAAAACCTTTAAACAAACGAACATAATAAAATCCCTTGTTTGACACTAATCGCTTACACGCGTTATATAAAATATTTAAAAAAAAGTGCAAACCGTGCACTTTCTATGGCCATTAAGCTTTCAAAACACTCGTGTGAAACACCAGAAACATGCCATGATTTTGATGAAGTTGATCCTAATATAAATAACGAAAAAAAACGCACTTGTCAGCTTAAAATCGAATGATGGGATACAGAGCCACAGGAAAATGTGCCAAATGTATTTTAGTTTTTAATTGTTAGAAATTTTAGGTATGAGTGGTTTTAAAATAATTTTAAATTTAATGGTCAGTATTTTGTTCTTGACTCTAGAAGTCATGGAAGAATCATTGATGAGCACTCTAACGGATGAAAGTTGAGAATGGGATAAATTCATAGAAAAGAACAATATAGATTATTAAAGGGACTTTATTACTCTACAAAAAAGTCTCTCAACCTTTTAACATAAAATCACTTTTTCAAAAGTTATTCACAAGAAAATTTTATTTCAAAAATTATGTTAGTAATAGAAAATATGTCAAGCGTAAAAAAGTTTCAAGCGTTTTTATGCTTTTACACAACTTTTGTGATTTACATGATAAATAGAAGCCATGTAAACTCACCAAGGTAAAACTGGTTGTAACTTTGCAACAATAAAAAAATATTACATTATAAAATTTCCTGTGCAATTGAAGAAAAATTGCTCTCCGAAATCTGACAAATTTTACAAAAAAAAACTATTTGTCACAAAACCAAGTGTAAAATTACATCTTTTATCTGTAATATGTTTTAGTATTATATAATAAGACTTACAATAGAATCTTTGGGAATTCTTTGTGTAAATATTATGTAAAATGGTCCTAATACTGATTTTAATAAATATTTCATATTATATAATAAAACGTTCTTTTTTCAAATGCAATAAACACAGTATGTGTTTACAGAAATATTTTTCATTTAATATCACATCTTCTTATTTATATGTACTAATTATTTTACATTAAATCAGTTTTACATGAGACATACTTACAACTAAATTATGCAACAAATCTGTTTGACAACCTATTTGTAAAGGATTTCATATCTGTAAAGTTTTAGTCATTGTAAACAAATTCGTACAATAAAATTTTCGTGAATCGATTTTGTAAATTTTTTGTAAAATAGTCTTAATATTTATTTCTATAATTTTTTTATATTATACATTAAAATTAGTACGTTTTTACACAAATAATATGCATATTTGTAAACTATTATTACACTTTTTGTGATTTGCATATACTAATTACATTAAAAAGCATTTTTATATGAAATTTAGTGCAAAAATTTAAGAAACGAATGTAAATATTTTGTTACAAAAACCAACGCATATTTACCAGTGTAAAATTGCTTTACAGAAGCGTTTATAAACGAATTGAAACAGTCACTTTTTATTAGCATCATTTTTTTTATGGTATGCATATTTACAATGTAATATTGCAAACTTTTTGGTATTTCTATACAGTTATTTGCCTTGTGTGTAAAGTTACAAATAGAAGCAATTTAATGTAAAAATATTGATACAATGCAAAAACAAACCCAAGTTCACAAGTGTAAAATTGCTTCACAAAAGTGTTGTAAACCATTTGGAACAGTAACTTTAACATTAAAATTGTCTTCGTGTAAACACAATGTTGCTTTTTACATTTTGCATGTTAACAATGTAATATTGCAAACTTTATGAATTCTAGACAATTACTTGCCTTGTAAATGTGTAAAGCTACAAATAAACAATTTAATGTAAAAAAAACTGTTGCAATACTGAAACTAATGTAAAATCATAAGCGTAAAAATGCTTTACAAAGGTAATATTGGAAATTTTTGTGATTTCTATGCAGTTATTTGCCTTGTGTAAAGCTACAAATAAAAGCAATTGAATGTAAAAAAAATTGTTACAATGCCAAAAGTAATGTAATTTTATAAGTGTAAAATTGCTGTAGAAAAGTATTCGTAAACAATTTTGGGAATAAAAATTTGGTCAAAAAACAGTCATTTTTTGTTGACATTAAAATTTTCTTCAAGTAAACACAATGTTCTTTTTTACATGTTCTATATTAACAGTGTAGTATTGGAAATTTTTGTGATTTCTATGCAGTTATTTGACTTGTGTAAACCTACAAATAAAAGCAATTAAATGTAAAAAAAATTGTTACAATGCCAAAACTAATGTAATTTTACAAGTGTAAAATTGCTGTAGAAAAGTATTTGTAAACAATTTTAGGATTAAAACCGTCATCGGACGGCCTTATTTAAACGAAGCTTTGTATATAACAGTATTAAATTATATAATAGGATTCCTGACAGGTTAAGATCTTTAACATATACCAAGTTTAAAAAAGTATTTAAAGTTTTTATTATAAACCAGGAATTATGAAAGGTGAGTGCATCAGTTATTAAATTTATTATTCTGTTAAATTTTTTATGTGTTACAATGATTATTATTATTGTTTAAAAATGATAATATTATCTTTTGTCTAAAACTTGTAATATTTAGACATTATTAGTTTGTTTTTTAATTATTTTGGGTACTTTTAAGTCATTACTTTAATTTTGCTAGCCAAACACAATGTATTTTTGTTTTATCTCTTTTAAGTGTAAATCTTAATTTTCTTTTGTTTATAGTGTATTAGTAAATAAGCCATCTATGGTGCTTCAGTGGTTAAGTATGAATAGCTACTGCAGCTAGACTTCGCCACTGCTTGCACCTATACCATTAAAATATTAAATTAATGTTTTATACTACTTACTTATGTATTTTGTGGTATCTAATAAAAGACGATTTATTATTATTACTATTATTATTATTATTATTATTATTATTATTATTAAAAATTAAGAACACTCATTTTTAGTTAACATTAAAATGTTCTTCAAGTAAACACAATGTTCTTTTTTTACATGTTTTATATTAACAATGTAATATTGGAATTTTTTGTGATTTTGTAAAGCTACAAATAAAAGCAAATGATTGTAAAAAAAAATTGTTACAATGCCAAAACTAATGTAATCTTACAAGTGTAAAATACTTGTAGAAAAGTATTTGTAAACAATTTTGGGATTAAAAATTTGGAACAGTCATTTTCATGGTCGTTTTACAACAAAAGTGAAAGTTTTATATTCCCTGTTTGTCTTATTGATTATTTTAATTAATAGTATTTTTTTATTCTCAAATACCCAGGCAATTCAAAGTTTTTTATATTGATGACATTTTTTGTTGTAAAAACAGCTATTAGCTAATTCTAGCTACTTATTTTTGTCAAAAATTTAAAATGTAAGTTAATGAACTCTCTTAAAAAATCCTAATTTGTTTTATTTCAAATATTTTTCTAGAAATGCAAATGGATAAATACTCTTTGCTTTGTACACTAATTAAACAGAAACCCACCTGATTAGTTAATAGCTAAAACAAGGCAATATTAACATTGAAAATGCAAATAATATATCAGGTATATGGCGCCCAATTTATCGTATGCTTGCGGTTTATAGTTTAAAAAAGGTCAGACATTATTTAACGCTCAAGGTCTCCAAGATTCTTGGGATTTCTACGAGTATTCTAAGTATCCGAACGTACGGTGGTTCAGGTGCCCCTGAGTCAGTTATCTTGATTTTTCTCAGAAACTGGCTATTTAATAAAAAAAAAAACACGCGTCGTTACGTCGTGGAGTACATTAAAGTGCAAATGTTATTACTCATATTATGGTAATAGCGGTTTGACTGCAAACAATACACTGAATAAAATTACTGAAAATTTTGCAAGTAAAATTATTTTTTATTGTAAAATGACAAGAAATTTTTTTCAGTGTACGTGTATTATTATGATTTAAGCAATTCTTAAGAAAGGCGGTTTCAATTCTCCATAACGGTTCGCCACGGTATAATCAACGTAAAAATTAGCACGTGTAAGAAAAAAAATGTAAAATGAAATCGCGTCATATATGCATAATGACCTTCGATAAAAAGGTTATTGAAGATGATAAATTATTCGCATATAATATAATCGCTGTTATCAGAGTATATTCTTTTGCCAATTAAGCCGTCATTATCGTTATAATAAGATTAAGTGCTGTGCGACTGCAATATATTGGCGTTAATAAGCCAAAACGTAAAGAAAAAAAATGAAGCAATTTGCAGGGGGATTTAAATCAAAACATCTGTTGACCATCTATAAATAAAATGACATCAAAATGTGCCAGTTAGTATCGAAATAGCCTGATAAACTATTTCGGTCGTAGCATTTTAAGGAAACTAAAGAATCATCATCTGGGAGTGAAACATCCGCCAATGTGTCATGTAACATTACATAACCAAGAAAAAGAGACCCTGCAGTCGCGATACGGCGCATCTCTGGATTTTATGGCTTTTAAACGACAAGTTAATTTCACTTGACGCTTTATTAACACGTGATTGCGTGTTAAAAAGTTTTTACGTTCATTCTGTCTATTTAACGATTGTTTTATGCCCTATGGAGCAGCAAAAAAGATATCAAATTGTTACATCCTAGTTTAAAGGCAACGTAAGTAAATATATAAAAAGAAAACATTAAAAGGGTCTTTTAAAGATCTTCAACTCAGTGGTTCAGTTAAAAATGAACTATCGATTTTCGATTTTGGACTTAGAATTAACTTCCAGATTTTTAACGTAAATATTGTTTTTATTCCAGGCATTCGAAGTCGACATATTTCATATTATTTTAGACATTTAATTAAATTTTTTAGAGCTTCCGAAAATTAAAAGAACGTTCCTCTTTATTTTCCAGGCTTTTGGAATTATATTTTATACCTTTTAGTCAATTCGGTTGTTTTGCTGCAGGCATGTTTTCCACAGAATTGAAATTAATTTTGTAGCTTCTACTACATTTTCTAGTTCTATAGCATATACAGTTAAAATGAAAGGCACTCATTAAGCCAATGAGGCAATGGATGAATCCTCACTGTTATTTCTTAATGTGCATGACACTGCGCATGACTGTAATTAAACTTAATGGCTCTGTTTCAACTATTTTTTTTTGAGACACATTGGGCATTATTAGGGCTAACTGGAACGTGAATATTGTTCCTAGAACAAAATAATTTAAATTAACTTCTGCTACATTTTCTAGTTCTATAGCATATAGAGTTAAAAAGAAAGGCACTCATTAACCCAATGAGGCAATGGATGAATCCTCACTGTTATTTTTTAATGTGCATGAGACTGCGCATGACTGTAATTAAACTTAATGGCTCTGTTTCAACTATTTTTTTTTTGAGACACATTGGGCATTATTAGGGCTAACTGGAAGGTGAATGTTATTCCTAGAATAAAATGCTAAAACTCTATTTGTCTATGACTATATTATACTAAATCCTCAGGCTTTTTGCCGTTTTATGATCTTATCCTGTTCCAACACCAAATGTTGACCCACCATGTTGGGCGCCAAAAATTATACCAAAAAAAAATCATAATTTCTTATAAAACTAATTAGACGGTCTCGACGAGTTAATAATCACATATAAGAAATCCTTTATTTGGTGCTGTTGCTTTTAATTACCTCTATGGCTACACCGGTGATAAAAACCCATTTTACCTTAACTATAACAATATTAAATCGAGTTCATTGAATGTATACGGTTACATTTGCTACATATTCATGATATTTTATTACGTTTACTTCAGTTAAGAATAAAATAACCTCATTTTACGGTCACTAATAATTGAGTAGTAGTGGTAGTAGTAAGCGTTTCTTTGTCTTAGCCCACATAAATCCGATGCCCAAGTATTCCTCAGGGAAACACTCACCTGTTCTAAAGTAAGAAAAAAATAAGAAGACAGAAACTGGTTCCAACTCCCACAAGGATCGTTTATTGTTTGTAGACAGTGACTAACTGATTGGGGTTCTGTCATACCGAATTATAAAAGACGTTTAACTTACTTTGACTCATACCAACTCATTCGTTTTTTTTTTAATTTGTATTGCAATGTGATGAGTATGAATTAATTGGAGTTTACACTATTTTTCTAAATTATTGCCCCTTGAAGTGACAAATGTATAATCACCTAATTCGGATTTGAGGATTGTCGAACTTTAATGACACTGTTCCAAATTTTAGTGATATCGATAGTAAATATAAAAGACGAGGATAATGCATAGGTATTTTGACATCCAAGGAAAAAACTGTACAATCATAGCATCTTTTGTTTCTGTAAATTATGAGAAAATTTTATACACACAATTTTTTTGAATACCTTATTAGATACACGCCTGGACAACTCAGTTCTTAAGTGCGGCAATCAATATTTCAACTTATAAATTAAAAACAGAACAAGGTGTCTCTCCTTAGTTATTTTTTTTTAATTTTACGTAAAAAATCACATAAAAGTCGTAAAAAAAATAAAATTCCTATGCAGAGACTTTCGAATGAACTACAAAAATAGTATTAATTTCTTAAATAGAAACCGCCCATTTTGATAATTTTATCACAACTTATCTAGGATTAAAAATAAAGGTGATTCTCCATAAGGATATCTACCTCGATAGTGTGCAGTTTGGAAATATTTGATGATTTGTATTTAAATTTTAATAAAGCCCTAATTTACTTAAACCTATCTTAAAGTAAAGAGGAAAATCCAAAAATTCTTCAGCTGAAACTGCTTTGACTGGGATTAATCCATAAACATTTTTGCTGGTTGTTCTTGACAGATACCAGAAATTAAAAAATCTCTTAAAGAAAAATAGATAAAATTATTAAACTACTTTTTAATTAAAATTAATAAATTAATATATTTTATCTGAAGGAAATTAAATAATAAAAATAAAAGTAAAATTTATGTTAAAATATCACAAAGTAAAGAGTAATATTAAATATTTATTATATATTATTAAATTTTTATCCCGGTATATCCTATGAGTGTTCAGTTAATTGCTGATATATCCTAAAAATTCTAATTCAACATTCTTGGCCTATTTGAATGTATTTTTTTTTTTTGATAATTATTAAATATACATTTTATGATTTTTTTTAAGGTTTGACCTTAAAAAAATGTAAAAATCTCTTCAATTAAAAAAAAAAAAATTATGCTTTATAAAAGTATACTTTTTAATTAAAATTAAGATATTTAATCAGAAGAATTTTTTTTTTATTACTTAAATAAGTTAAATAAAAATAAAGGTAAGTTTGTATAAGTATAAGGATATGTGTTTATTTTCCGAAATATAGGTTAATTTATGTTTAAATTTTAATAATGCCCTAATTCATCTAGATACATCCCAAAGTAAAGAGGAATAAATATTTCCGGAATATTCAGTAGATTGCTGATATACGAGGGCGGGTCAATAAGTCCGTGACTTTTTGAATTTCCCGCCTTTTAATGGAAATGGCAACTCTGCTCCTGTCAACAGAGAACTGTCAGTTGACGCCTGTCAAAATTTGAACAAGCTGCGTCATTTAGTTTGTGTTTGACAGCTGTTGATAATAGACTACCACTCGTTTTGAGAAGAAAATGGAAAAAAGTGAATTTCGTGTGCTCATTAAGCATTATTTTTTACGGAAAAAAACCATCACTCAAACCAAGGCTAAGCTTGATAAATATTATGGGGACTCTGCACCATCCATTTCCATGGTAAAGAAGTGGTTTACTGAATTTCGATGTGGCCGTACAAGCACGGAAGATGCCGAACGTTCTGGACGCCCAGTCGAGGTCTCTACATCCAAAACAATCGAAAAATTTCACGATATGGTTTTAGCCGATCGGAGATTGTGGAAGCCATAGGCATCTCACATGATTCAGTAGTTTCAATTTTGAATGATCATTTAGGTATGAGAAAGCTTTCCGCAAGATGGGTGCCGCGTTTGCTCACAATCGACCACAAACGCAACCGTGTGACAATTTCCCAGGAGTGTTTGGCGTTATTCAACCGCAATATGGACGAATTTTTGCGACGTTTCGTCACCGTGGACGAAACGTGGATCCACCACAACACGCCGGAGACTAAACAGCAGTCAAAATAGTGGATTTCTCGGGGTGAATCGGCGCCCAATAGGGTAAAGGTGGGTTTGTCAGCCAATAAAGTCATGGCGACCGTTTTTTGGGATGCACGCGGTATAATCCACAATGACTATTTTCAAAAGGAGAAAACAATCAATGGAGAATATTATACCAACTTATTGGATAGATTCAATGAGGAACTGAAAGAAAAAAGACCACGTTTGGCCAAAAAAAAAGTTCTTTTCCACCAGGACAATGCAAGGGTCCACATATGTGCAGTTTCCATGACAAAAATCCATGAATTAGGTTACGAATTACTTCCTCATCCGCCCTATTCTCCAGATTTAGCCCTCAGAGACTATTTCCTATTCCCAAACTTAAAGAAATGGCTCAGCGGAAAGAGATTTGACTCCAACGACGAAATCATCTCTCAAACAAATGCCTATTTTGATGACCTCGACAAATTATATTTTTCCGAAGGGATAAAAAAATTGGAGAAACGTTGGATTAAATGTATAGAACTCAAAGGAGACTATGTTGAAAAATAAAATAACCTGTCTTTTATCCAAAAAGTCACGGACTTATTGACCCGCCCTCGTATTTTGAGAGTATTTCAATTTAACATTCTTGGCTACCTACTAGTAAATAGTTTTCTTTGATGATTCTTGAACATAAATTGTAGATTTTTGTAAAATTTAACTTTTACAGATTTTTGCTGGTTGCTTTTGGTAAAAACTAAAAAAATCTCCAATTTTTAAAAAATTAAGATTATTAAAGTAAATTTTTTATTTAAAATTAATATATTTAATCAGAATAAAAAAATTAATTAATTAAAGAAAAAACAGTTGAGTAACGTGTATAGTTTTTGAAATATTTGACAATTTATAATGATGCCCTAAGTCACCTAAATATACCACAACGTTAAAGAGGAATAAATATTCCCGGGATATGCCTTGAATGTTCACTAGATTGCTGATATATTCTGAATGTTCTAGCTTGCTTTTTAAATTCATTACAGATTTATGCTGGTTACTTTTGATTTAAAAAAAATATTAAAAAATTAAAAAATCTCCCCAACTTTAAAAAAAAAATTATCAAAATACACTTTTTAATTATAATTAATAAAAAGAAATTTAATAAGTCAAATAATTAAAGGTTAACTAATAAATATGAATTTTTTGATATTGTGATTGTATTATGAATATATTTTTTTTATGTTTATATAAAATGTTTATAATTTATTTTAAAGTATACGGAATTAAAAAAATTATAATAATTAAATTAAAATTATTATTTTTCAGATTTAGGTTTATTTATTTTAAATTATAAGTCTCCAGCGGAATATTCTTAAAATATTGTGAATGAAAATTTCCATATAATGTACAAGGCAAAAAAAAATTAAGTATATTCTAAAATACCATTCTGGGAATTTTGTACATTTCAGGAATATCTACAGGACAATTAGCAACAACAAATATGTCATATAAATAAATATAATAAATAAAGACTTTTCAAATTTTTTAAATACTATAATCGAATCCTTATACAAACTTACCTATATTTTAAATCATAATAACAAATAATTTCCCAACTAAATAATAAATTGACATACCAATGAAATCTGGCGCGTTTTCTTCAATTGTTTGCCTCGACAAAAGGTCACACCCCCTAATATATAATTCATATATCTGTTGTATATATTGTAATTTACAACTGAGATATTAATTATTATTGTATTATAAGAAAAATGACAGATATTTACATTTCTTGCAAAAGCGAGAGAGAAAAACTGGTTTATATTATGTCGTATGATCGTTTAATTAAAATATTTACTTAGCGCGTAACGAAAAATGCTTTAAATGGAAATTAGAAGTTGTAATGCGAATGCTTGAGAGCATTTAGGCGAACTAGTTTAGCTAAGTTACAATTAGATTTACTCACTCAAGGTTTTCTTTTTTAAATATATGTAAATCTTTTCCTACACGAATAGTTCATATTTATTATACGGTTCGTGCCCAAGGAAAATACAGAAGACGATATAAATTTTGTTACACTCTGACATCCGTCCACTCGTAAACTACAAGGACAAAAATGTTTTACGATATATTTTAAACACTAGCAAGCATCGCCTCATTTCATAAACCTAAATGAATATTTACGGAGTTGAGAAAACACGGTATTTGAATATATTTATAATAAAACTGTCTTACCCAATGCTAGTTAATTTTTTTAATGAAAAATTATACATTCAGATAGAGAGAAGGTTGAAGCACATTTTTCAGGCCCACTACCTACAAGGGTTATAATTATTTTAGGCATTTGAATTAATTCAAACAAGTTTATGGCCATGGAAATTATAGTTTTCTTCTTCATGTCTTGTCTTAAATAAATTAAAAATGATCAAAAAATTCAGTAAAAACCCCCCAGAAAATTCGAGAAAATTAACGTATTAATCCCTTCCCAAGGGGGCCCTAAGACGTTACATAATAACAGATCTTCATTTCAACCCGACCCTCGTAACTTATAAATATGATTTTTAATCGTGAATGATGGTTATATAAGTAAATGCAAAGTCACCCTTTAGTCGGAATTAGAAACCTGGAATTAGGAGGGAGATTAGGGAGTAGATTAGGAATGTCCAACTTCTAAGTACTAGAAACAAGAAAGGGGTTGTGAATATGTGAGAATATGTTCATTTTAGGGGTGAATATTGACGCGAAGCCTCAGTTTTATTTGGGAATTGAGGAGAAAAAAAGAATCCCCCATCGATCTGAGATTTTAGTTGGATATAGATTTGTTTAATTTTGGCTTTTCTCAAACTTGGCAAGTAAAACAGCTTTTTGACGTACACGTTTTCATGTCCAAAAAATAATTTCAAATTTTCTAAATAATATTTTTCATATTCTCGGACTTCAGTAGGATCTTCCGGAAGCTCGAGGTAAATTTGAGGTTCAAAAGAATAGTCAAAAATAGCCAGTTTTGACAGTTTCAAAAAATTCATAGGCAAATTTTGGATCGATAAAAATCATCAAAAATAGCTAAGTTCCAAATTATCAATTTTTTTTTATGGAGTGCCAGTAGTTCCTAAGGAAGAACTCCACCTAAAAAAGGGCCGCACACAAAAAAATAATTATATTATAAGTAGGACAAGTTAAGACAACTCCAGGTTCAAAAGATATCGTACAGGAAAATAAAAGCCTACAATAAAATATAAACGAATTTCACTTATAGTCCATCCATAACATTATAAGTGTGTGCCAACCTGATATATTAAAGAATGTATATAAATGTGTCAAGTTATTGTGCGTTTGTTCTCCGATTGTCATAAATTTGATCTTAGTAAAATTTCGTGAGCGCTCGGACTATTATACGACAAAGAAAAGGTCTACATTACAACGAAACTGAGAGAGACAAATATACTGCTATGGTAGGCGTAGCCCTGTAGTCCAAGCGCTTTTCAAATATAAGCTCTTTCCTATTTTTAATCTGCAGTGCTTTTAGTTTATCTCACTTTTTAAGATTTTATTAAAAAACGCCTAAAAATTAAAAATCGTTAACTTTGGAAGATGATAATGAGAAAACTAATGCCTCAATGCCTATAATTTGAACAGTTCTTCCATATTCTTCCGTTCAATCGTTGATCGCATAAATCCAGTGAGGCAACGACTTAAATGCCATTAAAACATAAATATTTATATTTCAAAAACGGATATATTACAGTTCCTAGGGGGCAATTTCATATAAAAAAGGCCTGAACAGGACACATTTATTTTATGAGTAGGAAAAATGAAGACAAGTCCAAGTTTAAAAGGTATTCAGTAGTAAACCAAGATTCTACAACAAAATTTAGAACCAACTTCTATATTACAGAATGTATGTCAATTTATTGTGCGTTTGTTTGTCCGATTGTCATCAATTTGTTCCCAATAAAGTTTCGCGAGCGCTTGGACTATCGTACCACAAAGAAAACTTCTATATTACAATAAGACCGAGAGAGATAAATATACTACTATGGTAGGCGTAGCTCTGTAGTCCAAGCGCTTTTGAAATAAAAACTGCTTTTTATTCCTAATCTGCACTGCAATGCTAGTTTTATCTTACTTTTTAAGCAATTATTACGACTTTGAAAGGCGATGGTGAGAAATGCCTTAATGCCTATATTTCCAACTGTTTTTCCATATTCTACATTTTCTGAATTAAAAGATAATTTCGAAAACCTTGTAACTATTATAGTTTTCAGCATTTTGTGGTGAATTCGGGCCAAAAATTTTGAAAAATTCAAATTTGTGAGTGACATCATGTTTTTTTTCATAAGAAAAGATAAAATTATGCTGATTTTTGGACATGGTTTTTCAACACGGACAATCAAAGATAATCACAATAAAATTATATTTGTTCTCTATAGTACTGGCCTCTTAGTTATGAATGCACTATAGAAACATTTGGAGGGCATTTAGTACATCCTGGAAAAATTAGTAATGACTATATTTATATTATAAAAAAAACGGATTTATAAGGTTAATTAGCAACAAATACTTGTGAGTAGTTCCTAGGGAGCAGTTTCATCGAAAAAAGGCCTGAAAAGGACAAATATTTATTTTATAAGTAGGTGAAATGAAGACAACTCCAAGTTTAAAAGGTATTCAGTAGCAAACCAAGATCCTACAATAAATATAAACGAACTTCTATAGTAAAAAATGTATGTTAGTTCGTTTGATTGTCGTGAATTTATTCCCAGTAACGTTTCGTGAGTGCTTGGACTATTGTACGACAAAGAAAGCTTGTACATTACAACAAGCCCGAGAGAGACAAATATACTACTATGGTAAGCGTAATCTAAGCGCTTTTGAAATAAAAATCTACATTGAACTGCTATTTTTACCTTACCTTTTAAGGTGTAAAAATGCCTAAAAGTACTTAAAATAATGAAAAATCATTAAATTTGAAAGACGAAAACTAAATCCTTAATTTTTATAATTTCAACGGTTCTCCCACGTTCAATCTTCTGAATTAATAGACACCTTCCAAAAATTGTACCTCTTATAGTTTTCGGCATAGTAAACCAAGATTCTACAATAAAATATAACGAATTTTGATTCATTAAAAATCAATTCCTTTTGTCGCGTTTGTCCAGCTATCATGAATTTGGTCCCAGTAAAATTTCATCTGCGCTTGGACTAATGTACGATAAAGAAAACTTCTACATTACAACAAGACCGAGAGAGACAAATATGGTAGGCGTATCTCTGTAGTCCAAGCGTTTTTGAAATAAAAACTGCTTCTTGTTCCCAATCTGCACCCTGAAAAAAGCCCATTTATTGTTCGACTCCGATTTCCTCTTACTTTTTAAGGTGTTATTAAAAAATGCCTATAAGTATCCAAAAAGTTAAAAATCCTTGACTTTAGCAGACGATAGTGAGAAAACTAGTACCTTAATCCCTATAATGCCAACGATTCTTCCCTATTCTAGATCTTCTGAGTTAAATAAGACCTTCCATAAAATCGTATGTACTTTTGAAAAATTCATAATTCCTAAAATCTTTAAGACTTTTTGCTAAAAGGAAATCAAGCTTCTTCAAAGACACCGACATATTTTCCCCCCCAAAAAAAATGTATTTTTGACTAAAATTCCTAAGTGGATTACGAATGATCAACACACGCACCCCACGGATGTCTTAAAAACGCCCATTATTTTAAATTGGATATATATTTCCTTAAATTATAACATCCGCCTGGTTCTGCCTTACTTGAACCCTTAATTTATCTAAACCATATGCCGGCAGCTCAGTCAGAAAAATTTATTTTAGTTCACCTCTCTCTCCCTCCCCCACTCTCTAGATAAATCTCTCTCTCTTTTTTTTGGTGAATTATTATCAAATGATAAATATTGTAAAACCATGAACAACATTTTAAAATATTTGGCAGGGAAATGACCAGCGCGATTCGTTTTTAAAATAGATTGAGGTATCAACGTTATTTAGGTTCTCATACGATTTATATAAATACATTTTTTTGGATTGTGGACATGGTTATGAGCATTTAAGTCACTGGTGGCTTTATGATATGTTGACTTATTCAGTTCGATCAATCAAAGGATTAGTTTTGAATTGATGAAGAAATACCCCAGCTTCCCTCACTATTAAGTTGAATCACCAGGTGTTTATGTACAAAGACCCCTTTTCTATAATACAAAGAATTCGCTGATTATCTAAAATTAAGGAACGCATGCAGGGAGAATTTCTTTTATAACCTGACCTACTTTAATTTAGGAGGTATGCACGCGTGTGTGTGTGTGTGAGAATTTTGATGAAACCCGTTTTGATGGGGTGGATACGGTCACAGAAATGTTTAAGGGTTCTTTTCACTCGACGCAATTGTTTTATTAGACCCACCATTACAAAAAAAAATCTGATGGCATGACGGTTGATAGGTGGAGGTTTATTTTATTATTCAATTAGGGATATAGACCGTATAGGGAAGGAGTTAAATTGTTGTGTTTTTTTTTTGTTTTCACCCTGTTGCCACAGATTCATTTTTATTTAGTAGCAATAAAAATAACCGATCCGAAAAAATAAATAGACAAAAGTCTGTTTTTACTCCGAACTAATTTATATCAAAAGAGGTTAAGTGGCGTGTAATTAAAAATAAATATTAAGTTCTCGGTTAATTTTCTTTCAATTAAAACCTGCAAACGATAATTATTAATTTGGAGTAGTTTTTAAGACGCGTAGAGAGAGAGAGGGAGAGGCGAATGACATCATTTACGGACTTGTCCTGCTAGGTTTTTAAGGAAATTTGTTAAAATGTGATAAAGGTCAAACGAATTATACGGACAACGGTTACATTATGAGAACCATATATGCTCTAATGCGTATATGAGTTTTTACGATTTTCCGTTACGATTTCGAAACTTGTTTTCTTTTGGCCACCGCGTTTACTCGATCTAAATCCTTTAGATTTTTTTTTATTTAAGGCCATCACCAGTTTATGAATTCCGAATGCAGCAAACCAGTCTTTGGGAATTATTTTATTAAAAGTTGAATTTTTAACTCTTTGACTTTATGTAAGTTGAAGAGTTATAATTTCAAATATTTTACAGCATCAATATTAAATCTTGCCTAAAAAATTGCATTTTTCTTATTTGCAATCTTGTTATTTAATATGTCAAATAAAATTATTCTTATTATTATTTTTCTGAAAAATTCAATATTTTTTCCCAGGTGTCATGCAGTATGATTTGAGCAGTAAAGGAGAATTTAAATGTGGCGAATTTTAATGACAAATTAATTACCTCCATCGCAAAACTAAGAAATAAAATCTTCGACTAATTATTCAAAAAAGAAAAAAAAATGGTATTATAGACGAATAGTATTTGTTTCATTATTTAAAGATTTAGGCGATCAATGACATAATAATGCGATAGATTGAAAAATTGAATGAAAAACTTAAATGCGCTATTTTCAGATGAAAACAATTCTGAGACTCAAGTATCCTAAGGAAATTATGCTTGATGATAGTTAAAATTACAAAATTATGATAGACAAAACTATAAAAAAGATAATTTGAAGTAATTTCCTGCATTGAGTGCGATAGAAAGCAGAATAAAGAGAAAAAAAACAATTTCTCGATCAATGGAACTATGGAAAAATATATATATATATATAGAGGTTCCTAAAACCTCTCCATTAGTCATTATTTTATAGGGCAAGTGATCGATTTGAGTGCCTCTGGTCAAATATTATTTTTCTAATTCAAATTTAACTATCGCTCGCCACATGTACGGAATGTCAATTTAACTTTTTTCTTAAAGGATTTTACTCAAATTAAGTTTTAACTTCCTGCTTCTGATTTTACTGATAATTTATAAATAGTGTTATAGGTGAATAATGAAATATATAGGAGTTCCAAGAAACATTCCCAAAGTCATTAGTGATTTACAAGATTCTTGTTCTTGTCTTGTTCTTGCTAGCAAGTACTAGAGCAAGAAGCAAGACAAGACAAAATTTACTTAAGCAAGAAAGCAAGAAATTTTGCAAGAAACAAGATTTCTTGCAATAGTTCGTGATAAAAAGAACTATACTGTCAAGTAAGTATTTTTTTTAAATATTATTAAACAAAATGAGTTAAAAAAAAAACAAAATAAATAAACATTATATTTATTAAAAAAATATAAATGAACAAAATGGGTAACAAAATAAAGGTTTATACAACAAAAAAAAAAAATCAATATTAAGAATTAAACAACAAACGTTCAACTCTACAGTTATAATACAATTTTTTTAAAATAAACAACACTAGATTACTATATACTATATACTCTGTTTCAGAAATGTATAGAGTAATAAACTGGGAATTTCCGTCCCGTTTGGCTAAATTTCGTGGTCGTTCATAGGCGTAGGTACTTATAATATTTATTATAAGTATAATTAATTATTATAAGTATAATAAATATTTATTATAAGTATTATACCTGCTATTACTATAGGTACTTTTAATTTAATTTTCATAGATTAAATGCCTTTATTTCTAAAGAGATACCTTTTAACTCGTTGTAGCATGCAAAAAGAGGGACAGGTAAAAATCATAAGGTAAAATTATATAAGATATATTAAGTCTCATAAAAAAACAAATCCCAGTTGCACTCCTTTGGCGAATTGTTTTCAATGTTTATAAGTGGATAACAATGGGCAAAACTCATAAATTGACCCAAAACCGGGTGGCACTACCTGCACTCGACGAAAAGAAAGAATTTTACATTGAAACTAATACCTAACTAAGGTAGTGGCATAAAATATTGGTGGATCACCGGGTACCACTTTTGCATACCTAATGAGGTTTTATTGCTCTATACATTTCTGAAATAGAGTATAGTAAATATATTTTTTATTATTTTTATGGTACTTAGGTACAGTGCTTTCACGATGAAAGAAACAAATTTATTTAAAATTCAGGATTTTGTTATTGTAAAAATTTTGAGACACGTTGACTTTTGGGTTTTATCAAGAGTTTTTTGCAGTTTAAAATTTGTATACAGGATGTCCCAAAAAAATATGCAATTTTTAGTATCTTGTAGATATTTTGGAAATTTTGACAAAAATATGATATCAATCATATAACACATTAAAATTTGCGTAGAATTTAAAAATAAATTGATATTATAACCGTCTCACTAATAAACTTTGTAATACCTTTTTTTGGACACCCAAATTGGTATACAAAATGTTAACTGCAAAAACGCGCAAAAAAAGTCGACGTGCCCAAATTTTAAATAAATTAGTTCCTCTCATAGTAAAAGCACTTTATAATGATATAACTAGATATTCTTCCATGAATTAAGGCACAAAAGACACCTGGCTGATTCAGAGTTTAGCCTATTTCGATGTTTTCTAATTACTAATGATGCCTTTGAGAAGAGTCTCTCTGCGGGAACAGATGTTGCCATAGTACTTAAAATGTCCTTTGCCATTTTGGATAAGTTGGGGTAAGAAAATTCGTGTTTATGCCACCATTCGAGAATATTTGTATTTTCTTCTGCCCTCTTAGAAGATTTTCAGCCTCCGGATAGTTGTTAATAAAGATACGTCTTGTTGAGATGTATTAAAAATTTTTCCAAAATCCAAATCGAAGTCATCGTCATCATCATAATTATTGCCTTGAATATATGTAGATGTACTAGGTTTTGAAAAATCTGGATTAATCCTCTTTGATTTGTCCTCTATTACAGTATAATAGTTATTTTTGTAAATTTCTTCAAATTGTTTCACAGCAGTTTCCTCTAAATCTTTGCCCCAATCTGCAAACGAAAAAGCTTCTTTTTTTAGACGCGGATCCAAAATAAGGGAAACGCAATATATCCAGTTGGTTTTTTTATAATGTTTTAAAATTTTGTCCCTGGCCTTTTGTAGAGCTAAAATAAATTTTTCATCCATGGGGCATGACCATTTTTCTAGTTTATCAACTAGTAGGTCTATACCAACTATAACCATTGATAAAGTGCAATATTGGTCTCTCCCAAGTTTATCAGACAAACTTTTAAAAGGTTTTAAGTATTTTACAAGATTTTCTATCAAAAGCCATGTTTGTTCGTCAATTTTATATTGAGCAAAATCTTTATTTGTATCACACATAATAGTTAAAGGAACCTTATATTTTAAAGCCCAGTTAAGCATTTCGTAAGTCGAGTTCCATCTCGTTTTCACATCAATTATTGGTGATGAGTTTTTTAAATTTACTGTGCTACAACATAACTTAAATTTGTTTTGTTGTTGTTCAGTTTTAGCATAATTCTAAGGTTATTTGTAATGTTGCAATTTATGTTTATATTATCGCTTTTTAATAAATCTGATTCTTCATCTGCGCTAAATTCGTCCTCACTATTGGACTCATTGTCTCTGCAATTATTGCCATTATTTATAACTTTTATTAAGTCTTGAACAGCTAAATTTAAAACATGAGCAAAACAGATAAAGTGTATATTTTGTTGCTCTAGACCCTCAGTACCACTTATTAAGAGCGATCGTGTTTTTAGTTGAAACGGGGGGGAATCACCGAATAAAATCTTGTTTTGTTTAGCAGGACAAGACAAGAAGTTGCCGAGCAAGACAAGAAATCTTGCTTTTTACATCACTAGTCATTATTTTATTGTGCTAATATTGTCAGAAAAAAATAAGAAAGATTTGTCTTTATTTTTCTGTTATCTCCTGAAATGATCGGATTTTTAACATTTTTTAAACTGCACTAATGTATAGATTTTTTTGTAAATTTGTTTGCGAAAGGAATTCTGGTGAATTTTTTAACTGAAAAACACAAGAAAAAAAAATGATTTTTCGTCGCAAAAAATTGAACTTCTAAGCCTTTGGAAAAGTAATATTTAAATTGTTTAAATATTTTCTTCAGTGCGTGATTAATTATTTTTTTGCATAATAAGCTCAAAAGTCGAAGAACAAGGCAATAGGGTGCAATTTTTTTTTCTTCCGCAATATATCTTTTTGTCACTAAAAATTCATGTTTTTATCGTGCTTTGAAAGATTCCTTTTTTGACATAATATCCTCAGGTCAATTTTGGTGAAAAATTATTAAAAAGTGTAATTTTGTTATTCGAGAAACTGGAGGGATCGTGTTTTTTTTTTAATTTTTGGGAATTAATCAAAAATTAATTATTTTTAGTTTTACCTTAAAACAATAACTTTTTTGACAAATTTAGGTCAATTTAAGCAACATTAATGAAATACATTTTTATAATTTTTAAAAAATTTTCAGCCAGTTTTAACCAATATCCAAAACGAGCCTCTAACTTTCTTATTCTTTGTTTTTTTAAACAAAATGTAAAACACTTTTTATTTTGTCCCTAAGAGGAGCATCTAGTGCGAAAATAACAAAAATAAAATTTTCAATACATTTCGAGAAATTGCTTTCCCCCACTGTATAAAAAAAAGTTTCAAAATTGCTTTTTTCGCTGGGAGAAGTCAGTAAGGCAAACAACATTTGTATGACTCAAATTTGCTATAGATATTTTGTAAAATAATAAAATGTGATTTTTTGAAGAAAATTACAATCATTTTACGTACTCCTATAAATAAAGTGTTTTATTTTTTTCTGACTCTCCTATGGAAAATAGAGACTTTTAGTATGAGACTTTTTTTATTGTCTTTTTATAATTATTACACGACAAATAGTTTTTTTTTTGATTTTTACAATTTTTAAATTTTTCAGCCATTTATGACCAAAAACCAAAATGAGCCAAAAACTTTTTTATTGTTCGTTTTTTTTTTTAAAAAAATAAACAACTTTTTGTTTTGTCCCTAAAAATAAAGAAGCATCTAGTGCAAAAATGTGACCAGAGGCACTCAAATCGATCACTTGCCCTATAAAATAATGACTAATGGAGAGGTTTCTAGGAACTACCAGGAACCTCTATATATTTTTTTTCCATAGTTCCATTGATCGAGAAATTGTTTTTTTTTTCTCTTTATTCTGCTTTCTATCGCATTCAATGCAGGAATTTACTTCAAAGTAGTTTTGACTATCATAATTTTGTAATTTTAACTATCGTAGTTTTGAATCATCAAGTATAATTTCCGTAGGATACTTGAGTCTCAAAAGCGTTTTCATCTGAAAATATCGCATTTAAGTTTTTTCATTCAATTTTTCAATCTACCGCATTATTACTGCTCAACTCATACTTCATGATACCTAGGAAAAATATTGAATTTTTCAGAAAAATAATAGTAATAATAATAATAATTTTATTTGACCTATTAAATAACAAGATTGCAAATAAGAAAAATGTAATTTTTTAGGCAAGATTTAACATGCCTAAAATTGATATTTTCAAGTTTTTGTTTTCTATCTGAACAAATTATCTTAATTTGTTAAGCATTTTTCTAATTTAACAAACATTTTTCTAATTTTCTCGAAAACGAATCGACCGATTTAAAAAAATCAAACGTCAAAATAAAAAACTTCGAAAGACCTTTTAAACAAGCTATTACTCGATACCCCTTGCCATTTAAAATTTTTAAGGGGAAGACCCTGGGGGGCAGAGGGTGAAGTAATTTTAGGTTACACTGTAAAAACTTCCTGGAAAAATAGGATAAAGTTTCTGTAAATTTATTTCTTTATTGCTGGCCATGCTACGTAAATTTCCTTATTTACGTAAATGGCTTTTAATTTTTCTGAATTAGGTAAAATTCGGATCTAAATACCATGAGATATGTAATTTTACGACAGATTTGTTGTAAATATACCAACGAATAGTAATCAAAAGACGCGAAAAAAGATGTGGTGCCGTGATGCCGTCCCATACAAAGGCGGAATTCGAGCCAATCGACAGGTTGCAACAATAAGAGGTCCAGAGGTTTTTTCGCAGGGGACTTAGTAGGTGTTTGCTGTTTAATACCATCAAAAGGTGAAATTCGGTGGCTGTTGATGGTGGTGATTACGTGAATGTAATGTATTTTTGTTTTGCTGGGTAAGTAAATATTGGTATTTAATTATGTACAAATATAATTTTTGTGGTCACTCTTTGAATTGTGTAAACAAATATAATTCGCATTTTTATCTGCATAGAAATAATGGTAAAAATGCTTTTCGGTGTATATATAATGAATGTCAGGAGCTATGATTCCTTTAAAAGTCATTTATTAAGAAATCATAAAAATAAAAAAACCTCGATGTTCGATAGCACTCAAAGCTTTAAATGTTTATATTTAGATTTTTGCTCCTTTCAAAACAACTCCTATGATGATTTTAAAAAGCATATTTATGAGCATGTGAAGAAAAAAGAATACGTGACATGTCCATTTTCAAATATTTGCAAAACTGATCCTGTTTTTAAAAAAATCCCAAATATTCAAAATCATTTTCTAAGAAAACATTCAGGGGTTATGACTAATAAAAAAGATGAGATTTTAAAGCATGATGATCAAAATTACGATGAAAATATTGATTTAGTTATTTGTGATGAAGGTTTAGTACAAAATATGTCACTAAACTGTCAAGACGATTCAGAAGAACTTGGTTTAAGATTACTTTCACATTTATATTTAACTTTAGAGACAAAATATTTTGTTAGTAAAGCAGCTTTGCAAGAACTTGTTTCTTCTTTAGCAGATTTAAGTAGTATTAATCTAAGGTTTATAAAAAATAAACTGAAAGCAAGCGGTTTTAATATCCAGGAGGAACTGTTTTGAAAAAGGTATATTAAGATCTATTTCTTAGATCAATTTTTTATTTTTTAGATCTAAATGAAGAAAAAGTTTATTATGTCGCTATGGAGAAAGAGTTTTATAACAATGTAGGATATTCAACTTTCACTGAAGCTTTCGAGTTGTGTTTTTCCCTCTACTATATTTTTGGTGTAAAATTCCCACACCAATTAGCACTAGCTTTGAACTAATTCAACGATACATCCTCAATGATCATCCAGACATGGGAACCAAATCGCGAAAGGCTACTTCGTCAAAAAAAAAAGTAATTGCGTTAATAAAACATTTGGCTGCAATTTCGGAATCTGCCAAAAAAGCAAACCTTTAATTGATCTGAAAACCCTAAAATTGTACTAAAAACTTTAGTTCTTTGACTATATTCATCACGATATAGGCACATTCATATTATGCATACTGTACTTGTATACATTTAAATTAAAACGTATGTCATAGAGTTTTTTTTTAATTTTTATTTAATTCAAGATTAATTTAATTCTCTCAGAATTTTGATCGCACTTTAATTACTTAGGTGAATATACCATAGAGTTTTTTTATAAATGTTTAAATTCTCTTGTAGGACTGTTATATATTATAAGTATCTTTTTTTAAGAGAATTTTTATTTTGTGATAAACTCAGGTATTTTTTCTAGCTATAATAGATATAACTATCAGTGGATAAGTTTAAGTTATCTTATTTGTTTGCTGTTTAACTGTTTTGTTTTCTTTGTTTTGTAAGGTAAGGTTTTTTAGTATTTATATTTATAAACCTTGTTTAGGATAAGTGTACCCACATACCCGTATATTTATTGAAAAGTTAGGCATGAGAGTACAATTAACAAAATTAAATATAATGTTTAAACGTTAATTAATAATAATCAGTTTGGTTAATATTAAAAATTATTCTTTTTACGTTTGCTGATAAATAAAAATTTTAGGTTTCATAAACAACAATTGTATTTATTATACATTTTAATATACATAAGTTCCTATTTAAAATGACGTTTTATAAAATTTGTTTAAAATGCTTAAACTTACTTTAAGGTGCTTACTATACTATACTTACTTACTATCACTTATTCAAAATTTTCTAAAAGCCTAATTATTTGTTGGCTTTAATTTTATAGTAAACTGCCATCAATTTTACGAAAAATTTACAGTAGAGTTGTAGTAAAAAAATATTTAATCAGTAAGACTTTACAAGTACAGGGTTGTATTTTTAAAACGAATTTACGACATCTAAAGTAAATTTTCTTCTTTTTTTATAAACATTTTACATTGTTTTCACAAATAAATTACAACAAATTTATAGTAAAAAAGCTTTTAATTAGTAAAACATTCCAACTTATAAAATTGTAATTTTACAATAAATTTACGATATTCTTACAATATCTGCTGTAAATTTCCTGGTTTTTTGTCGAATTTTTACAACATTAATTCAAGAATTTTACACAACTATCGTAAAATTAAATATAACCAGTAAATCCATTTTACATGAATGGCGTAAAATTACAAGTAAAAGTAAAATAAATAATCACAATTTTTACGGGCATCATATAACCAATAATATTTGTTGTAAATTCACGTAACTCGTTTTTACAGTGTAGAAAGTTGTCCCCCTTGACAAACCTTTTGACGTATTTCGGCGTTTTTTTTTTTAAACAGTGGTTTTCGATAAATCCGTGGTGGGAAGTTTTCAAATGAACACCTTTGTATATATATAGATAATAGACTAAAAACTAAAATGAGCCAAATGTTTTTCTTATTGTTAGCTTAAAAAAAAATTGTTAAAACTACTTTTTTTTGTCCCTGAAAATGAAGAAGCATCTAGTAATAAATTTAATTTTTTTTATACATTTTGAGAAATTGCGTTTTTTTGATTGATTTTTACAATACTTATCCTATTGCTGTAGTGCGATTAGCGCCATTACATCCCTTTTCTGTTTTTTTTTTAAAACTTTATAATTTCAAGAGTTAGTATTCTCCATTCTTGTTTGTGCCTGAGATTCCTGGAATAAAAGTCTTAAATCACCAAACACAACAAATCACAAACAAAAAACAACTTCAGACTTATTCTGAATCTGAGTCCAAGTAAAGTTTCTTGCTATGTACAGTGAAGTAGAAAAAATTTAATATTCTTATAGCATCTAATAATTTTTTGTTTATCGAGTTTTAATTATCCTTCGTAATAGATGTAACAGCGTAAAAATATTTTAAAGCACACACTTAATGTATGTGTATGATTACGGTGCCGGTGTCCTTTAAATTATGGGGTCTTTAGAATAATATACACTCAGGCAATTATTCTATAAACAAATTGTATGGTAGTGAATATTATTACAGAGGACAATCGTGACAATCCCGATGAATTAACTCGGTTAATTTTGTTCCTTTTGGGCTCTCGTTTTTGTTTTTCAGTTTTTATTGACCTACTTTCCCCGGCGAGAGAGAGATTTAAGTACATTCGGATAAAGGTACTAAACCATGACCATACAAACGGCAAGGGTAATTCGTAATACAGTAAAAAGTGTGAAACATCACGGATTTAACAAGTATCAGAATCTTCTAATAGTCACGTACCGAGGTCGCGTTTTACCGCATACAAAAGGGCGCTTTTATGACCGATAAAAACTGTTTTATTTATGTTGCTTACATAAATCAAATCTTCCTTATTTTATGGTTTCTGCACTTATAGTAAATAGTAAACACTCGCTTATTTATTCGGATGAATCCAATTTCAAATTAAATTATCAAACAAGGGTCTTATCAATTTAACTGAACTAACAAAGAAACACCCTCGTTAGATAATGCTTACAATAAAATCAGTGTTCACTATTAAAAAATATATATATAATTTAAAAATAGATCGAAAAGCCCTTTTAAACGCAAAGCTAAAAACAGCCATGACAACAGAATGAGAGTTGAAACTAACTTTAACATTCGAGCTAACGTTACACGATCATGTGATATCACGGTCTCTCCAAGGTCAAGGTTAAATTTACTGCGTAATACACGAGGTATAGACTTTTTGGGCTTTGGGTTTCGAGGTCCATTTTCTGCATTTAAATGGTGCGTAATGAGTTCGAGGGGGACGATACCCTATACACTGGTTTAACCCTAATATTTAGAGAAGCTAAGGGAGAACTATAGATTTTTTTATAAAAGACAGCGTCACCTCGTCAATGTTTTTAGAATTACACTGGTGGTGGTCATAATTATCTTATAAAAGTTAATTTTTTGGTTATCTCCTGTTAGCATTCAAATCATGAGACCGTTATAAATAATTCATTCTGAGCGCGATTAAAATTTCGCTCATTCCTGGAATAATTAAATATTTAAATAATAATAAATAATGTTTATTATTTATGATAATGGGGTAATTAAAACTTGATTTTTTTTCAATTTTCCTGGCCAACTACATTTTCAATGAATTGCTTGCTTTTACTGAGATATTAATATCAGTGTGAGAGACAAAGAAGAATAAATCCGAATATGTTCATTTTTTACAGAGAAATTTCAATTTTAATATACGTAACAAAAAATTTATTATTATGGATATATTACTAGAAAAGTATCAATAAAAGCAAAGTACGTTTACCAATTTTTATTTTTTTCAGATTACGATGTATCTGTATTGTTTATATAAAAATCAGAAATTTTCCTAATAAGTACGGACCTGAAAAAATATATTACTGTACAAAGACAGGTGCGTATCACTAAAAAAAAAATTCACTAGCAAAATTTAACTAAATGTTGTATTTGACCAGTATTTATTTAGAAGAAGTGGTACAGAAATTTAAATTGATATAACTTTATTTAGGTTAATCAATTTTGCCTAATTGACATAACTGAATAAAAAGACGTAAATGGGAATCGTTCCTGTACAATTAAAATAAATGTCTAATAAGGAACATTGACAACGCTGAATATGCATTTTTCTTAAACTTAAATAAAGGCTAGTTATTAGCTAGCTTTAAATAAATATATTTTCTTCACTTTCTTACTAAATATAGTCTTTAATCTAAGATTTATTTTGATTAAATTCTTAAATTTTTACGTTAAATAAATATTTCGGTTTACCATTTTTGTAATAATTAAGACAACTTTTATAATCCTTTATTTTTGAAGTTACATTAATATTTTTATACATAAATTGCAAGGAAAAATCCAAAAAAAATATTTTTGATTTTATTACTATAAGCTTAAAATATAATAATAAGGTATAATTTTTTTTCGCTAAACAATATATAAGGTCATACTAAAAATAATTTTTACTGTAACTTCTAAAGCTATTATTTAATGATAATTTAATAATTTTAATATTATGAAGCATTTTGGTGTTTTAGTCGGAGTTAAAATAGCTTATTGTTCTGTTTACTTAGGGTGTTCGGCACATAGGCCAACAAAATTTTTTGGCATATTCTCGGGATCATTTTAAAGCTTTTTACCCTAATACCTTGGGTCCTAAAAGTTACTGTTACGAAGATAATTTTTTTTTCCCAAATTACTTAAAATGTCGCCTTTAAAACCATATAACTTTTTTATTAGTGACAATAAAATTACGATTTTTGAATCGTAATTGATATTTCGACTGATTATCCTGAAGGGACATAAGAGGTTTTTAATTTAACAAAGTCAGTAATTGTTTCAAAAAAAATCAACGTCAAAATTTAATTTAAAAAAAAAGTAGCAGGAATTAGGACTTTGTTTAATAAAAATCCTCGTATGTCCCTTTAGGAAAATCAGTCGAAACAAAAGCTGTTAACTATTTAAATACCATAGATTAGGGAATATTATTTTTCAAAAATCGTAATTTTATTGTTACTATTAAAAAAGTTATATGGTTTTGAAGGCGACATTTTAAGTAATTTGAGAAAAAACATTTAAAAATTTATATCTTCGTAACAGTAGCTTTTAGGACCCAAGGTATTAGGGTAAAAAGCTTTCAAATGACCCCAAAAAATTTTGTCGGTTTATCTGCCGAACACCCTGTATTTTTACCAAGGAAATATAAATAACTCCTACAGATACAACTTAATTAAGGTGGGCACTAAGGCCATTTTTATTGAAATAAATATTAACAACCAAATAGGTAACACATATATTCCTTGAATAATTAGACTAAAGATATATTTCAGGAATTTTGGATTTGTCTACAGGATTTTGAGAAAAACAGGTATTCTGGAAAAAAATCCTAAAAATTTTACAAAATGCTGATGACTCGAAAACAAGTCTGAATCCAAATTTGAAAATGTATACACATATTCCTTGAATAATTTGACTATATATTTTAGTGATTTTAAGATTATATACAAAGGATTTTTGAAAAAAATTGATTTTGGAAAAAAATAATTTTTTTCCTAAAAATTTCTCAAATCTCCAATAACTCAAAAACTAGTTAAAATCCAAATTTGAAACTTTATCCACGTATTGCTTGAATAATTTGACAAGAGATATATATCAGGAATTTAGGATTCGTGTACAGGATTTTGTGAAAAACAAAGATTTTCGAAGAAAATTAAGTTTTTCCTAAAAATGTGATTAGTTAAAATTCAACCTTGAAAATTCATACCATGTTCCTTCAACAATTTGACTAGAGGCGTATTTTAAAAATTTTGGATTCATGTACAGGATTTTGGAAAAAAAATCCTAAAAATTTAAGAAAATGTTCCTATTAAGAAACTAGTCTATAATTTGAAAATGTATACAGGTATTCCTTGAATAATTTGACTGCAGAATTATTTCAGGCATTTTGAAATTATGTACAAATATTAACAATTAGATGAATAATGAATAATTTTAAAGCTGTCATCAGAAAATTTATTGATTAACTATAGTAGGAGATAAAATAGGAGACAAAGTGGTCAAACTAAAATTTTGGTGAATTGTTCATGTCAATCCGAGGTATTATCTTTTAATAATAAATATTTTATTCCATTCAATTATATACATTTATTGGACAATTCTATGTTTAAAACTGGTTGATTTATGCCTTTAACTATAAAGCCAAGATGCAATTTTCTTTAGAAAATTAAAAAAAAAAAATGTTCACGCATGCCTAATAAGAATTAAGCGACAGGGGGAATATATAAATTTTAGAGCATTACCCGTTAAGTGGCGACGCGTGCATCTGCGCAGTAAAAAAATTTTTGGTCTGCAAAAACTGAACGTAATGACTTAAAATATCACAAAATTACCTCGCCTTGGTGCCTTATAACCAAAAACAATTTTTTTTTTATATTGAAAAACTTTTAATTCCAAATAAAACATCCCATCCCGGTCCTGTCGAGTTAAGTCGTACCTACAAAGAAATTTAGCGTCTCTTGTTCTTTTTCGATGGAAAGTTTTATAATTTAATTTAGCTCCGACTTTTACGAAGAATTGTTAACGTGACGGATTTTGTCGCGGCAAAGCGGTTTAAATGCTTCAGAGAGAATAAGCTATATAGGGTTACCTTGGCGAATATTATAACTTTCTAAGTGAAATTACTTTAAAAAAATAACAAGAAAAAAAAGTAAAAAATTAAGCCATTGGTAAATTTATTGCCTAGTGACACCAATGTTTTAAAATCATATACACAAGTTTATTTTTTATCGAAGTAGTTTTCAATTTATGGCAATTTTCTCTTACTTAAAATAAGAAAATACAAAAATCCAATTTCACTGTCCTATTAAATGAAGCCCCTGACTTGCATATTGCATTTTAAAAAAGGGAGGGTGAAACTCATTACCTTATCTATACGAAGAAACCACAGCTTTGAGCTTAAAATGAAGCTTTTTCATTATGCTTATTATATATCAGCTTTCATATTGGCAAGCAAAAAAAAATAATCTGGCTTTCCTAAGGCTTCCGCTACCTTATTTAAAGCATAATTTAGATTCAGAAAGTTTGTGTAATTAGGGTTAAGAATTGTTCTTCTAGAAGTAATAAAAGCGTAGGGAGGAGCAACTAATGTCATAGTTGAACGACCCGGTGAAAGCTCGAGGCTTTAAAAAAAAAACTCGCCACACAATAATCCATTTTCTTTAACTATTTTCGTAACTATAACCGCTCCAAAGTTTCGAGTTATTAAGCGGCTTTGTAGGTGTGTACACATGTACATACCTTCAAGTAGTATAATAATAATATATTATAATTTCCACGAGTCGAATAAATCGGTTTACAAGGACGGCTCGCCTGCTTGAACTTGGTTAAACTGAAAGTGCACAGCGAGAACGGAGGGAGCACCTGTAATAAGTAATGAGCAAAATCAACAGGCTCGATGCCTTCCAAAAATTGTTTTGCAGCTTTATTACTTCGGTTTAAGCTGCTTGTTTTAGAAATTATATAACGTATAACAAGGTAATACTTATTAGGTTTTAAATTTTAAGAGAATTACCCGTCATGGACGCAAGAAAAATGTCGTCGGTTTGGGCGGAGTTATATCTGCGCAGTTTTCAAAATTCGGATTCTATCTATTAGTGTCTTCATACGCATTTTTTAATGATATGCAAATATGAATTTCTTGCAAGGAATTATTAATTTTCACAAATTCTCTTCTTTAATTAATTCTTTTTATCCTAAATAGAATTTTTGATCTTGGTCCCTGTTCACAGAAAAAAGCACCAATGACGGAAGTTTTGTATCTCCAAGTTCTGGAACGTCCAATGCCAGTGTCCTATTTTTTTATCCAATTAGGTTTTAAAAAACTTGACAATTAACTGCATGAAAACCTTGCAGTCGATTGGGATAATCGTTTGAGTAACTATTTGTAATCAAGGTAGCATTAGAGTGAATTATTCATAACACTGACAAGTCAACTCCATTTCACTTTGTGGTTAATAGGCAATCTATAATAAATATAATGTTGTTAAACAACGAGTTGAACACTACATGTTCTTATGTATAGTGTCTTTTACTGTTCCACTTATTATTATTGCATGTACAATTTGCCACCTTTTACATTTTTTCAAATATTTTACCTGAACCAATGCAGACTAAACCAACAAATTATATTATTGATAGGCAATTTTTGTTTCTAGAGAATATATTTCTTTTATGTAGATTTTAGGTCAGTTATATAAGTAGTTATAGTTTATATATATATTTATATTGATAGTGATTGTTGAGATATATTAAAGTATATTTTTTTTATTTGTTGCCACTATATGTTAATTATTTTTAGAGAATTTTAGGTTTTATTTTATATTTTTTTGTTTTTTATTATAAAACTACACTATAACAACTCAAGTAGACAAAATTTAAATATGATACTTTTACTTTTCAAATTGCAGATATGATCACATTTAAATAAGGTTTTGGGTTTTTTTAGAAGTTTCCTATTTCCATTTTTTTATTATTGAACTAATTATTGCATTCTTTTGGATACAAACTGAGCATGTAAACAATTTGTATTGTATTATAATTCTTGAAATGTTATATTTTCCAGATAATTAAAAAATATATTTCCGTTTACATAAAATCATACAGTTGTATTTTATTTTTATACCTATAATGTAAATAAACATTATTACTAAAAACAATATTATTTTTTGCATATGAGATATGTATATGTGTGTCAATTTTACCCAAGAACATATTTTGAAGGAGAAAAAATGTAAAATTATTCAATTATAATAAAAAGTTAAATATATTTGCCAAATTGAGGAAGAAATATTATAATAGATTTTTTTTTGCCAGTTCTCTTTATATTTATATAACTTAAAAAAAAGGGAAACAAGTATTGATTACAATATGTTTAAATCGAGTGGAGTACCCATAGGCAACTTGGGCTCGTCTTAAAATTCGAATTTCCCGCTCCTAATTAAATCCAAATATGGCGCCGGATTTGACCATGCTTACGTTCAAATTTGATTTGTTGAACGGGTTGCCAATAGATTTATGGTTTATAAATGTCAAAATTAGTTTGAATTATTGGACCTTCATTAAAGGGCCAGAAAATTCCTTTCCGTTAACAAACCCGCATTTCTCTATATTTGTGTCTTAATGGGTTATTCTTTTAAAATAATTTGGGCCAATACTAATAGAGCGAAAATTCAGTATATGAAAAACATGAGTTTGCATAAAGGTCGTTCCTTATGCGCAATACAATTCGGTTAATATGCGCAGACTAAGCGATAGAAAAGATGCCGGTTCTGCGCATAATAAAGAACCATCAAACAACCAACCTATTATAAATTTATAATTAAAACAGCAGTTCTTATGGTAGTAATTTTGTTTGGACATTTTGAGTTTAAATAGGACCTTTTAAGTCCCTGTCCCCACTTTTTAAGACGGCGCCACTGGAGCTCCGCCCCAACCGACCACAAAATGGTTTCTGCGCATTTTCACGCGTCGTTTCTTAACGGGAAATTCTCTAAAAGTGGATCAGTTTTCATAAAAAAAAACATATTTTTTTAGTTTTATACTCGTAAAGTTAGTTAAGGTACTACCCCTAAGGCGCTTCAAAATTATATTATACGCCAAAATGAATGTTCAATTCCAATGCATCATGTTAATTAAATTTTGCTTATCTATTTATTGCTTATCTTAACAAAGTTTCAGGTAAGTAGGTGCATAATGTATTTTACAGCATACATAATAACGAAATTATGAAACCTAAGGGTGTATAAAGAGGGTAAAAGCAGCCCCACTGATAACAGCAATAAACTAATAAAAGCATAAATTATAAAATCGCGCAACAAATGTATCGAGCTTGACGGTGACGAAACAAAGTCGTTCCCTATTCATTATTCAAATCTTTTTAACATAATAATTGCATATTGAACCGATCTCCGTGTTGCCTTATAGAAAGAATGATTTTTTTAATGCCTACTACCAGTTTATCCAAACCTTACAACACGTGCAGCAAGTATACTTTGGCAATGCTCTGACATCGATGATTCCGTCGGCGTTCAGCGTTGTTAAGCGCTTTGTTGCCATATCTGTTACATTATCCGCGACACTGAAACGCTTTTTAATCTTCTATTATGATTAATTATTATTAAATATACTAGTGGCGTTTACTTTTTTAATCACGAACGTTTTCTTTTGTCTTGTTTTGGGTACGGTTTGACCCAGAGCTGGACGGTTCATATCATGATTATTATTCATAGCGCAGGAGCCTTGAGGAACATTATAAGGTTGTGTCTATTTTAAACGAAAATATTCAATTTAAAGAACAACTATCTCTGTTCTTAACTATCTAATTTTCCAAAGAGAGTATTAAAGTTTAAGTGTTTCAGTTTTTTGAGCACCTTTATCAACGGCCTTGGAACATCTACAAAAGAGTTTTATTATTTAATAAAATCGCTATCTGAAAATAAACTTTTATTAGTAACTTTAATAATGCGGACCGAAGTTCTTATGTTTCTTACTTTTCCAATAAAATTATCGACGATTTGATTTTCTTCAGGGTATTTGTTTAGAAGGATCTTCGAGCAATCGAGGGTTTTATTAAGAATTTAGCATAATGAAAAATATTTAATATTTAAAGGGTCAAAAAACACAAATATTTTACTAATTTTCATTGATATTATTGTGGATCAATCGCAATAAAATGATACTCAAGATTTCATGAAAAATTTGCTGTAATTAACAATGAAATACAGTAGAGCCTGGAAAATGTACAATAATTGTAATTTTTGCACAATATATTCTGTCTTCGAAAATCGCAATAAAAACCGTGTTTTATTCATCTCACACTCAAAGAAAAGTAGAGTAGTAAAAGTAAAGAAAAGTTGCATTAAAGTGCAGTATTAGCTTTGAAAATTGACCAAAAAAAAATCGACATTTTCTCCCTAATTTGTGCGATCAAAAACGTAAAAAATCAAAATTAAGTAATGCTCATCGTCTGTAGTGACCATAATTAGCAAAACAAAAGTAATATTTTACGGTCATTTAGGTTGTAATTCAAAAATGAAATGCAGTAGAAAACCAAAAAAAAAAAATTACGCACGATTCACGTTTAGTTCAGACAATCATAGAAAATCGCATTAAGAACCTAAAAAAAAAATTACAAAAATCATCGATTTACCGATTTTTAGCCAAAATTAAACCAATTTCACCCTCAAAAAGCGTAAAAAAAATGCATTTAAACGCAGTTACAACTTGAAAAATTGACCAGGAAAAAATCAACATTTCCAACCGGATTTATCGATTTCAGCCTCCTAAACAATTTGATTCTTATCGCCTGTAGTGACTATAATTACGTAACAAAAGTAATATTTTATGGTCATTCAGGTTGTAGTTGAAAAATGAAATGCGGTAGAAAACTAAAAAAAAAACGTTTAGTTCGAACTCAGCAATCACAGAAAATCGCAATAAAAATTTTAAAAAAATTACGAAAATCGTCAAAAAACATAAACAATTGTAATAGTGATACTCATCATCTGTAGTGACCATAATTACGTAACAAAGTAATACTTTATGGTCAGGCAGGTTGAAATTGAAAAATAAAATGCAGTAGAAAAACCTAAAAAAAAATTATTTTATACACGATTCAGGTTCAGTTGAGATTTTAAAAAACTGCATTAAAATACAGTAACTTGAAAAATTGACCAAAAAAAAAACAATATTTTCAACCTGATAATCGTAATAAAATGATACTCATCGTCTTGTTTGGAAAATAAGCAACATTACATTAAATATCTGGCATAAAATGATAAAAGGTTTCAGATCCCTGGAATATGAATAAAAATAATCCAATTGTTTGATAATTATAAAAAAATAAGCTCGAAAACCTAGAAATTAAAAAAAAAAATTAAATAAAATAATTTAAGTGCCTGGAAGATACGAATAAATACAATAAATCCCTAGAATAAAATAAATTGCTTGGAAAACTAACAAGATTACGTTAAATGACTGAAATAATGATAAAAGGTTTTAGACCCCTAGAATACGAGTAAAAATAAACCAATTTTTTGTTAATTACAAAAATTCAAAATCCTGTAAAATAGGGAAAAACACAATAAATTGCCTGAGAAACAAACAAGCTTAAAAATGAAATGCAGTAGATTAAGTTCAACCCCAGCAAATATAGAATATTGCAATAAAAACCTAAGAAAAAATTTTTTTAAAATAATCGTTTTGTTCATTTTTAGACTAAATTTAAACCATACCTCGCTCAAACACAGAAATTGAAAATTGACCAAGAAAAATCGACATTTTTAACTTGATTTATCCATCTCCTACTCAAAAACATAGAGCAATCGTAATAAAGTGATACTTGTCGTCTGTAGTGACTATAATTACGTAACAAAAGTAATATTTTATGGTCATTCAGGTTGAAATAGAAAAACGAAATGCAGTAAAAACCCAAAAAAAATCTATATTACGCACGATTCAGGTTCAGTTCATACTCAGCAATCATAGAAAAATCGCAATAAAAAAATTACAAAAAGCACCATTTAATTAATTTTTAAACTAAATTAGCTCACACACAAAAATCCTAGAAAATCGCATTAAAATACAGTAAAATTGACCAAGAAAAATCGAAAATTTTAACCTGTCATTATCAGTCTTAAAAAACGTAAGTAATTGTAAGAAAATAAGCAACATTACATTAAATATCTGGAATAAAATGATAAAAGGCTTCAGATCCCTAAAATATGAATAAAAATAGTCGAATTATTAACTACGAAAATTCGAAATCTTGGCAAATAAAGAAAAAAATTAAATTTGGTATCACCTTAGCAAATTGACCACAAAAAATCAACATATTCAACTTGATTTATCAATTTAAGGCTTAAAAAACATAAACAATCGTAATAGTGATACTTATCATCTGTGGTGACCATAATTACGTAACGAGAGTAATATTTTATGGTCATTTAGGTTGTAATTGAAAAATGAAATGCAGTAAAAAAATTTTAAAAAAAATCGAATTCGAAAAATTGTATGCACAATTTAGGTTCAAATCAAAACAACGTAAGTAATCGTAATAAAATAATACTCATCGTCTTGCTTGGAAGATAAGTAACATTACATTAACTGTCTAAAATAAAATGAAAATATTCCAATTGTTTGATAATTATTACGAAAAAATTAGTTCGAAATCCTGGAAATTAAGAAAAATAATTTTAAATAAAATACTTCAAATGACGGTAAATACAATAAATGCCTGAAATAAAATATTCCAATTGTTTGATAATTACGAAAATTCGAAATCCTGGAAAAATTGGTCCAAAAATTTAAAAAAAAAATATTTTCAACCTGATTTATCCAAAAAACGTCAAAGTAACATTACGTTAAATGTCCAGAATAAAATGAGAAAAGGCTTTAGATCCCTGGAATATGAATAAAAATTATCAAATTGTTTGATAATTACAAAAAAAAAATTAGCCTGGAAAATAGGAAAAATTATTTTAAATAAAATACGTTAAATGCCTGTAAGATATGGATAAATGTCTGGATAAAATAAAATAAAAAATTGCTTGGAAAACAACTAAGATGACATTAAATAAAATGATAAACTACAAATGCAGTAAAAACCCAAAAAAAAAATCTATATTACGCACGATTCAGGTTCAGTTCTGACTCAGCAATCATAGAGAATCGCAATAAAAACCTGAAAAAAAATTACAAAAAGTACCATTTATTAAATTTTTAGACTAAATTAACAATAACTCACACAAAAAATCCTAGAAAATAGCATTAAAATACAGTAACACTTGTAAAGTTGACCAAGAAAAATCGAAATTTTTAATCTAATTTATTAATCTCAGACTCAAAAAACGTATACAATCGTAATAAAATGATACTACTAATCTGTAGTGACGTGAGTTTTATGGACATTCCGGTTCTATTAAAAAAATTAAGTGCAGTAGAAAACCAAAAAAAAATTCTGTTTAACGCACGAGTCAGGTTTAGTCAGACTCTAGAAAACCGCCTTAAAATACAGTAAAAGTTGAAAGATTGGCCAAGAAATTAAAAAAAAAAAACATTTTCAGCCTGGTTTATCGGTCTCGGACCCAAAAAACGCCAAAGCAACATTACGTTAAATGTCCAGAATAAAATGAGAAAAGGCTTTAGATCCCTAGAATATGAATGAAAATAATCCAATTGTTTGATAATTACAAAAAAAAATTAGCCTGGAAATTAGGAAAAATTATTTTAAATAAAATACGTTAAGTGCCTGTAAGATATGGATAAATATTTGGAATAAAATAAAAAATTGCTTGGAAAACACACAAGATGACATTAAATAAAATAATAAAATACTTCCTGAAGATTCCTGAAATATAAATAAAAAATTCCAATTGACCAAGAAAAATTAACTTTTTTGAACCTTAAACGATTCAGACTCAAAGAACGTAAATAATGGTAATAAAGTGATACTTATCGTCTGCAGTGGCCATAATTGAAAAATTAAATGCGGTAAAAAAACAAAAAAAAAATAACCTTTAGCAATCATAAAAAATTGCAAAATTTAACGATATTTCACACATAAAAAACGTAGAAAAACTCAATAAATTACTGCAAAACTTAAAATATAGACTAACAAAAAATCCATCTATTGGTCTCCAATTCAAAAACGTAAACAATCGTAATAGTGATACTCATCATGTGTAGTGACCATAATTACGTAACAAAAGTAATATTTTATGGTCATTCAGATTGTAATTGAAAAATGTAATGCATGAAAATCAAAAAAACAATTTATTTTCTGCACGATTCAGATTTAATTCAGACTCAATAATTGCAACCTGAAAAAAAAACAAAAACCATCGTTTCAATCGACATTTCAGACCTAAGCAGGGTACACAACAAGTTTACAACTTCCCTGAAAATTTGCACAGGAAATTAACAATCCGAGAAAAACCAACTTTTATAAGAGGCTTTTAAAATATGGACTACCGCAGTAGGAAGTTATGAAACTAATTTTTTTCAATAAAATTATCGACGATTCGATCTTCTTCTGGGTATTTGTTTACGAAGAAGCTTCTCGAGCAATTTAATCCTTTCAAATAGTCAAGGGACGCTAAATAAAATACGGCTATTTATAAAACTCATCCGTTTTCTTTTAAAGCAAACAAATTTTGTTCTAGTAATCAGATTTAATTGAACCAAAATATATCACCCGAATGTAAAAAATAGTTTACCCTTTACACCTTTAGCCCTAAAGATTTAGTAACTAATAACGTATTCCCGTTCCGTTCACGAGAGTAATTCAGCCCAGTTTCGAATAAAACAAAACATTTCGTGGGGAGTCTATAGGGAGGGAGAGGAAAAAGGTTCTTCCCGGTCCACCCTTTTTTTTTTTTTTGGAAAACGTTCCCGGAAAGCAAATCAGGTTTTAGACCGAGGAGTCCTTATAAGATCCGAAATCCGTTTGTCAATATTTGATTTGATGGTTCATCGAACCACGTGAATTCTTAAAGACCATTCGGACCCTGGATGAAACCGTCGAATTTGCATTCCGTCACGGTTAAACCGACGAATTTTAATTTTTAATCGCAGATCGAAAAATTAGAAACGTTCTTGATACGTTAGGAGATATACCGTGCCCATGTCTTGTTAATATTAAACCTTAAAATCTGAAATTAAAATAAACAGGCGTCAAGAAAGTTCCGACATACTACATGTTACATTATGGCGGAATTTTCCGCTTACATTTTTATGAATATCTTTAGAACAAGTTCCCAATGTTGAATTCGTATCATTATGAAAAGTACTTTTTTTTTCTATCGTGACCTCCACGTGGAATGTTCGTGATTTAAACGTTGGCCAACTGGGTAGATCTAATATATACCATGAAGTAGAATAGCAAAATTATTATGTGATTAAGACTTTTTAGAGGATTTGTATTGAGTAGGTTAAATCATACAAAAATTCAGATTTGTATAATAAGTCTAGGAGTTCCTATTGAATTTAAGACTCAATTCCCATTCAATGAATGATTCCTACTAATCTACTACTGATTTTTTTAAATTTATTTTTCATTCCTATTTTGCACAGGCATAATTTCATTATACTCGAGCTTTAGATGCATACTTCTTAAGGAATTTCTGCTTCACACAATAGAAGAATAATAATTTTGTAAAAAATTGTTAATTCCCGGCTCAGCTCCTATTTTATCGCTTTTTAAATTTAACGACCCTCAGGCTGCAATTTCATTTAAAACAAAGACTAACTAATTTTTTTTAAAAAACTCCCTAATTATAATGAATTTCTAAATTTGAAAACTATGTCATGATTTCCATCTATTAAAACGCGTTAATTTATGAACCGTAAAATTCATTAATTAAGCCCTTTGCAGTATAGATATTTCTTTTCAAACAAAGCGATGTAAATTCTGGTTTTGGTGTTTACACAATGGCATCCGGTGGTGTGAGCCCGATTATATCTCGTTTAATAAAAAAGTCCCGGTAGAGTGAAGTTTCATTCCGACTTATGAAGAGTGTTTTTTTTTAATCAGGTCTAAGTGAAACAAACAGTGCCAACGTGTAAAGGCTAATTAAAAAAAATGTTTAACCGGTCGTGATTGATTTAATACACAAATGTGATCGCCGGTACAGTAAAATGCAATCGAACCATTTGCTAAATATTTAGATTCTTTTATAGTTTACGCTTTTAGTAAGTAGGTTTAGTTTGGAAATAAACAAAATAAATGCTTTAAAAGGCTTCGCGAAAAAAGCGTTCGGAAAAACGATCATCATTATGCCAATTAACTTTTGTTTATAAGGGATGAAAAAGCTTAAGAAAACAAGTTTGTTATTTAGAAGTCGCTTTTAAAATACAACTTTTTTTTATCAAAAAAATTTACTGTCTGAATAAGGGGAGTTTTGCTTTTTTTTAACACGCCGTTTAGCAAGGACCAAGAAAATCAATGTGATATTAGATATGGTTTGTAAGAAATAATATCTTTTTTGAAGGTGGTAGACAATGGTACAGTGAAAACATCTTGTCGGACTTGCATTGTCTTATTTATTTATTGTAACACGACGTTTCGGTTGGTAAGTATCTCCAACCGTTATCAAGTGTAAACTGAAAGCAAACTACTATTCTATAGGCTTATATACTAGATGTGTGCAGCGATTTGGAAGGGGGGGGAAGGGAGGGAAAGTCATCCGTGAAAAAGAGTTGGAGGGGGGAAGGACACGCGTCTCTCTAGATCCTACACTGTCCTGAGAGTAGAGGCTTCCAGATGTTGGGTATATCGACGCTTGGCTGGCTGAAGATCCTCTGATTCTGTGAAATGAAAGCTGCCTCTACGAACTTCCTCTTCCGCCAGTGCTGTTCCTTGTGCAGAATCTTGGCTTCTGACCAATGGATATTGTGTCCATTATGCCACGCGTGCTCTGCTATCCCCGATTTGGAAACCTCTCCTCTTTGGGTCCAGCTGCGATGTTCCTTCCTAGAAATCAGAGCGAAGGAACATCGCAGCTGGACCCAAAGAGGAGAGGTTTCCAAATCGGGGATAGCAGAGCACGCGTGGCATAATGGACACAATATCCATTGGTCAGAAGCCAAGATTCTGCACAAGGAACAGCACTGGCGGAAGAGGAAGTTCGTAGAGGCAGCTTTCATTTCACAGAATCAGAGGATCTTCAGCCAGCCAAGCGTCGATATACCCAACATCTGGAAGCCTCTACTCTCAGGACAGTGTAGGATCTAGAGAGACGCGTGTCCTTCCCCCCTCCAACTCTTTTTCACGGATGACTTTCCCTCCCTTCCCCCCCCTTCCAAATCGCTGCACACATCTAGTATATAAGCCTATAGAATAGTAGTTTGCTTTCAGTTTACACTTGATAACGGTTGGAGATACTTACCAACCGAAACGTCGTGTTACAATAAATAAATAAGACAATGCAAGTCCGACAAGATGTTTTCAAATAATATCTTGTTATTTTTTATTGCCCATTGAATTGGATATAGTTATGTCTACGATATTTTTGCATAGGGTATTTATTTATTTATATTTTGCATTTTTTTAATTGACCCTTTTTTAGCTTCCACCTTGGTGCAATATTAAGGAACGTACATATTATTTTTATCTGAGGCTCCTGAACTAATTAACCTCTATGGTTTTACGTAAAAATGCCCGAAAATATCAATTTTTTAAATATCTGAAAATATAAAAAATTACCCCAGACTTTCTACAAAATATGACCAAAAATAGGTAGATATAACGATTTTCAAAAAAAATTACCCAAAAACTACTTAGTACTCTTACTGACAAAAATATGTTTATGAATTAGATGTATAAAAATTATTGAATTTTTATTTTTAATGGTTTTTGGGGGAATTTGTTGGTTTTTGTAAGTAGCTATTAATACTAAATGAAGATTCTTATTAATATTATTAAAATTTGTCTTCTATATCCAAAAATTATTTTTCCTAAGTTTTTTTAAAAAATGCTGTAATGGCAATTCTTTCAAAATTAAATAAGTATTTATTTCGAATCCAAATTTTCCAGTTTTTCCAAATTTTCAAAAATAAAATTTAAAAAAGAATCAAAATTTTTTGTTTCAGAAAGATCCTATAAGTGGCATGTTGTTTCTTTGAAAAATAATGTTGGCAGTGTTGTTAAATTTTTTTAGGTGCATTTTTAATTAAAAAAAAGAGACTCAAAGAAGGAAATCTGCCAAAAGTCTTTTCTTAAAAAGTTGTTACAAGTCGATCTTTTAATTTAAAAAATAAGTGAAGTTTTAATTTTAAAAAAAAAAAACATTTTTTGGATTCCAAAGTCAAAAAAAAAATTTCAAGTGTATTTTTTATTATTGTAAAAGATGAGTTATTAAAATCCAAAGATTCCTTCAACATTTAAAAAAAAAATGAAATTTTCGTTTTTTAGTTTAGAAATTAAATAAAAACTGCATTTTGAATTATTTTCGTAAAAAAAATTTTTTTAGGACTCAAAAAAGTAAATCTTAAAATTATCAAAAGTCAAAAAAAAAAAGTTTTTTTTTAAACCTGTTACAAGTAGTATCTCCTAATTTGAAAAACAAGGGTAAAAGTGCGGTTTTAATTAATTAAAAAAAAAAAAACATTTTAACTTAAAACTTTCTTTATTCAATAATAATAGATCTCGTTATAATTACAAGAAATTTCAAATAAATTGCTGTTGATTTGAATTTTTTATGAATTTTTAAAGTTGGATTAAAATAATTCTTGAACTATTTATGGAACAAATTCGTAACTTAAACAATAATAGACCAATTAACTTAAAACCTTTTTTCATCGATTAACAATAGATCTACAAGATATTTACAAGACATTTTAAGTTAATTGCTCTTGATGTAATTTTTTTATGAATTTTTAAACTTGGACTAAAATAATTTTTGAAACATTATTAGGAAAAAAAAATAACTTAAACAATAATAAATCAATTAACTTATAACCTTCTCCCGTAAATTAGAAATACTTCTGTAACTCAAAAATTTTCAAAAATCCAAAAAAAAAAATCAATCGAGAATGCTACTTTAATTTTTGTAATAGAAAACATTATTTTGGAACCCAGAGAAGCAACTTTTTTTAGTCAAGAATAAAAAATATATAATTTTACATACATTTTCCTCTTCCAGAAGTTTTTTTTATAATAATAATTTTTATTAGGCATAAATAGCTACAAAAACCAATAAATTCTTTAAAAAGAAAAAATCGACTCAAAAAGCAATTCTTTTATAAATTACATGTACAAATTATTCCAGCCAGTTTCATTTTTAATCCATTTAATTTTTTAGCTCCCGGATTAATTAACCTCTATGGTTTAACATAAAAATACTAACTTTTTAAAAATACTGAATATACAAAAAACTACATATGTGCAAAATATGAAAAAAATTAAAATAAAAAAAACTTCCTCTATATCCAAAAATGATTTTTTTCATCCAGAGCATTTTTTTTAAAAAAGATGCTACAAATGGCAATTCTTTCAAATTTTCTAAAAACATTTTGCACATTTTAAAGCTGCGGAACAATTATTTTGTTTCGGACTAAAAAAAATAAAATTTCAGTTGTGAAAAAAACAAAGAAGAAACCCTTACAGACTCTTCATAAATAAAATTAAAGGAAATCGTCCAAAAAATTAAATTTTTTATTTTTAAAACGATGCTACGAGTGGATTTTCTAATTGGTTTTTTTTTTAAGAAAAAAAAATTTTTTAGAAACCCAATTTAAAAAAAAAACGAAAGTGTGTTTTTATTTTCACAAGACGAGTTTTTGGGACCCAATGAAGCAATTTTTTTTAAATTATTCTAAAGATTTTAAAAAAAAAATAAAAAAAAACGTTTTTTAGAAATAAAATGAAAATGCAGCTTTGATGTTTCCTTAAAAAAAATATTTTTTTTTTATTATTATTATTAAAAGATGCTACAAGTGGTATCTCCTAATTTGGAAAATAAGGGTGGAAGTGCAGTTTATTTGTGAAAAAAAAATTTTTTTGGACCTTTTTAAAGGTGCTTTCAAGCACAATGTTCTTCAGAGAAATATATTCCTTCAATTTTGACACTGAATTTTAGTGAAAATTATATATATATATATAGTATTTTAATGAATTATTGGCATTGTAACTATTACAATAATTTCAATCAAGTAATATGTCTTAGTATAGAATGATGCTAATTATATTTATATGTTTTTAAAAAACCCTCTATTTTTTTTTGACATGAAGTCAAACCCTTCGGCTTCGGCGTATATCCAATACCAATTTTAAACCTTTTATCCCCTGATGATGGACACCGCCGTGTCCAAAACTAGTGTTGTAAAATGCTCGAGAATTTATTTTTCGAGAACGTTCCTCGAGCACGAACGAGAATTTTCAGCACATACGAGCATAAATGAAAAAAATGCAAAGGAAACATATTAGGAAAATATCTGAAATTAAAAATGTTTGTGTTTATTTATGTTCTATTTATTAAGTTTAACTTTCAAACAACCTATTTAGGAACTCTCCTCCGAACTATCCTCTCCCTCCTCGCGCTCGCTTGATTTTAAATCACTCAGAATTTCCGTTAAACCAAATTCAGACTCAGAAGAATCATCTTCTATGGTATTAATTTCAGCCCCAGATTTGGTAGTGAGTTTAATTTTTTTTGATTTCGGTTCCATTAAATTGGTAGAGGTGTTTGGCTGGCTGGTATTTGAGCTTATACTTTGACTCTTTAACGCTATGGGAACGTTCACATTTTTGGGGAACGTTCGGATTCATGCTCATTTGTGCTCTTGAGAATAAACGTCACAAAAAAAGTCGTGAACGTTCGCGAACGTTCTTCGAGAATAAACGGGAACGTTTCATTGCTCACAACACTATCCAAAACATAGGGAAAGAAAGGAACGAACGTTAAGGAATTTTAAATAACTAAATGTTTAATAAATAAGTGCAGGGAGACTGCAGGAATTTCATTTTACCTTAACCTACGACACAACTGCAAGTAAGGACTATTTCTTCACAATAAAATCTATTCTTTAACAGAAAACATATTTATTGTCTATTGATATACAGTGTGGTGACTTTAACTGGAATAAATTCAGTTAAAACTAATCAAAATTTATCTCGCAAAATTCCTATTGAGACCCGTCGATTTTTGTTAATTTTTTTTTCACATTTCAAGATAGTTTTTGTACTTTTTCACCTAAAGGGGGGGTCCAAATTAACCCCAACTTTTTTTTTCAAATGGAAAGCCACTTTTTTTAAACTCTTATTGAAAAGAGCCCTTTTTCTTTATTAAATTGCCCTATTTACTTTTGTGATTATCTAAAGGAGAAATACAAAAAAAAAAAATAAAAACCATTAAATGATTAAAAGTTGCGTTTAATGTATAAGATGCTCAAAATGAGCACCATTTACTTGTTGGCAAAGCCCAAGACGATAAAATTCGTTTCTGACATTTTCTAACACTTCTGGAGATATTTGTCGGATTTCTTACCTAATACGTTCTTTGAGTTCGTCTAGGTTTCCTGGTTTGCTCATATAAATTTGGCTTTTCAAATGTCCCCACAGAAAAAAATCAAGTCTGGTGAGATCGGGAGAACGTGCCGGCCACTCGATTGCACCCCTTCTACCAATCCAACTGGAAAATTGTCATCTAAATACTGGCGTACATTACGGGCATAATGTGGGGGAGCACCATCTTGTTGCATCCAGATTCTTTCATCATACAAATCTGGATCGAACTGACTCGGATATAAGGCACGTAAGACTGGAACTAGTTCATGTTCAAGAAATTCTAGATATCTTTCCCCAGTTAAAGTATCATTAAAGAATATGGGCCTTATAACTTGCCTGCCAATTATGCCAGCCCAAACATTAGTTTTCTGGGGATATTGTGTATTAGTTTCCCTTACCCAGTGTGGGTTCTCGTCAGACCAGTAGCGACAGTTCTGCTTATTAACATGGCCATTTAGGGTGAATGTAGCCTCATCAGAAAAAAGGATCCACTCCGAAGATATGCTTTTCGTCAATGGCGTTCATCATTAATTCACAGAACTCAACTCTGCGATCTGGATCGTCTTCCAATAACTCTTGAACGGGTTGCATTTTATAAGGTCGTTTGTTTGCACTTTTTAAAATTTTTAGCACAGATTTATGATGAATAGAGTTTTCGCGAGTTACTCTTCTGGCTGCAGTTACCGGATTTTCTTCCATCGCTAACAATACATTTAATTGGGTGTTTTCATCGATTTTAGAAGACCTTTGTCTTGAAACATCCCTCACGTGCCCAACTTCTCGAAATCTGCTTTCGATTTTAGTAACCGTACCTTGGTTAATTTAACAACTGGTTGAAATTCACTTTAACAGTGACACTACAACAATGTCAGGAAATGTCTCGATACCAATAAATTAAACAAACACGCCAATAATCACAAAAGTAAATAGGGCAATTTAATCAGGAAAAAGGGCTCTTTTTAATGAGAGTTAAAAAAAAGTGGCTTTCCATTTGAAAAAAAAAAGTTTGGGTTAATTTGGACCTTTGGATTTTTGGTAGGTGAAAAAATACAAAAACTATCTTGAAATGTGAAAAAAAATAAACAAAAATCGACGGGTCTCAGGAATTTTGCGAGATAAAATTTGATTAGTTTTAACTGAATTTATTCCAGTTAAAGTCACCACACTGTATATCTATCACAGTTCAGAATCGCTCTTATAGCTCTGTTCTGAAACTCTTGAATTTCGTAGTTCGGCAAATTGTATAATAAAGTCGAACAGAATTCAAAGTGGGGTGCGGCTATACTATTACACAACAGACGTTTTGTGTATTACGTTAGATATTTACTTATTCTAAATATAAAACCTATTTCTTTCGACAGTTTTCTCATAATATAATATGCACGATTTTTAAAATTTAGATTAGGGTCTATTAAGAAATTATATCCAGAACATTCTCATTAAAATCTTTCGTACTAATACGGTTTTCCGCATAGTCTTTTGATAAAAATCGGTAAACCCCTGATGGATTTTTATTCCGAGAGAGAGAGAGAGAGAATTATTTTGCACCCACGTCAGTTCGATCCCCCGGGTGGGGGTGGATTAGGGCGCCAACCCTTAAATCTTCAACAGAAAAGAGGGTCGAGTGATACCTCGTTTAAAAGCTCCCTTTAATCCCTACAAGTTGACGATATATTTAAATAAATATGAAAATGTTGTTTTTTTTTTGAGGTTTATTCCCAAGCTTGCTTTTTGATAATATAAATCTAAACTGTTTTGACTTAGATATGAATTTGTGCTGGTAGCAGAATTTAATAACTTGCACTTCCTTTAAGGATAAATTAAATATATCGTCGCAAGCAGCTGCACACGTGCATTATCTTTGCAATAAATCCTTTTGAATGATTTTGCAAAACACGATCGTAAATTTTACGGATATATAACACTTGAGTACGGCAATATGAGCCCCCCATAGGTTTACTAATATGCGAAAACATCATTATCATTTTAGAGGAGGGATTCGGATGAAAAATCATGGTCAACCCTTGCATTCACAAGGGGGGCGTTAAGAAAACTTAATATCCCTTGAATGATACATTTGTGTTGATTACTTCAAGGGATAAGCATATAAGGGATCGGCGAAGCTGTTGGCAAGGGATGATTTAATATCGCAGTTCAAATTGAAAAAAGGGCCAAGGAACATTTGCGTTTCCGTAGGGTGTTTTTTTTTGAGTTAATGCTTTAAATTTATTAATAATAAAGTGACGTCAGGCATGAGGGGGGGAGCTTAAAAATTGTACAAAAAATGCCCTTTTTTAAAAGAGTTTCACCAAAAATGTTTGTACCCTAAAAGACCCCCAAAAATATTCAATTTTACCTCCAGATAAGATTAAGGTATTAATTAACGAAATCAGGATAATTCATTAAAAAATTCTCATTAAAGATTTGTGGTTGTTCTTTGAGAACTGCTACTAAAAAAACATCAAACTTTACCAAAAACTCCTTCAAGAATATACCCCATAAATTTTCCTGTTATTGCCAAAAATAAATACAATATTCTTGAACTACTCTAAATTTCTGTTAAATACCGCAAAAACCTCATCGGTTCCCTTAGTGGGAAAACAACTCCCTAAAATTCCTTCAAAATTTATCAACAATACCGTGAAAATGTAAACTCCCTTCGTACAATAAACAAAAGAATCTCTAATAAGTATAGGGGTGGAACTTAAGGGCGGTTGATCCATATCAAAACGTAAATAAATCGTTTAGCATATATTCAAAAATGAACCGTTTTTTGCAAACAAATTGTTGCAAAACACTCATATCCCGAAATCTAAAAAAAATGCGAATATCTTAACAAATCGAAAATAGCATTTTTCTATTTTAAAAATAGATTAGCCGGATTAATACTAAAATTAAGATTTTTGGGTTTTGCAAAAATAAGATATCAAAACTTGAATTCCTCTTTTTTTTTTGGCAGGCCTCTCTGGTCGTTGCCATATGGTGCAGAAAGTAGTGAAACTGTAAAAAAACCCCATATAAGAAAAACAATGTATCAAAATAAAATAATTTATATACGTTTCCTAAAAACGATAAAAATAACGTGAGAAAATACCCTTTTTTTTTCATAGCATGACACGTGGCTATTAATTCGGTACAAAATGGCGAACCTCGTTTTTAAAATCCATATTTGATATTGCGCCTTTATTGTGTCCACGTATATTCATCCAAATTGAAGTAACAGAAACGAAATTTGACATGTAATTCCATCGACATATACGAAAAAAAAAAAAGTTCAAATAGCGAAGTCTTCATTTGATTCGTTAGCATTTTTCCATGGTCAACCCAATTTGAAATTCTAATTACTTGTAATATAACTTGAAAAGTCAGTTATTATATTATGGAACTGGCGTTTTACTCCCACACGAGGTGGGAGAGACTGAAAGTAGTTTTTATAGTAAAAATTCTATCGGTTTTATTTTAATAAAATTCCGAATCTTATTGGATCGTTTATATTGAGGTCAGTTCATAAAAATTCGATTTTTCCACCTTTTTCTATATCCTCGTTTCATTTTCTAAATAGTGTTTGGATCGCCTGGAAATAAAGTTTTTCTTCCGTAATGTGTCTTATTATACCCGAAAAACATCATTTTATTCCCATTCTCTTCTAATTTTTAGGCTGAGATAAGGATATATAAATGAGAACTCGATTTTTCCACCTTTTTTTATATAATCGTTTCCCTTTCTAAATAATACTTGGATCGCCTGCAAATAATGTTTTTTTTCCCGTTATATCTCTAATTATACCCGAAAAACATTATTTTATTCCCATCCTCTTTTAATTGTTAGGCTGAGATAAGGATATATAAATTAGAATTCGATTTTTCCACGTTTTTCTATATCATCGTTTAATTTTATAAACAGTGTTTAAATCGTCCGGAAATTAAGCATTTAGGTTCTAGGTATTTTTTTTTAAATGCAGGAATTTTTAAATTTTAAAAATTCCCTTAAAAGAGCAGAATTTTTTTTTTTGCAAATATGATTTTTCAGTTGATGTTTGGACCATATTTTTTTAAGGAAATCTAAATGCAGAATTATATCGCCAGTGGATTTTATACAAGATTTTTATAATTAGGTTAGAATTTTGTTGCTTGCAGCCGGTAATTTTTTTAATAAATACTATTTAGCATCATATTCTTGTATTAAAAAATTGGCAAAAAACAGAAACTGTATATGTAATAAGTTAGTGCTATTTTGTGATGTCCATAATGATAATTGTACTGACTTTATTTTATGCCATAAGTGTAATACCGTTCAAATGATTAATTTCGTGCTCTATACCGGTTTGCTAGATTACCTAATGATATCAAAATCATGTTATAATTCTTTTTTTAATGTTTTACCTTTTAATTTTTATTTAATTTATGTCAATCTAGGTTTAATTTTTAGCTTAGTCTTAGCGTTATCATTTTCTGTTTACAATAGTTGTGCCATTTTTAATTGTATCTACTTTTTATAAAAACCTGGTGTCAATAAATTATAATTTGTTTAATGTCTAACTCTAATAGTATCAAAATCCTATAATTTATGTATTTTTTTATATATATATTTTATAAAAAAAACCGTTATTTAGAACCCAAAGAAACAACTGAAATATTCAAAAAAAAAATGAAGTGGCATAAAATTTGAGTATTTTTTAGCTGATAGATGACAAATATGAAGTATCTTGCAAACATTAATTCATTATAAACCATAGACCTTTTAAAGACAAAACCCAACATATGTATATACATAAGCAAAAAATGAGTATATGATTTCGGGGCCTTGATAACTTTTATAATCCCTAAAAAGCATTTGAGTAAATTAATAAAGGAAAAAATCTTACCTTATCATAGTCCAAAGTAACTGGTGGCAAGGCATTATTGTCTTTCTGGCAAATGTACTTGCTGAAGAACACCATGCAGTAGTTGTGGAAGCAGGCATGGCAATCTAAAGAACAAGAAGTACCACAATAACAACAACATGTATTTTCACAAGAACATAATATATGATGGAACGAGAGGACACGGGCGCAGCCATTGGTACTAGGAGTTGTGAGCCCCTTGGGGTCTAAATTGAGCCCGCAAAAAAAATCGGTGTTAAGGTTATTATTTGAGGTTGCTGATTGCAGTTCGTGGTCGTTAGTAGTTGAGTCAGTTATGTCAGCAGATGCATTATTCATCTCAACGTCACCACTATCTTCCTGCTCTAGCAGGAGGGATGAAGAAGAAGATGGGGTGGCCGGTGACTCGGTTATCCCCACGGTCCTCGAGGGGGACAACGAGACCGACCGGTTAATTTCCCTCAACATGTAATTGTCCGCATCGATATTAACCAAAGGCAGCAGAGATTTTTTCGGATCCACTAATAACGTCATGCGACGGTACATTTTGTCAGACTCTTGCTGCTGCTGGTCTTCAGTCTTGTTTTCGCTCATCTTGCTCTCATTGTCATCTGGTTTTCTGTCCCGTCTATGAACAGACAAGACGTTGTTCACTTTGTCAGTTAGATGGTGGATAAAGCAGGTGGACAGCAGCGAAAAGTCCGGCCAAGAAGCAGAAGCAAGTAGCAACCGGCGGATGGGACAACAACCGCAAACCGCAACAAACAACGCACGCTCGTACGGGGTCGGTCGGCTCAAGCCGCTCCTCTCACCACATCGGATCGGAACTCGGAACTGAATCGAGAAACGAGAATTCAACTGCTGATGTTCCCATCACAGCTCCAAAACCACATCGTACAGGGGTTGTGCGCGTGCGCGAGCCGGGCCTCATGCCGGTTTCCCGCGACGTTGCCAAGTGGTGCGGCCCGATAAAACGAACGTTTTACCGGTCTTGGTCTTTTGCTTGCGTTTGGGTCTGGTCTTTGGTCTGCCTGCCTGTTCATGAAAACCCGACTCCTATAATACACCAAAGGTTAACTAGATTCGAGTTTCTTTTTAACACGCCTCGCCTAGATAAAACTTATGTACGGTTTCAAATGCGGCTCGGAGGACCAAAATGTCTTTTTCAATTTCACTAAGGAACATGGACGTTTTATCAAAGTGTCGAGAAGACTAATCAAAATAGCACAAAATATGTTTTTAAAGTTTTCCGATATGGTTATAAATCCGGCTCTGGAGGACCAAATGTGGAACTTCATAAAATTTCAATTTCAAGAGTAATAGAAATTTGATCAAGGTATCTCGAAAAGTAATCAAAATAGCAAAAAATACCTTTTTTAATTTTTTTTTTATATAAATCCGGCTCTGAAGGACCAAATTTGTGACCTCATAAAATTTCAATTTCAAGAAATTCTACCAGAAAATATCTTTTTAATTCTTCTCATGCAATTTCAAATGCAGCTCAGAGGACCAAAATGTCTTTTTCAATTTCACTAAGGATCATGAACGTTTTATCAAACAAAGTGTCGAAAAAACTAATCAAAATAACACCAAATATATTTCTTAGTTTTTCTTATACGGTTCTAAATCCGGCTCTGAACGAGCAAATTTCTAACTTCATAAAATTTCAATTTCAAGAAAAATAGAGATTTGATCAATATAGAAAAGTAAGCAAAATAGCAAAAAATACATTTTCTAATTTTTCTCATATGGTTATAAATCCGGCTCTGAAGGACCAAATTTGTAACCTCATAAAATTTCACTTTCAAGAGAAATAGAAATTTGATTAAAGTATTGAGAAGACTAAACAGAATACTAGAAAATATCTTTTTAATTCTTCTCATGCGGTTTCAAATGCGGCTCAGAGGACCAAAATGTCGTCTTCAATTTCACTAAGGAACATGGACGTTTTATTAAAGTATCAAGAAAACTAATCAAATCAGCAAAAAATATCTTTTTATGGTTATAAATCCGGCTCTGAAGGACCAAATTTGTAACTTCAATTTCAAGAGTAATAGAAATTTGATCAAGGTATCTCGAAAAGTAATCAAAATAGCAAAAAATACCTTTTTTAATTTTTTTTTTTTTATATAGTTATAAATCCGGCTCTGAAGGACCAAATTTGTGACCTCATAAAATTTCAATTTCAAGAAATTCTACCAGAAAATATCTTTTTAATTCCTCTCATGCAATTTCAAATGCGGCTCAGAGGACCAAAATGTCTTTTTCAATTTCACTAAGGAACATGAACGTTTTATCAAACAAAGTGTCGAAAAAACTAATCAAAATAACAACAAATATATTTCTTAGTTTTTCTTATACGGTTCTAAATCCGGCTCTGAACGAGCAAATTTCTAACTTCATAAAATTTCAATTTCAAGAAAAATAGAGATTTGATCAATATAGAAAAGTAAGCAAAATAGCAAAAAATACATTTTCTAATTTTTCTCATATGGTTATAAATCCGGCTCTGAAGGACCAAATTTGTAACCTCATAAAATTTCACTTTCAAGAGAAATAGAAATTTGATTAAAGTATTGAGAAGACTAAACAGAATACCAGAAAATATCTTTTTAATTCTTCTCATGCGGTTTCAAATGAGGCTCAGAGGACCAAAATTTGTTTTTCAATTTCACTAACGAACATGGACGTTTTATTAAAGTATCAAGAAAACTAATCAAATCAGCAAAAAATATCTTTTTATGGTTATAAATCCGGCTCTGAAGGACCAAATTTGTAACTTCAATTTCAAGAGTAATAGAAATTTGATCAAGGTATCTCGAAAAGTAATCGAAATAGCAAAAAATATATTTTTTAATTTTTCTCATATGGTTATAAATCCGGCTCTAAAGGACCAAATTTGTAACCTTATAAAATTTCACTTTCAAGAGAAATAGAAATTTGATTAAAGTATTGAGAAGACTAAACAGAATACCAGAAAATATCTTTTTAATTCTTCTCATGCGGTTTCAAATGCGGCTCAGAGGACCAAAATGTCGTCTTCAATTTCACTAAGGAACATGGACGTTTTATCAAAGTATCAAGAAAACTAATCAAATCAGCAAAAAATAACTTTTTATGGTTATAAATCCGGCTCTGAAGGACCAAATTTGTAACTTCAATTTCAAGAGTAATAGAAATTTGATCAAGGTATCTCGAAAAGTAATCGAAATAGCAAAAAATATATTTTTTAATTTTTCTCAAATGGTTATAAATCCGGCTCTAAAGGACCAAATTTGTAACCTCATAAAATTTCAATTTCAAGAGAAATAGAAATTTGATCAAAGTATTGAGAAAACTAAACAAAATACCAGAAAAAATCTTTTTAATTCTTCTCATGCGGTTTCAAATGCGGCTCAGAGGACCAAAATGTCGTCTTCAATTTCACTAAGGAACATGGACGTTTTATCAAAGTATCAAGAAAACTAATCAAATCAGCAAAAAATATCTTTTTATGGTTATAAATCCGGCTCTGAAGGACCAAATTTGTAACTTCAATTTCAAGAGTAATAGAAATTTGATCAAGGTATCTCGAAAAGTAATCAAAATAGCAAAAAATACCTTTTTTAATTTTTTTTTTTATATAGTTATAAATCCGGCTCTGAAGGACCAAATTTGTGACCTCATAAAATTTCAATTTCAAGAAATTCTACCAGAAAATATCTTTTTAATTCTTCTCATGCAATTTCAAATGCAGCTCAGAGGACCAAAATGTCTTTTTCAATTTCACTAAGGATCATGAACGTTTTATCAAACAAAGTGTCGAAAAAACTAATCAAAATAACACCAAATATATTTCTTAGTTTTTCTTATACGGTTCTAAATCCGGCTCTGAACGAGCAAATTTCTAACTTCATAAAATTTCAATTTCAAGAAAAATAGAGATTTGATCAATATAGAAAAGTAAGCAAAATAGCAGAAAATATATTTTCTAATTTATCTCATATGGTTATAAATCCGGCTCTGAAGGACCAAATTTGTAACCTCATAAAATTTCACTTTCAAGAGAAATAGAAATTTGATTAAAGTATTGAGAAGACTAAACAGAATACCAGAAAATATCTTTTTAATTCTTCTCATGCGGTTTCAAATGCGGCTCAGAGGACCAAAATGTCGTCTTCAATTTCACTAAGGAACATGGACGTTTTATCAAAGTATCAAGAAAACTAATCAAATCAGCAAAAAATAACTTTTTATGGTTATAAATCCGGCTCTGAAGGACCAAATTTGTAACTTCAATTTCAAGAGTAATAGAAATTTGATCAAGGTATCTCGAAAAGTAATCGAAATAGCAAAAAATATATTTTTTAATTTTTCTCAAATGGTTATAAATCCGGCTCTAAAGGACCAAATTTGTAACCTCATAAAATTTCAATTTCAAGAGAAATAGAAATTTGATCAAAGTATTGAGAAAACTAAACAAAATACCAGAAAAAATCTTTTTAATAATTCTCATGCGGTTTCAAATGAGGCTCAGAGGACCAAAATTTCTTTTTCAATTTCACTAACGAACATAGACGTTTTATCAAAGTATCAAGAAGACTAATCAAAATAGCAAAAAATATATTTTTTAAGTTTTCCCATATGGTTATAAATCCGGCTCTGAAGGACCAAGTTTGTACTCATAAAATTTCAATTTCAAGGGACATAGAAATATGATCAAAGTATTGAGAAGACTAAACAGAATACCAGAAAATATCTTTTTAATTCTTCTCATGCGGTTTCAAATGCGGCTCAGAGGACCACAATTTCGTCTTCAATTTCACTAAGGAACATGGACGTTTTATTAAAGTATCAAGAAAACTAATCAAATCAGCAAAAAATATCTTTTTATGGTTATAAATCCGGCTCTGAAGGACCAAATTTGTAACTTCAATTTCAAGAGTAATAGAAATTTGATCAAGGTATCTCGAAAAGTAATCGAAATAGCAAAAAATATATTTTTTAATTTTTCTCAAATGGTTATAAATCCGGCTCTAAAGGACCAAATTTGTAACCTCATAAAATTTCAATTTCAAGAGAAATAGAAATTTGATCAAAGTATTGAGAAAACTAAACAAAATACCAGAAAAAATCTTTTTAATAATTCTCATGCGGTTTCAAATGAGGCTCAGAGGACCAAAATTTCTTTTTCAATTTCACTAACGAACATAGACGTTTTATCAATGTATCAAGAAGACTAATCAAAACAGCAAAAAATATCTTTTTATGGTTATAAATCCGGCTCTGAAGGACCAAGTTTGTACTCATAAAATTTCAATTTCAAGGGACATAGAAATATGATCAAAGTATTGAGAAGACTAAACAGAATACCAAAAATATCTCTTTTAATTTTTCTCGTACGGCTTCAAATGCGGCTCGGAGGACCAAATCTATAAAGAGATTTAATCATCATAGAAATTTGATCAAAGTATCTAGAAGGGTCATTAAAATAGCAAAAAATATCTTTTCAATTTTCTCAAATTTAATGCGATTGGTAGTGACTGTATCTCAGCGAATATGCTCTGCGAAACTGCTGTTAGGAAAGGGGTTATTTTGCTAATGTTTATAGACTTCTTGTATAAAACCTTTGCCTGAAATCAGTAGTCTAGAAGAAAACTGCAACCTTAAACCAATATCAATCTTTCCAGTAATTTCGAAAAAAATGAGAATATTTTATTCAACAACAAATTTCTAATTTTTTCTTCTAAAAGCATTATAGATCATCCGTCTTGTTAAAAGTTACTTCAGAAATCATGGAGGCATTTGGCTTAGGTTTTCGATACGTAGGATCACAGCCAACATTCAGCAAATTTTATAATAATTCATTCAACTTCTTTAAGTCTTATCTTTCTAAAAGAAATCAGATGGGGGTCTTAGAAAATCAAGCTCAGTCAAGTATCAAGCATATACAGGGTGTGCCAACAAGGTGTACGGCTAAGATAGCGCCTTAACTATACGAGGTAGAGCAAAAAGTTCTACAGCAAAGTTGTAGGGTTGACAAAAACCTACGAACTAAAAATATTTTTATGTATACCGGGTGTGTCACAAAAAAGTTACTATAAAATATGATTTTTTGGTACGCCCTGTATATTATGGTACTAAAATGTGAGGCAAAAAGAGTACTTTACTTTGGTATAACGTTTTTAAGTTAATTTTTTTATGTAATTTTTTGCCTTTTAGAGGGTTCGTTTAAAAAATCATAATTAACTTAAAATTTATTTTGCGCCTATGAAACTTGTACCACAGTTAGTCTTTTTGCTCTACCTCGTATAGTTAAGGCACTATCTTAGACGTACACCTTGTTGGCACACCTTGTATAATATCTGGTGTACCACAAGGATCCCATGCGGTTTCAAATGCGGCTCAGAGGATTAAAGTGTCTTTTTCAATTTCACTAAGGAACATGGACATTTTATCAAAGTGTCGAGAAGACTAATCAAAATAACAAAAGACAATTTTCTTTTTTAATTTTACTCATACGGCTCTGAAGGACCAAATGTGTAACTTCATAAAATTTTAATTTAAAGAGTAATAGAAATTTGATCCAAAGTATCAAGGAAAGTAATCAAAATAGCAAAAAATATCGTCCCCTCAATGCCAAAACCACGAATGTGCAAATTTTCAATTTATAGTGAGCCCATATGCCAAAACAACGAAAAAAAATTTAATTTGCAACTTGAACAGCGACCAATCCTAATTATACATCAGCACTCTAAAAAAAAGGGTGTATTTTTAGTGCTCATTCCAATATTAAATGGGGGTTTTCTCAAAATTACAATTTTGCACATTCGCGGTTTTGGCATTGGAGGGACGATATCTTATTTAATTTTTCTCATATGGTTATAAATCCGGCTCTGAAGGACCAAATTTGTACCCCATAAAATTTCAACTTCAGGAGAAATAGATATTTGATCAAAGTATTGAGGAGACTAAACAGAATACCAGAAAATATGGAAAAAAAAACTTTTCACCCATTTTTTTCTAAATAAATAGAGCGGGCCTTCTATTAAATGCGGTAGTAGCGAAAAACTACACTTTGCCTCATTTTTTTGGCATATAAACTCAACTGAATCTTAAGATTATTTGACGATCACTATGAAACTCATCATTGCCGCCTGTAAAGATAATTAAGTAAAAAAAAATATAATTTAAAAATGATCAGTCGCTGAGGAACTGGATTTTTTACCCTCTTTAATGATCTCTATTAAATTGTATTTCTTGCCTTATATGTAAGAAAAAGATTAATTCAAAATGCGAAAAACTGGGAATCTTTAGCCATTTTTAGAGATGACAACTAATGATAGTCTATTATCATTATTATTATTAAAACCGCTACTAGTCACTTGAACCGCAACAATAATTATAAAAGTAGCTTAAAATTTAATGAATGTTCAACTATTACACGCTTTAATTGCATATTAATCTGGGTTTAATTATGGAAAGGGTGTCGAGGTTTTGACGTAATATAAGGGTGTTAAAGCGTTTTTTTTTCACAAAATGCTACTTTTTGTAAAATGAAATGTGCAATGATGGTTCAGGCAGCAACAGAAATTCCGATAAAATTTAATCATTGATTCGACTTTTGGATACCGAATATTCCAGCTCGCGTCCCGAATTTTTGGGGGCTTTTAATGCCCTTAAAATGCGTACTATTTTAGATCGGCTCGGAAGGACGAATTTTTCGCTTTACTTAGGCCTTTAAAACACTTTAACTGAGAGCATTTTTGTATTCATGTCACGCAAACTTGAGTAACATGTGTATATATTTGGAGCAAAGAGAAAGCTATGCAAATAACCTGCTCCAAAGGGTGTTTTACTCGAAATAAACCCTGTTTTACATTTTATTTAAAAACAATGTTAAAAGGTCTTTAACCGTTTTTTTTTTAATGTTTTTTACCCTAAGCCTTGGAAATCATCTTCAATTGGGACGATGTTTTTGTGTACGCATACGTAAACTTTTATGCCCTCCAGTCCTTTTTATTTTAGGTACACATTCAACCACCTTCTTTGATCTTGGAAGACCCCCAGGTCCTGATTAGGTTAAAAAATAGGGCTCTGAATGTATTATTGAAAAATGTGTGTACCTGGAATTCCCATATATTAGCTTGCTGCTGATGAATAATTCAAGTTGCTTAAGTAAAAATTCGAGTTTTGGTCGGGATTTTACTGTAAAAGCAGCTGGGGCTGATAAATATTTACCTAAAACCTGAAATTCCCACTAGTGACCACTTTTTTTTTCTATGTAAAACTAACCGAATTTCACATTTAAGGAATGGGCGAAACTCGTATTTTCAGAACCCTTTTGAAAACCCCCATTATATTGTGCAATAGGGAGAACCCATTTCAGGCAAATTTTACTATCAGGTACTTAAATTAACGCCATTTTATACTTAACAAAATGCCATAAAAAAAACGATGATTTTGATGTTTTTCTGGCTTTAGTTCAAAACCGATCTTAAAATAAATTGTACATATTCATTGTCACTTTTTCCCTGCTACATAATGGTACATTCGTATAGGGTGTCCAAAATGCCTTTATAAAAATATGTTTCATAAAACATGATATCATTACCGCTCTATTTAATTACTCAACAAAAACGTTTTTTTTTTTAAAATATTACAGTAAAACCGTCACTTAACCCTAAGTAATTTAAAGTCATAAAATATATGACACTATTAAAAATAGTAACAATACCGAAAACGGTTTAATATTAAATTAAATTCTAGGCCGGACTAGTAAAATTAAATTGAACCGACTTTAATTGCCAAATGTGTTATTTTACAACCCTCGTTTAATCTAAGAAGATGCAATTAACTGTCCCACTTGTTCTTTTCCTTTTGCTATATAAAAATTTAATAACCCCGGGGCAGTTACTTAAAAATCGTTAAAGTACTAATTAACTGTCACTAAGCAGGCGATTACGTTTTTATCCCTTCCGCTTTATGAAGCGCGTTTGGGAAAATAATTTTTTTTTTTTTTGTAAAAAAAAATGTCATTTTTATTATTAATACCGTCAAAACAAAGAAGTGCTGACAAAGAATACGCAGTCAGCTGGCAACTACGGCTATAAAATCATATGGAGGCCCTTTCCACACCCTTCCAACATTTAGTCCTCCCTTTATGTCTTGTACAAAAGCGAAACTGGAGAGCGTGCCTTTTGTCCAAAGTAAAAAAGCCACGTTGCCAAATTGGCGGATTATTTCTGAAAAAGGGCGCTTTTCTTTGTTCCTTTTGCGGAATATTCCTATTCCACGTCCTTTTATAGATGTGTCTTTTCTCGAGTACAAAGGGTATTTCCTTGTTTTTGAGGGACGAACAAAGATACATATTTTTTTTTGCCTTGACTACAACACAAATTTTACCCTAATAATGACATATTGGGGTCGTTTGATTTGATGGGATAGGGCAGCATCTCAACATGCGAGAAATTATATAAGTTCAGGATATGATATTCTTAGATTCATTCTTGGAAGAAAAATATTAATTAAAATCATTATTGGAACTGTCAGATTTATGATAAAAAATAGGTATAGGTATCTGTCTCTATATGAAAATGATGTAATTTTTTTTAAATTGATGATAATGAGTAAATAAATAATTTTTTGCATTTCAGTAACACAAGTGTTTTATATGTAGTCTAGATGTTATGGAAATTGTGTTATTCTGGCATAGTTTACTTAACTGCAATAAAAAAATGAGACGACGATATAAGAATGATTATAATGATCATGAAATCTATAAAGGGTATCTCTTTAATATACATTCTGAATTCGGATGATGTCCTAATAAGGTGTAATCAATTTTTTTTCTGATTTTAAAATAGGAACCTTGAAAACAAAAAAAAGCAGAACATCAAACATAACAAATGAGAGAAGAGAAGATATTTGAGAGAGAAGTATAACCTTTTAGTTTAATTTTCATTTTACTGAAAGTCGTTGCATTTACGTCAAATAAAGTGACCAAGTTAGTTCTTGTATTAAATAGAAAGGTGATTGTAATTATAATTTATTAAGAAAACGTTAATAAGCATGAATTACATTTAGGCATTCCGTTATTGAATTCGGCACCCATAGGCCACTTTGAATAATTTCAAGAGAAAGAGAGTCTACGTACTCGTGAAAACCTAATGCAGGCCGTTATTTTAGGGTATTTTACCCACTTGAGGTACGTAACTCTTGACATAAATTTTGAATTCTGACGATTTCCCAAGGACGAAACACGTGTAAGTATTTTTGCTGATTTTAAAATGAGAACCTTGGAAATGAAAAAAAAACGGAAACGAGGCATACTTAAAGCAAAAAAATTAAGCAGAAAATTGTACATTGTCGAATTAAATTTCATTTAGTTGGGCGATTTTAATTATATTTTATTAAGAAAACATTAATAAGCACGAAGTACATTTAAGCATTCTGTCATTGAATTCGGCAACCATAGGCCATTTTGAAAAATTTTATCCAGAGAAAAAGAGTCTCGTGAAAGCCTAATGCAAGAGGATATTTTACCTACTTGAGAAATGTATCCCTTGATATTCATTCTGAATTCTGAGGATGTCCTATAGACAAAACACGTGTAATCAAGTTTATTTTCTGATTTTAAAATTGGAACTTTTAAAACGAAAAAAAAAATAGAAACGAGACAAGAAAGTGGTGCTTCAAAGAAATTTAAACAGAAAATCGTACATTGTTGAATTAAATTTTATTTAGTTGGTCGATTTTAACTTACGATTTGATATGAAAACATTAAGAAGCACGAAGTACATTTAAGCATTCCGTCATTGAATTCGGCACCCATAGGCCACTTTTAATTTTTCACGAATAATTTTATCAAGAGAAAGAGAGTCTACGTACTCGTGAAAACCTAATGCAGGCCGTTAGGGCGTCATTTTAGGGTATTTTACCCACTTGTTTACGTACCTAACTCTTGACATAAATTTTGAATTCTGACGATTTCCTAAGGACGAAACACGTGTAAGTATTTTTTCTGATTTTAAAATGAGAACCTTGGAAACGAAAAAAACGGAAACGAGGCATAGTTAAAGCAAAAAAATGATGCCTTAAAAAAATTAAGCAGAAAATTGTACATTGTCGAATTAATTTTCATTTAGTTGGGCGATTTTAATTATATTTTATTAAGAAAACATTAATAAGCACGGAGTACATTTTGGCATTACGTCATTGAATTCAGCACCTTTGAAGAATTTCAACTAGAGAAAATTACTCGTAAAAGCCTAATGCAGGACAACATTTTAGGATATCTTACGCACTTGGGGTATGTAACTTTTGATTTTGAATTCTGATGATTCCCTGAGGACAAAACACGTGTAATCAAGTGTTTCTTCCGATTTTAAAATGGAAACCTTGAAAACAAAAAAATAAACCGGCAACGAAGTATATTTAAGACAAAAAAATTGGTCCCTTAAGAAATTTAAGCAGAAAATCCTACATTGTTGTATTAAATTTTAGTTATATGGGCGATTTTAATTATAATTTATTACGAACACGTTAATAAGCACGAAGTACATTTAAGCATTCCGTCATTGAGTTCGGCACCCATAGGCCACTTGATTTGAATGAAATTTGGTATTTGGGGTTTATTTGGGATACAATTGTTGATTTAGCAAATTTTTTAATTATTGGGTTTTAAAGTCACGTGACAATCAAAACTTTATTCGTATGGGTGTGATTTGAGTGAAACTTGGTATTTCAGGTTTATTTAGGATAAAATTCTTTAATTTTTATAAAGTTTTGAAAAATTGTGTTTATTTATTGCTTGACGCGTTCTTAAAGTACCCAATAAATCAATAATTACAATATTTTAGTCACTAGCAATTAAGATATGCATATGCCAATAAGAGACAAATTATTTAATTTCTTCTAGAAACTCCTGTTAAACAAATGTCAATATCTTGAGTTTTAGGTTAGGGATTTTAATAATTTTTTCAGTAATTACTTTATACTCTATTTCAGAAGTGTGTAGAGCAATAAAACCTCATTAGGTATGCAAAAGTGGTACCTGGTGATCCAACAATATTTTATGCCACTACCCTAGTTGGGTATTAGTTTCAATGTAAAATTCTTTCTTTTCGTTGATTGCAGGTAGTGCCACCCGGTTTTGGGTCAATTTATGAGTTTTGCCCATTGTTACCCACTGATAAACATTGAAAACGGTTCGCCAAAGGCGTGCAACTGGGACTTGTTTTTTACCTTATAATTAATGTACTTAAATGCTATTTTATTTTAGAAAGTTACTTTTGTTTAAATGGAATAATATATTTTTTTCACAAATTTATTGAACATAATATGTAGAGTAAAACAGTTGAAAATGTCACTTTTGGATCTGGCACTTTTTGAACGCCAAGCTCCATTAAAATTTTGTCTAGGGTGGGTATTTCCTTTTTAAAATAAAAAGAGTGAACTTTTCTTCGAATTATACATTTAGCATTTTCATCAAGGACTTTTGTAGATCGTCCTGGCTTTTGCTTGGGAGATTCCACTTGACCTGCTACTTTTCTTTCCCGCAACAATTTGAAAATGGTGGACTTTCCAATTCCACTCATTCGAGAACATTTTTCAACAATTTCTTGCACAGTAAAACTAGGGTAATCGTGTTTTATGCAATCATGTACATTTAAAATAATAACTTTTTTACTCAGCGATAGTGGAGAATTTTTAGTACATCTTTTCGTTGGACTGAATACCTCCATTTTTTAAATATTGGGATAATAATATTGTGATTACACTACAGCGTAGCAGTGACTACTAACGTTTAAAATATGATTTAAAAGTATTTATTTAGTATTTAATCTCTTTCAAAATAAAGGCATTTAATCTGTGAAAATTAAATTCATAAATATTATAAGTACCTGCGCCTATGAACTACCACGAAATGTAGCCAAACAGAACGGAATTCCCCAGTTTATTGCTCTATACACTTCTGAAATAGAGTATAGGAGTCCTTAAAGTATCCAAGAATTCAATAATTGTAACATTTTAGTGACTAGAATTCAAGATATTCAGTTGCCAATAAGAGACAAATTACTTTATTTCTTTTAGGAACTCCAGTGAAAAGAATGTCAATATTTCAATATTTAATGTATGGATTTCAATAATTTTTTTAGTAGATAATTGTAAAACCCTTGGAGTATCATAAAAATCAATATTTACAACATTTTATCTACTATAAATCAAGATATTCAGTGGCCAATACGAGATAAATTATTTTATTTATTCCAGGCACTCCGGTGAAAAAAATATCAATATTTTGACATATTGGTATACTGCTTTTTGTAGCTATTTTAGGATTTTTTATAATTTTTTACTTTTTTAAACATTTTTTACATTTTTTTTTAACGTAGATAGATTTTTTAATGATCTTTTTTTTTTGACATTGTATACATTAAATTGTATATTTTATAATAATATTTTTGACTACTTACAATTTTTAAATTGTATTAATCTGTATATATTGTAGATAATCTATTCTATTTATTTATTTATTTTTTTTTTTAAATTTTGTTTTGTTTTTCTTTTTTTTTAATTGTGTTTTGTTTGTATTTTTGTTTTACAGCTTTGTCTACAAATTGTAACAATTTCTTGACAATAAAGCATTGATTGATTGATTGATTGATTGATAGTGTATGCATTTCAATGATTTTTTCAGTAATTATTTGAAAAGTCCTTGGAGCATCTTAGAAATCAATAGTTACAACAATATAGCTACTAGAAGTTAAGATAATCAGTTGCCAATAAGAATCAAATTATTTTATGTCTTCCAGGCACTGCAGTGAGTGCCTGGCCTTGTCAATATCTTGATTTTTAGTACATGGTGAAAAGTTTTATCTAGAGAAAAAGAGTCTCGTGAAACCCTAATGCAAGACGATAGTTTAGGATTTTTTACCCACTTGAGAAATGTATCTCTTGATATTCATTCTGAGGATGTTCTATAGACAAAACACGTGTAATCAATATTTTTTTCAATCAATTATTTTCTGATTTAAAAATTGGAACTTTGGAAACGAACAAAAAACAGAAACGAGATAAGAAAGTGGTGCTTTAAAGAAATTTAAGCAGAAAATCGTACATTGTTGAATTAAATTTTATTTATAGTTGGTCGATTTTAACTCGGCACCCATAGGGCACTTTGAAGAATTTTATCTATAGAAAAAGAGTCAAGTACTCGTGACAACCTAATGCGGGACAACATTTTTAGGATATTTTACGCACTTGGGGTATGTATATCTTGATATTTATTCTGAATTTTGATAAAGTCCTAAGGACAAAACACGTGTAACCATAATTTTTTCTGATTTTAAAATGGGAACATTGAAAAAAAAAACGGAAACGAGGTATATTTAAAACGAAAAAAGTGGTGCCTTAAGAAATTTAAGCAGAAAATCGTACATCGTGACGACACGACCCGTCTCAGATTTTGCCACGGTGATTTCTACGGGGCTAATTTTAAACCCGCATTTTACCACTAAATTTAAAAACTTTAATTCCCTATTAAAATTTACTGCCTCAAGATGGAATATATTTGCCGTAATAAAAGACTGGGACGTAATAAAATAGAGCAAAGTGACATTCGGAGCCGCCTAATCTAGAACCCAAGATTTAAGCCCCTAATTACGAGGGTGTGCCCTTCAGGTAAAATTCTTATATATAAAAAAAAACGAATACCTACCTTCCTGGTTAGTCAAAATTATGCCAATATTTTTTTATGGATTGTATATTTTAAGCATGCATTTATTTAAATTAACCTATTAATGACTGCTTAGATCGTTATTTATGGCTACGACTTTTGCCGGGGTTTTATTATTCGACGTAGAATATACAAATATTTAATTAAAAGTTGCACAGCTGGATTAGCGTCCTGTCAAGGACCCACACAAAATCAAATATGTTTAGGTATTAGGACAAGAATAAATATTCATTTCGGATTCGTCCGGATGGAAACTTTATTTCCGGTTTCCAAATACTCGCCAACGGAATTATTCATTTAATTAATTTAAAATTTTGCCAGGTATTTACTACCGAGTTTATATAACATCCTAAAAAGTTTTTTTTTTTTAATTAAGTTTCAAAGGGAATCATTCAGTATTCTGTGCTCTCTGCTAAATATTTCGTTGGCTGTTATTTTTTAATAGGATTATTTCATACCTAAGTCATCTAACTACATTCTTTACACAAACATGAATAAAACTTCATCGGACTCTCTATATGAATAAAATTCTTCGAGCTGGTTTATGGGGGCCGAATTCAGTGACGGAATGCTTAAATGCACTTCGTGCCTATTAACGTTTTCATAATGAATTATAATTTAAATCGCCCATCTAAATAAAAAATTTATACAAAAATTAACTTGGTTAGTTTCCTATAGACATAAATGCAACAACATGCAGAAAAATGAAAAATCTGCAAAATCTATCCTAAAATTTCCCCCTTCATTAGGCTCAATGCTTCAATGACGGAATGCTTAAATTTACGTGCTTTTTAATATATTATAATTAAAATCACCCTTCTGAATAAAAAAATTAGTGGGGCTAAATTCCCATATAATTTCCACAAGCAAATGCAATGACGTATATATCAATAAAATTAAAACGGATTCTATATGGATAAAATTCTTCAAATTGGCTAATGCGTGCCGAATTCAATGACAGAATGCTTAAACATACTTCGTGCTTATTAATAAACTATAATTAGAAGGGCCCTTCTAAATAAAATTTAATACAACGTTTACCAGACGTAAATGCAATGACGTGCAGCAGAATAAAAATCGACCTGAAAAGGTTATTATACTACTCACAAGTGGGTAAAATGTCCTAAAATGTCGTCCTGCATTAGGCTTTCACGGGTACTTAATTTAAGTGCTCTTCAATGAGGTATTTTAAAATGTCAGCTGTTACAATGTAGCTATTTAGTTATTCCCTGTATGCGTTTGTATAGCTACTAGGCAATGGTTTAACAGGGTTTTTTGTTTCCTATTTTTAATCGAAAAAAGGGTGGTCAAAGTTCCTAAAATTCGCGTGATTTTATATGCGCAAAACTTTCATTTTTGGTCAGCGGTCATGTAGTAATGACTGTTTATTCAAAATGTAATTGTGCGCATGTCGAGTCAGTTTTCAAAATAATTAAATTTTCTAATTTCTGCGCTTACGGATTGTGGTAAGCAATAAAATCTGGTAAGTAATGTTTCAAAATTACGATTGTATTGTTTCGACATGGGTAGCGTGAAAATATGAGCGTTTAAAACCAATTTCCTTGATAATTATCCTTCTTATTCGCAGTTCGTGCTTTTTAGCATAACATCGGGTTCTATTTAGACTTCTGCCCACGATAATTGCAACGCGCTCGGACCAACAATTTACCATAAAATTACAAGGATACATCAATGTTTTCGAAAACCAGCCGATAATGCCGTTTTTTTATTGCCTTATTATTGGCTGCACCAAATTTATTAAATATTCAAACGTAAAGCGGTATACGCATAATAAAATAGCGGTAATTTATACAAGGACATCACGCTATTATTATTTGTTTCCTCTAGTAAACACATATTTCTTTTGGCGGCCATGTCGCACTTACTAAAATATCGTATATTCTAGATCAAATTCATACTACACTGTCTGTTCTTATTCCAATTTTTAGCTGAGATCCAGACTCATCCAGTTAGATGTAGCGAGTATTTGAAATTATTGCGTATGCGCAAAACTTCATTTTGAGGTAACGGTCATGAATGCTAAAAAATAATTGTGTGGTTTATTTGAAACAAAGTGAGTCCAGAGGATTAAGTTATTAAGATCAAAACGTTGACTGAATTCAAGTTTGACCATCTAAATGCCTTTTATTTCTAGCACCCTTTTATTGCCTGATTAATCTAGGACTGACGGTGCTCACCTTCCATTTATTACGACAAATGCCGTGACGAAAACAAAGATTAAAAATCTGGCATAAAGGCCATTACAATTTTTAACTAAAATTCAGATTACTCCAGGCAGACGTCTCGAGTATTTGTATTTAGTGTTGAAAATATTACCTGTTGAAGTTATTGCCTATGCGCAAAACTTCTTTTTGAGTTAACAGTCATAAATGCTAAAAAATAATTCTGTGGTTTAATTCAAACAAACTGAGTCCAGAGGATTAAGTTATTAAGATCAAAACGTCGACTAAAAACAAGTTTGACCATCTAAATGCCTTTTGTTTCCAGCACCCTTTTATTGTCTGATTAATATGGAAGTGACGTTGTTCACCTTCTATTTATTATGATAAATGCCGTGACGTAAACAAAGATTAAAAATGTGCCATAAAGGCTATTCCAATTTTGAACTAAAATCCAGACTAATCTAGGCAGACGTCTCGAGTATTTGTAATTAGTATTGAAAATATTACTTGCTGAAATTATTGCCTATGCGCAAAACTTCATTTTGAGGTAACAGTCATGAATGCTAAGAATAATTTTTGGTCGGTTTAATTCAAACAAACTGAGTCCTGAGGATTAAGTTATTAAGATCAAAACGTTGACTGAATACAAGTTTGACCATCTAAATGCCTTTTATTTTCAGCACACTTTTATTGCCTAATTAGTATACGAGTGACGTTGTTCACCTTCCATTTATTACTATAAATGCCATGACGAAAACAAAAATTAGAAATGTGCCATAAAGGCCATTCCCATTTTTAACTAAAATCCAGACTAATCCAGGCAGACGTCTCGAGTATTTGTAATTAGTATTGAAAATATTACTTGTTAAAATTATTGCTTATGCGCAAAACTTCTTTTTGAGTTAACGGTCATGAATGCTAAAAAATAATTGTGTGGTTTAAGTCAAACAAAGTGAGTCCAGAGGATTAAGTTATTAAGATCAAAACGTTGATTGAATACAACTTTGATCATCTAAAGGCCTTTTATTTCCAGCACACTTATATTGCTTGATTAATATAGGAGTGACGTTGTTCACCTTCCATTTATTACGATAAATGCCGTGACGTAAACAAAGATTTAAAATGTGCCATAAAGGCCATTCCAATTTTTAACTAAAATCCAGACTAATCCAGGCAGACGTCTTCAGTATTTGTAATTAGTATTGAAAATATTACCTGTTAAAGTTATTGCCTATGCGCAAAACTTCATTTTGAGGTAACGGTCATGTATGCTAAAAAAATATGTGGTTTCATTAGTGAGGATGAACTCATAGAGATCAAAACGTTGAACGAATATAAACTTTAGAAATTAAAGAGCCTTTTATATCCACACACTTTTATTGCCTGATAAAAAAATGCTGTAAATGCTTTAGAAAAAAATTAATACATCTTTTAATAACGTATACTGGTGACAACTAAGTTAATTAATTTTCAAGTAATATTAGATTTTATCGTGTAAAACTTTTTCCGCCGAAAACATCGAAGTGGTGATCTCACTGTGCGCGTTCATAAGGGTTGTTAATAGAATATTAATAGGGTTGTCAGTTGTGCGTCAGCAAAATTATGAAAATGAGCGTAAAGAGTGCGCACACCAAACTACCTAAGTATACTTGACATTCGAAAAACAATAACCTCAGCGTAAAAGGGGTCCATGTTAGCGTTGTTCCCCCTTATACGCGCAAAGTAAACACAGATTTTAATATATTCCATGCGGGGTGCTTCTGAACACAACTTGAGTAATTTACTTGACAATCTAAAACAAAGCCGACATAACAGACTTTCTTATGGAGGATGTTATTACTCTCCCATCATGTCGATTATATTTCAATTAGTTGTTTTGACTCTCCGATAGCCAAATTATGGCACCACATGGGGCGTAAGTAAAGCAGCGTTAAACATATTAAATCTGTCAGAAACCCAAATTTTCATAAGCGCTTAATATTGCGGCTTTCACGAAATTAATTTACCCATATTAAGTATTTGTCGACGCTATAGAGAAATATGTGCCAAGGACTTTTAGGACTTGTGGGTGCAAACACGATTTGACAACCAAAGAGTTCTTAATATCCCACAAGGACCTTCCTAATTATTTTTTAAATGCTAAAGAATATTCCAAGGACTTGCATAGATTCCTGAACTTGAAGAAAATGTCTCCATTTTATTTATAACATTTTTCTTTATTACCACCTGCATTTCAAGTAAATTTTCAGTCAAACAGCCTAGACTATATTATTTGAATTCGATTCGATATGCGCACAATTCGATTTTCAACCATTGAACATGCACTATATGAATGACCGTTAACTCAAAATAGGGTTATGCGCATGAATACGTACAAAAAGTGCGCTCTTCATTCATCATATAAATATTACAGTAAAATAGTGATTCTTTCTGTATCTATTGCATAAGTTTATGAGAAAAGCTGTTCCATTTCTGGCAAAGCGTCAAATAAATATCTTGATATAATTGTAAAAGCTGCTGCCAGATAGTCATACATAAATCTTATTCGCAATGAACATAATCGCTGGTATTATTGGCCAAGTTCGGAGGAAGGAACCAGAACTGTCTGTCTAGTCAGTATTTTTGCTATTGTGGCTGTCCCTATGGCGCGATATTACTATAGGGATGTAATTTACTGATTTTTTTTTAATCACTTTAACAGGAAAATTGAATGCGATTCAGGACAGACGTCTGTTCTTTTATTTTATTTGTCAAGTATAAATAAAATATAAAAGTGATGGGTCATTAAGCGATCGTATATAGATCGTTTTAGCGTTAACGAAAAATGCTTAAATAGCATTTCGGATCCGAAATAGGTCTGACCTAGTCGACATTCGTAAAGATCAGGTGACCATGCATTGAAATTGCAATGCGCAATTTTAATAGTGTTGACTAGGACAAAGTAATGCATTTCGTGGCATAATCGTTTTTCGAATTTATTGCCATCTTACTGCTAAAAATAGTTTATATTTATTGTTAAGTCATATATTTTAAAATGCATAAAATATCCATGAAGGAAAAACTTAAATACTACTACGTTTTCATGAAAATTGAAATAGTTTTTAATATTTTTTTTAATTAATTTTTTTAATGTATTTCCGCAATGAGTTTTTTGTGACATTTAACTTTGAATATGATTCATTGATTTCTAGAGTTCATTTGTAGGGCAAGATCATCTCTCTATAACTCGAATTCTATTTTTCTACGTAAGGAAATGATGTAGCTCTATAGTGAGGATAAAAAAAAAATAATTTCACGGCGATGGCTGAGAAATGAAATGTGATAGAAGTTCAAAAAATTCCCTTTGTGTCCATGTATAGTCGAGGGTCACAACTCCTTCGTACTTAAGTAATATTTATTTTATGACTACGTTTAAAACAAACATGGTGTTTAGTTTCCACTTACCTTTGCATTTGACCCCAATTAGACCCTGGCCCAATATATAATCCTGGCCTGAAACAAAAACAAAAAAAAAGCCTATTAGCAAATAACGTTTCAAGTTTCACGTATGTTATTAGAAAAAAAAACAACGTTTTATGTATGCCTCAACCCGCGAGAGAGTTCCATTTAGCACCACGTATTTTTTTTTTTGTTTCGCCCTTGCTGCTGTTTGTGGCGTTCAGTTTATGCAATTGGCACGTATCCGATACGTCGCAGCCATAATACGTGGTTAAACCACCAAAACAAAATGCATTCACGACTCTATTCAGGAATTCAGATCAATTTGGTTAAAATTTTTATTTCTTTCTTTCTTTTTTTACTTTTCAGAACGAGTATATACTAACAAGTATTATGTGCAACTTCATTGCGACGGCACGCTGTCACCATATGGGCAGATAATCGTATATAGGGTGTTTTATATAGTCACGATTTATTTCCTATATTTGGAATGCACATAATTCGCTATAGGCTTAATATTGGTAAAACTAGGCAAAATATTAAAAAGTTTATATGTTTTTGGGCCGCTAATAGACTAAGTAAGAAAAAAAAAGGAAAATTATAGTTCTGACTAAACTAGGATCTAATCAAAACTATTTAAAGACCTTTTCCAGGGAATTGGAAAAAAAAAGATATTCTGGAAATGTAACTAGATAGGAGATATTAAGAGTGGCATTAGTGAAAAGTCAAATAGTGCTACCTGACTCATTATGAGTATGTACGATTATTTCTTTTTTTTAGCAATCAGTGGCGGATCTATGACTAATTATCAATATAATTTCAGGCAAAAAATACTATTGTTATTTTGACTCCCGATAAAGAGTGGTTTTTGAGTTTTATTTATTAAACGTATATGTTTTTTGTGATGTGTGTTTACACAGCCGAAATGCATAATACATTTAACTAAATGATCTACATGCATTTTTTCTTGGAGATAGAGACTTTCCCATTTAGAAATCTATATATACACATTTTCCTACAAAATATGGACTTCTATTCAACTAAAAATCACTATGCCCATTGATATGAAAAAAAAAAATGATTTTTTTACTAATTTTACACTGAAAATTGGTCTTGTCGTAAAACGTTAAAATTTGTTATCGTTCTCCAATGCTTGAATGCTCCCTCAGATTTGCTCATATCCCAGTATAACCAGGTATTTTCATCATATAGGCGATAAGTATAGTTGAGATATTAGTTCGATTTCAAAAAAAATAAATTTTTAGCCGAAATCTCGCATTTTTAGGGCCTATTTTTGGCCTTAAAAACGAGGTCATAAAATTGACATTTTGCGAATTTTCAAAAAGCTCTCATTCCCTTAGTTCTGCTTGAATCCCGTTATAACCCGGTGTTTTCGTGAAGAAGGTGATCGGAATAAGCAGCTGGCATAGTTAGTTCAATTTCAAAAAAAAATCAATTTTTGGTGAAAAAAATCGATACGGGGGGGTATACCCGAAAAATGAAAAAGTCCAAACTTTGAAGGTCAATATCTCGGCTTCTATATACACTATCGGGAAAATTCCAACGGTTCTGACTTAGTTTTACCCTTCTGAATTCAACGAGACCATCCGCAAGGTCATAGCTCTCATATTAGCCGAGATCTGGCATTTTTAGGGCCCATTTTTGGGCTTAAAAACGAGGTCAAAAAATGGTCATTTTGCAAATCTTCAAAGTGCTCTCATTCCCTTAGTTCTGCTTGAATCCCGTTATAACCCGGTGTTTTCATGAAGAAGGTGATGGAAATAAGCCGCTGGCATAGTCAGTTCAATTTCGAAAAAAATCAATTTTTGGTGAAAAAATTCGATACGGGGGGGTATACCCGAAAAATGAAAAAACCCAAACTTTGGAGATCGATATCTCAACTTCTATAGACACTATCGGGAAAATTCCACCGGTTTTGACTTAGTTTTGCCCTTCTGAATCCAACGAGACCATCCGCAAGGTCGTAGCTCCCATATTAGCCGAGATCTCGCATTTTTAGGGCCCATTTTTGGCCTTAAAAACGAGGTCAGAAGAGGGTCATTTTGCGAGTTTTCAAAGTGCTCTCATTCCGTTACTTCTGGTCGAACCCCGTTATAACCCGGTGTTTTCGTGATGTAGGTGATGGGAATAAGCCGCTGGCATAGTTAGTTCAATTTTGAAAAAAATCAATTTTTGGTGAAAAAATTCGATACGGGGGGGGTATACCCGAAAAATGAAAAAACCCAAACTTTGGAGGTCAATATCTCGACTTCTGTAGGCACTATCGGAAAAATTCCAACGGTTTTGACTTAGTTTTGCCCTTCTGAATCCAACGAGACCATTCGCAAGGTCGTAGCTCTCATATTAGCCGAGATCTCAAATTTTTAGAGGCCATTTTTGGCCTTAAAAACGAGGTCAAAAAAGGGTCGTTTTGCGAGTTTTCAAAGTGCTCTCATTCCGTTAGTTCTGGTCGAATCCCGTTATAACCCGGTGTTTTCGTGATGTAGGTGATGGGAATAAGCCGCTGGCATAGTTAGTTCAATTTCGAAAAAAATCAATTTTTGCTGAAAAAATTCGATGCGGGGGGGTATACCCAAAAAATGAAAAATCCCAAACTTTGGAGATCGATATCTCAACTTCTATAGACACTATCGGGAAAATTCCACCGGTTTTGACTTAGTTTTGCCCTTCTGAATCCAACGAGACCATCCGCAAGGTCGTAGCTCTCATATTAGCCGAGATCTCGCATTTTTAGGGCCCATTTTTGGGCTCTAAAACGAGGTCAGAAGAGGGTCATTTTGCGAGTTTTCAAAGTGCTCTCATTCCGTTAGTTCTGGTCGAATCCCGTTATAACCCGGTGTTTTCGTGATGTAGGTGATGGGAATAAGCCGCTGGCAGAGTTAGTTCAATTTCGAAAAAAATCAATTTTTGCTGAAAAAATTCGATACGGGGGGGTATACCCAAAAAATGAAAAATCCCAAACTTTGGAGATCGATATCTCAACTTCTATAGACACTATCGGGAAAATTCCACCGGTTTTGACTTAGTTTTGCCCTTCTGAATCCAACGAGACCATCCGCAAGGTCGTAGCTCTCATATTAGCCGAGATCTCGCATTTTTAGGGCCCATTTTTGGGCTCTAAAACGAGGTCAGAAGAGGGTCATTTTGCGAGTTTTCAAAGTGCTCTCATTCCGTTAGTTCTGGTCGAATCCCGTTATAACCCGGTGTTTTCGTGATGTAGGTGATGGGAATAAGCCGCTGGCATAGTTAGTTCAATTTCGAAAAAAATCAATTTTTGCTGAAAAAATTCGATGCGGGGGGTATACCCAAAAAATGAAAAATCCCAAACTTTGGAGATCGATATCTCAACTTCTATAGACACTATCGGGAAAATTCCACCGGTTTTGACTTAGTTTTGCCCTTCTGAATCCAACGAGACCATCCGCAAGGTCGTAGCTCTCATATTAGCCGAGATCTCGCATTTTTAGGGCCCATTTTTGGGCTCTAAAACGAGGTCAGAAGAGGGTCATTTTGTGAATTTTCAAAGTGCTCTCATTCCCTTAGTTCTGCTTGAATCCCGTTATAACCCGGTGTTTTCGTGATGTAGGTGATGGGAATAAGCCGCTGGCATAGTTAGTTCAATTTCGAAAAAAATCAATTTTTGCTGAAAAAATTCGATACGGGGGGTATACCCAAAAAATGAAAAATCCCAAACTTTGGAGGTCGATATCTCGACTTCTATAGGCACTATCGGGAAAATTCCAACGGTTTTGACTTAGTTTCGCCCTTCTGAGTTCAACGAGACCATCCATAAGGTCATAGCTCTCATATTAGCCGAGATCTCGCATTTTTATGGCCCATTTTTGGGCTCTAAAACGAGGTCAGAAAAGGGTCATTTTGCAAATCTTCAAAGTGCTCTCATTCCCTTAGTTCTGCTTGGATCCCGTTATAATCCGGTGTTTTCGTGATGTAGGTGATAAAATTAAGCCGCTGGCATAGTTAGTTCAATTTCGAAAAAAATCAATTTTTGCTGAAAAAATTCGATACGGGGGGGTATACCCAAAAAATGAAAAGTCCCAAACTTTGGAGGTCGATATCTCGACTTCTATATGCACTATCAGAAAAATTCCAACGGTTTTGACTTAGTTTCGCCCTTCTGAGTCTAACGAGACCATCCATAAGGTCATAGCTCTCATATTAGCCGAGATCTCGCATTTTTATGGCCCATTTTTGGGCTCTAAAACGAGGTCAGAAAAGGGTCATTTTGCAAATTTTCAAAGTGCTCTCATTCCCTTAGTTCTGATCGAATCCCGTTATAACCCGGTGTTTTCGTGATGTAGGTGATGGGAATAAGCCGCTGGCATAGTTAGTTCAATTTCGAAAAAAATCAATTTTTGGTGATGGACAATGTGCCTTTAAATCAGTTAAGAAGTTACTTTGCTCGTAATAATTGAGATTATATATGGGCTGTTATCAATAATTAATTGGTAGTATTTGTAATGCTTGTGTATCAGGTTACCACTAATAGGATTTCTCCTTTTTTGTTTCCTCCTTATTAGATCCCTTATTTTTTGTTATTTTCCTGTTTTAGATTGTTATTTAGTTTTAAACCAAACTTGTAATTTTGTAACAGCTATAATGGGGTTTTCCCTTATTTAATAAATAAAACGACAAATAGTCCCTTCTTACGAACGTTAAATATAGTAAACCAACAGTTTATTCCCAACTAACTCCCATTTCCATTCCTTTGTTTCTTTTACGGACCAAATACGTCTTTCCTGCTGATCAGTTTATTGTCATTTTAATTCCAACTATTCCAGCTTCGATCCCCCCCGGATTTCACTTCCATCCAATTAAACTCGCTCTAAATCTCTTTAAAGAGGATTTTGAATTGAACGTTCGATTCGATCGGGTAGAGTAGAATAGGATCACTAAAAATTCCTAGTACTAACCCCACATTTGCAAACAAAAAAATTCTTACAACAACAGTTTACTAGCGGAGCAATAAAACTTCTAAACCGTGTTAAATGTAATTATTTAAATTAGGTGCAGCAATGTTTCAGGATAAGATATACACATCGTACTTGAAGTGCAGTGATTAACATCATCATCATCATCGTTTTTTTTTCCAGCAGAATTGGTTGTCTTTATAGTCTGTTACGAATCACTTTTAAAGTTTATATGAATTTTATGGTAATTATTCGGGCAACATCAGCGCTTCATGTGTTAATATTTAACAGTATAGTTAATAAATGTGCAGCTGCGTGCGCTCTCTGCACGGTTATTCATGCATTTTTAAATAATAAATGCCCGTGTGAAATCACTCGCTCATACTATTGTTTAGGGGTTTTTCATGACAAAAACACCTGGAATTTATGCTGTTTTTTTTTTTGAGTAATCACGTTTTTTTCTTGTTATCACAACATGAGCAACAGACGAAAAGAATCATTCGTAGGGATACCTTAGACTGAAATGGAAATATATAAATAAAGCCTTATATTAATAAGACGATTTAAATATAAATTAGTTATTTTTTGGTTAATGTGTCTTTTTAAGAAGGATATACATATATTGAGGTTTGACTGTCGTATTTGTATGCCAACGAAATATTTTTTACCGATTCCTTCAAGAGGTCAAGCTGATTTGAAATATGCCCGGCGAGTTCGCCAATTTATAAGAATTCTTTCAAATCGTACTGAAATGTTTAAGACTTCGTAGTTTCGCTTAATTTCAACAGTAACTTTGTGAATTTCGATGAAGGGTTTCTGATCTGTGGGTGTGGAAATTGGTAAACAATTTGAACCCAATATTTTTTTTTTATCTAGCAGTATAATTATTAATTTAACTATTAATGTTTAGATTTTAAGAAGTGTTTTTTTTTTTGTTATATTTACCTTTTATTTATGTTTCTTTTTCATTATATAATTGTGTATTTCCTGCCTTGTAGATGGGTCTGTTTGACCTGTAAGGCCGGTTTTGTACAATAATTCGTCATTTTCTCTGATTCCAATAAAGAAAATTTAATTTTCTTCGATTTTTATTCCTGCTTCCACGATTTTTGGAAAAACAGTCATAAATTGTTAATGATTTTAGATTTTATGCAAATTGTTCAAGTAGAAAGTATATTTTGAATTGCTCTAGAGACTCGATTCGAAAAAAATTGGAATTCTAATACCAATAATAACCTAATTTTAATTAAACAAAGCTAATAAAATAATTTAAAAAATATATACAAAAAACAAGCAAAACAAAAGATCACAATAAATAAAACATAAAAACTGCATAATGCATAGTACACTATAAATCTTTGTACAATGAAGTAGAAATTGTATACCCGGTAATAATGTATTATATTTTTTTCCGATTAATAAAATTAAAAATGCCGAATATTCTCGAAGAAATTCGATTTTTTTTTAACTTTAAATGATTTAAAATTAATGATCATTAGACAACTTACACATACTAATAATAAGAGAATTCAAATAATAGCTGCTACATAGAAATGTAATAAAGCTAGCAAATTAGAATGACCAATACTACCAATAATGTATTGGCATGATATCAGATTTAAATAGTCCAAAATCAAGCACTGTCACAATTTTTTTTGTTTTGTGACCCGTATATGTCCAAAATTTAGAATTTTTATATAAATTCATACAACAACAGTGGGGAAACACGAAATCAGCTCTCCTACTCCCCCAAAAACCAAGTTTTAATGTTCCTCCATCCAGTATATTATAATTATGCTATTATTTCTAAGAAACACTTTCACGAAGAAATTTCACCCTTCTACCCACGCTAGTGCGTCACTCTGAGTAATATTCAGCTGTTATAACGTCCGAAACACGCTTCTCTCGTTAAAAAAAAAACTTTAATTGAAAAATCCGGATTAATTAAGAATACACTAACATCAATATAAGCATATTTTCATCCCTAAATAAAACTGCTCAGGGTGTTTAAGTTTGGACCCTATTGTAGGTTGTTATAGAAGATAGAGCCATGCGGTTTTCGCATTATTGTGCTACTCTTTTATGAAACGAAATATGCCGTTGTCAAAAATTTTGACAACGGTCATAGTTTTTAATCTACAGAGTGGTTTAAATTTTTTTTTATTTTGGGACTTTCTCTTGTATCTCTGTTATTATTTAACATATTAAAAAAGTAAAATCAGTTGAATTAGTCTAATCTCGGTGAACTTAAAATAGTATTTGAACCGATTTTTTTTTATTTATTCGTTTTTTTCCTAGTTTATCACAAAGAGAGACTTAATTAAACCAGTGCAAAAAAAAATGGTTTTGAGAGCTGTTTTTCCGTAGAACACTAAATGTTATGTTAATGGTTTATGTTTTTTTAAAACTGAACACTCTATATATTTTTAAATAGGAAAATCGGCTTAATTTTTTTTCAAAAATATATAACACTATGCAGTTATTTTCAAAAATTACCAAATAAAAGACAATTTTCGTAAATTGTTCATCAAAAAAGCCATCGTCGTGCATGGAAACAATGCCGTATTGTTTTTAATAACGCCATGACAGATTAATAGATTTTTAGTAAAAAAAATATATTAATTATTTTTTATATTTTTTTATTTATATAATCTATTTTGTTTTTCTTTTTAAAAATTGTTTCCATTTTCTCTTACAAAAATTTCACATAATCTTGTAATGCGTTTTATCGGATTTAAAAATATAATTGGATGTGCATGCAAATTCTGTATAGCTGTTATTACTGATTGTTGTAATTGCTCAGAATTTGTATGCTGCTGCATCATATAAACTTGATTTTTTGTAGCTCCCAGAAAAAAAGTCCAAACGGGCAACATCGGGAGATCTCGCTGGCCACACTATGGGACCATTGGTTCCTATCCATTTGTGCGGAAACGATTTTTCTAGGAATGGCTGAATAATAATAGCGTTATGTCCTGGTGCACTATTACACATCTCGTGAGAGTTTTAAGAACATTTTCTAAAGGATCGGGAATTAATACTTGTAGTATGCCCATCTAAAATGAAACATGCAACGCTAAACCCGTTGACGTTAATACGAGGATTTTCTTAATCCCAATGTCTGCTATTATGTCTATTAAAGATTCTTCATATTATAAATCGGCCAGAGTTATTGTTCAATTGAACACATCTCGTGAGAGTCTTATATGGCAAACTAGCATACATTTTTCAAAATTCTCGTACACAACTCTTTTTAAAATTGATAGTCTTTTAATTATCTGTTCCTCTGTCAAAAAAATGCGGCATTGTTTCCATAGAGATGCATGCCCATGGTCTACTATTAAAATTAAAATAATTGCGTACTTATTTACGAAAATTGTCTCTTATTTAGTAATTTTTGAAAAAAGTCCATAGTGTATATATTTCTAAAAAGGAAAAAATTAAGTGGATTTCTATATAAATAATATATAGGGTGTTCCATTAAAAAAAACATAGGTTTATTTTTTATCCTAAAATCCTAAATTATTATAATCAAACAAATTATATAATCGTGTTTTTTTACTTTTTCAATATGTTAAGTAATAACGGAGATACAAGGAGGTCTCAAAATCACTCCACTATGGCCGCTGTCAAATTTTTGACAATAGAATATTTCGTTTCATAAAAAAGTAGCACATTAATAGCAAAACCACAAGGCTGTAGCAACCGAGATAGCCTATAAAAGTGTCCAAACTTGGACACCCTGTACAGTTAAATAGCATAAAAATAAAACATTAAGTATTACCCTGAAAGGCGTATGTAATTAATTAAAAGTGTCATTAAAGAATTTAAGTACCTAATGTACGATAAGTTAAGGTGCGATGTTTTATAGCCGCAACAAAGTTATCCTGACACGTGACAGGAAAATCCGTAATTAAAATAAGTTTTTGGCTTACATAACTCTCAAGTTAAAATCTAAAAGTGAGGTACGCCAAGAACTCTCAAGTAATAAATTACGTTTTATTATTGCCTGGAACTTGATCGGGGGGGGATCCAGTCGTCACAGCAAACTCCGCAATTTCCAAAATAAAATCAGTTTCGCGTCTCTTATTATTTAAAGAACAACGTTATTGTACACACTTTATGGCCTCTTCAGTATTAAAATTTCGTATTTTTAGATGCGTTTTCATCGTTTTACTTTAGGACCGTGTAATACGGTAATGAGCGAGTTCAAAAGAACAAATTTTGGCAAACATACAATTTCGAGCGATACCCGCTGCACAGCCGTGTAACAAAAAATAAACACATTTAGTTAAAAATGTTAAAGGAAGCCAATTAGGAGGCCATATGAACCTACGCGTTCACCCTTAGGGGAAAAACCATGATATATATATTGCCCGCCTCCGAATTACAGTCTGGATACACGTTACCCTATATACGAAAATACTCAATTCGCATGTCCCTTTGAGGCAAAAAAAAACCGCCCTGGAGAACAAAAGACGAAAGTTCACTCTCGTGGCGTCTACTGTATACAGTTTTTGCTCTAAATAAAGAACCATTAATTTTTTTTCAAGGCACAGTTCAAAAGCGTGTTCTTTTTCTTCCTATTAAAAATATAAGTGATGGATTTTATCTGATAAATAAAAAGATACAGAGCCTCACGTATCTTATTTTAAAGGAGTCGCGTCATTGGAACACCCAGTATCATCAGAAAGCAGAATTCATGTGAAATCATTGATAAGTCTTGAAGAGAGTTACCTATCTTAGTTATAGAGTAGTTTATTCCCGATTCATGGTTCTACGATAAGCAGTTGCGAAGATATCTCACTTTAAACGGAGCCATTCCAAATCCTTGACAACTCGCCAGTTCATAATAAGACAGTGTAGTTTCCTATCAATATTTTGACACCACTTTCACGATTCTAGCATAGGAAGTTTTTAAAATATCTTACTGTAAAAGAAGCCATCTCTGTGGAAGACACTGCCTAGACATTCAAAGGAGCCAATCTTTGATAAGTCTGGAAATTTTAATCCTAGCGTTTTTAAGTTATTTAAGACCATTATTGTACTGTAGTTTGTCGCCAATACTTTGACACCATTTTTATAAATCTAGCGTAAAAAGTTTCAAATATATCTTACTTTAAAGGAAGTCATGTCTCTAGAAGGCACTCTCATTCAAGGAAGCCATGCAAAACCTTTGATACCTCTGAAAATTTTGATTCTAGGTTTTGAGTTCTATAAGACAGTTGTGGTGTAGTTTCTTATCAACATTTTGACACCTCTTTCGTGTTTCTAGCATTAAACGTTCCGAAGATATCTTAATTCAAAGGAACCAATCTCTGATAACTCTAAAAATCTCTATCTTAGTGTTTTGCGTTATATAAGACAGTTGTACTGTAGTTTCTCATCAATATTTTGACACTACTTTCATTATTCTACCATACGAATATTTAAAGATCTTTAACTTCAAAGGGAGCCATGTCTTTGGAAGACACTGACTGACATTCAAGGGAGCCAGTCTTTGATAACTCTAAAAATTTCAATCCTAGCGTTTTGAGTTATTTAAGATAGTGGTAGTGTCGTTTCTCATTAACAATTTGACACCATTTTCATATTTCTAGCAGTAAAAATTTCGAAGATATTTTACTTCAAAGGGAGGCATGTCTTTGGAAGACACTGACTAATATTTAAGGGAGCCAGTCTTTGATAACTTAAAAAATTTCAATCCTAGCATTTTAAGTTATATAAGACAGTTGTACTGTAGTTTCTTGTCAATACTTTGACACCATTTTCATGAATCCAGCATAAAAAGTTTCAAAGACATCTTACTTCAAAGGGAGCCATGTCTTAGGAGGACACTAACTGACATTCAAGGAAGCCAATCTTTGATAACTCTCAAAATTTCAATCCTAGCGTTTTGAGTTATGTAAGACAGTTGTACTGTAGTTTTTCATCAATACTTTGACACCATTTTTATAAGTCTAGCGTAAAAAGTTTCGAAGATATCTTACTTCAAAGGGAGCCATGTCTCTGGAAGACACTGACTGACATTCAAGGGAGTCAATCTTTGATAACTCTGAAAATTTCAATCCTAGCGTTTTAAGTTATATAAGACAGTTGTACTGTAGTTTCTCGTCAATACTTTGACACCATTTTTTTAAGTCTAGCGTAAAAAGTTTCAAATATTTCTTACTTCAAAGGGAGCCATGTCTTAGGAAAACACTGACTGACATTCAAGGGAGCCAATCTTTGATAACTCTCAAAATTTCAATCCTAGCGTTTTGAGTTATTTAAGACAGTGGTAGTCTCGTTTCTCATTAACATTTTGACACCATTTTCATATTTCTAGCAGTAAAAGTTTCGAAGATATCTTACTTCAAAGGGAGCCATGTCTTGGGAAGACACTGACTGACATTCAAGGAAGCCAATCTTTGATAACTCTTAAAGTTTCAATCCTAGCGTTTTGAGTTAAATAGGACGGTTGTAGTGTAGTTTCTCATCAACATTTTGCCACCACTTTCATGTTTCTAACATTAAAAGTTACGAAAATATCTTACTTCAAAGGGAGCCATGTCTTAGGAAGACACTAATTGATATTCAAGGAAGCCAATCTTTGATAACTCTTAAAGTTTCAATCCTAGCGTTTTGAGTTATATAAGACAGTTATAGCGTAACTTCTTATCAACATTTCGACAGCACTTTCATCATTCTACCTTGAGAAGGTTCAAAGATATCTCACTTTAAAGAGAGCCACGTCACTACAAGACATAACGTCATCAAAATGAATTCATGTGAAATCATTGATAACTCTTGAGCATTTTGAGTTACATATCTGAGTTATACAGTAGTTTATTCACAATCATTTAGTACTAAAGTCATGGTTCTACGATAACCAGATTTAAAGATAAGTTATTTTAAAGGCAGCCATGTCTCTGGAAGACATTCAAGGAAACCATGCCAAATCCTTGATAACTCTGAAAATGTTGATCCTAGGTTTTGAATTATACAAGACAGTTATAGTGTAGTTTTTTGTGAACATTTCGATACCACTTTCATCATTCTACCATAAGAAATGTAGAAGATACCTCACTTTAAGGTATAATGTCTTTGGAACATACTTTCATTCAAGGAAGCCATGCCAAGACCTTGATAACTCTGAAAATATTGATCCTAGGTTTTGAGTTATTTAAGACAGTTATAGCGTAGTTTCTTGTTAACATTTCGACACCACTTTTATCAATCTACCTTAAGAAGTTTCGAAGATATTTCACTTAAAAGGGATCAACGTCTTTGGAAGGCACTCTATTGAAGGAAGCCATGCCAAATCTTTGATAACTCTGAAAATATTGATCCTAGGTTTTGAGTTATTTAAGACAGTTATAGCGTAGTTTCTTGTTAACATTTCGACACCACTTTCATCATTCTACCTTAAGAAGTTTCGAAAATAATTCACTTTAAAGGGATCAACGTCTTTGGAAGGCACTGTCATTCAAGGTAGCCATGCCAAATCCTTGATAACTCTGAAAATGTTGATCCTAGGTTTTGAATTATACAAGACAGTTATAGTGTAGTTTTTTGTGAACATTTCGACACCACTTTTATCAATCTACCTTAAGAAGTTTCGAAGATATTTCACTTAAAAGGGATCAACGTCTTTGGAAGGCACTCTCATTGAAGGAAGCCATGCCAAATCTTTGATAACTCTGAAAATATTGATCCTAGGTTTTGAGTTATTTAAGACAGTTATAGCGTAGTTTCTTGTTAACATTTCGACAGCACTTTCATCATTCTACCTTAAGAAGTTTCGAAAATAATTTACTTTAAAGGGATCAATGTCTTTGGAAGGCACTGCCATTCAAGGTAGCCATGCCAAATCCTTGATAACTCTGAAAATTGACCCTAGGTTCAGAGTTATATAAGACAGTTATAACGTAGTTTTTTGTTAACATTCTGACACCATTTTCATCATTCTACCATAAAAATTTTAGAAGGTATCTCACTTTACAGGGATCAAAATCTTTGGAAGACACTTTTATTCAAGGTACCTATGCCAAAACCTTGATAACTATAAAAACATTGATCCTAGGTTTTGAGTTATTTAAGACAGTTATAGCGTAGTTTCTTGTTAATATTTCAACACCACTTTCATTATTCTAACATAAGAAGTTTCGAAGATATTTCACTTAAAAGGGATCAACGTCTTTGGAAGGCACTCTCATTGAAGGAAGCCATGCCAAATCTTTGATAACTCTGAAAATATTGATCCTAGGTTTTGAGTTATTTAAGACAGTTATAGCGTAGTTTCTTGTTAACATTTCGACACCACTTTCATCATTCTACCTTAAGAAGTTTCGAAAATAATTCACTTTAAAGGGATCAATGTCTTTGGAAGGCACTGCCATTCAAGGTAGCCATGCCAAATCCTTGATAACTCTGAAAATTGACCCTAGGTTCAGAGTTATATAAGACAGTTATAACGTAGTTTTTTGTTAACATTCTGACACCATTTTCATCATTCTACCATAAAAATTTTAGAAGGTATCTCACTTTACAGGGATCAAAATCTTTGGAAGACACTTTTATTCAAGGTACCTATGCCAAAACCTTGATAACTATAAAAACATTGATCCTAGGTTTTGAGTTATTTAAGACAGTTATAGCGTAGTTTCTTGTTAATATTTCAACACCACTTTCATTATTCTAACATAAGAAGTTTCGAAGATATTTCACTTAAAAGGGATCAACGTCTTTGGAAGGCACTCTCATTGAAGGAAGCCATGCCAAATCTTTGATAACTCTGAAAATATTGATCCTAGGTTTTGAGTTATTTAAGACAGTTATAGCGTAGTTTCTTGTTAACATTTCGACACCACTTTCATCATTCTACCTTAAGAAGTTTCGAAAATAATTTACTTTAAAGGGATCAATGTCTTTGGAAGGCACTGCCATTCAAGGTAGCCATGCCAAATCCTTGATAACTCTGAAAATTGACCCTAGGTTCAGAGTTATATAAGACAGTTATAACGTAGTTTTTTGTTGATCCTAGGGTTTGAGTTATGAGTTATGGGAGTGACGTCCCTGTAGTATCATTAAATGAAAAATCATTGCCGTTATAGACTCGTTTCTATTAAGAGAGAAACTGAACTCAATTCGAATTTCGATTGTGCAACGAATTTTTTTTACTTAATATTTTAGCGTGCATGCGATACGGATAATTATGTAAAACAACTCATACCTAATGCTGTTATCTATCCATTCCATTATTTATGATTACAATTTAGTATCAATAAATTAAATTGTTAATTAAAGCTAATTAACTACTTACACTTATGCCCATTATAATCAATGTAGAACGTTTGGATGTGCAACTACGTTGCGCCCAAAGATACGCATAAAATACGAAAATTATGTTAAATCGCATATTAAAATTGACGGTCTGCACGTTTTATGGGAATCGATGTGTATTTTATGAGTTGCCTTATAATATATAGACCGATGATCTTTAATAGTCAAAATCAGATAAAATCGTTCTATCCTTCAATAATCAAAGTAGTACTAGGGGATTTAAATTGTCACCGCCAAGTAGAGGCTGCACTTAAGATTAACAGTACGTTTTTAATTAGTTGTAATCACCTTGCATCGGAGTTTTGAAGGTTTTTCACGTCACCAAGTATTTCCTTTCTTTGAATAGAAAATTTGTTCTTTTTATTTTCTACAAGGTGTTACAAATTAAGTAGGTCATTTATTTTCATAGGGTTTTAATAACATGATCATCAGTTCAAGTGTTTAGTGGGAAATCAAAGAGGGAAAATGCAATCATGAATCACTTCTCGTTCAAGATATTAATGGTTCCTATAAAATTATTATTAATGTGTATCTGTGACCACAATAAATACCGTTATCTAGTGTGGATTCAAAAGGTTATCAAAAAATTATTGATGAAGCATGAATTTCAACTGAAAAAATCTGGACCACTTTCAAGTTATTTAGGATGGTTAGATAATTTCAGTATTATGTTAGAGTACATTCAGTTTCCAACGTACTAAGGAGCGATTTATTCGGTCAAATAAATATACCATCAAAGAAGACGTATTTGAATATTTATTTTAAGGAACTGATGCACTGTAGAAATGTTTGTTTCCATTACACCCATCCAAAGTGATTTCAGGTTTCTTCTTGGTATTTTTGTTTGGATTTTTTTTCCAGGTATTAAGAGACATTTTTTATATCTTCCAGGCCTTTTTCCAATTCAAAGTAATTTTTTAACTTATCCTAATAATAAAACAATTATAGTATACATAGCATGTGAAAAATAAAACACATTTTATTATATCTTTTGAGCATTTTAAAATCAGTTTTTATTTCTTCCGGGAATTTAAAGTAATTTTAAATGTTATTCCAGGCATTTGAAATTATTTCTATATTTTTTCGCAAAAATTTCAAATAAACCTGTAAAGTCATTCAGGCATTTGAAGCCATCTTAATTAATTATTCCTTAAATTTTTGACTATATTTTGATTTTATTTCAGGAATTTGGGGTTATTTCCCAATAATTTTAAATAAACCTTAAAGTCTTTCAGGCAATTGAAGCCTCCTTTAATAATTATTTAGACTTTGGAGAATATCTTAATTTTATTTCAGGCATTGTAACTAATTTTTAATTTGAGTTCCGTATATTTGGAATAATTTTGAATTTTATTTCAGCCATCTGAAGTAATTTTTATTTTTATGGCTTTAAAGGTTTATTTGAAATTTTTGCGTAATAAAATTAAAAATTATTCCAAATGTCTGTCATCATTTGGAATAATTTTCAATTTTATTCCAGGCATTTGGAAAAATTTTTAATTTTATTACGCAAAAATTTCAAATGAACCTTTAAAGCCATTCAGGAATTTGAAGCCATCTTAATTAATTATTCCTCATATTTTTGACTATATTTTCATTTTATTTCAGGCATTTGAAGTAATTTTTATTTTATTCCAGGCATTTGCAATAATCTTTAAATTTGATTCCAGGGATTTGGAGTTATTTCCCAAGAATTTTAAATAAACCTTAAGGTCTTCCAGGCAATTGAAGCCTCCTTTAATAATTATTTAGACTTTAGAGAATATCTTAATTTTGTTTCAGGCATTGTAACTACTTTTTAATTTGAGTCCGGATATTTGGAATAATTTTGAATTTTATTATAGGCATTTTGAGTTATTTCCATTACTTTCCAAAAATTTTAAATAAATCTTTAAGTCTTCCAGATATTTGAAGCTATCTTTAATAATTTTTCAGATTTAGGAGTATATTTCAATTTTATTTTAGGTATTCGAAGTCATTTTTAATTTTATTCCAGGCATTGTAAATAATTTTCAATTCGCATTCAGGCATGATGTTGAAGCCATTCAGGCTGTTAACATTATTTTTCGTATTTTACAGACTTTAGACTATATTTCGATTTTATTTCAGGCATTTGCCGTTATTTTTAATTTTATTCCAGGCAATTGAAGACCCCTTTAATATTTTCACGATTCTAAAGCCATTCCGGGTATTAACATTACTTCTTATATTTTTCAGACTGTGAACATTTCGATTTCAAATATTGCCAGTAATTTCTATTTTGATTCCAGGCATTTGGAGTGATTTTCAATTTGATTTCAGGCATTTGAAGCCACTTTTAACAGTTTTTTAGGCTTTGGAGTATATTCCGGGTTTGTCAGCATTTGGAGTAATTTTTAATAAATCTTCACGTTTTCAAGGCATTTGAAAAAACCTTTAATAATCGTTTAGATTTTAAAGTATATTTTGATTTTATTTCAGGCATTTGGAGTAATTTTTATTTTATTCCAGACATTTGGAATAATTTTCACTTTAATTTCAGGCATATGAAGTTGTTTCAATTTTTTTCCAAGAATTTTAAATGAACCTTTAGGTTTTCCAGGCATTTGAAGCAACCTCTAATACAATTTTAGAATTTGAAGTATGTTTCACTTTTATGACAATTATCCTATTTTTTTCAAAAAATTTAAATAACCCATTAAGTCTCTTCCTGGCATTTGAAGCCTCCTTTTATAATTTTTCAAACTTTGGAGTGTATTTCATTTTTATTTCACATCTGGAACAATTTCCAATTTTATTCTAGGCATTATGAAATAATTTTTAATTTTATTACAGGCATTTGGAAATTTTTTTTATATTTTATCGCAAAAAATTTAAAATGAACCTTTGAAGCCATCTTAATTAATTATTCCTCAAGTTTTTGACTATATTTTGATTTTATTTCAGGCATTTAAAGTAATTTTTATTTTATGCCAGGCATTTGGAATAATTTTTAATTTTATTACAGGCATTTGGAATTATTTCTATGTTTTATCGCAAAAATTTAAAATGAACCTTTGAAGCCATTCAGGAATTTGAAGCCATCTTAATTAATTATTCCTCAAATTTTTGACTATATTTTGATTTTATTTCAGGCATTTGAAGTAATTTTTATTTTATTCCAGGCATTTGCAATAATCTTTCAATTTGATTCCAGGAATTTGGAATTATTTCCCAAGAATTTTAAATAAACCTTAGTCTTCCAGGCAATTGAAGCCTCCTTTAATAATTATTTAGACTTTGGAGAATATCTTAATTTTGTTTCAGGCATTGTAACTACTTTTTAATTTGAGTCCGGATATTTGGAATAATTTTGAATTTTATTATAGGCATTTTGAGTTATTTCCATTACTTTCCAAAAATTTTAAATAAATCTTTAAGTCTTCCAGATATTTGAAGCTATCTTTAATAACTTTTCAGATTCAGGAGTATATTTCAATTTTATTTTAGGTATTTGAACTCATTTTAAATTTTATTCCAGGCATTGTAAATTATTTTCAATTCGCAGTCAGGCATGATGTTGAAGCCATTCAGGCTGTTAACATTATTTTTCGTATTTTACAGACTTTAGACTATATTTCGATTTTATTTCAGGCATTTGCCGTTATTTTTAATTTTATTCCAGGCAATTGAAGACCCCTTTAATATTTTCACGATTCTAAAGCCATTCCGGGTATTAACATTACTTCTTATATTTTTCAGACTGTGTACATTTCGATTTCAAATATTGCTAGTAATTTCTATTTTGATTCCAGGCATTTGGAGTGATTTTCAATTTGATTTCAGGCATTTGAAGCCACCTTTAACAGTTTTTTAGGCTTTGGAGTATATTCCGGGTTTATGTCAGCATTTAGAGTAATTTTTAATAAATCTTCACGTTTTCAAGGCATTTGAAAAAACCTTTAATAATCGTTTAGATTTTAAAGTATATTTTGATTTTATTTCAGGCATTTGGAGTAATTTTTTATTTTATTCCAGACATTTGGAATAATTTTCAACTTGATTTCAAGCATATGAAGTTGTTTCAATTTTTTTCCAAGAATTTTAAATGAACCTTTAGGTTTTCCAGGCATTTGAAGCAACCTCTAATACATTTTTAGAATTTAAAGTATGTTTCACTTTTATTAGTTATTTCAATTTTTTTCCAAAAAATGTAAATAATCCATTAAGTCTCTTCCAGGCATTTGAAGCCTCCTTTTATAATTTTTATTTAACTTTGGAGTATATTTAATTTTTATTTCACAATTGGAACAATTTTCAATTTTATTCCAGGCATTTTAAATTATTTCTATATTTTTTCGCAAAAATTTAAAATAAACCCTTGAAGTCATTCAGGTATTTGAAGTCATTTTAATTAATCATTCCTCAAATTTTTGACTATATTTTGATTTTATTTTAGGCATTTAAAGTAATTTTTATTTTAGTCCAGGCATTTGCAATAATCCTTCAATTTGATTCCAGGCATTTGGAGTTATTTCTCAAGAATTTTAAATAAACCTTAAAGTCTTCCAGGCAATTGAAGCCTCCTTTAATAATTATTTAGACTTTGGAGAATATTTTAATTTTTACACAGGCATTGTAACTAATTTTTAATTTGATTACGGATATTTGGAATAATTTTGAATTTTACTACAGGCATTTGGAGGCATATTTCCATTACTTCCCAAAAATTTTAAGTAAATCTTTAAGTTTTCCGGGTATTTTAAGCCATCTTTAATAATATTTCAAATTTAGGGGTATATTTCAATTTTGTTTCAGGCATTGGAAGTCATTTTTAATTTTATTCCAAGCATTCTGATTCCAGGAATTTGGAGTTATTTCCCAAGAATTTTAAATAAGATATTTGGAATAATTTTGAATTTTATTACAGGAATTTGGAGTTATTTCCATTACTTCCCAAAAATTTTAAATAAATCTTTAAGTCTTCCATGTATTCGAAGCCATCTTTAATAATTTTTCAGTTTTAGAAGTATATTTCAATTTTATTTCAGGCATTCGAAGTCATTTTTAATTTTATTCCAGACATTTGAAGTAATTTTCACATGGAGCACACGGAGCATGGGCACCACAAAAAATAATTATTTTTTTTTTCCAAAAATTTTAAATATACCTTTAATGTCTTTCAGGCATTTGAAGCCATCTTTAATAAATTTTCAGACTTTGGAGTTTATTTCAATTTAATTTCAAGCATTTTTAATTTTATGCCAGGTACTTTTTTAGGTACTAAGTAATTTTCATTTTGATTTCAGGTACTTAAGAAGTTATTTTCCCATGAATTTTAAGTAAACCTTTAACGTCTTTCAGGCATTTGAAGCCATCTTTAATAAATTTTCAGATTTAGGAGTATATTTCAATTTTATTTTAGGCATTCGAAGTCATTTTTAATTTTATTCCAGGCACTTGGACTCATTTCCATTTTTTCCCAAAAAAAATTAAATAAACCTTTACGTCTTCTGAGGATTTGAAGTAATCTTTAATAAATTTTCAGACTTTGGAGTATATTTCAATGTAATTTTAAGCATTTGCAGTAGTTTTTAATTTGATTCCAGACACTTAAGTGTTATTTCCATTTTTTTCCCAAGAATTTAAAATAAACCCTTAACGTCTTCCACGCATTTGAAGCCATCTAATAAATTCTCAGGTTTCAATTTAATTTTAAATCATTTGCAGTAATTTTTATTTTTTCCAGGCATTTTAACTAATTTTGCTTTTGAATCCGGACATTTGCAATAATTTTCAACTTTATTCCAGACACTTCTTCCCAAGAATTTTAAATGAGTTTTTCAGGCATTTGAAGCCTCCTTTAATCATTTTCAGATTTTGAAGTATATTTCGATTTTATTTTAGGCATTTGAAACAATTTTCAATTTTAAGGCATTTGGAATATTTTTCTTGTTATTCCAGGTATTTCAAATAAACCGTCCGATTTTGAGGATACTCCAGCTGTTCTTGGGAGTGACTTTCAATTTCCATCCAAGCAAGTTTCTTCCTCCTGATTCCTAACGAACCATTGTAAGTTTCTTCCTTGTCTTTCTTTTAAGAACACTTCGTGCATCCCTTTCTAGTCTTTGATGTTATTGAGTCAATAATGGTGGAGCCACTACAGGACTAGAATGAGAATGTACCTGGAACCATTCAATCGAGAATTTGTCAAAGAAATGTTGACGTCATGTTGAAAGAAAATTGAGTGGATCAAGTGACAACTGGGCAACTTTTTATTGTTTAAGGTTAAAAAAAACATTAATTATTTTGAACTTTATTACAGATTTCTCGTATCCATCTGCCTTTGAACTCATTGACCCAATGACCTAATGCAATGACGTTTCTGATGTTAAAGAAATAAAAATGATCTGTTGTAAAAGCATAAAAGTGGCTAATTGCTTGAATATGTAGAGTTCCATAACGAATCCATTGATGTAAAAAAACTGAATTTTGGTAAAAATATGAGTTAACCACTTTTATGCTTTGGGCGGCAGATATGTGGCAACTATATCATCCAAATAGGGAAAGACGTTATCGTTATAATTTAACTTCCATGTAACAGTAAGAATAAAATATTAAATGAAATGAGGCATTATGTTTGCGAACATGACCGACCACTCCCTAAAATGCTCTAGACAACGTTAAAATGGTAAGAGGCGTCGAGCAATTTATGCAAAACTCACATGAAACCATATTTACAGCGACGAGTCCTTTTAACTCCCACCACTGTTCGCTTGTCCCACCGGATTACCGGGACTACATAATTTATTTAGCTGCATCAGAGGATCTATTAAGGTCGAAATGGATTTAGCAGTTGTTAGACCGTCTAACTGGGTTCTATCTCGACTCAACATTAACGTCTTGTTAATATTCTAACGCTACGCAGTTTTTATTACCTAATTAATATTGCATAAGTGCAACACATCGAGAGTTGAATTTTTATCTTTTCATGGGGAGGGGGGAGGGGGCAGAAAAAAATTACCATGAAGTATAGATTTATATTAGCAAGGCGGCCTTGGTCCGTGTAATATAATAAGATATTATTGAATATTTCTTTGTGGAGAAATACTTATTCATTAAAAATTTATAAAATACTTAATGGGATTTTATAGCATTTCGATTTGAATCGAAACCGCTTAAATTAATCTATAAATAGAACTGTTATATACAGGGCGTTGAGTGGAAGTAGGACAATGCATTAAATATTTTATTCAGACCATGTTCTTATTTAAGAGTAATTCGATCGCGCCCTATTTCCATATGGTCGTTACAGTTTTCTAATTATAAAAATTAATTATTAATCCTAACTATTGGAATTTATCTCAGATATTTCCAATGCATTCCAAACATCTATTTAGACTTTGCAATAATATTCAATTTTGTCCCCAGCATTTACAGTCATTTCAAATTTTATTTTAGGCATTGGGAGATTTTTTAATTTTATTTCAAGCGTTTAAAGCCTTCTGTAATATGTACCTGGTTTTGAGCCTTTTCTTTCAGGTGTAAAAATAATTTTTTATATTACTTAGACTTTGCAGGAATTTTCAAATTTATTCCAGGCATTTGAAATCATTTTTTATTTTATTCCAGACATATAGATTCATTTTCCGTTTTTTCAGGCATTTAAAGTAGCTTTCAAATTTATTTCAGGCATTCGGAGATATTTTAATTTTATTCCAAGCATTTGAAGCCATCTTCTGGTTTTAAGTCACTCCTTTCCAATTGACAAATTATTTTCTTAATTGTTTAAGACGTTGCAGTCATTTTCAATTATATTCCGTGCATTTGAAGCCATTTTTCATATTTTTTTAATAGGTGTTTCAGTTTTTAATTGTAACCCAAACAATTGACGTCATTTTTAGGTTTCCTGTTAATATTTAAAGCCATTCCGTGTGATAAAATATTTTATTCCAGGCATTTTGAATAAGATTCAATTTGATTCCAAGCATTTGGAATAATTTTCAATTTAATTTCAGGCATTTGAAGATATTTTCATTTTATTCCAAGCATTTGAAGCCATCTTAAATGTTTTCATGGTTTTTAATCACTCCTTTCTAGTTGGCAAATTATTTGTTTAATTGTTTAAGACGTTGCAGTCATTTTCAATTATATTCCGTGCATTTGAAGCCATTTTTCATATTTTTTTAATAGGTGTTTCAGTTTTTAATTGTAACCCAAACAATTGACGTCATTTTTAGGTTTCCTGTTAATATTTAAAGCCATTCCGGGTGATAAAATATTTTATTCCAGGCATTTTGAATAAGATTCAATTTGATTCCAAGCATTTGGAATAATTTTCAATTTAATTTCAGGCATTTGAAGATATTTTCATTTTATTCCAAGCATTTGAAGCCATCTTAAATGTTTTCATGGTTTTTAATCACTCCTTTCTAGTTGGCAAATTATTTGTTTAATTGTTTAAGACGTTGAAGTCATTTTCAATTATATTCCGTGCATTTGAAGTCATTTTTCATATTTTTTTAATAGGTGTTTCAGTTTTTAATTGTAACCTAAACAATTGACGTAATTTTTAGGTTACCTGTCAATATTTAAAGCCATTCCGTGTGGTAAAATATTTTATTCCAGGCATTTTGAATAAGATTCAATTTGATTTCGGGTATTTGGAATAATTTTCAATTTAATTTCAGGCATTTAAAGATATTTTCATTTTATTCCAAGCATTTGAAGCCATCTTAAATGTTTTCATGGTTTTTAATCACTCCTTTCTAGTTGGCAAATTATTTGTTTAAGACTTTGAAGTGATTTTCAATTATATTCCGTGCATTTAAAGCAATTTTTCATATTTTTTTAATAAGTGTTTCAGTTTTTAATTGTAACCCAAACAATTGACGTCATTTTTAGGTTTCGTGTTAATATTTAAAGCCATTCCGTGTCGTAAAATATTTTATTCCGGGAATTTTGAATAATATTCAATTTGATTTCAGGCATTTGGAGATATTTTCATTTTATTTTAAGCATTTAAAGCCTTCAGGAAAATATTACCTGGTTTTGAGTCATTTCAGGCATTTAGAGTAATTTTCAATTTAATTCCAGGCATTTTGAATAATTTTTAATTTTGTTCTAGACATTTAAAGTAATTTTTTCACCTTTAATTATTTTTAAATGCCTGGAATCAATTTTAGTATTTTCTCTATAGGCGTCAATTTTGTTTCTATTTTTTAGACTTTGGAATAGTCTTTAATTTTATCTCAATTCAATTCAACACATATAGAATTACAACACATTAAGAAAATATAAACAGAAAATATTCATTTCTAATTTTATTTCAGGCATTTGGAACCCATTCTAATTTCGTTAGGCATTTGGAGATATTTTCATTTTATTTGAAGCAGGTATTAAGAAGATAATTAAAAAAAATATATTAATTATTTTTTTTAAATTATATTCCAGGTATTAATATAATTTTTGATATTGCTCAGACTTAAGTTATTTTCAATTTGATTCCAGGCATTTGAAGCCATTTTTAATACATATTTTGCTGGTTTTTAGCCATTACTTTATTAAGAATTAAATTATTTTTTTAAATCCTTTAGACTTTGCAGTAATTTTATTTTTATTATAGTCATTTAAAGCCATTTTTAGTATATTCCTTATAGGCCTTTATTTAGGCATTTAGGTTCATTTTTAAATTTTATTCCAGGCATTTGAAGTAGTTTTCAATTTCTTTTAAGGTATTTGGAGATATTTTCATTTGATTCCGTGCATTTGAAGCCATTTTTAATACTTTTATCAATTTTAATCCATGCAATTAAAGTCATTTTCAAGTTTCCTGTTGATATTTAAAGGCATTCCGTGCCGTAAAATATTTTATTTCAGGCATTTGGGATAATCTTTAATTTTATTTCAGGCATTTGAAGTAGTTCTTATTATGATATGTAATTTAATTTTAATTGACGTTTCTAGAGGAAACTGACTAGTGCCTCTCAAATCACATTCCAAAATGTTTATTATTTAAGTTCTTATAAGTTGAAGATACAGTAATAAATAATGGTTTTAACTGCCTGGAATAAATAAGAGTATTCTTCCAGGCAGTTGGATTAGAAATTCTGATGGGATAGTTGAACATATTCAACTGCCTGGAAAAATTTTAATATTCTTCCTTAGACAATTTAACTGAAGCCTGATGTTCCCTATGAATTAGTTCAATGTTTTGAATTGCCTAGAAGAATATTTCTAGTTTCTTTAAAATCAGAATAAAATACTGACTCTCTCTATGAGCTCATTGAATAATCTCAACTGCCTGGAATAAATAAGAATATTGTTCAAGGAAGTTGGATAAGAGACTCTGATGGGAAAGTTGAACATACACATTCGACTGCCTGGAAGAATATTTCTAGTTTTTTTTTTTAAATCAGAATAATAATCATAACACTGGTTCTCTCTATGAGCTCATTAGATAGTCTCAGTTGCCTGGAATAAATAAGAATATTCTTCCTCATGTAGTTCAACTGAAGCCACGTATTTAAATCTCAAGACTAATCATCGCTGATACCTCTGATTGGGATGCCGTTATATTTTTTATATTTGGCCTCTTTTTCTCTATATCTTCGTTTCATTTGTATATTGTGTTTTTTGGTTATACATAGGGTGAGTCATTAATATTTCACGAAAATTTAAGGGGGTATTCATTGGGTCAAAATATTTAAAACGCTTCTTATAAACCTATGTAAAACACAGACTAGGAGTAGAGGAGGAAAAAATGAAAAAATTCCAAACTTTGAAGGTCGATATGTCGGCTTCTATAGGAGCTATCGGGAAAATTCCAACGGTTTTGTCTTAGTTTCGTCATTCTGAATCCAACGAGACCATCCGCAAGGTCGTAGCTTTTACGATAGCCGAGATATGGCATTTTTGATGCCCATTTTTGGCCTCAAAAAAGGACGTCGAAAACGACTTTTTCAGGATTTTCAAAGTGCTCTCATTCCCTTAGTTCTGCTCGGATCCTGTTATAACCTGGTGTTTTCGTAATCTAGATGATCAGAATAAGACGCTGGTATAGTTAGTTTGATTTCGAGAAAAATCAATTTTTGGTGAAAAAATTCGATACGGAGGGGTCTACCCGAAAAATGAAAAATTCCAAACTTTGAAGGTCGATATCTCGGCTTCTATAGGAGCTATCGGGAAAATTCCAACGGTTTTGTCTTAGTTTCATTATTCTAAATCCAACGAGACCATCCGCAAGACCGTAGCTTTTACGATAGCCGAGATATGGCATTTTTGATGCCCATTTTTGGCCTCAAAAACGGACGTCGAAAACGACTTTTTCAGAATTTTCAAAGTGCTCTCATTCCCTTAGTTCTGCTCGGATCCTGTTATAACCCGGTGTTTTCGTAATTTAGATGATCAAAATAAGACGCTGGTATACTTAGTTTGATTTCGAGAAAAATCAATTTTTGGTGAAAAAATTCGATACGGGGGGGTATGCCCGAAAAATGAAAAATTCCAAACTTTGAAGGTCGATATCTCGGCTTCTATAGGAGCTATCGGGAAAATTCCAACGGTTTTGTCTTAGTTTCGTCATTCTGAATCCAACGAGACCATCCGCAAGATCGTAGCTTTTACGATAGCCGAGATATGGCATTTTTGATGCCCATTTTTGGCCTCAAAAAAGGACGTCGAAAACGCCTTTTTCAGGATTTTCAAAGTCTTCTCATTCCCTTAGTTCTGCTCGGATCCTGTTATAACCCGGTGTTTTCGTAATCTAGATGATCAGAATAACCGTGGTCTCCGCGATCTCCCGATTTAAACTCATTAGACTTTTTCCTTTGAGGTTACCTAAAACAATTAGTTTATAGTATAAACTTCAATTGAAAATGTTGAAGAATTAAGCAATCAATGGTTCGAAGGGTAGATGCTTGTGCAACACTTTGCGTTTTACGTCATGTTAATCTCCTTTCCGGAATAGATAAAATGTGACATTCTCTATTAGTGACATCAAAAAATTTTAATTTAGCACCTTGGAAAACCTCCCTATACCTAATTTCATATGGTTATTTTCGTTTACTTTCAAATTATTTGGAAAAATTGAAAATGAAATTAAAATTATAAGAAGTTTTTTCAATATTTTGACCCAAGGAGTACACCCTAAGGAGAAACCTAATTTTATTACTTGCTCGGGATATAAAAATGAAAATTGAATTTTTTTCGTTCTTCTTAAAAATTGGTTTTTTCTCATGTTTATCGAATTACAATGAAAAAAAAATATTAAAAGCGAACAAAAAATACGCAAAGTACGTCCGAAATTCTTGACGTCCAAATGTCCCCCTATTGGACAGCGAATTGTTGGGAGCCTTTCAGGCATTTAATATACGCTAATATAAAATTTTTGGCGTAAACCCTAATAATTTTTTTGCTTAAAATAGAGCGGCTTAGGCATTTTTGGCATCCGATGGCTATTTCGAGGACGCTATTTATCAATTGATGCAGGGCGGCATCGCGTCATATCTGATGAAACATTAACGTCGAGGAATTAAATAATATAAATGGTGACACGCTACCGCTGGTGTTTTTAATGGGGTCCGGAACAATGCACCATAAAGAACAAAACAATTTAAAACAGCAAATTGAAAAACGAGATTTAGGGATCATTTTCTTGGTATCGAACCATTTAGAAGCGAATTGCTATTGTTTCGTGTTTAAACGGTTTTCAATGCAAAGCTCACGTTTCCCTAATGTTGACTGTACGCGAGAAAAAAAAATCGATCAATAAATCAGAAATAATGGTTTTCAAAACATGCAAGAGTTATGGTTAAGATTTTATTTATGGCGTCAGCCGATTATTGGTGAATAATTCACAGCCAGTTGATGTTTATTTCAGTGGTCTGAAGCTCCAGTTACCAGTTAAACGGAAGTTATTAGTTTTATTGCTAATAAATTGGATTGACGATAAAGTTCGTTTATTATTTGCATTGACAGAAATGCTCTTTCATAATTTATCAATGCATGACACATTGACTTAAATTTACTATTATGCCTTAACAATAAGATAGCGCTTTGATTTCCATCTACGAGCCGTTCTTTGTGAAAGGTTATGCCCACTACTTTAATGGATTTTATATTCTATTATTCACTACGTCCTGGATACATTTATGATTTTAACACTGTAAAAATTATCATTTAAAAAAAATCGACATACTTTAATAAGTTTCTTTTTTCACCAAACACGAGGTGTTCGATCCGAATGATTCCTACCTGGGATGACAAAGAATAAAAATGAATCTCTAATTTTTATATCCCCATCTGATTCTAGTCTTAATCTTATAAATTATATTTTTTTATTATTTTTAAATTATAATTGATATGAAGAAAAACGAGATCTCAATCAGAGTCTTTAAATACGTAGAAGAATTAAAGAAGAGAATACATAGTCCATAGTTTATATGTCGAAAACTGGGTAAAAAGTGCATTTTTTCACTTTCAACCGCATTTCACTCTTCTGCTACATCTTGAATCACCTTGAAATGTCACTTTTTTTATTTAGTGATGTCCACCTTATACAAAAGAAGTCATTTTATTACGGTCATTTGTACCGTTAAGCCGAAAAAAATATTTACGGATTATTTATTTATTTAATTTACTTCATCATACTGATGGAAGTTTCGGAAAATAAAATTGCAGGAAATTTGAATTTGCCAGGTTTTTGGAGTCATTTGGTATGTTATCCATGAGCATGATATAGAAAATAGAGGCAAAATATCACTATTTCCAAGCGACCCAGATACTTCTTCTGACGTCAATTTTATATTCCTTCAATGGTCTAAAAAACACGAAAAGTTATTTTAAATTCCTGGAAGATATTTTAAAAAAATGCTTAAAATAAATTATTTTTTTATCTCCTAGAAATACATCGAATTTCTTGACTTTGCACAAAATGCATGACTCAATTAAAGTGGCTCAATTCGCTTAAGTACTACAGAGAGTCAATCCAGGAATTTAGGTTCCTACATTAAAAAATTCCTGAAGTAATTTTTTTTAAGCAAAAATGAAATTTTATTCCAGACAATTCAAATGACTCAATTTTCTGATATGTTTTTATATTTATTTAATCCACTCAATGTAATTTTTTTAAATTTAATCTTTATTAAGAAAAATCCCTGGAAGGATTTTTATACGTCAAAAGTCTGGAAAAACGGAAAAAGTTAATTAAAATTTCGGGAATACATAAAAAAATTGAAAAATGCATGAAATGAATGAATTGAAGTTTATATATTGAATGAATAGAAAAATTTCAATTTTTCAAGACATAATTTTTTTTTTATTTCCTGGAACACATGAAATAATGCGTCCAATTCCTGGAATATACCTTAAGTGATTTCAAATACATGAAAACCACAACCCAGTTGAATCAGATCAATTTGATTAAATACTACAGAGAGTCAATCCAAAAGCATAAATTCCTAAATTAAAAACCTCCTGTAACAATATTTTTCCTTTAGGCAAATATAATTTTATTCCAGACATTTGTATGACTCTCAAGTGGCTCAATGACAATTCAAATGACTCAATTTTCTGATATGTTTTTATATTTATTTAATCCACTCAATGTAATTTTTTTAAATTTAATTTTTATTAAGAAAAAGCCCTGGAAGGTATTTTTTACGTCAAATTTCGGGAAAACATAAAAAAATTTGAAAAATGCCTGAAATGAATGAATTGGCTTAATTTTGTTTAAATACTGCAGAGAGCCAATCCAGAAATTGAAGTTCCTACATCAAAAACCTCCTGGAATCGTATTTTTTCTATGGGCAAATATGATTTTATTCCAGGCATTCGTATGGCTCTAAAGTAGCTCAATGATAATTAAAGTGACAAAATTTAGTGCTAAATCATTGGAAATACTAAAGAAAATCATAATCATAACATGAAAATATAAACATGGAGCTTTATTCCAAGCATTTGCAGGACTCTATTTGGCATATACTCGCATATGGGATATTTAAATTTGCCATGTTCTTGCGGTCATTTTATATTTCTTCAATGCACTAAATTTCAATTTTTCAAGACATATATATTTTTTTTTAAATTTCCTGGAACACATAAAATAATAATACGTCTAATTCCTGAAATATACCTTAAGTGATTTCAAATACATGAAAACCACAACCCAGTTGAATCAGATCAATTTGATTAAATACTACAGAGAGTCAATCCAGAAACTTGAATTCCTACATCAAAAACCTCCTGTAACAATATTTTTCCTTTAGGCAAATATGCATTTTTATTCCAGGCATTTGTACGAGTCGAGAGTGGCTAAATAACAATTGAATTAACTAAATATACTGATAAATTATTGGAAATACTAGAGAAGATAATTCCAAGAGTTTGAGTGAAAAAACCTCCTGGAAACAAATTTTTCTTTTCTATACATTTATCTCTTTCATGGGACTCAGGTGGGTTTCTATGTAGAAAATTGAATAAAAAATACACCTTTCCACTTTTAACTGCATTTGACTCTTCTATTACGCCTTGACTTACCTTGAAATGTCACTTCTTTTATGTAGTTATGCCCATCTTATATGAAAGAAGTAATTTCATTACGATCATTTAATTGTAATTTCAACGATATTCAATTTCATAAATTAAATAATACAGACCAAAAAAAATCAACAGACTTTCGGAAAATAAAAGTAAGACGAAGTATTTGAATTTTAGAGGTTCTTGGGGTCATTTATATGTCCTCCAGGAATTTTGATGTCATTTCAATATTTCTTCAAAGCACTTGATTTCATTTTTTTTAAATTATATTTTTGAATATAGCCCTTACGTCATATTATGTCAAAAAAACGGTAAAATTATTTAAAATTCCCGAAAAACATTAAAAAAATGCTGAGAAATGCTTGGAATAATTTTTTTTTATTTCCTTAAAAACATAAAAAAAATACTGGAATATACACAAAATGACTCCAAATATCTGAAAACCCCGACCCATTTAAGTTCCCACATCAAAAACCTCTTGGAATCATATTTTTTCTTTAGGCAATTATAAAAGTTCTTTCCATGCATTTGCATGACTCTATGTGCATTGAAAATACTGGAGAGAGTCATTTCAGGAATGTGAGTGTTCTGGATCAGTTATGTCAGATCAGTCTGGACTGCGTTAAAAACCTCGTGGAATAAAATTTTTCTTTTTTATACATTCATTTTTTTTAACGTGGTTCATATCACTCAGATGGATTTCTATATCGAAAATAGGGTTGAAAATGTATTTTTCCACTTTCAACCGAATTTCATTCTTCTGCTACGTCTTGAATTACCTTGAAATGTCATTTCGCTACGATCGTCCATGATTCATGGGACTCCATGTTGAAAAGTTATTTTTTCACTTTTTATATTCCACCCATCATAGATAAAAGAAAAGTATATTTTTACAATTACTTACAAGCAACAGGCATCATTTAAATCTAACTCTGATTACTGTACTTGTAAAGTTATTTTTTATAAAAAAAAAATATTTTACAATATTTGTTATAAAATAACGTACTTATGGAGAAAATGGTATATGGTATATGAAAAAAAAAACGAGATCTCAATCAGAGTCTTTAAATACGTGGAAGAATTAAACCATTGCCGCATCTGCCTTTTTTACAATTTCGGACGATGCTATTCTGTGTACTTTGTGTTGTTTTTTTTTATGTTTATGACTCGCTTCCAATATATATATATAAAATTCGGAACGCGAGAGGTTTTATGGCTGCTAACATCTTTAGATATTCAGCTCCCCGAATAACTTCGGATTCGGGACATAAAAACAGTTTCCACAGTAAAATAAATACTCTATCTTCGAAACTTTACTGCGGCTCCCCCAACAGCCCGGCTTTAGGCCATTCCATCATAATGTACAGAAGGTTCTTATGGTATTTAATGCCCTTTATACGTTCAGGTTTGTTGGAAATTATTTTAAATGATTAAAAAGTTCCTTGGTTTCCACTCGATCATAATCGACATTAATGAGTTTCCAAGTTTCTCTTGGTTCAGTAGAAGACTTGCCGAAAACTTGGAAACTCTGGAAAAAACCAAGGTTGCATAATCATGGCTTCAAACTCAAAAAAAAGACTTTAAATACCTGGGAAACAAAAAAAATCAAAAGTTTGAAAAATGACTTTAATTACCCGGAGTATTAAGAATGAGTTTAAAATTATTTGATATAGAATGGAAATGACTTCAAATATTTGGAACATGAATTGACAGTAAATCACACAAGAATTGTCCAATATACAGTGGACCCATTTCATTACAATTTTGGGCAATCTTGTTTCTTTCATCCTTTGGACATCCGTACCATGTCTACTGTTTTTGCTTTATGTCTATCATTACCCAACCATCTACGACATTTTAGTCGCTTTAAATTTTCTTCAATTTTGTTCCCTTATTCTTCATGTCATCATGTGCTCTATAAGTTAAACTAAACTTAATTAAAACAATTTCGTTACTCCATAGTACCCCATATAGATCTTATAATTTTTCTGGCTTGTCCACACCAAGCTACCTGTAGACGTTGCAACTAGTTACTTCATCTCTATCAAAATGTGTTTAAGGTTTATTTAATTTACGATTTCCTAACGTCTCTCCCTGATCTTATAACCCCTCTTTCAAACCAGTGTAAACCGGCTCATTGAATAGTCTCAGCTGCATGGCATAAATACGAATATTCTTCCAGGCAGTTGGATTAGAAACTGATGGGATAGTTAAACATACTCAACTGTCAAGAAAAATTAAAATATTCTTCCTCAGGTAGTTTAATTAAAGCCAGATATTTAAACCTCAAGACTAATCGTCCAACCGGTCGAATATGCAGCAATAAACCACTAAAATCTCTTTGCCTATCTTATTATGTGCCCCTATTTATTTTTCTAAAATCCCTACTAAGGACCTCTAACTATTTTTTTTTACTTTAAAGCCTTCGATATTTCCAAAAATTGCTCTAGATCATTGAGATAATTAAAAATGGGAATTATCTGGATCAAAGGGTTTAAAACAAGCCTTTAAAACCGTGGAAAATAAAAAAAAACGTTTTCAACAAACGATCTTTTACTCAAAACCAGCGTATGGTTGCGGTCGAATATGCAGCAATAAACCACTAAAAATCTCTTTGAATATTTTACTACGTGCTCCTATTTATTTTTTTAAGATCCCTACTGAGAACCTGTCGTGATTTTAATAAGCTCTTCTCGTTATATTATTACTTGCAAACAAGGATAAAGTAGGAAATTGTGTATGAATAGTGACGGTCGAATAAGCAACAACAATCCATTAAAACGTCTATGAACCTCTAGATACTTTACTAGACACTCCTAGTTATTTATTATTTTTTTTTACTTTATATCCTTCGATACTTTCAAAAATTGCTCCAAATAATTGAGATAATTAAAAATAGGAAATGCCGAGAAGAAGTGTAGTAGAAAAATCATCATGGTCACTTTTTCTTCCTTTAACTGCCTGTGTTTGAGGTTTATTTAATTAGTGATTTCCTAAGGTCTCTCCCTGATATTTTTAAACCAGCATATGATTGAGGTCGAATATACAGCAATAAACCACTAAAAATCTCTTTGAATATTTTACTACGTGCTCCTATTTATTTTTTTTAAGATCCCTACTAAGAACCTCTCGTGATTTTAATAAGCTCTCCTCGTTATTTTCCTACCTGCAAACAAAGATAAAATAGAAAATTGTGTATGAATAGGGGCGGTCGAATAAGCAACAACAATCCATCATAGACGTTTTCTATGAACCTCTAGATACTTTACTAGACACTCCTAGTTATTTCTTTTTTTTTCTTTAAATCCTTCGATATTTTCAAAAATTGCTCTAGATCATTGAGATAATTAAAAATGGGAATTATCTGGATCAAAGTCCTGAAAGGGGTTAAAACAAGCCTTTAAAACCGTGGAAAATATAAAAAACAACGTTTTTAATCATCTGGAACACTAAATTCAAGTGCTTAAGAAGAATAACAAATGTCCCACAGAATCAAATAAATTAAAAAAAAAATAATGAATTGCCTGGAAGAGATCAAAACATGATATGAATAGTGACGGTCGAATAAGCAACAACAACCCATTAAAACGTCTATGAACCTCTATATACTTTGCTAGACACTCCTAGTTATTTCTTTTTTTTTACTTTAAAGCCTTCAATACATTCAAAAATTGCTCCAAATAATTGAGATAATTAAAAATAGGAAATGCCGAGAAGAAGTGTAGTAGAAAAATCATCATGGTCACTTTTTCTTCCTTTAACTGCCTGTGTTTGAGGTTTATTTAATTAATGATTTCCTAAGGTCTCTCCCTGATGTTTTACTTAAAAGTCTCCTTTTAAACCAGCATATGATTGAGGTCGAATCTACAGCAATAGTTAAATAAACAAGGATAAAGTAGGAAATTGTGTATGAATAGTGACGGTCGAATAAGCAACAACAATCCATTAAAACGTCTATGAACCTCTAGATACTTTACTAGACACTACTAGTTATTTCTTTTCTTTAAAGCCTTCGATATTTTCAAAAATTGCTCTAGATCATTGAGATAATTAAAAATGGGAATTATCTGGATCAAAGTCCTGAAAGGGGTTAAAACAAGCCTTTAAAACCATGGAAAATGTAAAAAACAACGTTTTTAATCATCTGGAACACTAAATTTAAGTGCTTAAGAAGAATAACAAATATCCCACAGAATCAAATAAATTAAAAAAAAATAATGAATTGCCTGGAACAGATCAAAACATGATATGAATAGTGACGGTCGAATAAGCAACAACAACCCATTAAAACGTCTATGAACCTCTAGATACTTTACTAGACACTCCTAGTTATTTCTTTTTTTTTTACTTTAAAGCCTTCGATACATTCAAAAATTGCTCCAAATAATTGAGATAATTAAAAATAGGAATTATCTGGATCAAATGCCTGGAAGGAGTTAAAACAAGACTTCAAAAACATGGAAAATTAGAAAAAAAACGTTTTTAATCATATGGAACACTAAATTCAAGTGCTTAAGAAGAATAACAAATATCCCACAGAATCAAATAAATTAAAAAAAAAAATAATGAATTGCCTGGAACAGATCAAAACATGATATGAATAGTGACGGTCGAATAAGCAACAACAACCCATTAAAACGTCTCTGAACCTCTAGATACTTTGCTAGACACTCCTAGTTATTTCTTTTTTTTTACTTTAAAGCCTTCGATACATTCAAAAATTGCTCCAAATAATTGAGATAATTAAAAATAGGAATTATCTGGATCAAATGCCTGGAAGGGGTTTAAAACAAGACTTCAAAACCGTCGGAAATGCCTGGAATAAGTTCAGCTGCCGGAAATTAACAAAAATTCATTTCACCCACAGGCATTTATTTGCAAACAACTTTAATTATTTAGATGGTTCTGCTCCTATAGGGAGATGTTTCGTTTTCTGTGTATTGATTTCCAGTTATTATTCTCTTCCTGCAATTTTTGTGTCATATATTGCAAGTCGTTCGCTACGATAACTTAGTTGTCAGCAAATTGTAGAATAAAAAGGCAAGTGTCTTCTTACCCTACAATTTGCTACATAGATCTTAAACAATGTAGGTGATGCACAGCAGCCTTGGCGTACTCTTTTATCTCCAGGAAACTTCTCTGACAAGTTATTAAGTATTTTCACTGTTGGTGATGTTCCATCGTACAGGTTTTTTAGAGCTGGATTCCCGTAAAACTTTCCACAATTTCTTGACAGGGAATATGATACAGGGTTTCTGGAGATCGATGATTGAGCTTTTTTCTATAACTTGCTTTAAGCAAAAAACCATTTCCAGCATTAAATCCTGACGGTTCTTCTTCTTCTTTGCTCATATATTCCTGTTGAATGAGATCTCGGGTAATTCTCCCTTATGGTACTGGTTACAGATATAACTCTGTAGTTTGAACATTCCAGTTTATTCCCTTTCTTATGTATATGCCTCTTTCCATTCTACAGGACAGGATCCCCATTTAGGTACTGGTTGACGCACCAAATGAGTTGATGCAACAGTTTTTCTGACGTACACTTTACATTCTTGATTTGGTCAATATTGACCATGATTGTATCATCCTTTCCTATTACATCCGTATTTGTGTTCAACAACTATTTTCTGTTATTAGTCAACACCTTGTGATCAGTACATTTGTTTGCTGGTATAATTTGGACATTATCTTTTTATTAGAGTTTCTTACTACATTGTGCAGTTTTTAGTCCAACTGCTTCTTCTGCAACTCTATACCATTCACTACGTTATCATATATTTTTTCTACGGGTAGTTCGTGTACTGTCATAAGAAGTTTCTCGTCTAGTCTGTTCTGGTACAAAATTCGGGTACTTTTATTGGTTAAACTGTCTGCATTATTTTGTTTCATTGTTTCTGCACTGTTCCTTGCTATCTGTGAACTTCTGAGATCTGAATGGAACTATCAGTTTTGCTCTGACGCCAGTGGCTCCTGTAAATGCTCGTACGTCATTTATTAGTAACATCGTAATTTGCCTTAATGAATGAGAGATTTAAAGTTTCTTGATAGATGTTGTTGACACTGTTGACACGTTGCCTATTTTCAAAAGTTTATAACTGACCTGTTAAAAAATTCATCCTTTTTTGCTAGTGATTCGATCATCAGATATATAGTCCAAGGATTGTCATTGGTTTCTGATTTATAGTAGTATTAACCCGAACAGTATTTTTTCGTTGATAGGCTCGATAGTTGTTAATTTGATTTCTGTACTTGTACCTTTCTTCTTTGTCTCAGTTAAAAGTTAGTTGAGAAGCTCTTGAGTTATTTCTTCCATATTTCCTTTGATTCCTTGGACGTTCCAAGTGTTCGTTTTCCATGCAAATAACCCAGAACACCTAAAAATTACTTAATACCTGGAACAAATGGCTCAAACTCAGTCATAAGTGGTATAACAATTTTCAAAAATAATTAAAGTTTTATTAATTGAAATGGAAATCGTTAATTCTCGTAGCGTAAAAAAGATTTTTATTATCATCCTATCAAAACAAACAATTCCTATACCGCGCCAATAGAATTATTTCCAATTTAATTCCATTTGCTCTAATTTAAATAAAATAACTGAATTAATGTCAGTTTTATTTACGTCCGGTTTATTATAGGAACCTTGTAATCCTATTTGCTCGAATAACGCTTTTTTAGACTCAATCTCGACCCGTATTGAATTTAAAATTGGGGGGTAAAAAAAAGAGGTAAAATTGGTTTTAATACAATTAATTTTCTTCTCGCAAAAAAACCCGTTGATTTTTTTTTACTCGTAAATATTCAATTCGATTTTTATTAGGCTTTTGTTGGCAGTAAAATAAATTTTCCAGTGGATGTTTTTAAAAGTTATTTCTGTTGGAACAGACAAAGGGTAAATGAAATATTTTGCAATACAAAGCACTTGACTGTTCCCTTTTTACAAAACGAAAATTCAATTGTAAAGCATTCTCCACTTAAATACAACTTTTGTATATATATATATATATAGAAAATTGTAAAAGAGACGAAAGATATACATATTAAGGCTATAAAGTAAAATATTCATGTCATCCTCTATTTGGTTTAAAATTGCTCTTAAATGTGTGCCTTTTTTGTTTTAATTTTTGTTGCACAATACACTTTGTTTAAGGGAGAATTTTTAGTGTACAGTTTATTTTTTTGAATACACTCATCCCTGTCTCGCACATGGTTCATCATAAATTTATCTCTGCCAGGTTTTAAGTGTTTCAACCACTTGGATATATACGGTCCTGGACTTTTCATTTCATTTTTGTTATCTTTCGGGTAATTACTTTAATATCTAAGCATCCTTCGATCAAAATAATAATCAATAAGTGATGATATATCCATCTCTGTTTGACACAGGTTTTTTGCCATAAGCTGATCTCTGTCAGACTTTTTCAAGTGTTTCAATGCTTAATCGATGTAGTCGCCTAGGAATTTCTACAATTGATAAAAAAATTAAATAATTTTGATAAAATATCACCATCACGTGAAAACGAAGGAAAATTTAATGCTTTGACAGGAGAGCATTCGATACATATGTCAAATTTTGACAATTGGAAAATGTTGCCAATTAAATTTGGCAAATTAGATTATGGGAAAACTAGGCGCTATTTCTTTATAATTCCAATAATTTCTGCTTAATTTCGACCTTCTGAATCCAATGAGACCATTCACAAGGCAATATCTATTACAGTTTTTGAGATATTCCAGTTCAGAATTCTGAAACGTCTGGACTATGCCGCTAAGATGAAAGAAAATTAATATTATACCGGCCTGGCAAACGACGGTCTTAAGTGCATAAATTATTTCTATCGATTATCACAGTTACTGCCAATGATAATCCTTTTTAATTTAGCTCTAGAATGGCAGATTTTTGACAAAAAATAAACTTGAACTTTGGCAAGCAAATATGAAAAAACTATGGGCTTTTTTTTTGTAATTTTAATGGTTTCTGCTTATTTTGGCCCTTCTGAATCCAATGAGACCATCCGCAATGCTGTAACCATTACGGATTTTGAAATATGGCACTTTTTAAGGTCAAGTTTGCGTTAAAAAAAATCGCCAAACCATATTAAACTAGACAGTACATAAAAATGCTGAAACGTCTGGACTATGCCGCTCAGATCAAAGAAAATATTATACCGGCCTAGCAAACGACGGTCCTGAGTGCATAAATTATTTCTACAGTTACTACCAACTTATATTTAGCTCTAGAATGGCAGATTTTTTACAAAAAATAAATTTGAACTTTGACAAGCGATTATTAATAAATTATGCAGTTTCTCCTTATAATTTCCATATTTTCCACTTATTTTCACCCTTCTGAATCCAATGAGACCATCCACAAGACAATATCTATTATAATTTTTGAGATATGCGAGTTTTGGATATCAAAAAAATCGTCAAACCTTGTTAACCTATACAGTACAATAAAATTCTGAAACGTCTGGACTATGCTGCTAAGATCAAAGAAAATTAATATTATACCGGCCTGGCAAACGACGGTCTTGAGTGCATAAATTATTTCTATCGATTCTCACAGTTACTGCCAACGATAATCCATTTTAATTTAGCTTTAGAATGGTAAATTTTTGAAAAAAGTTAAACATGAACTTTGACAAGCGATTATGAAAAAACCATGGGCTTTTTCGTTATAATTTCAATGGTACCTGCTTATTTTGATTGTTCTGAATCGAATGAGACCATCTGCAATGGTGTAACCATTATGGTTTTTGAAACATGTCTCTTTTTTAGGTCAAGTTTGCATTCAAAAAAATTGTCAAACCATGTTAAACTAGACAGTACATAAAAATGCTGAAACGTCTGGACTATGCCGCTCAGATCAAAGAAAATATTATACCGGCCTGGCAAACGACGGTCTTGAGTGCATAAATTATTTCTATTGATTTTTCACAGTCACTCTCAACAATGATAATCCTTTTTAATAGAAAAGTCTATATAATCTGTCCTACTAAACAAAACGTGCAAAAACGAAGAAAACTGCATAAGTATTTAATTAATCGAATTCGATGTGGTACTTCTGTCATGATTTTGTCAAGGCTGTTGATAGGCATTTACCGAGCATTTTCGATAGTGAACGTGTGACATAGATTTACTTATCGCTTATAAACAAAAAAATATATATTTATTAAAAGGTCGGCGACTGATATGCACACGTAACGCACACAGGGAGAGGCAATAAATTTCGGTCGAATTCCAAAATACCAAAATTTTTAAAAATTCATGCACGTTATATATGCGTCTGTGTATTTTCGGAGCCCGTATGAGTTTTTTATCTGACAAAGGTTTATTTTTAATAATGCCAGATGAATATTTCACTATTAAAAAAAAAAATAACTACACCTCAATAAAATTTTGATGATCAAGTACATTTTGATTGAAATGTAATAAACATAACATGTCGACACTCATTATTTTCTGATGAATTGCAAGATATAAGGAACCCTTATACGAAACCAGTTATATCTGAATTAAAGCGGAATAATATAATTCAAACTTAATACTTTTTTTTCCCCAGTTTACACTTTTAATAATGCTGGTGTTACTAAACCTAAACAGTCGCGAATCAAGGATGATTAAATATATGCTAACCTTAATTTAAAGCGCGCTTAAATATGACTTTATTAGCTTTAATTTACCGTTAGCGGCTGTTGAGAGCCATTTTGCATTTAAAACGCAGTGACCCCAATTAAGGCCTTGAAATATGATTATTATTAAACCCACTAGTGTCAAAACATAACCTTAAGGCTCTTTTAAATTAAACTCCTTTCAATTTTCTTCATTTTTTTTTTTCATTTGATGAGTGGTCCCAAAAACCACATTAGGAATATCATAAATTAGAAGACAGAAAAAATGGCTTAAACTTAATTGTAAAAAGAGTCTACATAAGTGAAAAAAATTAAAAAGTGGCCCCAAGAGTCCTTACCTTGATAATCTAGCAAATAATGAATATAATCGTCAAGATGTATTATTGCTTTTAAAATGCATGCTCCCATATTACCTACTTTACTTGATTTTTTCTTATATTGTTTTTTTGAAAACGTCTCAAATACGTTTTTGTCGCCATCTGTTGAACGATCCAAAAACTCACATTACGAATAATATAAATCGGTAATTGTCGTTTTGAGTGCACGCCCGTCAACTTCGAGTACAACTCGATCTAACTGTACCACTGTAATTTGCTTTTTTTTCTATAAAACAATCAGGTTTTTATTGAATCGATTTAAAAGTTATAAAATTACATCAAAGATATATTATCGATATCAGCTTAGATTAATTTTAACGTGCATTCTAGAACATTATCTAAGCGATCATTGAAGAATCCGTATTATTTCTTTTAAGCACTCTAACGATTTTGTTCTATTAAAGCCCTTTCATGTATAACAGGTAGACGCAGATGACGTAATAGCAGTCCAAAGTGCATTAAAATTTCTGAATATTGCAATAAAATCCGAATAAACTTGATTTACAAAGGAGTTTTCCGGCGCATCCGCCATATCACAGATGCCTCATGAAATTATTTTGTGTATTGGATTTAGAAACTCACGAGGATATGCACCAAAAAATGAAGATTATCCATTAATAAAAAGCTAAAATTAAACGTATTTGTGCGAATTGATGAATTTATTTACTATTTAATAAGTCTAAATCAAACAAGAACCCACCTAGAAAAATTACATGATAAACCCCCTTAAATTCCGATAAAAATCCGCTAATAAACAAGTCTTTAATCTCTTAGTAGGTAAACCAACTGAGCTGCAGATGGTTTATAAAATTGTCTTATAACATTTATTTATGGAGGTTCGTCTCCTACCATAATAATTATTTATATTAAACCTTATGTTTGTTATTTCATCTCATTTTGCAACCTGCAGTCTCAAATCTAATTTACGTTTTTATGACACCCATTAACACTCATTTACGAGTTCATATAATAAATATTTAGCTAAACCCCGAAATGATGGCTTAATTAAAATATTATAATTAGACATACAAATTTTTTTTTAAGTACATACCAATATAAGGAGCCAAGTCACACCGTATAAACTATAATCAACAACTATATTGATTTAATCCGACACAGAATTGTTAACTCATGGGATCTAATCCGTTTACTACCGTCAAAACAGGAAACGCACCTTAAACCGGTTAAAAAAATGTACTATTTACTACCATTTAAGTTAGAAAAATCAAAGCTCATAAGAAAATAAACCTGTTCCCAATAGATAATATGCTACACATGTTAAGCCCTGTCACGATTGGTATTTATACGTGGTGCTTGAAAAATGTCAGTCGGTATAGGGGCTATTGAATTTATTATCGAAGAAGTGGTTTTCTAGTGTTAAAAATTAGGAATTTAGTTACATATTTGTTAACAATTTTACATTTTAAAAGTCAACCAAAGGAGCATTTTTTAGAACATGAATTAGTTATAAGAAATGTTTTATCTGCTTGAGACATTTGGAGTCACTTCGTCTCAAAATGTTTTCTTGTTATTTCAAATTACTTCTTCAAGGCATTTTAAATAGTGGTTTATTTCTTCCAGGCTTTTAAGGTGATTCCGAAAAACAACTTTTAAATTTTGCACAATAAAGTACATAGAGATCGAAGAAATGGGTTTCTAGTGTTCAAAATTACGAATTTACTTACATATTTCTATCTGCCTGAGAATTTGTTAAGAATTTTACATTTTAAAAGGCCAAACTAAGTTAAGCAAATGAGTATTTTTTAGGTTGTCGATATCATGAATTAATTCATCCAGTCCAGGCATTTAACATTTTTTCCTGTCATTTCAAATCAGTTCTTCAAGGCACTTAAAATAGTGGTTTATTTCTCCCAGGCTTTCAAGGTTTTTCTGAAAAATTATGAACAATAAAGTACAGTCGGGAGATTTATTATTCGTCCACCCCAATTTTTCACAGGTTATACAAGAATGCTAACTCGCACGTAAGTAAAAATTTAAAAGCAAGTCATGTAGGGCCCTTTCCCAAAAAATAAATATACTGCTTTGTTTTAAAACCTTTAAAAGAAATAAGATAATCTGATAAAATCTCGACGAGCGAAATTATTCGTCCATTAGCAATTTGCAGTAATAATGTCAATGAAATTCTCTTATCTTTTCTTTTGGATGTAAAAAATTGCTAAATACAGGGTGATTCATTAAGAAGATTGAGCTTAACATGTCTTATACAAATGTTGCAGGTTCACGAGATACAGGGTATTTGAAGTTGGAATTTTAATTTGAAATTTCTTAATAATTTTGTGATTTCAAGCAGTCTTGAAAATTGGCGAAAATGTAACTTTAACAGTTTTTAAGTTATTTGCATTTTAAACATTCAGCGTAAAAAATCATAAGCCACCGTTATTACATTGACTTAATAGGAATTTATTCTTTTAAATTACTACTATGCTGGGTAACAACAGTAAAGACAACAAATAAAAATCAGTAACAATATTAATAGAAAACTTTAAAGTAAAAATACTTTATTTTTATACTTTTTTTTTATTACTTAAAAGTAAATGCTTAAAATGCCCGCCTTCCACAATACAATTTGTAAGGTCCTCATAGTAGACTTTCATAATTAAATGTATAGTAGTAAGTATACTTATAATGAATTTCCATTGCACAAACAAACCTACAAAAACAATTATATATTATTTCTTCTATAAATTTGTAGCTCTGAAGAAGAAAATAAACATTTTCGAGAGATTGGTGGTAACTTAAAAGGCATTTTAAGTTACCACCAAGCTTTCATTAAAAAAAATGTTATATGTATAGATGTATATGTAGTGTAGTTTTTGACTATTTAAGTTATTCATTTAAAGAACTTTAAGAAAGAGGCGAAATCCAAACATGGTCAAGATTAATAGATTTCTTTAATAATATACACACATCTGAAAAGTCTAAGGATATTTTTATAAAATAATAAAATTATAAAAAAAAAAATTGTTTGGTGATCAATTTAAATCAAATTTGAAGATTGGCTCATCCTGTAGATTTTTGTGAGACAAACAGAATCTTAACACTGACAACAAATATTTTATGAATTTTTTCACAAAACAGAAAAAACCATGGTTTTTATATTGCAATAAATATTCTGGTAATCTCGATTTCGTTCATGGTACAGAGTTACTGCTTTGCAGAGTGAATAAAAAAATTGTGTTTTATCATGGAACGACGTCATTTAACTTTGGACGAGATGAATAGAGCTGTAGGACTTCTTCAAGGAGGCATGCGGCAAATTGATGTAGCTGAGCGTCTAGAAGTCTCTCAGAGCGTTATAAGTCGATTGTGGCGGCGTTTTCGTGAAACTGGAAATCCAGCTGAACAACATCCAGGACATGACCGCGCTACGACAGCTGCTCAAGATAGATTTTTAGTTTTAACTGCTAGAAGGCAACCTAACATTACAGCTCCTGAATGGGTTATCAACTTGCAGAGAACACACAATATTACCGTAGGCCGTGATACTATAAGAAATCGTCTCCATGAAGCCAACCTCCACAATCGAAGGCCACTTAGATGTCCACCTCTTTCCAGGGGCAATCGCGCTGCGAGATTAGAATGGTGCCAAGAATATCAAAACTGGAATGAACATGATTGGGCTACAGTTTTATTCACCGACGAATCCAGATTTGGATTTCATCCAGAATCACGTCGAGTGAGGGTATGGAGACGATCTGGAAATGCAGAACGGTTAAGACATGTCCAGGAAGTGTATACATACAGAGGGGGTACAATTATGGTATAGGCTGGAATAATGTTGGGCGGTAGAACCGACCTCGTTTTTCCAGATCGCTTCCTTACAGCTCAGCAGTACATCGATACCATTCTTCAACCTGTTGTTCGTCCGTTTGCTGGCGCTGTTGGCCGAAACTTCCACCTAATGCATGATAATGCACGTCCACATGTCGCACGCGTAGTGAGAGTGGTTGGAGAACGAGGGGATTGATGTATTGCCATGGCCAGCACAATCTCCTGACCTTAATCCAATTGAGCATGTATGGGATATGCTCCAACGAAGAATGACTCCACAGATGGGTGACATTTACACTGCCTTTCGTTTCCGGGAGCGACTGATAGCGGAATGGGCAAACTTACCCCAACAAAACATCGACAACGTTATTTTGTCTATGAACAATAGATGTCGAGCCGTCATAAACCAGCGTGGAGGTCATACTTTGTACTAATTTGCGTTTTTTATAAAGATTTTTTTTTGTACAACAACAATAAATTTTTAAAGAAATTGTAGACTTTTTTTTTTTTAATTTTAGTTATAGGCAGTTCTTTATTTTTGTAATTTTGGTTATTTTTTTAGTATAGTAAAAGAGTCTTTTTTTTTATAATTCAGCTATTATATATCCAGAACAATTCAAAAATAAATAAGGTCAATTTATAAAAATATCCCTAGACTTTTCCGATGTGTGTATTAATATATAGGCATACACAAGTATTAGTTACTTAAGTGCTTATTTTGTACTTTTATATAAATTAGAGTTATATATAAAAATAGAGTTATAAGTAATGTTTTATTTTTTCGAGACATTTGGGGTCATTTTTTACTTTAGTCCAGGCAGTTAACATTTTTTCCTGTCATTTCAAATCAGTTCTTTAAGGCCCTTAAAATAGTGGTTTATTTCTCCCAGGCTTTCAAGGTGATTCTGAAAAACAACTTTTAAATTATGCACAAAAAAGTACATAGAGATTGAAAAAATGGTTTTCTAGTGTTAAAAATTAGGAATTTAGTTACATAGTATTGGCCATAATAGTTGGAACTTTTAAAAATTTATTATATTTTGTGTGCCTTTTTATTAGCATTTTATTTTCTTTTATAAAGTTGTTGTACACGAAAAACTAGTGTTAATTAATTTAAATGTTGACAAAAATTCAGCACCAGTAGCAGTTCTGAATACTTCTGCAGACAAAATACTTGGAACTAAATGATTTTTATTCAAAAACGACATAAAACATAACTTATTGAAACCATAATATTATAATTAATACTTGGGATGGTAACCCTTAGCATTAATTACTGCCTGCATTCTTCTGGGCATTGATTCAATCAAATTTTCAATTATTTGTCTGTCAATGTGAGTCCAGGCTTCAACAAGCTTATGAAATAGTTCATCAGCATTTTTGACTGTTCCAGATGCCCGAATTTTGCGATCCAGATGTTCCCATAAATTTTCAATCGGGTTTAAGTCTGGACTCTGGGCCGGCCACTTTAAAACTGTGATCTTTTCTTGGTCCAACCATTCTTTTACCAATTTTGACGAATGCTTTGGATCGTTATCATGCTGGAATACAAAATTTACTGGCATAGACTCAAATGTGTAATATTTCGCAAAATATCCCGATACATGAATCGATCCATTTTCCCCACAATTTTATGTATTGGCCCAGTACCATCCCCATACTATCACATTACCACCTCCATGTTTAACCGTAGGTCGGATAAACTTTTTCTTGAGTCGTTCACCTTTCGGTCGTCTTACATGAAGTATTCCATCACTGGAAAACAGCTTGAACTTAGATTCGTCATTGAATAGCACTTTTTTCCAATATTGTACAGTGCAGTTAAGATGATCCATTGCAAATTGTAGGCGTAACTTGACATTTTTCTTCCGCAGCAAAGGTTTTTTAGCAGCTGTTAAGTCCACCAGAACACAATCGCCTTCTTACCGTTCTTGCAGAGATATTGGAAGGCTCACCTTCATTTAATTTTTGTAAAATTTTGGAGGATGACAAAAATGGGTCATTCTGGGAAATATTTAAAATTCGCCTATCTACACAGACAGTCGTGGTTTTAGGTCTTCCAGTCCTTTTACTTGGTACCACATTTCCAAATATACGATATTTCTTAATTATCCGTGACACGGTCTTCTTAGGAACGTTTAGTCTTTGAGCAATATTACGCTGCCTAACATCCTGATTGTAAAAATCTAAAATTCTTTGGCGAATGTCGCTGGAATAGGCTTTGCCTTTTCATGGTAGAACCTGTAAAATACATCTTTTATAAAAAGTTCCAAGCATTTTGTCCAGCACAAAATTTTTTTCTTATTGTCTGAAACAAGATAAGGTTGAAATTTTGGTATGCTTTTTTGTTTACTTATAAATATGTTTATTGCTTGGATGTACAAAAATAAAATATAAATTTAAAACATTGAAACATTGGAACTTTTATGGCCAATACTGTATTTGTATCTGCCTGAGAATTTGTTAACAATTTTACCTTTTAAAACGCAATAAGTCAAGCAAATGAGCATTTCTAGGTTGAGTAGTGTTTTATGTGTTTGAGCCATTTGGAGTAATTTTTTAAGATATAAGATATATCTTTTACAGTGATTTTTTATGGACATGGCATTTTTTAGAATGTCAAAATCAAAATCATGTCAAATATGCTTTTTTTTTTGACATAACATAAAAATGTTGTTGACAAAGCAGACTTAAATATAGAGTAAACAAACAGACAATAAAAGAAACAAATGGAAACACATAAAAAATAAACTGGTCAATAAATTAACACATTAAATTAACTTTTTTTTTCGCACCAAATCTGAAGCTTCTATAGTAGGTAAGTCAATAAAGCCAAAGTCAAATAAACTTAAAAATGGTGATTCTTCTATAGTAGTAGTAGTAGTTTATTGATGCTAGTAACCTTACACTCTTACACAAGTCATAAAATTAAAACCAAGAAAAATAGTGTATGTAAAAGTTAAAAATACAGTTCAATAATGATTGAGAGATTTAAGAAAAAATTACATACCTACAAGTCATTACACAAATTTAAAATCAAATACAAACAAAAACATATAAATATGTATAGGCAAAAATATAAACAAGTTTAAAGTTATGACATCTAAACAAGAACATAAATACTGTTGCTGAACAATGTTATAATAGTAATAAAAAAGTATAAAATTTCACAAAAAATCCACTTGAGGCGCGGGTATAAACTCATAAAAGTTGCGTTCTAGAAGAGTATTTCTAATCAGTACTTTGAATTTTTTAAGAGATAGTGTAGCAGTTTTAAGTTATAGTGTAGTAGCCTTTTACCACTAACATCTTTTTTACCTCTCTCCTAAATAACTTACAAGAAACTGTCTTACGAAGAGGCAGTGGAAGATGGTTAATAATTTCTTTATTTTAGGGATTGATAAATTTATATTATATGAGGACCTAGTGTTATTTACATTTTCCGACAGGATAACTAAAGAGTATTTCTTATGCATCAAGCAAACAGTCTCCAGTATAAATAAAGTGAGCTTTGCAAGACTTATGTTACTTAAGAATGTCTTTAGCTACTAATATACCTACATTACTTCTAATTATTCATATACCAAAACATCCAGATGCCAACTTAGAACAGAGCTGCTCAATGTGTTCTTCAAACTTTAATCTACTCTCAATAAGTATACCTAAGAATTTATTAAAATTATTAATAGTAACAATTTGTGAACCCAACAAGCTATGTTGATATCATAAATTTATCAAAAGAATTGTTTTATCTGTTCAAGATATTGGGAGTCAATTTTTACTTTAATCCAGACGATTAAAATTGTATAGTGCTTTAATTCTTAGAGGCTCCCAAGGTGATTTCTGAAAGACAACCTTTACCTAACCCCTTAGATAAGCCTTGCCAAATATTTCAATTACTTATATGATATCGTAATACTCTGTATATGTATATATGTAATATCAATAGGTTCAAAGCCAATTTATGTTCGATATTTTATAAACTACGATAAATAAATAATCGATAGACCCAGCAGCTCTTGCCCAAGGAAAAATTTAAATCCGCTCCATCCCGTTCGAACTTCAAATCATTCAGAATAAGCGAGTGACGATAAACGGGTCATTTGTGGTCACAGGTGTGCGTAAATCATAAGGACGTTTTTCAGAAAGTTTTTATTATTAATTTTTTTTTTTAGTTAAGTTGTTTTATGTGGCAAAAATTCAATAATACAGGTAAGTTATTTTTTTATTATGGAAGCGTGCCCTATTTTAATTTCAACTTAAAATAATAGGATTATGCAAAAATAACTTGTTATCAAGGCAGTGACTAATTAACCAAAAATGTCATTGTTAAAGTTATGCCACCAATTATTTTTTATAGGGAAAAAACAATTGTTTCAAATAACTTTAGATTAAAAAGTTTATTGTTTACTAAGCATGAAAAGATATTATTTTCATTCTACAATATTCATTTAACAAAAATATTAATTCAGCATAAAAAAATTATTCTCTCTCCGGTTATAATGGCGTTATTAAAATAACAGAAACTGGGCACTCAGCCTCTACACATAATCAACCAATTTGCTTGCATATGCATTTTGGCAAATCAAACATTTGGTCTTGTGTTTTTGGTCAATTATGCATTAGTATGATTTCATTTCCGAATGAATTGCTGCATTTTCTGTTTAATAATCTGATTTCTCTGTGGTACATGAAAAGTGAACTCTATGAACAAAAGTAAGTTGATTCCTTTTTAACTAAAATCAGTGATAAAAAGGACACTTTTCTTGAAACATTGTCTTGCAGGATTAATTAAAAACTGTTTTCAAACAATAAAACCAATTTAACTATTGACCATAACCACAAGTTTAAGTATTAGGAAAATAAAATTTTCCATTTAATTTGCCTCCAACTGCACATTAAAAACCCCAATGAATGATATTGTTTGGAAAACATCATTAAAAAAACTATTTCACAAAGATGCTTAGTTCCGCAATCTACTAATGCATCTAAACTGAAACGATTTTTTAATGTCTTTCTGTAGACAAAAATCTGTAAATACAGAATATATATGTCCCAATAGTACTTTAGGTATGATAAATATAATTTCTTAATAAAAATAAAAAGTACTTACAGTGTATGCAAAGTATGGGTGTCACCACATAAACGTCATCAAACTTGTGCTCACGTTTTTCATATTCAATTTCTAAAACAAAATAAATCATGTTTAAGTGGCTATAAAAAAGATTCATCTAATATTTGCTTTATGAGGCCAATAAGCAAAAACACTTTGACACTCAGCATTAAAATGATCCCTGATTGTTTTGGAAAAGGCAATTACAATACAAAATTGGCATATGAAATTTGTTAAGGAAAAAGATATATATTAAACAATATAGATGATTTATTGGACCTAAGCATAAATTGAAGTACTTAGTTCATTACTAAAAATCAAACAAAATAAGTCCTGGAAAGTAGGTAGACCAAACAATGCGTTTTGATTATTATTGATACTCAGAAGTGATGTTTATGTGAGTGAAAAAGTGATATATGGCTAATGGTATAAACAATTTAATGGATTTAAATGATTTATCACCAACAGAAATAAAAATATGTTTTTCTTAATTATTCTTGGTAGTAATGGATGAGTCTAATTTAGTATAGAACAGTAAGAATTATATTTATTTTTTCAAAAAGATCCTCGATATTTCAACATTGGCGCTAGGAGTTCTGGCTGCCGGGAGGAGCAACTGTCATTTAAAAAATTCCAACCAGGGGCCGTATTTTTGAAACCATTCGACTTTGATTCGCATACGAAATTAGAGGATTTCGCACGAAAAATCGATATTCCTATTTTCGACTGCTTCGTATGCGAACTTTTTCGCATGCGGTGTCTCGAATGGGTATATACCATTCGAATTTCATAGTTCGTGTGCGATTCTGCTACTTGTCTTGTTTTGCTTTTAATCCAGCTTTGTTTTTTTTTGTGGGTTGGTTAAGTATTTTCGTAGTGTATTTTTGATGTTTATTGAAAAAAAAATCAGCTGGCAAGATTAAACAATATTGTGCAAAGACACGTCGTCGATGCACTGGAAGCGACTGAAACTCTGGCAGATAGAAGGAATAGGATGTACTCTTCATTTCTTGACCCATTTGAAATTAATTCTGATGCTCAATTTAATAAATTATATAGATTAAGCAAGCCTATTACGATCAAATTGATGTGTTTTTTATGTGCTCCAGAGACTGTGTAATCTGTCCGCTACTTTTATCCACAAGGTTTGTGCAGTTTTAGCCGAAACATTTTGGGTGAATTTGCCCGAATTTAATTCCGGTCGCGCTTCCATAAATGAAATTAGTTCATTCTTTTGCTCACTCAACACAAAACTGCAATATTTTTTAATTTTTTGAATTCATTTAAAAAAAAAGTCAATTCACAAAATCCCATGAAACGCCATGAAAAAACCTCAAAATTCCCTGATGTTTTTAAACTTAAATTTTAGCTTAGGTTAAAAAATCTTTATCGTCTTCATCCCAGTTGACATTGCCTCCAATAGCACTCGACTTTGCTACGTTGCCACTACATTTCATGTTCGCATGCAAATGAAATTTCGAAAGCTGTTCAAAAATGCACTTTTTAATTCGTGTGCGAATTTTGCCTCTCGACTTTGTTCGCATTCGAAGATTCTCGCATGGTTTCGAAAATACGGCCCCAGGCCTCTGCATATAAAATAACTTAAAATCAAAACATCTTTTATAATACACTAGTATGCATAAATTACTTAAAAAAAAAACAATAATAATAAATAAATCCAATGAAGGAACTATATTGCATTTACTGCAATTTTATTATGTAAAGTAACATATTCATGCTGTATATATCAATAAATCTAATAAATGGTTTTATGCTGATAAAATAAATGATTCAACCGATTTACCTGGCACTCCGATTTCTGAAGGGTGGTGTATCTTTTTATTTACTTCTTTGCCCAAAAGCCTCACATGGTCGACTAAAAACAAGAATACTTATTATTTAACATGAAATTCAATACCATGACATGAAGAGTTCTTATCAAACTTATTGGATTTATCTTGATGCTTTATTGCACAAAATGCTGAGCATTGAATTCACTTGGTTGGTAGTGAGTCATGGTGTTCAGATAAATATGGGTCAGACCATGAGATTAAAACAATGGTAAACAATATATATAGGGTGATTTTTTATTTACTAAAAGGGTCTTTACATACTTTTGACATATCCTACTGCAGTAGTTCTTCGATTATATGCAGAAAGTAGTGTAGGGTTTCGTAACTGTCCATGGGGTGAGCTAACTGAAATTTCAAAAATGTCCCCTTTTTGGAAACCTAGATAGACTATTCTATTATTTGGTAAAGGTTTATATGACTGTATAGCCTGGTAAATATTATAGGCAAAGTCTCCCATTTCCGTACACCAACAACCGATTTAAATGCACATCCCTCATACATCACTACTGTTAAAGAAACATTTTTATGTATTAACTGATGTCGGGAGGGTGTTATAGCTGCTTTATTAATTCACTATTTTCTTCTTAGGTTGTAGATAAAACGTCCAAACGCCCCACATATTATTTTGGCCCATTTAAACAAGCAAAACACCAGAAAAAATAAATAGGTATGGCGTCATAGATGATTTACGTCAAAAGTGATATGTCACTGTCATTTTGTGTTTGACGTTAAAAAAACAGTACGAACAGTGTTGCCGTTACTTAGTTTTGTTGCTTGAAAAGCCCTATATCCCTATATCCAGAAACTCGTAGATACACGTTAGAAGTTATATATACGACTGATTCTCGATTGTAAACAATGTGATTATAGCATAATATGTATACAAAGTAAATTGTTATATTAAATGTAACGGATTTACAAAATGGACCTATCACAAGCCGGATAGTTAACGCCATTTTGAATTTACTTAAGTATGAAATTCTTGTGCAAAGGGCGCTTTTCAAAAGTAACCGGTGAAATCAAGTGTATTAAGTTAAGTGATTAACCGGGATTTTAGGGTGAAATCTCGGTTAAACGGATTCTTCCTAAGATTTTTTTATTTTGTATTTTAGCGGTTTAGATTTTGTAAATTTGTTGCTGCTTTTGATTTTTTGTGGATATTTTAATTTGGTAAGTTTATTTTAATAGTCGAGTGAGTATAGTAGAAGGATAACTTAAGACTTTAATACGTTTCATAAATCTTTAATCTTTCTATAGTTTGTTTGGTTTGCTTCACAAAACACAAAAATATTTTAAAATATAGAGGAGTGGTGGTTGCATACAAACAGGTTGCATACGGTTTGACGTACCTAATTGGACCAATCGAAATGGTAGAAAGGCGTGGCCAATTAAGGCGGGAAATCAAATTTCATTTAATCTGAAAATCTTGTTTTATGTACATGTTCATTTCACCAATTACAAAATGGAAATAAAACAATGGTTTTTTTTAATACATTTATTATTTAATTTTCCTAAAAAAAAATTACTTAAAATGATATACATCATATACAATAATTTATTATAACACACATTACCTAAATTAGAATTATTCTAAAAATCTTTAAAAATATTTTGTTAGCACTGAACTACCCTATTTTTAAATAGATAGAAAAGATTATTTTTAGATATATGTATTTATAATAGGCTGTAATTCAACCGGTGAATTAACAATGAAATTCTGAGTCCCTAAAATTGTTATAAGTAAAGCTTAAGTACTGCAAAAAATATCGTAAAACTTATAAACAAGTAATAAAAGAAGCTAAACAGTTATTTTACAGAACTAGAATTTCAAACGCAAAAAGTAGAGAAAGAGAAGCGTGGTCTATAGTAAATGAGTTGAAACAAAAGAATGATGTTCACAGATTGATTCAAATGTTCTAAATGAATTTTACTGTACTGTTGCTAGAAAGCTAACTATAAGGATCTTATCCCTCAAAACGATCCATTGACGTTCTTACAAAATTCTAATGTAGGAGAAACATTTGTATTATTTCATACTAATATGATCGAACTTAGAGAGATTGTTAAAGAAATAAAAAGCAACTCTTCGGGAATTGATTAAATACCATTCAAATTTTTTTTAAATTTAAATGGAGATATTTTAAATTGTTTGGCATATGCTAGTTTTGATTTGAGAGTCTTCCTGGAAATTTTAAAAACTGCAATAGTGATCCCATTGCACAAAAGGGAATCCTATACAGAACTATCAAACTTTAGACCTATATCTTTGCTCCTACTCTAAAAGGATGAATCTATTTTTGGAAAGAAATTAAATTGTAAGTACTTATACCAATATGGATTATCCCTTTGTGTCCAGATGTGGCCTTTCTGGAGAATCTTAGTTTTAAACTTAATAATAAAGAATATGCGGCTGCAGTCTTCTGTGATTACTCAAAAGCATTTGATTGTGCAGATCATGAATTAGTCTTTAAAAAACTTGAGATCTATGATTTTAGGGGAAATTTAAATTTATCAGGTTGTTAAGAATTGTGATTCAGTGTTTTTACCAATGCTGGTAAACATAGGAGTTATAGGGTTCTGTTCTGGGCCCTGCTATATGGGATTTGCTAATATTACTTTACTTAGAGAACTTTTGCTGATATCGTCACTTGGAGTTACAAGGATAAGAAGAGCATCAAAACAAAACATTTTTCATGATTTAAATCTGATTTGATGCAAATTTCTTGTGCTTTAATGTTCAAAAGGCCAAGATTCTTAGTTTTAGGTTTTCGTTTGACGATCTTTCCATAGGTCAGCAGTCTATTGCCGTGGTTTGACCACAATTTTTTTGTGAATTGACATAAGATGATAAAGTTTACGAGTCACATTCTAAATTGAAATAAAAAGATTGCTGTAAGGCAAACCTACTGGGAATTGGGTACATCTATGGCAAAAACGACTCTATGCACTGGTGGAATCATATCTTTGCTATGTTTGGATGAGTGTTTGTCATTCAAAAATGATTTGAATAGTTGTGTTGATATTCCCCTACTTATTCCAATATCAAGCTTGAATCAAGCAAGAATTTCATTAATTTTCAAAAGCATAAAAATATATAATAAATTGCCTGTAGAATTGAAAAACTATTACCTTAATAGGTATAAAATATTTGACAATTTAAAACTAGTTTAGTAGATTTTTTTGTGACAATAAAGCACATTTTGATTTGATTCGATGCTAACAACCATTTTCTTGAGACTAATTTTTACATTGTCCTTTGATTTAATCATAAACTGATTTTTTGTTCTTGTCTGGCAAATAAAACTAAACAATCTTGGTCAACATATCTTGTTCAAAAAATAAAAATAAAGCATTCATAAAGTTATACAATAAAAACATAATTATCTGATATACATATAAATCTTACAATGAGTTAAACAATTATCACAGGTCACTGGAAAGTATAATCTCTGATTTAATCTCTAAACACTGCTAAGCCGAGAGACTTCCTTCCAAATCTGGTGTCTTGCCTTCTTTAACAATTTTTAACGCATTTAATATTGAAACTTTATCAAGCTCTGGTTGGGAAGGCCTCTCATTATCGAGACAAATGTTTCTGGCTTTATCCCCAAAGATTCCAAGAACCCTTACTCTGTAATCAACGGTTGTAGACACATTATTACCTGTAAGCCTCAAGTTTTCTATACAAGGCAGGTTTCCTAGATACTCCAATTGTTCAATGTCACAAAGTTTATTACAACTCAAATCCAAGTTTTCCAGTGAGTATAACTTAAAAAATCCCTTGGTGGTTACTATGCTATTCTGTGACAGATTTAAAGTTTTTATATTCCCAACTTTGGTATGCAGTTGGTCACAGATTGTGATCAAATTATTGATTATACTAAGGTACTCTAACTTTGGTAAACTAGTCAGGTTTGATATTGTTGAGATTTTGTTTCCATCAAGTATTAATGTTTTCAAGTTTATTGCTAAACTTATGGTTTTATCTATCTCTATAAGATTGTTATTGCTGAGGTCCAGAGTTTCTAAAGCAAGCCATCTCTGGAAAAAAAATGGGGTTAAGTATGAGTTTTATAGAGTTAAAATAATAAACATTTACCTCACTTCCCTCCAAAGTGCTTTTGTGAAGTACATCACACTGAAGGACCTCATAAATATATTTAGCATTTGTATAGCATACTTTTAGTGATTTAAGTGTTTCTCTCAGATTGCCTAATGAAGTTATCATTTCCAATGAGACACTTTTTAGGTTTAGACTAGAATTTAACTAAAAAAAAAAACTTAATAAACCACTATTATATATATTTTTCTGGAATAACATTATTTTATTTAAATAGGGTGACCAAACAGGATTGAGCTGTGTCATACAGTTTTATGAATGTATTATTATATGAATATTTCATTGAAATCTGAAACTACTTAGGCAAATAGATAAGGTTTCATTTGTAAAATAATTTTTTTAAGGCAAAAATTATATTATTTAAAACTATATGATCAACAATACACAAAAGTTGTCATAAGATTTATGCTTAATATTCAATATTAATAAAACAAAATTAGCATTATTGTAATCATAGCACACATAATGCTAGAAACCAAAACTTGTCTCTTAACTTTCACAAGATAACCCAGTGGACACTAGAAAATTAGTTTTCCTTGAATTTTTAAATGAATTGAGTCTATATGGTGATGTATACATGAAACAATGAAATAAAAACATTTATATAAACTTATAGCTGATGCAGCAAATACAGATAGTAACTTTGACTCAAAAATTACCATAAAGACGGATACTGGGATAGAATTTTTGAATGATAAAGAGATGATTGGGAAAAATGAAATATTTCCACATATTTCTAGTTTAAAAAATAAAAGTAGGCCAGGTATAGATGGGATCTCCTCTAATTTGTCAAAAAATAATAATTTAGGGAAAATACCAGATCCTTTCAAGGTATTAATTGTAAGGCAATATTTAAACAAGGAAATAAAAGCTTTATAGAGAATTATAGGTCTATAAGTTTAATCATCAAAAACATTTGAAAAGGGCTTAAAAGTAATGCTTTATGATAATTTAAAATTCTACAATATATACTAAAAACAGTTTGGGTTTCTGCCTAACTCGGATACAAATCATGCTATGCTATGTTTAAAGAAGTCAGTCAAATTAAAGGCTTCCTAGATAAAGATGTTGCTGTATTCTTGGACCTAGTCGAGGCCTTTGATATAGTGCCACATCAAAAATTGCTTGAACTAACTATGAAATATTTAAATACTACTTCATGGAAAGAAAATCTATTTAATGACACACTTACTATTGAAATGGGAGGTCCACAAGGAACAGTCCATTTTTATTTATGGTCTACATAAACTCGCTACTGAAAATTACCAAAATAGATGGAGAAATAAGAAAGTTATACTTTGAAGACAGTTCTTAATTCAAAAATTTAGAAAATTAGTGTCACTATTGCAGATGCAACTCTTGTTTTCTACATTGTGTATATAGTTATTATTGTTTCCTTTTTTTTTAAAGTATGCTTATACATGGATGTTATATTTGTATAGATAGATACATACAGTAATTTTTCTTTTACACATGTTCCTAGGTGTGTGCTACCTTTCCTATTTACTAATTTATTTTAATTTGACTATAATTATGTATATTTATTTATCTTGACAAGATTTTAAATAAATGCATATGCATTGGTTATATATTAGTATATACAGTAGTGGTTAAAAGTAAATAGACAAAGTATTAATTTAATATAATTGTTTAAAGATTTACCCACAGGTCCCCTAGATTTTAAATTATTGTTATTTGTAAGGCGGTCTAAAAAGATACCAATAAATTTCAGTTAAATATTTTGCTTGCTATCAGATAAAGCAATAATATAGACAAAAACAATTTAGGAATTATTTTTTTGTCTAGATATTTATAAAATAAAATTAGTATAGTATTGCTTCTCTTTAACTCAATGTGCAACATGCCACGCGGAATTAGATTCTCTCTTTATTTAAGACAACGCATTATTAATGCATATCGCGCGGGTGATCGTCAAATTGATATTGCTCGTAGATTTGATGTTAAAAGAAAAGCTGTTTGGGCAATTATCAAAAGATATGAAAGGACAGGATCATAAGAGCCAAAAAATAAATCTGGTCGACCAAACAAAATGGACATTAGAGCTGTACGCAAATTAAAACGAATTAGCCAGAATAACCCTTTTATAACTTCTCGTCAAATTCAGATAGAATTACAGGCTCTAGGGATTTGCAATGTGTCCTCAAGGACTGTAAGATGAAGGTTGGTAGAAGACAATCTATTTGCACATAGGCCAGCAAAAAAACCATTGCTTTCAAAAAAGAATCGCTTAGCCCAATTGGAATTTGCCCGTCAGCATATACACTGGACAAAGCATGAATGAAAACGTGTTTGCTGGAGCGACGAATCGAAGTTTAATTCCGATGGAATTCATTATAGACGTCCTTCTGGCCAGCGTTTGAATCCCAAGTACACAAAACCCACAGTTAAGCATGGAGGTGGATCAGTGATGGTTTGGGGTTGCTTCTCAGGTTATGGAGTGGGCCTGTTACATCGCATATAGGGCATGATGGACAGGGTTATTTTCAGAGATGTTATGTTGCCCTATGTCGAAGACAATTTACCATTGAGATTCCAATTCCAGCAAGATAATGACCTCCAAAAGGCATTCCTCCAAAATTATGAAGCAATTTTTCAAAGAAAAAATACCAGTTTTAAAATGGCCATCCCAGTCACCCGATCTTAATCCCATCGAAAATTTATGGGAAATTGTAGATTGTGATATTAGGGATACAAACTATTCAAATAACGCTGAATTATTCGAATGGTTGCAACAGAAATGGAAAAATATTGGTTTTAAGTGCATAGACAATTTTATTGAATCAATGCCACATAGATGTCAGGCTGTAATAGACAATAATGGCTATTTTACAAAATACTAATGTTGTAGATGGTTTAGTTGGTAGTTTGACTATTGGTTATTTTTTAAATTTGTCTAACTACTTTTGTCCAGCGTATATTTAGTTATTTCTTATTATTTACCAAATTAGGTGATTGTTTCTAAAGAATGTTTTATTATTTTTATACATGTTTATGGTGCCCATAATATACTTAAATATCTTGATTATAGAATTTTAATTCCCTTTGATTTTTTTAAAAAACCATTTGTCTATCTACTTTTGGCCATTACTGTATGTATGACTAGAACATGAAAGGGTTGTAAAATGTATGAATGGTAATTTATCACATTGTATACTAATAAAGTGAATTAAATGGTCACCCTAGCATGAAGTAAGTTACTTGCCTTAATAAAAGAAAACTCAAAGGGAAGCTTATTCAAAATAATATTGCTCTGTAGATACTCTTTAAAACTGCCTGTAACAGTCAGGTTTCTTAGCTGTGAACATAAATCTAAAATTGGTCCTAAATCTAGTGGGTTTTCCAAGTTTTCTTCTCCAGGTATTGGACATTTTAAAAATTCACTTATTGCATGAAACTGGAAAAATAATTATCTTGAGTAATTGAAACTTCAATCAATTAAGATAAACTATCATTACCTCTAGAGGAGTAAAATTAAGGGACTTGGTAGAAGACAACACAAAATCAGATTCAGCAAAACACTTTAGCGATAAGTCTTGCAGCAAGAAGTAAATGTCATATAAGTGGAAATCTAAAAAGTGGACAAAGGTCTTTGGCATCGTCCTCTTTAAAAACACGAGTATTCTTTGTAAATATTCCTCGAGCCCCTTTTTTCTCATCTCGATAAATTGATTTGTCTTGTTGCCAATAACCTTTTTCGAAGGCAATATATCTTTAGAAACTCCATGGTCTATAACAAGCTTGTTGTGTAGAGTATAAAAGTCGTTGTACCTGTGTTTAACTTTCCATTTAATTTCCCCCACAGTCACTTGAATTATATAATAAGTTATATTGGTGTATTCTTCTGTAAGGGGAATTTCAATATTAATTTCTTTTTGGTTATACCACAGAAAAGACATTAGTTATTTGTTGTGTTGCTTGATAATCTGTAAATTTATTAAAGCCTATTGCACACTTTTTATAAAATATTTTATTATTAGTTATTTATAATTTACACATTACAACAAATAAAAAATAAGGCAAACTATTATAATTGCAGTGTTGTTTTGATCTGACAGTGTTTGACGTTGCACAAGTGGTAAAATGTCACAAGTAGAGTTGGGCGATTTGAATCTTTAACCGATTCCAAGCGGTCTATCGTTAATTACCGTTTCTAAATGGTATTAACCATTAATATTCGAGTCATAAAAATCGTACTAACTTAGTGATTCGTATTATTCGTACTAAAATAAATAATTATGCTGCGTTCTCAATTTGATCGCTGGACGTCGATCGGACACTAGCTTCACACAAATCTGTATGAAGTGTTTATTATTTAGGTATTACATTCATTTCTTCTAAAAGGGATTCTGGAGTCTCCAGACATACATCAAATTTTGTCACAAGATCACCTTATTTTTAACACCTAACCATGTTAACTTATGTCACATGTCAGTGTCAAATAGTATTTTTGTTGAATTTTTACTCAATTTTTTTTGAAAAAGTATTGTTTATTTTTATTTAAATAATTCCCATTAAATAAACATGACAGATGGACGAAACAGCATAGATACCACCGAATTACTGAACGAAAATGTATGGGAGCATTTCAATAATTGGTTGCACTGCATTTGTGTGGTTGCCTTTGATTTAGAACTGGGTCAAGCCCTTGAGGTAATTTTTTACATGTTTTATGTTTATTTGTTTATGTATGGATGTGATTAACAGTTATTTAAGTACATTACATAGGCTATATATCTTAAAACCACAATTTAGTTTGCTTCTAGTAATCAATATCATCTCCCAAGAGCAGCCTTTTATATGTGACCCTTTAATTCAGTTGATTGACCCATCAAGTTTAATACCCCCTTTAAATAAACAAACCGATTTGTTGTGATTTGCAGATTAAGTACCCCAAGCATGTAGAACTAACTGAACAAGAAGTGTCAAATATTTGTTATTCCGCATTTCCGGACTCCAACTCAGGATGTATGGGAGATACAAAGTTCATTATAAGACTGCCCTGTAAGAACAAACGAGAACTAAGATCTGAACATGTTAAATATAATGCGAAGTGCCCCCCTGCCTTGCGGATTGATGAAGGCTATATGTGGGGGTTTGTTTATTTTCGGCAAGTCAGAGATCCCAATTTGCCAAGGGGATATTTTCAAAAGGTAATAATATATTTGCTTATTTTATATATCAACTTAATTACTAATTTAAACATAAATGATCCTGCTATTTCATATACTGATGCCACTGTTGTTGCTTTTGATTGAGTTGCGCTTGTAAAAAAATGGCTTGATGTACATAAATTAACTACATTGTATTTTCAAAAACTAGAATAAATCAACCATTGTTTTCATACCTAGATTGATATTTAAAATCTCAAAAAAAAAGAGTCAAATGTAAAGTATTGGGGAATCATTGTCGATCGAAATGGGATTTGCATACTGCAGATTTAACAAAAAAACTGAATTTATCTGGTTTACAAATTTTATGCTATTAGTAATATTTTAGGCAGAAGAATGCTCATAACTTTAGTGGAATCTAAACTTTGGAAATATTATTCTGGCAGTATGTATTATAACTTTTTAAGTCCTCTTCAGACAATGCAAAATATAATACTAAAAATAATTCTTAAAAACCATATTAATACCCTACTCAAAAAATTCATAGTTAAACCTATATAAATATCAGAACTTTATTCTGTATAACTGTTCAATGCTTCATGCATATTCATGAAAAAATTAGATATATTCAATAAATCATAGCCAAAGCACTAGATCAAATGAAGATAACTGGTTCTTAATCCATTAAATTTAGGGCCATGACTGTACAATTTATTAATTACACTAGAAACATCAAAAGTAAAAAATTTTCTGTAATGGTCAAGCCCTTGTGAACAATCTTAATAAGCTTAACTTGTTGTAACCTAATATTGTAGTTGCCTTTATCTTAAATTATGACACAGTTGTACCTCTAGAGAGTAGAGAGTAAAAATAAAGAGTTTTGGTTAGTGGTAAAACTGTCTCGTAATTTGAGTGTCACACCAAAGGTTGCAACCATACGACTGCCTTTATCTTGTTAAATATTTTATTATTATCTCTGGTTTGAATCAAACTTGCTGTCACTAAATGGGACAGCAAGTTTTCGGCTTTTTGGAGAGTGTCTATGTGTCCTTGAATTCTGGAGAGTCCGCGGCGGCAGTGTTTTGCGATTTATCCAAGGCATTTGATTGTGTAGATCATGGAATACTGCTGTCTAAGCTCAATAATTATGGCTTTAGAGGTGTGGCATTGCAATGGCTGGAATCCTATCTGTCTAATTGTACCCAAAGAGTTACAGTATCTGGATGTTTATCCGATTCCAGATCCCTTAAAACTGGAGTACCTCAGGGTTCAGTGTTAGGACCACTATTATTTTTGCTCTATGTAAATGATTTGGGTTCATTAAAACTGCAGGGCAAAGTGGTTCAGTTTGCTGATGATACCACCATTTTATGGAATCATAGAGATTCTGATAATGTTAGAGCCCAGGTTTTTAAGGATCTTAAAATTTTATCGGAGTGGTGTGCTGCAAACAGGCTTGTATTTAATGTGGGCAAAACCTTTATTATGGGATTTAAGTGTGACATTCAGGGCCTTATGTTTAGTGAAAACTCCCCCTTGCAAAACAAAGAAAACTGTAAGTTCCTTGGTATTACCATTGATGGTCGCCTTCGCTTCGAAGATCATATCCTAAATCTTGCATCAAAATTATCCTCTGGATGCTTTGCAGTAAGAATGGCGGGGCATGAGCTGGGAGGGGTAGTTGCACGTTCAGTGTACTTTTCTCTTATTGAGTCCCACCTTCGTTATGGCTTGCCTTTTTGGGGTTTAAGCAACAAGGGATTATTAAACATAATTTTTGTGATTCAAAAAAAGGCAGTTAGATACCTATGTTCCGCTGGGTTAAGAGATTCTTGTAAACCTCTCTTTATATCTCAAAAAATCCTAACTCTTTTTTCTCTTTTTATCTTAGAAACAGCTACTCTTATTCATAAATGTCCTAAACCTCCCTCTAACACTGGTCATATGACTCGCCAGGTTAACGATTTTCCCTTACCAATCCCTACATCCTCCCTCACCAAGAACTCACTTATATACCTTAGCAAAAAAATTTACAACCATGTCCCTCTATGTATCAGACAAATTTTAGAAGTTAAGAGATTCAAAAAAGAATTAAAATCACTTTTATTATCCAGGGCATATTATAGCCTTGACGATTTTTTTAATGATACCTTTTAACCTGTGCTCTGACATCATTTTAGTGTTTTAGTTTTGTTTCCTGTTAAATAATTTAATTTACTTCTTCTAAATTCTGTTTTATTGACAGCTTTACTTATTTTTAATGAAATTTATCAAAAAGATGCTTTTTTTTTCTCAATCTGTTTTGTTATGATTAATTTTGGTAATGTGTGTAAATTTTATGGTAAAGTGTTTTAGATGTTATGTTTGTTTGATATTTGAAATTTAAAGTGAATTTGGAATTTTTTAGTTTTTAGGATGCTTGTACACAAGATTTTGTTGTCTTACGTAATATAGCACATTTTCTTTCTTTCTTTTTTTCTTAAATCCTTAAAAAACCAAATTATTGTGTTTTAAGTGTGCTCTAGACCACATGCCTTTTTCTAATTCAGTAGTTCAACAGTTTGATAATACAAAATTTTTGAGTATATTCATTGACTGAGAACTCAGATTTGAAGAGCATATCCTCGGTACTTGCAAAAAGGTGTCTGCAGGTTGTTTTGCAGTCAGAGTGGCTACCCTGGAGCTTGGCATGGAGTTTGGAAGATCTGTATATTTTTCATTAATTGAATCCCACCTTAGGTATGCCATTTGCTTCTGGGGTAATGCAGCTGCCTACCTTCTACAAATGCTGCTTGTTTTACAGAAGCGTGCTGTACGTTACATCTGTGGGGCTAAACCAAGAGATTCCTGTTGCCCATTATTTGTTAGGCTGGGCATACACACTGTCTTCTCCCTCTACTTTCAGGAAGTGGCCAGAGTGGCCTGCTTACTTTTTGCGAATCGCTTTAAATTTATAACCCCAAATCCAAGATACTTAACGCGTCAAGTGAACGATCTAAATCTTCCAATCCCCTCCTCCGCATTAACTAAAAAATCTATTTTCTACGAGGGAATCAAAATTGTCAACCGTTTACCAGGTGGAATCAGGGAGGCAACATGTATTGACACTTTTAAACGTAAATTGAAAATACTTTTGACCGAAAAATTTTACTATTCACTGGATGAATACTATGTCGACACATTCTAATTTTCCCTAAGTGTAAGTTTACAGTATTTGAATTTTATTTGATTTGTTTGTATGGTTAGAATTCTTTGCTGTATTATACTAGAGGGGATAATTGTGGAATTTAATTTACTTTTTATGTATTTTTTTTCTGCTGTTCTTATGTATTGTTTTCTGATGTTTGTTTTAGAACTCGAGTGTGTATGGGGTGTAGTGGTTAAGTTTGGTGGTAGTAATTTAATGTAGCTTTGTTTAGAACAATTTTTCTTTGTTAATAACAATAAAGCATTTTTTTTTCTCTATCTTTAAAGTAAGTTGAACAAAGAAATGTAATTTGTGCTCTTCTATTTATATCTTTCTACACAAATCCTTGCATCTAGGGTAATATAACTGTGTAACTATGATTTAATAAAATAAAATTTACTAATATGCTTGTAATGTAATAATATTTAATTTGGTATTTTCAGAGTGTTGTTCTTCTTTCATACCTCCCATTCAACAACTTATTTACTGAACTTTGTAACTATATTGCTCCAGAATACTTTGAGCATGGTGAGAAATGCTTGGAAGCAGTATGCATGAATATCGAAAGGTGGCCTCCACCTGTACCAGGAAAAAGCATTGCATTGTTTGTATTAGGACAAGTATTCCAAGTAAGTAGTTTCTTCCAAAAAGTGAATAATTTATTTGTGATCTGAGAAATGTGTGCTATTTTAGACTTATATTCCTGATCACACTACTCTTCGAGGCAACGAAATTGGCGAAAATAAAGTTTTAACGAAAATAGATGATTTAAATTTATTTGAGCTATTTAAGCCAGTATTATCACACATCCATCTGTTGTGGGAATTAGTTATAACATCTGAACCAATTGTTGTTATGGCATCATCCCCTACAAATTGTTCCTTAATGGTTTTAGCGTTAACTAGGTAACAAATTATTATGAATTATTGTAAGTGATTTCCCTAATTTTTTTTAGATTAATTTCACCTCTTCAATTTTGTGGAGACTATAGACCATACTTCACAATACATGACAGCGAATTTAAGCAATATAAACAATACACTTTAAAAGAAAGATTTCCTAGGCTACCTCCACCTGCCATACTGGGGGTGACAAATCCGTTTTTTGCCAAAACATTTCAACACTGGCCGCATACTATAATATTGAATGATGATTTAGGTCGCAATTCAAAATATAAGATAAAAAAGCCTGCTCAGGCTAAACAAATTGAGACTTCCTCTGGAATATATACTTCATACAAGCCTTTTTTGCAAAAAGATAAAAATATTATAAAAAAACTTATGAGTGGGGTGAATTCTAATCGACCAGATGAAGCTCAATCAGCTATGTTGAGAAAACATTTATTAGAACTTACACATAGTTTTATGATTCCTTTGGAGAGGTATATTGCTAGCTTAATGCCATTGCAAAAGGATATATCTGCGTTTAAGGTTAGTATTTATTATAGGACTTTTAAACAGACAGAATGTAAAACTACTGTAAGGTTTCGTTGTATATATTTGTAGGCTGCCCCTATTCCAAACCCTTTCAACCCAGAAAACTTCTTTACTACATTGGAAACTGCCGGTCCACATTTGACCCTTAACAAAACCAACATAAAAGGCGATTGGATAGGATTGTACAGAAAATTCTTTCGCTCTAGAAATTTTAATTCTTGGTACAACTGGAGATATCAGGAATTATCACAAAAGTTACAAGCTCTACATACCGAAGCACTGTCGAATGCAGTAAGTAAATTCATGACTTTAATTATATTCAAATTCAAAATAAGCTTTATTATCCAAAGATAATTAAATCTTGTGGACAAAGCATATTAATAATTACAAACTTAAAATATAAAATCATAAAGTTTCAATATATATTCCAATTTTATAGATTAGAGTCAAAAAATTAAACATATACAATAAAACAAAGTAAAACTTACTAATATGCTAAAAACATGATCATGTTAGGTGAAATAAATGAACAAGAATGCAAAATACAAGTTAAAGAGTCAGGGCACCAATTTTCTTAAGGTTGAATTGAAAAATACTCCTCCACGCTATAATATACTCTAGTTTGCAACATTATCTTTACCTAAAAAAAAAAAAATATTATTCTTTGGTATATTCTCATATTCAGTACGGAATACTAGGTTGGGGAGGTGCCTTTGAAACACATATGAGAAGATTAGAAGTGATGCAAAGGTTGTATTTTAAAGTATTGTTTAACAAAAGAAACACTTATCCTAGTCATTTATTATATAGAGAAAATAATTTGTTAGATACTTACAAACTGCTTAGAATGCAACACGATAGAAGGTATGAATTGGAAAATATCGCACACGACCATAACACAAAGAGGATAAAATAACGGAAACTGCTAAAACAATAAAAAAAAATTGGACAACGATCAAGTGAATTTTTGGGGCCTTACATTTATCGTTTTGTTCCAATGGAAATTCGAAATACACTCTGCATAAAAACCTTTTAAAAAAAAGTTAGGAAATTGATACTTTCATTAGATAACCGGACTTGTTTCAATTATATCAATTTGAAGGTTTAACGATTGTATGTGTTGCAAAGCTCTAAAGGCAAAAAACTTTTTGTGTTTGTTTAATAATAGTTTTTAAATGTTGAATAGGGTAAATCAATCAATTTCTTCATATTCTTTATATTTTGTATTAACTTCCACGAACGAATCCTAAACGATTTCAGTGGTTCTTTCTTGTTTATTTCTATGTAGAGTTAAACTATAGCAATAGGAATTTCGAATGTATATTAGAAATAAATAAATTTTGAATTTGACCTTTTATAAGATTATAATTTGAATATATGAATTTTAGGATCTGAAAAACTGGGTACAAGACCGACCTGAAGTGGAGGTGGTTGACATGGTCCTAAGGATAAAAACCAAAATAATCGAGTGTGAAAACAACATTCCTGTCAGTGAAAATGTGAAGAGGGAGTTAAACCAGAGGATGTTAGACGTGGTAACGTCCTTGCCAGATGATTTAAAAAATATCTTAAAGATTTCATGATATTGGTTTCATGGGGCTTGAGATGCTGTTAGTTCTGGCCCTGTTAAAAATTGTTTTGTGAAAAGAAAAATCATTTACTACATGGCGGTGAGAAATATTTGTCAATTCAAAATTTTTAGTTACATTCCTTTAATGTATCACTTACATCACATTATATTTTCATACATCAATGTGTTTGTTTTAATATTGGATGAAACTGTTTGAGATTGTCAAAGTGGTATGATCAATGTTTGCTGTAGTTTGAAACTTCTTCGGAATAAATACTAGTAAGGAATTTTTACTCAACTGACTATATCAGCATAGTTTTATATACTGTTTTCTCAATGTATTAGAACGTCCCCTATTGTAACTTGCCTAAAAATAAATACATGAAATTGCGGGCTATTATATCATGTTTAAACCAGGCTCATCATTTTAATACTCAAATAATTTAAGTGTGCTGTACATTTTGTAAGAAATTGTTATTCAGTCACCTTATTGCTACTGTAAATTTTATATTGACTTACTTGTCCAGTGATAAATCACCTTTTTTTATATATTTCACCAAAATTTATGGTTAATAAATGTTTATTTTTTATTGAGCATTTTATTTATTATACCTAAAAGGTTTTCAATTTTTAAAGATTTACTGGTTAGGAGAAAAAAAACACCATATAATTGACTTAGATTTGTATTTGGCAAAAGTTTTTATTTGTAGAAAATTATTACAAAAAACGTATCTAAAATGCTTAAATTAGGTTTGTGACAAACAATAACATCAGAAGAGCTCTAACATAAATTACAATTATTGCAATCCATGTTAAAACCCTTTAAGAAAAAGTTTAACACCATAAGATATAACGCCTTCCCCATTGTTTTAAGCTTATAATCTTTCAATATACTCTGCCTCTTTTACCGATATATAAAATAAATATATAAAAATGTGGAAGAAAAATATCTTACGGAGTACAATATGGCCCCACAAATAATTACAAATATATTATATTTATTGTGCGAATAAATAAAATTAAATAAAAACAACAAAGGAATGTAATAAGCGTTTGTCGATTTTTTTTTTGATAAACTGCCTTTCAATTTATTTTTTAAATCTAAGACTAAAGCAGCAGATTGGAAAAAAGATCACAGATTTATTTTAAGAGACAAAACGGACTAATTCTTGCTACTTTAACTGCCTCTTATGGCAAATTTAACCAACAAGGTTTGACAAAAAATTTGACATATTTACTCTTTTTTCCAGGTATAACATGAATAAATAAATAATTTTTGAGATTCCACACAACTATAATTAGAACAATTATTGTTGGTTAAATAGCCTATTACTTAATTTTTTGTTAAGATTGCGAAGTGCACTGGGATAATAAATAATAAGTACGTACAACAATAAAATAAATATCCATAAAACTACTTTCATGCAATTCTGGAATGTTTTGTTTTTTAGTAGATTTATGGATGATCACACTGTGTCAATAATCGCAGATAAGTATTATACAGGTCGGAATTTTCAATTAAAATAAAACATATAATAAAATAAACTACTTCGATGACGATTGTGCATAATTATCTACACATAAGCCTAAAAAACTTCAGATCCTTACTACCCTACGATTTTCGAAAAACTACTTTATCCACTTCAAGCCGGTTATTGTTAATATTACAACAGAATCTAAGCACAAAAAAACTGGATTTATTCTATAATGTTAATTTAAATAACAAGCAATAAATACCAAAGGAAATTCAAAGCTAGTGTATTATTCCCAATAAAATCCTGATAATGTGTAGAAAGAAAAAAGTAATTTTAGTTTTGAAAATGGGTGACAAAATAAATCTTGAATGACAACATTAATCGAAACTAAACATTTCATAAAACAAACTGCTAAAACATATTGCTTCTAGAGGCTAAATTTGTGAAGCAAATGTATTTAGTTTCAATTTTTATCCTTCAATCTTAAATGTCCACCCATAAAAATTCTATTATGTTTTAAACACCACAAAAAGCTTAAAAGATAAAATACAGTCCAGCTATTCAAATTAGCGCTTATCTCGCTTAAATACGTACGTATCTTATTGCTTTAGAATGGTTTTCATACTGAGTCAATTTGTTGCTGAAAGTGAATGTGAGTCAAACAATCAACAATAGACTTGAACCTACAAAACTCGGATCGACCTAGACAGTAATTACTAAAAAAATGGCAATTTTCGAATAAGTGATTTAACAGGCTCATAGATATGGTACCGAATCGCGACCATCTCCGGAAGGTTCCCTATACTATCAGTTTCTAACAACACTACAAAAGCAACAATTATAAATAAGGTAACAGCCAAGAATGCTGGCAAAAAGGCACCGATTACGTTGAACTTTTTACTTTTCTGATGCTGATTTTGAAAGTTGGCGGGAGCAGGGCCTGGAACGCGTCCATCCACTTGCGAATGGGACAATGGAGTCTGGCTACGGCTCGATCTGTGACTGGGATTCGTCGTGTCGTATCGATAACTATTATCGATCAATTGTGATTCCGATGAAGAATGCTCAAAGGAATCGCGAAAATAGTAGTCGCTAAATCGATCTATAGAGTCGTCTTTATATTTTAAGACACAGTAATCTGAAAGAAAAACTATTATCAAAAACTCTAAAAAGAAGAGTCTAATAGTTTAATGAAAATTTGGTTACACCTACCTGTAGAGCGTAATTTTTTCAAATTTATTGCTTCTTGATCCTCACAGACGGTTTCTAAGGCATTTACATCACTATAGCCCTGACCAGGATTACTATCCAGCCCAGAGAGCAAACCAGTGCTATTACTACATTCTATGCGTGACCCTCCCACATCCGAATGGCTCGAACGAGGCAAACTACTATAACCTAAGGCAAAACGAAAAATAACTTGAATTCGGGTGGGTTTCTACACTTAGAAACATCTATAAACTATCATGCCTAAATAACAAGGGAAAGATTTTTAAAGAGAAGTAATTATTACCTAAATGTGGCTGTAAAGGGGTGGATGGTGTAGCAGGTACACTTGAAGCTTTCCTCCTCATACTAGAAGACCTTTGAACTGTAGGTTCCTTTCTGCTAGGAGACCCGGTATCCTCGAGTATCTCCCTCTCAGTTCTGCCAGTGTATTTGAATTTGGTTCCCCAAGAGAAAAATCCACCACCAGAGACTACAGAGGGCGCATCCGAGCTAGTTGGTAAACTATATTGACAAGAGGGTCGGTTAAATTGATAGTGCACGACAATAGCGTTAGCGTGCTTGATGGTTTTGAGTTTTTTTGTAAACGATAATGATGTAGCAATGGAATATAATACAATGAAACACTTATAGCAATAGTTGAATACACTTAAAAGCCTAAAATTCTGACTTAATGTGTTTTCAATACAAAAAAAGGGGTTTATAATAAGTGGCTTACGTGAAAAACAGCATTTGCTCCATAGCACATCTCCATATATGCCTGCAAGCAGCCCCTGTTGGACACTTGAACCCCACAGTGTGTTTTTTCTAAAAACAGTTTAAGCAAATTTAGATAGAAATCAGTGGTTGTGATAAGTATTAAAACGAAATGCCGCAATTGCATGAAAATTAGAGACAGACTAGGTTTGTATGTTTAAAACATGTTATAGTATGTTCTACCCTTTATTGTGTGGCACCAAAGATATACAATTTTATTTCTTTAGAACTTAAAAATATGCAATTTAAACATGTTAAAAGAAAAGTAGATCTTTGGTTAAAGCAGGGAAGATATCTTCGGTAATCATTCTGAAATTGTTTTTCTATTGTGATTTATCCAATCACGTACAATGACACTCATTTTATAATAATTCTTCACTTATTTTTAAACTGCGACCCGGATATAGGACTTAGGAGAGGCTAAATCTCGACTTTTTTATCATTAATAAAAATAGTCACAGAGTGTTGTCATAGATAGTGTTACTGTTGTATATATAATGCTGTTAAATAATGTTTTTTTTTGTTTGTGATGAATTAAGCTTTGTATGAAGAATAAATAATAAAATTCTTATTATCTATTATATATTTTTTAACATTTTGTTTTTGGTAATTTCAAATGTCGTATAGTTTAGACTGGGTGTAATGTACATTCTTTTAGAAAATTATAGGGTATGATAAAAAAAAATTGTTATGTTATTGGTTCTCCCTTTTTAGTATTTTGGTTCCCTGAATAAACGATTTATTAAATGTTAATAAGTCGAAAAAAATATGGTATTTAAATAAGTACTCACATCATTATAATTTAAATGAATAATAAACATTTTGCCCTCATAATTAATCTTATGTACATCAGGCCACCTAAAATGATGAGTCTTTCTACTGCCCTGGAAAGTTAATATGCCACTATAGTTGATTCCCAAATAAAGTTGGGTGCCCTTATGGTCCTGTAATAAGCCCTACTTCAAATGTTGGTATTACTGATTTAGGCCAATATGGCCTTATTTGGTCTTACTTTTACTGGATGGGGATCCACACCATAAGTGTCAAGTTGACAAGCCATTTTCAAGAAACTGGTTTCTATTTGGGCCTGGTCCTGACCTTTTAGTTGCTTTTGGTGGATGTCCATTGCTTTTTCTTCTATTACTTGAGTTTGCTTTAAGAGAACCTTTAGGTCACCCGCATAGTGACCTACATGAGTTTCTGGATCATAATCTCCTAATTCCCCTAAAGAAATAGTATTTATTTTAGAATGAGTTAGTTGAGAGAGAGTGTAGGTAACGCAATTGAGTAAAAATGTTCTTGAAATCATGAGGTTACAGTTCAACACAATCTTGGAGATTACATTTTACCTGTGTTAGTACAATTTGTTAATAAAACTATACAAAGCGGAATCTTTAGACAAGAATTAAAAATCAGCTTCAAGTTCATTGATAAAAATAACATGAACAATTACAGACCCATTTCAGTGGTGGGTATATTCTCTAAGATCTTAGAGAAAATGATAGAGAGGAGAAAGTTGGCCTTTATTAATACCCACCTACTGACTGACGAATTTCAATAGTACACTTGCTACAGTTGTTGATTTCATGGACTATATTTCAAGGTCTTTAAATAAACAACCAATAATTATAGCAGATTTTATTGACTTAAAAAAAAGCTTAATGATGCAGTATATTCTTTTAGATACATTAGTTAAAATGGGATTTACCAGTGTTTTGTACAGTCTGGTTGAGACATATTTATATGTGAAAAACAGTACATAAAACTTGAAAACATTGTTAATGAATTATTGGATTTAGAGTTTTAGATTTAGTCAGTTCTCGAATTTAGAAATGGTCACTATACATAAATAAAATATCTGCTGAAATATAAATATATAAATTCAGTGCTATCTGATTTACCTAAAAACAAAAATTATTTATCTAAAAAAAGTAAATTCAAGTTAATAGACCTGTTCACTGTTTCATTCTCCTATATGCGGACGACTGCAAGATTTGAGGTGTTAATAGGGGTGAGACTGATCCAGTCAGACCTTGACAACTTCCACACTGGTGCAGTCTTAATGGAATGTTAATTAATATCCAAAAAAGGTAAGCATTTACAATTTTCAAGAAAGCTCAATCCTCCACATATTGAATACTTTTTTAATGGTGCTAAGATCTGTAGACTTGGGTGTGTTTTTTTATGCCAAACTTAACATATCAAAAAAATCACTAATAAGACACTTAAACTTTTAGGCTTTATTAGGAGACACACTAGAGATTTCCTTAATATAAATGCTCTGAAAATATTATATGTATGTCTGGTCTGGCCCATTCTGGAGTTTTGCTGTACAGTGTGGTCATAAATGTCACAGTGACTATACAGAAAGAATTGAAAATACATATTTTCAGGTATTGAACTGAGAATTCTACCAGATTTGGTATGATGACCTAAGAAACCTTTAAGACTAGAAAAACTTTCAAATAAGAGAATAAAATTTAATAAGAGTTTTTGTCTATAAAAAACCAACTAATCAAAGAACATTTGAACCCCAACAGCACAGGACAAAATATCTCAATAAATCGAATGATTTGCAGTGTGAATGGTATGGGGCCTGATCTCTTTTATACAACTCTTGAACAAATTAAAAGACAAAACTAAAAACCCTAGATCCTTGGAAGAATAATCATTTCACAAAGTTTAGTGTCTTGAGGAGAGCTCGACTATGTGTAGTAATGCTTTACAACTATCATGTTGCAATTTTGGGATGTGTTTAATCATTTGTTATTTTACACTTAATTGTTTAATGCTAATTTTGTTTAAGTTTAAATTAAGTCCTTGAGTAGGTATTAGTTATCAATTATCTACTTTTTTACTAATTTAGTGTTTACTGTTTATAGAAGTGTTAAGTTTAATTTTATTGTAAACTAGATATGGGCTGGTGTCCCGTTAATAAAGATAAAGAAACAAACATGATCACTAAATAATGTTGATCAGGTTTCTACAAGAACGAATGTAGGTGAAAAAATCCAATTAAAAAATTTAATAATTTACCTGATTATATAAAAGATTTAAATAAAAATGAGAATTATTGATAAGCAACATTGTAGTGTATACAGTTCACATATATTCTTACTTTATTATTCTCAGAGTTAGTGTTTACAAGCACTGATTAGACAATTTTTGTTAAAATTTGATATAAATTTTATATGAATATTGTGGTTAAATAAATGGTTTGAAAAAAAAAGTAAAAAATCAGATTATTTTATTGTGACCTTTTGGGAAATTTTGTTCCTCTGCTTCTTTAAGTTCATATAGCCTTTACTCAAAGGATATATGGAACTTTTTCTAATTTAATTTGTACAAATTGTTTTAAAGGTTTGTAGGAAAATCTTGGTGGAACTTACAAATCTCATGATAATTTACCTTGCAGAATTAAAGCCATCAACATAGCCGCTTCATTTGACCCACAATAAAGCCTTCCATGCAACAAATCCCTTTTTAATTGAAGAAATATTTGATACCTAGTGATTTCTTCTTTAAGCCTAAACGGATCAGGAGGGTAAAATTTAACTCTAAAACTAAAGAGGACCGGGTCCAAGTCCTTCACCTGTTTAAGTATGGATTTCCCCAGGTCCAGCCAGTGCTACAACAATAACAACCCAATAAATCAATGATAAATAGTTATATATAAAAATAATAAGCCTAATTGGGAATATGTTGATGAAGCGATTTCTAAATATAGTATATGAACTTACTCTCTGACCATGGTTGTCCACATATCGGAGTCCTAAATAGTCTTGTTCCACAAGGCTCAGTTGCTGGCAAACATACTCCAGAAGTTGTTTACCCTTATCATGGGGCTAAAATAGATGTTTATTAATATCTATGGATAAAACATTTAAATGTTATTACCCTATATTCACATTCAAGGATCTCAGTGTCTTCTAGCAAACGAACTGTACATTTATAAACGATATTACTGTCATGCTTCGAACTAAACTTTAACATTTTTTACGTGGACACAGGATACGAAATCGTTTTTAAAACGGGAAGAAACTGAACAGCAAACATGACAAAATACATTTAAATTTTAAAATAATTTTATTTATATTACATTTATTTGACATACATTTTGACGTTTCAAGTGGATGTTTGACTGAAGTTGACAATCCCTTAAAAGCTTCCGAATCAAGCCGATATTGCCGAGAGTATATTTATGGTATGTTCCAAATTTTGAGGAGATGTTCCTCATATATTTTTTTATTGCGGTAGAGTGGTTTTAAAGGGTTAATTTGAGGGTAAAAACGTGATTCTGGGTTAAGAATTTGGATTGTTAGGGCCGTTTTGGTTAGGGCTTTTTTTTCTAATTTTTTTTTGCAAATTTTTATTTTCCTTGATAATATTTTCATGAAATTATAAGAATACTTTTTTAAAAATTATAACCACAAATAGAGCAATTCTTACCAAATAATTTGATGTATAAACGTTTCATGTACTTCAAGAACTTTCTGAGTTAGAGGCAAATGTGTCCACCAAGGTCCAAATGCCACCAAACTCATGAAGTTTGAAAAGCATTTTGCATATTTATGGAATGTTCTAAATCTTGATGGAATATTTTTTTAACTTTATATAAAGGAGTATACCTAAGGGGTTTATTTGAGAGTAAAAACCTGATTCTGGGTTAAGAATTTGGGTAGTTTGGGCCGTTATGGTAAGGACATTTTTTTCTAATTTATTATAGCAAATTTTGATTTTGCTTGATAATATTGCCATGAAATAATTAAAATATTTTCTCAAGAATTATAGCCACAGAGAGAGCAATTCTTACCAAATAATTTGATATCAAAACGTTTCTTGTACCTCAAACACTCTCTGAGTTAGAGGCTAATTTGTCAACCAAAGTCCAAAGGCCACCAAATAGATGAATTTTAAAATGCATATGGCAACAGTAATTTCATTGGCAAACATAATTGGACATAACTTAGGAACCACTTGAAATATTTGCATTGGATTCTTGAGGATGACTTTAGAGTAATGAAATAAGTATTTATTAAGTAAGCCTACAGTAATTAATATTACTTAGACTAAAGCTTCTCATCTATGAACATTGAATAAAACAAAATAGAAAATTAATAAACAAGAAATTTTTATTCTACCTAAATAAGTAGTACATGAATAAATGCGATGCAATAACATACTTCATTCAAAACAAAGGACAATTAGAACAATTTAAAACCAGGCGAATACATATATGCACTAAAATTTAAATTCGGGTTATACTATATTCTATCATAATAAAATCTTGAATATTCTTAAATTTAAAAAGACCAATGGCAACTGATGTCAACAAGAGCACTTGTTTCCACTTGGCTCCGGATTTGAATCTCTTGTTATCGAAAATTGATCACCCCTTTTGTCGTTGTTTATCACACTGTCTTTCTCCAGTATCTGAAACCGACTTACATTAACACTTTCAAAGAAAATTTACATATAAACCAACCTTTTCCACCAAAGCCCTTGCAGCTTCATCAATGTTAATGTTATCCTTTGCAGAGGTTTCAAACCAGGCAGAAAATCCATTGTCCCGGCAGTATTCATCCATTTTAGCTGGGTTTGTTACTAATCCTTCTTTTTGTTGATCGCACTGAAATACACCAAATTTATATATATCAAAAAACCATGTAAAAAAATGTTACCTTATTTGCAAGTAGAACGCAGGGTATATGAGACCCATCTGGAAGTTGCACTTTAGAATCCAGATCTTGTTTCCAGTTTGCTACAGACTCGAAGGTGTTTCTTCTAGTCACATCAAAAACTATGAATGCTCCCACTGCCTCTTTGTAGTATACTCTTGTCATGTTGCCATATCTTTCTTGTCCTGCAATAAATATTAATTTTGTGTCAATTAAACATAGTACTAGAGACCATTTGGGACAACAGAACTTCCAAAGCCGCGTATTAATTATATCTTGACAGCACAGTTTTTTTTCAACACATTCTTGTCATATAAATAGTTGTATTAAATTTTATTATTTAGTGTTACTTGCATTAGGCTATGAATTGAAATTTGTTTATTACTACAAGAATGTTTCACCCCCTGATCCCTTCCTCATTACTTCCCTTTTATTTTTTAACATCTACCTTGATACTATATCGATATCTTGGTGAAAGCGTCATATCTTGAGTTCAAAACGCATCAATGTCCTGACAAAATGATGGCGATTTTCGACCTTACCTGCAATATCCCATAACTGGAGGCGTATAAGAGTATTCTCGTCCCAGTTAAGTACTTTCAAAGCAAAATCTACACCAATGGTCGCACGGTAATGCTGCGTGAAGAACCGATGCACATATCGTTTAATTATCGACGTTTTACCAGTTCCCAAATCGCCGATCACTAAAATCTTGTACAGGTGGTCTTTGGGTTTGCTTGTACTTGCATTGGACTGAAACAAAAATAAAATGTTTAAACCCCAAGACCTAAAGGGAAAAGTAGTATTGCATATATATATTCACCGGGAATCAATAAAATCCCTTCTTATTGGCACTATTAATCCTTGTATGACCGAATTTCATCGATATACTTACGAGGGTCTGAGGATTTGGGGTTATAGGACGGCAAATCATGTCGACCAACTATTGGACTTATAATCTCTGGGGTCCAATTTTTAATGGACAAATAGTGACGACGTCAATAAATATTTAAATCAAAATTAGATGAAATGCATGATCATCAACAATTATTTGATTGACGTTGATAATAACCAGAGACTCTAGCCCGAAAAAATCACGGTTTCCTAATCGCTGTCTCCATAATTTATGCAATCATTTATCACAAGCAATTAACCAAGTTTGTTTTAAATTAAATAATTTTTAACGGTATCGCTTTCTGACATTTTATGCTTTTTTTTTAGTTGATTGTCGAGAACGTATTATCGATAGAAACAATATACGGCCGTCAAGGATCTGTAAGCTGATCTTTTAATCCAATATTTTCTTTCATACTTGATTGGAAAATAGGAAACCGACACTTAAGAACTTGTTTATTGTACAAGGTGTACCAATGAAGCTGCTATATTATAGTGATGCCTTTATAAGGTTTCAAGAAAATACTGCATATTAAATAAAAAGCAATGCAGTTGATATTGATAATGTATATCACTACGAATGATAAAATTGCCTTTTTGTCTTTTACCATTGATAAACCTTTTGTTTGGAAAGAGGGTTGTGCCTGAACTATAGAAAAGGGTCCTAATAACACCTGTTTCAAAGAAAACTAACCATACTATAGCAGATCTACGACCAATTAGCATATTACTTACTGGCTTAAAACTTCTTGAAAAAGGGGTAAAAGGTCAAACATTTTGATATTAATAATATCTTGCCAAAGTTTCAATCTAATTTTCGACAAGGCTATATATGCATGTACTAGTGCCCTGGTAAGAATTACAAATGATGTAGTCCTCATATCGTATGTACATTAATGAAATTTAAATTTATTTGCCTTGCACCACTACAGATATTATTAAAACTTAATCCACAAAAAATGCAAGCTAACTTATTCTCGAGAAATCTTATAGACCTAATAACCTTCATATAAACATTAATGGCACTATGGTGATTTGAAAGCAATTTATTGCTTTCAAATTGAGTTTCACATTGAGTATAAATATATTCTTTCTCAGGAAACAAAAAAAAAAGACTTATAGAATCACTAACCCTTCAATTTCCAATTATTTGGACATTGTATATATCTTATGGAATATAATTGATTTAATCTATAAGAAATACAAAACAGCTGTGCTAGGGAACAGATCATTCTATATATCAGCTAAATATTAAACGTCAACAAGTGCATATGGGTTCCAAGGTGCATAAAATAGTCAAAACTTTAAAACTTGAATATTTAGCTGTACTTATTAAATTTCGTAGAGACCAGCATGAAAATAATATCAGATGAACAAACAATCAACAAATCAATATTCCTAGACAAAATACAGAGTTTTTTAAATATTATTTTGAGCACCTATAGCAGCTACATATAATAAAATACCTGAAAATATAAAAAAAAATCTGCTTTTTTTTAAAAGAATTTACAAGACTTAATTGACCAAAAAATCAATGAAACATAGTTATTCAAGTGTTTGTAAACTCAAAAAATCATATACCTACTATTATATTTTTGTTTTTATAATAATTAGTTCTATTATTATTACATCTTTTTTGTTCTTAGTGTCTTATTTGGTAATTGTCAAAAATGTATGCGACCTATTACCTATTGTCTTTTTGTCCGTATATGAGTCAGTAAAAGATTCATTATTATTATTATAATTGTACACATGGTTTGCGGATTCACTTATTAATTTGTAACACGTTGTATAACTTACAGAAACTATTTGTATTTATTATTCCGGTATTACACGAAAAATATGAATTTTCAGTAGCCTTCAATAGCATTAAATTAATAACACATAATCTTTTTTTTTTAATTGTATTTAAGATAAGTTTAATGCTTAAGGTCATTTGATTATATAATTTAAACCAGACATGAAATGTTCCTCGTCATATATTTTTAGTACATTTCATTTCAATAAAAAAAAATATTGATTTACCCCTAGAGTGGCCGAATCAAGGATAAGTTCCCCATAAGCAGGCATTTTCCTTAAGTTCTCCAGAGATTTGGTGCGTTCCGGAATGCTTTTCCTGGGTTCTGAGCTGATGTAGAACTCCGGATTGTCAAAGCTGACCTCGCTCTTACTCGCCGAGGCGGATTCAGTGTCCTTGTCGATATTTTCCGAACTTTTCCAAGATTCTTGTAAGTTCGTTTCTGAGGCCGACTTAGTCAAGACGAAATTATCATCCCCTTCGGGAGTTTGCCTCTCCACGGGGGTGGATTGACTTGAAGCACCTTGTGAGGGAAGCTTCGAGATATCAGCAGACTCCGAACGGGTCGGTGCACTTTTCGATTTCAATTTTAATTTCCTGATCAAAAAATTCGCGCGTTTTAATTTGGCACTTTTCGGGGATTTCGGCGGGATTAGGATTTTTTTGGCACGTTTCGTTAAGGACACCGCTTCTTCTTGCTTCTTCTCGGTCGGTTCACTTTCGTTTTTCATTTTAATTCTGCTGCATTACGGACTTGTGGGGATTGTTCGACGTTCATTAGGAACTGGATAACTTTAGGTTTCGGATGACAATGTAATATTGAGGTAATTACTCGGGCGTGGTGGGGACGGTTTATTAGGTAGCTTACGCAACATATTACTAAAAAAAAATAACGCTAAAATTACATAGGGGGATTCCTTAAAAATCGCGTTTTATATATTTACTTACAAATTCTTAGCGAAATTCGTATATGTAGACTAGGCCTTAGCAACAAAAACGTTTGCGCAATGACCTAGCGCACCTACTAAAGGTGCTTTTCTATTGGCGATTCGCGACGGTCCTTGCGAATTTATTAATCCCCTGACAATTATAATACATTGTATTAAACCATAATTATATGATTTTCGGCGGTTCTAATACAAATCAGTTTAATGTTTTGTTGGATTGCTTTTCTGCACAAGATTTTGTCCAGGTAATAAACGACCTACTCGTATAGCAGCTAATACGCAAACTTTAATTGATGTAATTTACTTTAACGATTCCGCAAATGTCGTATACTCTAAATGGTGATTTAAATTCCGATGACCAGGCAATATTTTGTGACATCAAAATTAAAGTTGAATGGACACAAATAAAGATCTTACCGCAATTTTAGATTTTTTGACAAGATTTGCTCGGAGAAATAAATTAGAATAAAATTTACTATATTCATAAAAATCGAGTTTTTGTTCAGCAAAACCTTCAAAATTCTGACAGAATTAATGATTAATTTTCATAAGTTTGTAGTCCTTCAGGTAGCTGCCCAGCAACACTTGGATATTTTGTTAATAATCAATTTAATCCAGATCTTCAGATTTCATTTCTTTTGGCCAGTGTAGAAATTTGAAAGATGGTTTTAGACCTCAGATGTAACTACTATAGCCATTGGCTGTGAATCTTGCTCCTTACTTAACTGATATTATAAATTGCTGGTTGGAACAGGTTTCCTTATGCTTGAACACTTCTTTTATACTGCGAACTTAGACCTATATCAATTATTCCAGTAAGTTTATTAAATCACAAATTTATTTTATCCTGGCAACCGAATGCAGTTCAGTACAATATCAGTTTTGTTAAAAGTTACTCAAGAAATCATTGAGGCTTTGGATAGGGGTGATACTACAGCATTTGTATAGCTTGACTTCTCTAAAGCTCGATACGTTGGATCACAGCTTGCTTGTAGCATAATTGGGCCTATTATGGATTCGATTTCTGAAAGGCAGCAGTTCGTGGTCTTAAAAAATGAAGCTCAATCAAATACCTCTTAACTTCTGGTGTAACACAAGGATCCGTCTTGGATCCTATTTTATATTTAATGTTGTACGTAACAAACATATGTAAGATTGTTAAATATTGCAGTGTTTAGGGCTAAAGCTGATGTATTAGAGCGTTGAAACAGTATAAACTAAGATTTCGCAAGTGTTTCTTAATTCTCGTTCAGCATTCAGGTTCTGTAATGTGTTTCTCTTCAAAAAAATGCGTCAAGAAATCCTATTTAAACAAATTATGCGGGTCTTTTGTACTTGCCATTATGAACTACTGCAACACTGTCTATATTGGCTGTGCTACACTTTTTGAGCATCGATTGCTTAGTATTTTTTTCCTGCTTTTTGTATGGATCAATCAGTTTTCCTTATTTCACAGATGTCTTCTATTTAGCGGTGTTTCAGCGTATAATAAACTTCAGAAGTAGCTTAAGTGCATGCCCATTGCCGGCTATTTTTACAATTTAAAGGGGAAATATGTGTATTTTGTTTGTTTGTCATTGCATGTTATCCAAATTTCATGGATCTCATGGTTTTTATATTCCCTATTTGTTTTCATAACTGCTATCTATATAACTTGGCATATTTTTTGTTTTTGTAACTGTAGGTTAAGTTGATTAACCCTATCTGATGGTTACACTTCGCCTATGTATATTTTTGGTATAATAAAGACATTATTTATTTTTATTTTAAAAAACGTTTATTTTTTGAAAAAATGTTATTCCTTTACTTGCTACTTCTCTTCACCTATTACTTACTTGTCAGGTTGTGACCACGCCCACTGACCAACCGATAAAAGGTTTTAGTGCATTAGTACTTATTGTACGTGGTAGTTTAGGTACTTAGTGCTTAATAGGGCGAAACATTGCATTAATAAACACAAATATTTTTAATTTTGATATTGTAGACTTATTGCCAAATAAGTTTTTTATTATTACATTTAAATTATCACAAAGAAGTATAGATTCACTGTTCGATGTAATTTAAACTTGTACTTCTCGTAATTTTCCTTCTTTGTCTTCTGCAATATCGCTTCAATTAATCCATCTTTTCCAATCTATAATTTCGTTGCCATTTTTCTATAATTTTTAATTCAAATTTTTTTGTCATTTACATTTTGCTCAATTGAATAAATAAATAATCATTTATTTAGCACCTGGCTAGATTAAAACTAATTTAAACAAAACCCTATTAATCATAATAATATTAAGACTAGTTCACATTTGTTAAAGTATGTAAAAAGCCTCCGAAGTTCTTGCCCATTTAACCCATTCAGGTAGAAGAAAGTTGTACGACTGAATTCAATTAGAAAATGTAATTTTTCTTACCATGGAAATATTAAAATTAGTCGCAATTAATGTTCATGCGGATTTTCCCGAGTTACAGGATATGATTGAAATAGGTCGGTTGTGAGTTATGCACAATTTTTTAACTAAGAATGTTATTGACATATTAAAAACTCATTAGATTTCCTTAGTACAGGAAACAATACACAACAGGAGGGTTGTCATAATTGATAAATACCTAAAATGTTCGAAAACTGTTACACAAATTTAACATTCTAAAACAAATTTTAATGCAAAAATTGCTGGTCGATGTTTATAGAGCTTTGGCTTGCTCAATCATTGATTAGGTACGGTATTGTTGTATGGGGTGGACTACAATTTAAAAAAATCTTATTTGGGAAAAATGTACTATATTAAACCAATTTATTTTACTCATGTAATATTTCATAATAATCATGTAACATAAATGAGCACTTAAAAATTCCCAAGAGTAATACAGATTTAAATCAGCGTTTTATAAATTATCTTGCACCAAAATACTGAATTAAATTTCAATAGTGATGATTTTTAATGATTTCAAATGGAAAATAATAAATACAAAAAGAAATTTTGCAGAATATTATATTTATACAAATAATAAAAAGATTAAAGAACTATTTAACACGCGTTAGAATAATAAGTTTGAATTTTATATAAATGAGTTTAGACATACTGAATATGTAATTTAGGTTAAGTAAATATATTAGCATCATATAAATGTATTAATAGTTTGTGAGTAATATAAAAAAAACCTTGATAGTATTCAAGTTTTAAGTTATCTAGGTGTCAACGAATATATTCATAGATCATTGATGAACTAATGAATTAACTAATTTAAGAAACCAAAATAAAGAAAGAAATTCGCTCCTTCAATGCATTTTTCGATGTAAAGCCACTGCAAGACATTCAGCATGCTCTGAATGAAAAATAAACCTACCACAATTTAACAAAATACGCATCCATTTATTTTATTATCTTCTTTTGCATGAAATTACTAATGAACAACAATAAGAAAAATAAAGAAAGGTGATACTATTATAAATTAACCGTAATTGATTTTTTTTCTTACCTCCTCTTATCATCTATTATTTTTTTTTACGTTTTTCTCAAATTGGGTCAGTCATAATTTAAAGAAAAATATTTACATATATAAAACTAATATAATTATTTATAAAACAAAATATTTAATTATACAAATAATTATTTATTTAAATTTTTAATTAGCCTCCTGTTTGCTTAAAATTTTTCCCACTCTACTCTGTATATTTCAATCCTATTTCACAAAACGTATTTTTAGCAAAATTACGATGCCAGCCTTAGGCGCATCTTCGTTTACGCACATGACGTCATTGACAAGTATGACACCTGAGGACAACCTAACCTAAAAAACCGTTTTTCCACCGGAAGAAGACTCTCGCGCCATTTTCTTCATTAATTCATTAGACGCCGCGTGCCTTACCGCATCTCCAGTTTTTCAATCGTGAACCCAAAATGGCAGGAGCTAACCAGAACCCCCTTTGGCATGGAATGAATCTGGATGAGATTAACTACCGTATCATCGGTCCCGGTCTCGCTCTATTCAGTGACGAATCTCTTGAGAAGATCCGCGTGTTCAACGAGACTATCATAAGGCAGAAGTAAGTTTGTTGTAAATGAATTTCAATTATTTTCTCTATTTGAGGGCTAGTGCTGCCCTATTAATGGTTTAACAGTACTCGTTTTTCAATTGTTTGTTGTATATTATGGTGGGATAGAGGGTAGTCCACGTGTAACATGGCGCCATTGTAGCCTCTCAACCCCCTGTATCTCCGCCATTATAATTTTTTTTTTATAATTTCTTTTACCTGGGCCACCAATAAAACCCATTAATCTCAAGCCCAATGGGGTGGGTAAAAATTATAGTGGGCAGTCCTTTTTTAAGGGTGGGCAGGTTTGGGCGAGGCATATACGATCTGCTATTAAAATTTTATAATATTCTCCCATAGTTTACCATCGGAGAACGGCTTGTTCTACAGAGTGCTGACCCACGACTTGGAAGTGGTGAACTTTGAGCTGTGGAGAAGGAATCATGAATCAGTCATGGTCGAGTTGCAATTCCGGACCAACTCGCACGAGCAAAAGAGCTACACCAAACTGGCCAAGATTTTCAATAAGGGTCCGTCCCGCAGGAGCGGCCCCCCAAGCGGCAGATCCCTTTGAATAAATCGTTTCTGATTTTTTTTGTAAGTTTACATTCGTACCTGAGATGTAAATATTAATATTATAAAGTTTTGTAACCAAAATGCCCTTATTTGATTAAGCAACTGTAAAAGTTTTTTTTTTGTGTTAAATGTTCAATGTTTTTGTAAGTTTTCTGTATTAATTTGGTATCAATAAAGGCTTCAGAAAGGTTCTAGTTGGTTTTATTAATTATGGTAATATTTGGGTCAATTAAGGGGGACACAGAACAACTCTTTTAATTAAAAAATACCTCAGGGAGAATCCCTGTGATTCAAACACATAATATCCTGGAATGGCTTGCAGAAATATTAGAATAACTTCAATGGGAAGCTATACACTATAGTTATGGCCTATAATTGAGTTGTAAATTTTTTATGTTGCACCTTTGACCGTCTACAGACAAGAAAAATCATTAAAGATTTTTGAAATATTTTCTCCGTTTTCAGAAATATTCTAGATTATCTGGAAATATTATTTTTTTAATACACATGATCCATCTACGGATAACAGGGTTAGTTGAATCCTATTTTTGTATGTCGTGCAAATCGTATGTCTTCTCTTCTGCTTCTCTTCTCTTCTGCTCTCTTTTGACAGATTTGCTTGATTTTGGTCTTGAAAGCTTTGGAACAACATTGTACAACTTTTAAAACATAAACCATTCAAATTGATTCTGTAGAACTGGCTTTATTTAGACATTTATGAAAAACCTTCTAGTTGATCCCGATTTTTGTATAAGATGCCATATATTCTCTTCTGCTTAAGGGATTTGCTTCATTTTAATCTTAAAAGCTGTGGAACAACGCTCTGCAACTTTTAAGGTATAAATCATTCAAATTGGTTGTGTACAACTGGCCTTATTTAGACATTTATGAAAAACCTTCTAGTTGAATCCTATTTTTATAAGAGGTGCAATATCTTCTCTTCTGCTTAACAAATTTGCTTGATTTTGGTCTTAAAAGCTTTGGAACAACATAGTGCAACTTTTAAAATATAAACCATTCAAATTGGTTCTGTAGAATTGACTTTATATAGACATTTATGAAAAACCTTCTAGTTGATCTCTATTTTTGTATAAGGTGCAATATCTTCTCTTCTGCTTAACGGATTTGCTTGATTTTGGTCTTAAAAGCTTTGGAACAACATTGTGCAACTTTTAAAACATAAACCATTCAAATTGGTTCTGTAGAACTGGCTTTATATAGACATTTATGAAAAACCTTCTAGTTGATCTCTATTTTTGTATAAGGAGCAATATATTCTCTTCTGCTTAACAGATTTGCTTGATTTTGATCTTAAAAGCTTTGGAACAACATTGTGCAACTTTTAAAACATAAACCATTCAAATTGGTTCTGTAGAACTGGCTTTATATAGACATTTATGAAAAACCTTCTAGTTGATCTCTATTTTTGTATAAGGAGCAATATATTCTCTTCTGCTTAACAGATTTGCTTGATTTTGATCTTAAAAGCTTTGGAACAACATTGTGCAACTTTTAAAATATAAACCATTCAAATTGGTTCTGTAAAATTGACTTTATATAGACATTTATAAAGAACCTTCTAGTTGGAACCTATTTTTGTATAAGGAGCAATATATTCTCTTCTGCTTAACGGATTTGCTTGATTTTGGTCTTGAAAGCTTTGGAACAACATTGTGCAACTTTTAAAATATAAACCATTCAAATTGGTTCTGTAAAATTGACTTTATATAGACATTTATAAAGAACCTTCTAGTTGATCTCTATTTTTGTATAAGGTGCAATATCTTCTCTTCTGCTTAACGGATTTGCTTGATTTTGATCTTAAAAGCTTTGGAACAACATTGTGCAACTTTTAAAATATAAACCATTCAAATTGGTTCTGTAAAATTGACTTTATATAGACATTTATAAAGAACCTTCTAGTTGGAACCTATTTTTGTATAAGGAGCAATATATTCTCTTCTGCTTAACGGATTTGCTTGATTTTGGTCTTGAAAGCTTTGGAACAACATTGTGCAACTTTTAAAATATAAACCATTCAAATTGGTTCTGTAAAATTGACTTTATATAGACATTTATAAAGAACCTTCTAGTTGATCTCTATTTTTGTATAAGGTGCAATATCTTCTCTTCTGCTTAACGGATTTGCTTGATTTTGATCTTAAAAGCTTTGGAACAACATTGTGCAACTTTTAAAATATAAACCATTCAAATTGGTTCTGTAAAATTGACTTTATATAGACATTTATAAAGAACCTTCTAGTTGGAACCTATTTTTGTATAAGGAGCAATATATTCTCTTCTGCTTAACGGATTTGCTTGATTTTGGTCTTGAAAGCTTTGGAACAACATTGTGCAACTTTTAAAATATAAACCATTCAAATTGGTTCTGTAAAATTGACTTTATATAGACATTTATAAAGAACCTTCTAGTTGATCTCTATTTTTGTATAAGGTGCAATATCTTCTCTTCTGCTTAACGGATTTGCTTGATTTTGATCTTAAAAGCTTTGGAACAACATTGTGCAACTTTTAAAATATAAACCATTCAAATTGGTTCTGTAAAATTGACTTTATATAGACATTTATAAAGAACCTTCTAGTTGGAACCTATTTTTGTATAAGGAGCAATATATTCTCTTCTGCTTAACGGATTTGCTTGATTTTGGTCTTGAAAGCTTTGGAACAACATTGTGCAACTTTTAAAATATAAACCATTCAAATTGGTTCTGTAAAATTGACTTTATATAGACATTTATAAAGAACCTTCTAGTTGATCTCTATTTTTGTATAAGGTGCAATATCTTCTCTTCTGCTTAACGGATTTGCTTGATTTTGATCTTAAAAGCTTTGGAACAACATTGTGCAACTTTTAAAATATAAACCATTCAAATTGGTTCTGTAAAATTGACTTTATATAGACATTTATAAAGAACCTTCTAGTTGGAACCTATTTTTGTATAAGGAGCAATATATTCTCTTCTGCTTAACGGATTTGCTTGATTTTGGTCTTGAAAGCTTTGGAACAACATTGTGCAACTTTTAAAATATAAACCATTCAAATTGGTTCTGTAAAATTGACTTTATATAGACATTTATAAAGAACCTTCTAGTTGATCTCTATTTTTGTATAAGGTGCAATATCTTCTCTTCTGCTTAACGGATTTGCTTGATTTTGATCTTAAAAGCTTTGGAACAACATTGTGCAACTTTTAAAACATAAACCATTCAAATTGGTAATGTAGAACTGACTTTACATAGACATTTATGAAAAATCTTCTAGTTGAATCCTATTTTTGTAAGAGGTGCAATATCTTCTCTTCTGCTTAACAGATTTGCTTGATTTTGGTCTTAAAAGCTTTGGAACAACATAGTGCAACTTTTAAAATATAAACCATTCAAATTGGTTCTGTAGAATTGACTTTATATAGACATTTATAAAGAACCTTCTAGTTGGAACCTATTTTTGTATAAGGTGCAATATATTCTCTTCTGCTTAACGGATTTGCTTCATTTTAGTCTGGAAAGCTGTGAAACAACGTTCTGCAATTTTTTGGATATAAATCATTCAGTTTGCATGGTGGTGTACAACTGGCCTTATTTAGACATTTATGAAAAACCTTCTAGTTGAAATTTATTTTTGTATGAGGTACAATATCTTCTCTTCTGCTAAACAGATTTGCTTAATTTTGATCTTGAAAGCTTTGGAATAATGTTCTGCATCTTTTAAGACATAAATAATTCAAAACGGTTATGTAGAACTGGCTTTATATTATAGACATTTATAAAAGACCTTCTAGTTGGAACCTATTTTTGTATGAGATGGAATATCTTCTCTTTTGCTGAACAGATTTGCTTGATTTTGATCTTGAAAGTTGTGGTAGAATATTCTGTAACTTCTTAGACCTGAATCATTCAATTTGGTGCTGTAGAACTGGCTTTATATAGACTTTGATAAAAAACCTATTTTTGTATGAGGTGCAAAATCTTTTCTTCTGCTTAACAGATTTGCTTGATTTTAGTCTTGAAAGCTTTAGAACAACATTCTGCAAGTATTAATACATAAACCATGTAAATTGATTATGCAGAACTGACTTTATATAGATATTTATAAAAAACCTTCTGGTTGAATCCTATTTTTGTATGAAGTGCACTATCTTCTCTTCTGATTAACATATTTTCTTGATTCTAGTCTTGAAAGCTTTGGAAGATCATTCTGCAACTTTTAAAATATAAATAATTCAAATTGCTTCTATAGAACTGACTATACATAGACATTTATGCAAGAGCTTCTAGTTCAATCCTATTGTTATATGAGGTGCGATATCTTCATATTATACTGATCGTGCATAATTTCTAAATATAAAATAGTCTCAGTCAAAAGACGTTTTTTTTTAATGATTTTCTATCGCGTTTTATTTTCCAGGGTCATTCTGGATCGTCTGGAAATGGTATTCTATTGACGTATTTAATTTAGATGCAAATATCCTCAAGGTGCTACATAATACATTTACAGCCTTGCAGTAAAAAAACAACTTATTTTAAAAGAAGAAGCTTAGGGCTTGAGTGCAATTGGAACCTATAATAGCCAAATAAGAGACAAGCAATAAATGGCTCTTGTTTAAATTTATAATAATACAGGTCCCAAATTTTTAGGCATAATAATGTACTCAACTGAAAAAATGACTACAAATTTTCACTGTAGTTCTAGGATTTATTGGAATCTTCAATGAGATTTTTTTTCAGGAATGTTTTTGGTAATGATTTTATAATTAAGGGTTTCATCATCTTATATTTTATTATTATATAAGGTGTTTAAATTCCCTCCTTCACCCTATCAATTTTTATTGAATAAATTCATTAAAATCCCTTTTTTCTCCCCACCTCTTTTTAATGCTTTCGAATAAATTTTTTTAACCATAAATTTCAATAATGTCTCACTAATTCAATAAATATGTAACAGTTTGCTGTACTTGGGCTGTATAAGATCAGAAATTTAGATTTTTAATCCCATTTTAAATTTTCATCAATTTACAACGCTGACCAATCCCAGAAGCCTCCAACTGTCAAATATGACAGCTGTCAAATCAGATTTTGATATTGAGTCGGTTTTGCGTGTATCTCTTTGAAATTAGTTGAAAATTACCAGTTTTTCTTGTATTTTAAGCAAGATGGAGATGTTAGCCATGGTAACACCTAACGTAGACTTGGACGTCATCAATTATCGCAATATTGAAGACAGCCTCTTTATACTGACCACTGATTCTCTTGAGAAAGTTCGCGTTTTTGACGAAAATAAACTGCGTGATGAGTAAGTAATACTGAGCTTGATATTTCTGTCACATTTATTTTAATTATCATATAATAAACCCTCTTTTTGTCATTTTAATTGTAACCATGTACCAATTATACTTAAACCAATATAATTATGAATAAATTTTTTTAATTAAATTATAAATTTATATTCAAAGCCAATAGAGTTATGGATTATACTGATCTTGAAAATATTGATTTCCATTGGTATTCATATGACGCATAAAATACGCACTCTTACTTCTAGGGCAATTTTTAAGTTAAAAAAAAAACTTCTATAGGCGATTCTCTTGTGGCGTCACATATTTTGTTTGTTATTATATATTTTTTGAATTTTATTATTATTATTATGATTAATGTTATTAAAAAAACGCATCTAACTCATATTAGCACAACTCTCACCGTGCGCCTCCAAATTGGCCTTAATGCGATTGCGCTACGCTTCAGCGCAATGATCCGACGCCTGTCATTATCGTCATATTTACCCGTCGGCCATTTTACATTGTCGCACCCCACCCCCAGACGCCTTCAGTATTTCGGTGCGTGACTTTGCAATTTATCGAATTTATTATCGAATCCAGAAGTTTTCTCGCGTTTAAAATGTCTTTCATGTCGGAATTATTTGGAATCACAGTACTGGATGTTGATTTGGAGAAGATTGATTATACAGAGGTTGCCGACGAGCTTTTCCTGGTTCCCGGCGATATTCTGAAAAAAATTCGCAACCATAACGAGTGCGTCATGAGGGAGATGTAAGTGTTCGAACTAAAATAATTGAACCACGTATCTCTATTTTATTTTTTTTTTAACATTTTTATCACAAAAGCTTATTGGGTTCACCTGCGTTGTGATGGGGAAACGGGGGACGCCAGGCACTATTTAATAAAATCCAAGATGGTCGCTTTGATTACTGTTTCTCTTTCATGGGTATGAGTCATCTTTTGCTAAAGACAGTTAAACATTTTCTTTAATGTTTATTTTTATGTAGAGACTTGTACTTGTTGTATATACTGCTGACTCAGGGATGTTTTTTCTTTAATAATCTTATTTTATAGGGCTAATTTTTTTAATTTTACTAATTTTTAAGTGGGGAAATCACTTGACAAACAAAATGCTCCGAACCTTTCAGTCTCGAAATTTTTTTTGCAATAAATTAACTTTGATTTTCCGATCCAAGTTTTCTAGCTGAATGTATTTGATCCCTCCCGGCCTTGGGGGTGAGTTTAGATATGGCGTAAGTGCTTAATGCGTTTACGCTATCATCAACCCTAATATCTGTCACCGCTCGTAATTGTCAAACTTGACGTTTATTTTCTCATTAACAGTTTTGAAATTTTAAAAGACGCTTTATATATATTTATACTTTTATACCTTTATACCTTTTTTATTATACCTACCATTTACCAGTTTATTTACCATTTTAACGGTGAAAAATGAAAGAAGTGCTAGGAATGGCTTGTATGGAATTGAATTTGGACGAGCTCGATTACCGCGACATCGGCGAATGCCTTGCTGAACTCACCAATGAGTCTCTTGAAATATTTCGAAAATACTTTGAAAATGTTTTGCGTGTGAAGTTTAGGTAGGTCTGTATTGTTTTTAATGCTCGCCAAACATTTACAAGTTCGCCCAGTTCGATTTGCGTGATTCGCTCGTTGGTATTTGTGGGTATTCGTGATATTTATGTATGAAGTTTGATATGATAGTTTTTCTAAATATTTGTTTCAGGCAACCAACACCTGATAGCAGGTTGTACAAGATCCTGACCCACGACCTGGAGGTGGTCAACTTCGAGCTATGGAGAAGGAAGCAAATCGTGGTAATGGGCGAGTTCAAAAAGCGCAGAAGCATGAAGGAGCTCAGGTGCTTGACTACTATAGTCACATTGATTTTGATGACTATATATCCCACTCCCCGCCCCTCCAACGCGCCCCAGCTTCCGCTGTTCTTCGATTGTGCCTAATTCCTAAAAGGAATGTATACAATATTAAACTCTTGAAGTTTAATTAATTCGTTCGTTGGATTTGCTTTTACCATTAAATGGTTGTTTTTTTCTACTGCAATTTTGTATTTAAAAATTATTAATGTGATGTTCAATGTGTTCGTGATCAAATCCTTCAGATTTGATCAAAAAATGTAATTAATTAAATGTACATTTTTTTCAGTTGAAATAAATGTTTCATTAAAAATTTCATGTGGTTTTAATCAACATAGAGAAAATGTTTTTTTTATGAATGAATAATCCAGGAATTTTTTACTTGAACTTAATGAATACATTTTTTGAGATTTAAGTTCTAACTACTGAGAGAATAAGTTAGAAAAATAGGGTAAGTATTAAAGTAATTTTTCAAATGCTACATCCAGAACTGAGCAATGAATAAGCACAGATGACCCAAGACCATTATGGTTTCAATGTCTTGCCTTTGAGGGAATGTTTCTTCAGAAATGTTCATGGAATAGGTGAATAAATAGTCCAGGAATGTTTTACTTTGATCAATAAAAGAAAACACATTTTTAAGGTTTAATACAATATGGTAGTAAATTACTTATTAACTTATAATAAATCCTCTCAATTGTTCTTTAAACCGGTTAAAAATTATTACAGTTTTTGATATTCATAGGCAAATTGTTAAATTCTATCAAGCCCCTGTTGAAAATTGAGTTGAGCCTGCAGGATTTCTTGTAAAATAAATTATGTACATCTGAAAAAACTCTCAAATCTTGATGTCTCAACTTAACAATAAACACATAGACATTTTATCTGATTTTTTTAGCTTACACATATGGTAAGGACTAGTAAAATGGATAAAACAGGTGTATAACGATTACAACTTAAGATCAGTCTCATTGCTCATTCTGCATTTATTCAAGTCAATCAATCATGTATCGCACTTACATAATAAAGTCATCACAGTCCATTAATGTTGGACATTCCTGCATTCAAGATAGACTGTTTCTTTGAAACTGTTCATTGAATATATGAATAAATAGTCCAGGAATGTTTTACTGAAACCTGACTTCACTAAATCAAACAAACAATAAATCGCATCACATTCTGCATCCAGAACTGACCAATGTATCATCCAAAGAACATCCCATTAATATTGAAAAGTCCTGCATTTGAGAGATTGTTTCTTTGAAAATTTTCATTAAATGTATAAATGAATAATTCTGAAATATTTTCAATTAGTAACTTCTTATAATAAATAAATAAAATTATTACTTAACTGCTCTAAGTCAGTAGAGTGTTAGAAATAATTCTTTCAAATACTGAATTCAGGACTGACCAAAGTATCAGCACAGATTATCCAAGGAACATACCATTATTGTTCGAGTATCTTGAACCTAGAGGAATGATACTTTAGAAATGTTCATGGAATATATGACTGGACTATTCAGGAAGGTTTTACTTAAACCTGATCTCACTGGATCAAACAATAAAAGGAAGCACATTTCTTGAGATTTAAATTCTAACTCCTTATTGTAAATTAATGGCAGTTTAGTAAAATTATTCAGTATAAGTCAGTAAAATAAGCAATACATCAGCATAGTTCATCTACGGAATATATTATTAATAGTGAAATATCCTGAATTTAAGGGAACGTTTCTTTGAATATATGAGCACAGGAATTTTGAGCATAGGGTCCTAATATCTTATAATAAATAAATAGCAGATTAGTAAAATTATTATTTAACTCCTGTTAAGTGTTAAAAGTTTTTTTTCCTCAATAATTTTTTTTTGATTTTTTTAAAAATTTCCCCAATACAGCATCTAGCACTAAGCATCATCCAAAAAACACATAATTAATGTTGGAATGTTCTGCATTTGAAGGAATCTTTCTGTTGAAATATTCATGGAATATATGAATTTTTTATTTAAAGCTGGTGTCATTGGATTAAACATACAATAAAAGGAAACACATTTTTTCAAGTACTAACTCCTTATTGTACTAAATAGCAGCTTAGTAAAATTATTACTTAACTGCTGTAAGACGGTAGAGTGTTCCAAGTTTTTTTTGAAATATTGCATCCAGGACTGAGCAGTGCATCAAGACAGATCATCAAAGAACACCCTATTAATGTTGGAATGTCTTGAACATTGTAGCAATGTTTCTTTATAAATGTATAAATGAATTTTCGAGGAATGTTTTAGTTAAACTTGACGTCCCTCGAACAGAAAACAATAAAATTTAATAAATACTTTGAGGTCCTAACTCCTAATTGTACATAAATAGCTGCATAGTCAAATCATTGCTTAACTACTGTAAGTCAGTAAAGTATTAAAAGTAATTTTCCAAATGCTATATTCAGGAACAACCAAGGAATATACCATTGATGTTGGAGTGTCCTGAACCTTGAAGAAACTTTGGAAATATTAATAGAATATTATGAATGAATAGTGCAGGAATGTCTTACTTAAATCTGATGAAAAAGGCAATTAAAATCCAACCAAAATTTAAAAACAAAAACAGTAAAAACAATTATAAACTTCTCAAATTTTATTGTTGATTTTTATTTCTGTGTTCTATAGATTCATGCAATTGAAATAGTCATTGAATAATATAAGAGTTTTTGACCACTGTATACATGTTTTTACTTGTCTATAATGGTTTTTTTTATTATGTTTTTTTAAAATTTTGTGGCGCCCTGAAAAAGGCCTAATATAGGCCGAAACGTTGGCATTAAAAGAAAAAAAAATTTTGAAGAGCTTGGATCTTAATATGCTTTATTGTATAACATAAAAATGGAAACTGGAAAAAATAATGAAAATTGTTTTGGAATGTAAGAACTTGTCCAGAAATTCCATGACATCAGGAATATTTTTCTTAATTCTGGATCAAACAAACAATAAAAAAATGTCACAACTGTGTTCAAATTACTTTGAACACTTATTGTTGGCCAGTAAAATTTTCAAACACTATATCTAGAACTGAGCAATGCATCAGCACAGATTATCTAACGAACATAATATTAATGTTGGAAATATTCTGCATTTGAGAGAATGTTCATGAAACGTATGGATCAAACAAACAATAAACGAGAACACATTTTTTTGATGTTTAATTAAGTCCTTACTCTTTATTGTAAATAAATAGCAGTTTAGTAATATTATTTATTTAACTGCTTTAATTCAGTAGAGTTTTAAAAGTAATTTTCTAAATACTGGATCCAAGACTGAGCAATGCATTAGCACAGGTCTTTCAAAAAACACACCATTAATGAATGTCCTGCATTTGAGAGTATATTTCTTTGGAAACGTTTATGCAATACATATGAATGATTAGGGATATTTTACTTGAACCTGATGTCACTGGATCAAACAAACCATGAAAAGGAATACATTTTTCAACTGTATGTATAGGTAAGGAAAATAAGTGAAAGTAATTTTTCAAATATTGCATCCAGAACTTAGCAAAGCATCAGCAGAGATTATCCAAGGAACATACCAATAATGTTGGAGTGTCCTGAACCTTGAGAGAAAATTTCTGTGGAAATGAATGAGTATTCCAGGAATGTTTTACTTAGACTTGACGGCACTGGATCAAAGAAACAATGAAAGGGACCACATAGCATGGTAAAAGCATTACTTAACTGATGTAAGTCAGAGGAGTGTTCAAAGTAATTTTTGAAATACTGACTGAGCATGCATCAGCACAGATCATCTACAGAAGATATTAATAATAGTGGAATATTTTGATTTGAAGGAATGTTTTGTTTAAAATATTCATGGCATCTATGATTAAGCCACATTTTTTGAGCTTCAAGTTCTAACTCCTTATTATAAATGAATAGCAGCTTAGTATAATCTTTAACAAATAAATCATTACTTAATTGCTGTATGTCAGTAGAGCGTTGAAAGAAATTTTTCAAACACTGCATCCAGGACTGAGCAATGCAGCACTGTTCATCCAAAGAACACACCATTAATATTGGAGTGTCCTGAATCTTGAGTGATTATTGAGTGACCAGTCCAGGAATGTTTTGAAACAAAACACTTTTTTTTTGTTTAAACACAGCTATAAACCAAAGTATTATAAACCAATATATTTAAGAAAGATAGCGATAGCAAAGAATTTTAAAAGCAATTTTACTGCATCCAGGACCGATTAATATACATATATATCAGAACAGATCATCCAAAAAACATACCATAAATGTTGGATTTTCCTGAGTCTTGGTTAAATGTTTCTTTGGAAATAGTCTTTGAATGTATGAACTTGTCTCAATTCCAGAAATTCAATGACATCAGGAATATTTTTCTTAATCCTGGATAATAAATAAATATTATTGGTCTAAGATTAGCAGTTTAGTAAAATAATTACTTAAGTGTTATAAGCCAAAACAAGTAAGGATGATAACAATTAGTATGAAAAGCAATTTTAGTGCATCTAGAACTGGATCAATGCATAGGCACCATACCCTTAATGTTTGATTCTCTTGAGGGAATGTTCTTTTGGACTGGACATCACTGGATGAGGCAAATAGGAAAAGAAAACAGTTATTGGTGGTTAAGCACACATTTGGAATTTATGCCACATCCCTTTAATAAGAATTAAGAAAAATTATCGCTTCAGGATTAGGAGTTGAATGAATGTTCTGAACCTCGATGGGATGTCCTATTAGAAATTTTTGGTATTGATATTCTCAGATTATACCAGGCATGTTAGCTTAACCCTCACATACATAAATCAGACAGTCAAGAAAAGAAATGACATTGGGATTGAACACTATAATGGAATTTATGTTTTGTGGATTAAACATTTTAAGAAAAATTAAGTCCTTGCATACATTTTAGCTATAACTGTATATCACAAACATACAGAAAGGATTCAGGCATATCACAAGTTAATATAGTCTATCACAGGAAAATCAAACTGCTGATAAATGACTTAGTAAATGTTCCTGGAATATTCACAAATATTTCACTTTGCATGGGTAAAATACTGTGAGCCAGTTATCACTACAGGTCATTAAACTTTCAAATTCAAAGCTGAGATAAATATTTATCATTAATAAGCATATAAAGGAAAACACATCCAGGGTCAAGGATTCTTTTAATCACAATTGTGATAATAATCAGAAATACACAAAATGAGATCAAGCACCTCACAACTTAATAGAGAACAGACAACTGTGGTAGAACATGTGACAATTATCAGTGAATGTCTCAGGAATAGTCAATTAAATGTTCCTAGATATTTTAAATCATTCACAGAATTTTTAAATTGCACCTGAACATTTAATGAATGTGCTTTGGTAAACTATAATAAGACTGGTATGTTTAACCTTTAAAATCTGCTGAGATCAGTATCTATCACTGTAAGGCATATAAAGAAACGTACATTCAGAGGTCAAGGCATTTTTTAATGAGAACCGTGATAAAATTCACAAATAAACACCATGAGATCATGCACCTCACAACTTAATATAGAGATAAGACAATTGTGGTAGAACATGTGACAATGATCAGTGAATGTCCCAGGAATAGTCAATTAAATGTTCCTAGATATTTGAAACCATTCACAGAATTTTTAAATTGCACCTGAACATTTAATGAATGTGCATGGGTAAACCACAATAAGATTGGTATGTTACCAAACCTTTAAAATCAAAACTTAGTTAAGTATTTATAATTAATAGCATATAAAGGAAAACACATTCTTATATTACTATGTTTAGACCTCAAAGATTCTTTTAATCACGACCGTGACAATATCTAAAAATACACAAATTGTAATAATAAAATAATACATTAAAATTATTAAAACAGACATCATTCCCAGAATGTTCATATTCTATATGAACATTCATAGAAGGTTGGTTTAATTCTATGTGGACATTCATGTAGTTTTTATGGAATATATTGTGTATATGTGTTAAAATCACTGTTGTAATAAACGTTAATCACTATCAAGCAGGAAAAAATCATTGTCATTGCTCAGGGGTGGATAACTCTTTAAACCACAACCGTGATAATAATTTTATTGCAAGAAAAAAATCTCTTTTACTTCAAGAGAGAGATAACAGTATTTTATTCCATGCGAACCAACAAGGAAAAAAACTTTTTTATGGGAGTAAAACCGGCTCGTCTAAAATGGCACGCGCTATCACCGGCATGCGATGCAATGTTGCCACGTTACCCTTAATCAATGCTCCCAGAATTATTTTTTCTTTTTTTAATTGCTATATCTCATAAAAATAACTAGCAGCTCCCTAAAACTGCTCACAATAGTGAAAATAACTAATGTAGTACTAATGCGCATACCCTCCTATACTCCTTACCGGTTTAAACGTACCTTAACAGACGCATAACCTATCGCGCACCTTAAACTTAAGGTAAAATTCAAAACTGTCATAGTTTGACAACTGTTAGCGTGGTTTGTCGCTTATCCCGTATCGCTCGATTTCCTCCCGTTTCTCGCTGTACCGGTGAAAAAGAAGTAGTGAAAGGACTAGAGATGGACGAGGATTTTCTGAATACTATAGATTACAGCCGGGTCAGCCGCCAGATGGCCTTCTACTCCAATGAGTACTTGGAGGTGACCAGAGCGCACAACACGCTCAGATTGCTCCTGGGGTAAGAAAAAACTTTATTATTACGTAACAGAGGGTTAAAACTGTTTCTTCTTACAGGAATGTCCCCCGAGGAACCCCCGAGTACGAGTCTTTGACGATCGAAAACAGAGTAATCGACTTTGAGCTGTGGAGACGCAGATTCCGCACGGTTATGCCAGAGATGTACCTTGTTTTGGCAACAAGGTTCACCCCACAGTGGATTTTCGTGCTTATGCTGATCATGAGGACCCTTCTGAACCCCAATCCACCCGATCCAAGCCCTTAAACCTGTCCCATTCCCAATGGTTCTCTATTTATTGACTTGCCTGAGAACTTTCATGTTCGCCCCCCTTTGAAAGTCAATAAATGTACATCGCATTGTTGTTTTTTATATTTATTTTGTTGTGGATGAAAGAGAGAAAGGGGTAGAATGATTCATTGAATGAAAGGATGGTGGTGACACATACATGTAGGGATTTTGAGGGTTAAAACTAAACCATTCAATCCTTTCCATCCTAAGAAGCCTGTATCCTACCAATCCTATAAAATAAACCTTTTTACAAGAGAGGTATCTCAAGAAAATATTGTATTTTAAGGTAAGTGGCTTAAAAATCATGGTTTTTCCTTGTTAAAATTTCATTTGTCTCCCCTTTTGGGAATAAGAAACAGGTAATCTGGAATAACTGCAACTATTAGAAATGTGTATTCATGAAGCTGACTATGGGTACAACTTTTTAAAATAACGTTAACGTTAAAAGTAGTCGCTGCTAAAAAGGTCTATTGGTAAAGTTATTGGTAGAAGCTGATCAGGTTACCCTAACAAGATTATGTACAGAATTTATGTATGTCGTGAAAGGGACGTACCTATTTCTCTTTTATGTATGTATGTATATAATATGGATATGTATGTAATATTATTTATTGAATATTTACTTAAAAACGGGTAAAAAGAATGGAAAATAATTTTTAAATGCACTAAAAGGTTTTTTTAGGGGATGAGATGGGAATCATTGATGAGGACTAAGGAGGAGGTTTCACGATTGCACGGTGGGATTTTGGGGATGCTACATCAGAATTAGAAGGTAAGAAAACAATAGTTTCTACTTGAAAAAAATGTTCATATCTAGGTATTTATATTCTTTAATCCTACTGATGTTTTGGAGGTCAGAGATGAGAAAAACTAAAAATAAAACATCAGCAGGTTGTGATAATATCTCTGTAAGGATACTCTCAGCATTACTACACAATGCCCTTCAGACATTTGTATATACATTAAAGGAATCTTTCAGTTCAAACAGATTTCCGGATTACTTTAAACAAGCAATCATTATTCCGGTTCATAAGGATGCAGAATGCAGCAGTCCTTCTACTTTTAGACCAATAGAAGTTGCTGTATCAGTGTTCTGTGACATATCTTAGGGTTTTGACTGTGTGGATCACAGAATTTTTACAGAACAGAGAATTTTCTTTGGATTAATTCAGCTCCTATCTATCGGGTCGCGTCTAAAGGGTTAATTTTGGTGGTCATTGCTCTGAAGAACTACAGACTATTACAGAGGTTCCCCAAGGTTCTGTCCTGGAGCCGTTATCGTTTCTTCTTTATGTTAATAATTTTCTTTTGCTCCCTATAAAGGGTAGGGTAACTATACTTTAAGATGACGCCACCATCATTTGGGAAAACACATTGACCAAGTGACAATGTTTCTGGATTGCTGACTTGCTTATGATTAAGGAATGGTGCAATGCAAGTTTGAAATGTTCAATGAATTCTGTCACTATCACAGGAGCCGATTTCCACTCAACAGTCTAACAAGTTGTACTAACAATTGATTGCAGACTCAAATTCCAGGACACATAACTAAAGTGTGCAGTAGGGTGTCATCATCAAGTTGCTATGCCCTTTGAATAATTTCTAAGAAGTTAGACTTGTACATGACAAAAAAATGCTGACAAAATCATGCCCTTGTGGAGTCACATCTTCGCTTTGGAAGTTGTTTTTGGAGCTCAGGTGCCTATTGTCTTTTTAATACAGTATTTGTTCTGCAAAAAAGAGCAATTAGAGCCCTTTGTGGAGTGAGGCATCTTTTTGTGCAAAATGGGATCTTGACCCTTTGTTATATATGGTTGAAACAATAACTATATTCTTATAGTCTCAAAAAGCACAAGCAGGAAATTGTGAGATGCAATTCGTTTGGAACTCATCATAGATACACCGTTCCAAGTATTTACATGGATAAAAAAATGTTCGTCTTTGAATAAGAGAACTTATCTATAATCTATCTCAATATCTTAATCTATAATCACTAAGACATGTCATACTCTATACGAAGTTTTTAATGATGTTCTGTCCTTATTACCAAATATGTAATTGTGATTTGGAAAAAAAAATAGTAACTCTATTCTGCTTTCTGATATCTGCTAGTTTCAAGTGTTAGTGACTTAGATTAAGTAAGGTTTTGTCAATAACTCTAGGGCAATAAGGCTACTTTTAAATTTGAATTTGAAAAAATTTGGAACAGGATATAGATCCTACATTAAAAGGTTTAAAAAACTCTATAGTACTTGCTCTACCTGCAGAGCAAGCAAATTTGTTTCTTGGGTGCTAAAATAATCATGCTGCAGAAATGTATAGGCAAATCATTAAGTTAAAGAGAGAAGGACAAAGGTAAAGACTCCAAGTCACAGCCTTATTGAATATATATAATTTTATACGCTGCACGTGTTTCGCTCCTATCGGAGCATCATCAGGCCTAGATCTGCACCTACAATCACATTACAACTGATAAAAAATACGTTTAATTATACCGTGACTTGGAGTTTTTACCTTTGTATTTTGATTGATCTCTTGGAGAAAATGGATGACATGTTTCGAAAAATGGACAATGCTCAATTTGGGTGATCCCCCGTCGATCTTTTTAACTTGTGACTTGTACAGTCAAGTCAGTTATCACTTTATTTTAGATTTAAATTCTGTAAATAAAATTCTATTCTTAAAACCATCTTAAATTTCTCGATGTAAACCACTAAATAAAATAATCCCACAATTTGGCACTAAATTTAAATTCGCTCTTCCGGTGTAAACTAAGCTATTGACTTGCGCACTTAAAGACCTTCGTTGGCCAAACCGGTATACTCGTTTTAAGCTCTTTAAAAATTCCATGCTACTGGATCAAATTTCCAATACAGACTATATGGACTTGGACTAATTAAAATTTGCTTAGTTTAATTTGTGATGTCAATTTTCTGCCCAAAAGAGGTGAATGCTTATCGTTTTTCATCACGGAACATAATCTGTTCCGTAAATACTGAAATGCCTAAACTAATGTAAACAAGAGATAATAAGAGAATAGATATCTACCAGATTGTTTCCCATATCGTGAACCGCTGGTTCATTCCATGTAAAAAAATTATTATTTTCAGTGGCACTTTCTTCAGAATGTGAGAGAGATTCAGTGGATGAAACAAAAGTTTCCGCGTTATTTTTGTTTTTATTCGCACTAGATAACAGATATCTTTGCCTTCTCTTTGTTCGTTCACCGCGAGTTCTTCTACTGATTCTTCTGTCTGGCTTCTCTTCGAACATATTTTTTTCTAGACTAAGAAAGATTATGCTTTGAGTAAATACATTCTAACCTTTCATTATCAGCGCGACGAAACTTTTTATCAACATGCGTGGTTTCAACACTTACTTATTAGTTACGAATCGGCTTTAATTATTAATATTTTCCAATGTTTATAAATACTTAAGCGAGGTCAATAAAACCATAATTTACTGCTACATGCACTATTATTTTAATCAGAGTTTTTTAGTTCACCTTATCAGAGAAAATACCGCATGTACTTACCATTTCAAAGTAAACTCCTTCCAGTTCTATCAGGCATCTGCTTCAAAACTACACTATAAAATTCTGTGAGAAAATTCTCATACAACCGCACTAAAACTAACCAAAGCACTTCTTCTTGAGCTGTAGTATGATTTACTCAATTACGTGTTTGTGTATCGCTGCTACTGATAACAACCGTACAAACCACGATAACAAATTCTGATTAAAAAGATTTTTTTTTAAATTATTTACTAAAATCTCGTCGCACTGCGTTCGGTACTCACACACACATCAGAATCTTGGCAATTTAAAATAAACATCTGATTTGTTCGCTTCACAATGGAACGAACCGAACGGTCCTTTTTTTTTTGTTATAGTTTCGGTGCCGCACTTTCACTCTATTTCGGACATAAAAGGTATCTTAGCTATTCCTACAACTTTTGTTTATTAAACTGGTACTCTTGACCTGGTCGACTCGATATTATAGTGATAATTGTTTTATAAATATTATTTATGGTCAAGGTGGGCAAAGTTTAACGAAAATACGATAGATAAACGAATATGTCAGTTTTCCTTGTCTGCTCATCTTTTCACTTTGAACAGCAAACAATTAGTGTACAAAATCATCAGATTAATTTATTGTTTTATTCCAGAAATGTTCGTTTTGTTTTTCGGTATTGTTTACTTTTTATGTCTAATTTTTGTTCATGGTTTTGTCGTAGTATTATAGCAAAAAATACTTTATGTCGTTTCAATCATCCGAAATAATCCATCAAAATCTTTATTTTAATTTTCTTTTATTAACTATTTGAATATAAATTTGCTGTCTTTTTATTATGTGTAATCATAACTGCTTTATTTTCTATTAATGTGTTTTGAACTGTATTCAAACCTTGTTAGTCTCTGTAATAAATTTCAAAAAAGAAAAATTAAATCCCAGAAATATTCTTGAACTAAGTGTATACTCCAAGAATACACACTTCTACTATAACATAGTAAGTGTTCATGGTGTTTTTGCAGTTTATGACAATTTTGAGGTATTCTAAGTGACACAATTAATTAAGTATTGTGGTAATAAGGGTATTTATTTATGGATCATTACTAGGTTATCATGGGTAATAGGGATAGAATGTTTTGCAACTACTCTCTTGGATCTGCAATGGGTAACCAAAAGTGTAAAGAGAAACCTGCCTAGGGAATTAAAACGTAATAACGTTGATTAAAGATTCGGGATATGATTGAATATATATCCCAAATATTCAATCGACGGTAATAGGGATAGTTCTAGTTATTGTCAAGTACTTTTAATAAAATATGAATTTTACCAAATGGATGAAGAGCTAAGAATCCGACAGTTTAATCCATGAAGTCGTCAAAATTGAAGATATATCCATAATAATAAATTCATTCTAATGAAAGAAAAAAATAATTGTTAGATTATTCCCCAATAGTTCCCTTATTGCATCCAGTTCAGGTACAGCCTTTCCCTTTCCTTAAAATAAATATAGTCACAATATTAACCTAATTTTGTAGTAGTGTAGATGTAGATTTTCATTTTTTAAATATTTTTTTTAAATTTATTTGTCATGCGCACTTTTAATTTCAAGGAGAACTGGTATGTGGTCAAGAGCCATGATAAGAGAGACAAAACGAGACCAAAAATGAAGATTCGACAGAGAACTCAAAGAGGAAGAAAACCATATAACAAAACAAGAAAGGAAGCATTAACCAGACACGGAGTTAATTGGTAAGAACCAATCTTATCTTCTAAAATCCTTAACCTACCCTATTTCAAGAACACCCTAGGTTTAAAAAAATGATCAGAATCCAAATTCTTTTTGTCTAATTTTTCCTTTGGGCCTTTGAGACCTGCATTTATAGCAACCTATTTCACCAAATTAACCATCTTATTTTACTTAATCAATAGAGTTTTTTTAAGTGTAGATCACTAATTTAACATCATTTTTGCACATCAAATATCAACTTGTTGTAATCTACACAGATTTTGTTAAGGTCTTCGATAGGTTGACCATAAATTTTTTTCTAAAAACTTCATAAACTTGTGGTCTTGCTCCATTTTTGATTTCGATTTTTATCAATAACATTTCCACGAGTATTGGTACTAAACTATGTTTGCCGATCACACGAAAGATTTTCGTTTTGTATAGAATCGTCATGATGATCAAGATCATCAAGAGAAGAGTGTTTATAAATGGTCTGAAGTTAACAGACTCACACCTAACCTTCATAAATGTAAGAGCATGTCAATTTCTTTGCTCAATGAGATTGAACTTGGTTACGTAATAAATTATACTTAATATTAAATTTACTCTTTCGAAAGTGATTTCGTTCAGACATTTTGTCTTCAGATAAAGTCTTAGTAGTTCATATTGATTGAGGGTCCCAATTTAGGTTATTTCATTGTAAATCCTGGTTTCAATTTTATACACTACTTACTGATTGTTTTCTCTTGAAATGATTGGTCCCAAACAATGAAAATGTTCCAAGCAATGCCAAATTATTCCATAGATCTTTAAAAGGGACCGAGCTTCATGAGGTAATAATAAACTCGGAAATAATTAAAGGTACACACGGATAGCAGGACAGATGTCTATGATGATATCTGAAAGGCTTTAACTAGAATTCAGGCCAAGTTGAGGCCTGAGAAGTTAATGTTAAAGAAGCTTATTGAGGAGCAAGATAAAAAACAAAAGGAACGAGGCCGCACCAAGAATAATGAGTTAAGAAACATGAAGACTATAAAAGACTGTTGTAACCCTGTTCATGACCTGGGGTCTGTTTTGATGAAGCATTCCTTTATTTCTCGTATAGACATGATTATTAAAACTTCTTTAGGGACCATAGGCTTCATTATAAGACGAACAGAACTCTTCTAATACTCCAAGCAGAACAATTTTATTAAATTACGCCTATTTAATGCTACTTTATTATGGCTTCCTCATTATGCAGTGCATATTCACAGGTTCGAACCAGTTTATCAAACATTCTACAAATATCAGTCAGCAGTTATTGCTTTCAAGGTTTGATGCACTGTCTCTTCAGCAATCTGCTGTTTGGTGTTTTTATTTAAATGCATCCGTATAAGAAGACACAATGTATTTTATCTTAATACTTATGTTCAGTTACGGGTTGATGTTGATCTCTTCTTTCATATATAATTATTAGATGGTTAGTTATTTAAGGATTTAATGTTCCAACTACTACTAGTTTTCTATTGTACCAGTGAATCTCTTGTAATAATCTGTCAATTGTATGTAGTTCCTAAATTGTGACATGAAATTCTGCTTCGAGTTGATTTTTGAAAAAACAGGGGTGTAGTATTGTACCGGGACATGCGTCCTGGAGAGTGGTTCTTCTTCGTAAATTAATCATATCTATGGTGAAGAAGATTTGACTGCTGAACAAATGCAGTGTCTATTTATTTTGATAAAATTGAAGACTGACTTGGTTGCACTTCTGTAGTTCAACATAAAATCACTACAAATAGTCTATCTATTAAGCAAAGGTTTTGGCTTAACTTCAGGTATCGTCAAGTAATTTTTTTAATTCTTCCAGGTAATTGACGTGCCTTATTTCTTTCTTCTTTTCAACTGCCTGGAAAAATTAATTAAATTTTTATATTTTTTTTTCTAGGCATAGTTAGCTATAGTTAGTTGGTAGCATAGTTAGCATTAGGCTATAGTTTTCTATAATTCACTCCGTGTTGGGCTACTTATATTTATTTCTTCCAGGCAGTTAAGTTCTTCTATTTTCTTCAGTTCAAAAACCCTGTTTCTTCTTATTGGTGTTATTTGATTTATATGTACATACTTCAATAATTGTCTGATTAAGAGGATTTGTTTTCTGTTGTACACTAAAACTTCGAATTCGAAAACTGGAATATATTTTTTATTCAATTAAATTCCCCCCAAATTTAGTTACCTCCTGGGGTCTAGGAGACAATACAAAACAACTTATAATTTTTTTTTATTTAAAAATTTTTGTTCCAACTTTTCCCATTGTTCAACCACTTTATTAATTTGTAAGCATGACAATCTGCGCGATACGCAGGCGCGTCGACGATAACACGCAGCTCTGCAGTGGGTCAGTGCCAACCATTTTAAAGCTAAAAATAAAATAAGTAATTGCATAATTTCCATTAAAAAAATCGTATCGATGGTGCTACGACACTTAAGCAGGTAACTGACTGTTATCGATGTCACAATGATCTCATACAGTTTTACTGTATGCCTGCTGTTAAATAATAATTTGTATAGGCTCTTATATTCACGGCTTAATTCTGAAGGTCGATGAGATTATTTTGCAATGGATTTTGTCCTAAATTCTTATAATAATAATTGAAAATTGACTGGTTTGCTTGGTTACTGGTTTTAGTTTGGAGGCCAAGCATAGATTTTGTTATATACAGGAACTGAATGAACTATATGCCTATATTTCTATAATTATCCGAATTATAGGACATTCTCTTTTACTATTAAATGGTATATATTATGTTCTTAGCTTTGCGCGTATACTAAATAAACAAATGTCACATGGGGACAATATTTTAACTAGCTTGAGTGCTATTTATTACATAAAATATATATGAAAATACAGAGACAATAATAATGAATTAACTTTAACAGGTTAATTGCTTGGAATATCAGAGGTCACCAGATTCAACTTCTTTCTCACCAAATGCCTTTTGGAGGTCCAGCTCTTCACCATAGACATGACAAATCTCCCTCAGTAAGTAAAAATTAATATTCTTAATATATAGCTTAGCATAGCCTTGCGGAGGTCATAATGTTTAATAGCATTTTTAATCTTGTAAAAGGTTTTTGAAAGCTTGAACAGAAATCTTTTATTAATTAATAGATGTTCTTTAGGTTTTCTGATTTGCTTTAGAAGATTCTATCTATCGATTTACCTACCAAAATCCTTAACTCAACTCAACTTCAGGAATTCCTCTATATTATTGTATAAAAAATATTTGCTAATGAAACTTTAAATTTGGTGGTCCTGGTTTGACAAAATTGCCTAAAAAGTTCTTGAGGTACAAAAAATGTTCCTATACAAACTTCTTGCAAAAGCAACAGTCTTTCGTCCTATTTATTTCGTTCTATTTTTCACATCACGTAATTTCTTTTCTGATCTAGATTTGTGATTACACAGGTGTGTTAGATGGTGTAACAATCAATTTCACTTTCTTTGATGTTAAGGCATAAAACAAAACATTATTGTCGTACAGTAAAAGAAGAAACGCTTAGGTCTACTAATGGTATTTAACTAAAAAATTAAGAATCAAGGTTTTCAAATATACTGGTGTGTTCCTAGTTCGCCAAATCAGTTGTGTATTTTAATTCGTTGAATAATTTAAAACCGCATTTTCGGATTATATAAGACGGTAGTATCATTGTATAATTAAGAAAGTTCCTGTCGCAACATCACAAACTTAAATGTTTGCACGATAATGCTTGAATACCAATTTAATAATTTCATAAAGGATTCAGGTGACATCAAAATTTAGTTTTGGTTAATCGTGGACGCTTAAAAATTCTGATTTAAATATTAAATTATGGACCTGTGTCAACATTTTATTTACAGCTAGAAAGAATTTTGATTATTTGCTTGGCACTGAAATTAATCATTTTTGCACCCATTCTTAACATTTATAAACCGTCTTATGTCATAGACTGAATTTTACGATGCGGTTTTAACAGTTTTTCAAAGAACAATAAGTCTGCGGTTAGGTTCGTTTAAACCATATGCAATTTATTATTAAACCCTCACTAAAATAATTATCCACACAGACCCTAGATCAACTTTAAACCGACAATAAAGATTTCCAAAATAAAAATTGAATAGCATTTAGATACGCCCATTAGAGCCCTGCTGAACCCGTAAAGCTTTTGTGTGACAGTGAAATATGTTCGAAAGGCTACCTAAACCAGCCGAAGTATTTATTACTTCCTTATGGTTTCAGAGAGTTATACTCGAAAGCTAAACAGTACTTTGTAAGTGTGAAAATTTTATTGCTAGTAATATTTTCTTAAAATAATTGTATGCAAGTAAAACCCCATTGAACCCTTCATTACCTGATATGGGCTTTTTCTGCCGCATTTCATTTTTCGATTATAGCCTGAATTGCCTTGAAAAGTTATTCTTTTTATGTTATTATTGTTTCAACTACAGACGAAAAACAAACTTTCATAACGTGAATGATACTTTAACTTTTTTGACTTTTACAGCCTTAATTGCCTTGAAATATGAAATTACGTTAGTTATGCTCGCAATAGGAAACAAACATAATTTTACTGCGATTTTATATGATCGAAAAATGGATAAAAGTGGCAGACTAGGTTTCCAACTCTATCGTACTCATTTTCAAGACAAGGAAAGTTATTTAATTTATTCTCTAGCTCAAAGCATATAAAATAAATAATATTTATATAAAATTCTAAAAATGAATAATCACACAAGCATAAAAGAAAATAAGTTTAAAAAGAGTTTTTAAAGTTCTGATTTGACATGATCAATTGTCAGTGTAATTGATCTATGATGCAGATAAATAAATGGAAATAACAAACTGCAATATTTTCTTAAAATTGGGCGAATTATCAGCTTCCATTTTGCTACGATTTCCATATCTAAATAATTATGCAAATATACACGCATCAAAATGGTTTAGAACATACCTTATCCCATTCATCATAGTAAGTTATTCTTTTTAACATTAAATAAATAGTTTATTGCTAACAAATGTATTCCGTACAATTTGTTTTCATTTTGCATGCAACAGAGACAATATTTTCTGTAAATTCGACCAAGAGTACTATAGGAAGGTTGTGGCAGAGATTTAAAGAGACTGGTGATGTGAAAGAAAGATCCTGGTCTAACAAGAGCAACAGAACCTATACATGATATAGGTTTATTCGCCTTCAAGCTAAGAAGTGAGCTTCAAAATGTTCGTGTCACTCCTCAAACAATAAGGAATAGTATGCACAGGCGGTTGGCATTACATGTCTGATTTAAAACTTCAAGGTCCATTGAACACTTACTTTTATTTAGTTCTTTAATGGCTGCTAAATTTCATGAGCACATTGTCTCATTTCAGTCCAGTAGTGTCGTCTCTCTATCCAGAAATTAATTCTTCTGCATGCTTTTGGATACTTCTACAGCAGGTCCTGCAGAGGACATCAGGGTCTCTTAATTTCAAAGATCTGTATATGAACTACTGCAGCAAGAATTTCTAATGCGTGGAAGATCTACTGTCTTGGTCTTTCTTCCAATGTTCCAAACTCTATGGCTTCCTGGGTAATCAATCCCTTTCTGGATCACCATTGGACTGTTCTATGCATGGAAATAATTTGAAGCCAAATTAACAAAAAAGAACGAACAGCTCCAAGTTTTTGTTAAGGGTGATAAAGGTGGACACTGTTTACTATTCTCTGGGGCGCTTGAAAGAGTAATCCTTCAGATGCTAGCTAAGTCACAGTTAAAATGCATGGTTGAATATGATGCTTATAAGAAGGCTAGCGTTGGAAATTTTACTAGTATTAGTGTGAGTGAGGTGAGAGTAAGTGAGTCACTGTAAGTGTGAGGCTATGATGCGTTGCCACGCATCTCGCTTGTAAATCATTCATAAAGTTTACAATAACCAGGACTTGGATGGTTTGAGTTCAATGAAGAGGTTTTAAGAGCAAACGAATATTGGGATCAAATTGTGGAACCCATTGTTCATTCACTCGTTACAGAATTTGATGAAGATATTGTACTTATAAATATAACACAATATTTAGGTATTACTGCACAATCCCCTGACTTTTTATTTGGGACATGGTATTCACATTTTCATTTTTATGTTGTCAAAAAGGACGGCTACTACATCAAACTTGACTATTTTTCTAAAAACTAAATATTTGTTAAAATATACAGAGTGTCCAGTTAAAAACTTTCAATGCAAATTAAAAAGGTTAGAAATTGATGCCACATTTAATTCAAATGTTTTATAGTTCTGTTAATAAACATAATACTAGTGTGAGGAAAACCTGCATGTATGGACACAATGTATGGCCGATAATATTGGGTGATATTACTATTATTGATAATAATCTTAATGGTGAAACATATTTAGAAATGTTCGACACCATTCATCCTCTTATAGTTGAACAAATTGAGAATCAGTTAGATAGTAATGGAAATAGAAACCTAAACGAAGATCTAAAACATTTTCAAAAAGTTGGAACGTCATCTCAATTTCTGTTTCCTGTAAGACAATATTTAAACGATAAATTTCCAGATCAGTGGATTGAAAGAAGAGATCAGATCGAATGGCCGCCAAGACCACCGGATCTAACACCCTTTGATTTTTTTCTCTGAGGTCACTTGAAAACTGTTGTGTTGAAAAGTCAACCAGATTCTTTTGATGATCTTAGGCAACGAATTAAAACAAAATGTGCGTCTTTTCCAAATGCCTGAAAGGCTCCCAACAATTCGCTGTCCAATAGGGGAGACATTTGGACGTACTTTGCGTTTTTTTTTTCGTCTTTAATTTTTTCAATCATTCATATTCATTGCAATTCAATAAACATGAGAAAAAAACAATTTTTAAGAAGAACGAGAAAAGTTCAATTTTCATGTATCCCGAGCAAGCAATAAAATTAGGTTTCTTCTTAGTACTCGCCTTAGGGCGGGTACGCCCTAAGAAGAAGTAGGGGCATGTTGTTCTCCACCTTATTGATTCCCGCACTCGTTCATTAATATTTCTTAATTCTTCAACATTTTCAATTGAAGTTTATACTATAAACTAATTGTTTTAGGTAACCTCAGAGGACAAAGTCTAATGAGTTTAAATCAAGGGATCGCGGAGGCCACGGTCATGGACCTCTTCTACTCCTAGTTTGTGTTTTACATAGGTTTATATTATTGGAAGTGTTTTTAATATTTTGACCCAATGAATACCCCCTTAAATTTTCGTGCAATTTAATGACTCACCCTATGTATAACCAAAAAACACAAGATACAAATGAAATGAAGATATAGAGAAAAAGAGGCCAAATATAAAAAATATAACGGCAGTGGCTTCAGTTGAACTACATGAGGAAGAATATTCTTATTTATTCCAGGCAACTGAGACTATCTAATGAGCTCATAGAGAGAACCAGTGTTATGAATATTATTCTGATTTAAAAAAAAAAAGCTATAAATATTCTTCCAGGCAATTGAATATGTATGTTCAACCTTCCTATCAGAGTCTCTTATTCAACTGCCTGGAAGAATATTCTTATTTATTCCAGGCAGTTGAGATTATTCAATGAGCTCATAGAGAGAGTCAGTGTTTTATTCTGATTTTAAAGAAACTAGAAATATTCTTCCAGACAATTAAAAACATTGAACTAATTTATAGGGAACATCAGGCTTCAGTTAAATTGTCTAAGGAAGAATATTTTAATTTTTCCAGGCAGTTGAATATGTTCAACTATCCCATCAGCATTTCTAATCCAACTGCCTGGAAGAATATTTAATAATAAGAACATTATTTCAGAATATAAGAAATATGTTGTGAAATAGCCCTAAATGGAAAGCATTTTTAGCATGTTATTTAATAAGCTAGCATTTTTCAAAAAGTAAGTTTTTTGTTTAAGTTTAATTTCTTTGATCTTATATTATTAAATACTACTTAAAAAGACCTTTAATTTAAGGTACCTATCATAAATAATGTAGTGCCATTTAAGATTTCGTGGCTTGAGAAAATAAAGCCCAAGGAGTTGCCTATGACTTCAATAAGGTAGTTCTTTCTCCTCCTACCTGTATAAGATTTGTAGCAAATTTAGTTTTTTTTAACTTTTTTGTTTTTAGAGATATTTGCGTTGAAAGTTTTCAAGATGTAATCTATAAAATATGTTGATTCTGCAGCCTTAGTATTGATAAAAACAAAGTTGATTTTCTTTTCCTTTACTTCCACTGATCACCCACCAAAGAATTTAATTAAAATTCAAAGGAAAATGTAAAGTTCCAGGTATCTGATATAGGCAAAGATCCGGAAAATGTATTACAGATTTTATCAATAATATTAACAATATTAAATAAGCAGTTACTATTAATGGTTTACTATTCTTTGGTCGAATATGTGTTGCGATATTGTATGGTGGTATGGGGAAGAGTCTTACGATAATGGCAATTCTTATCTTAAAACGTGTTAAAATGCAATTATTAAAATAATGTTGTATAAAAATGGTTAATACCCAACATAATTGCGTTACAAAGGAAACAATGTGCGAATAAAAATATAGAATCATTTGCAAAGTAATATTTGTTATCTTGCTCTTAAATTATATAGTCTCCTTCTTTTTGAAATATAACGTCAAATTAATTAGTAAATGCATATGTATACTCAATTGATTTTGAGAATCCTAAACATTTGTCTTATTTTCTGATTCTCTATATGCAGAATTGAACTGTTTATTTATTTTAATTAGAAATATAGGTGTATTACCGTGCTAATACCCGAATATTTAGTGAGGTCTTAAAACACAGGGTACGCTCACCTTAAATAAGAACCTCATTAATGTTAAAAACATAACATAATTGTAGAAAGGATAATTCTTTTGGATATAATTATACTGGTGTGCTACGCCCTTGAAGTAAATCTTCTTTATCTTGTTGCCGATGGGTACGTTATTACCAAATTGCATAATAAGCGTAGATGACGAGGAAGAATAACAAGCGAAAATAATGCAAAAGTGAAGTTGTCGCGTCCAGTCTCGAAATCAAGAAGAAAAATGAAGCGCGTGTCTGAAGCGATGGCGAGGGACTTCATTGAAATCCATTCAAAATGCTGCCATCCATCGTGGAGTGAAGACGGTGAAGAATCGAAACGTAAAACCAAAAGCACCGTGTGTCTGTCGGTGGACTTTAGCAGACGTACGTACTTGAAAGAGTTGCGTTCAGTTCGGTTTAGTTTATTTTCGAGTTCTGCGGTTACCGCGCGCCAAGTCTTACGTAGGCTACGGTAATCATAATAGTTGCGTAGGTCTTGACACTTTTTTTTTTTTTTAATTGTGACTTGTTTCGTGCCTTTTTCTTCGTCAGGTATGTTTTAGAGTTTCATTCATTTTTTTTGTGATTCACTCAAATAAGATTTTTCAAAAATTACTCAGAATTGAGTGATTGTGATCGAATGTTGTGTCCTTAGCAAAAAAAACTTTATCAGAAAAGACCGCGTCTTCACTCGTGTTAGAAAATGACAAATTTTATTTCAAGAAACAATTTTTTTTTTACATTTGGAAAATCACTTTATAATATTTTATACAGTTTTCATTATTTTACCAACTGAATTTTTTGAAAAATGATTTGAATTATTTTTTATAATAAAGAATTGAATCTAAAATGCAGGTGTGTCTATAAATTAAAAAAGAACTTCAATTTGGCATCCGAAGTCATTTTCTGTCAAAAATATTGATTTAAATAATAATATTATATGTGAGAGTTAAATTAATACTCGTAAAGGGAATTTACATAAAAAATATATTTATGTTGAAAATTTAGAAGGAATTTCACTATACCATTTTGTATGACATTTATATCTTATTTTTTAATAAATTTATCGAGAGAAAATGAGTTGATATTTCAATGTTTTAATTTTAGCACATTTATAAAAAAAATTATATTCTTTAAAAGCAATGAATATGCAATTTTAACAATGTATTTTTAACAATGAATATTGGTCTGATTCCCAATTTATCAAAAATAAAACTTCTTAATGAATCACTTTATAACTTTAAAAAATAAATTACTGTTAAGTGACAAATATTCACCATAATGTATTTTACCTGATGGTGAAACTTCAATGGAAAGCTCAACTGCCTGGACTAAATAATGAAGAATGTTATTATGCTATTTATGAACATTTTATACAGTTTTTTGTATATTATTTATTTTTTTTTAAATAATTGAATTACCGAATATTTGACAATAAAAATTCAACTGAAATCTTCATTTCCATTCCTGCTTAATAAAAGAACTTCATTTGTCTCTTTCTACCCTTTGCAAAAAACATCGCGTACTAAGGACAGATGACATAAAACAGCTGATTTTACGGAAAATTCAATTAAATGTTTCATTTTAAAGTTATATTTTAATAATAAATATTATGCAATTAATTAAAATGTTTAAAATTCATTAATATATATATATAATAAAAAAACTTTTGAAAAAAGGCTATTTTTCATCCATATTATCCAATCTAATACTGCTGCGTTTGTACTAAATATTTTATATAAAATTATATCAAATTTTAATAAACAATGTCATTAAATTAAAAGTTTAATATATATTTTCTGCAAAAACATTGTTTTTCATTAACAAAACCCTTACCCCCCCCCCCACCCACCCCAAACATTTGCCCAGTAAGAAATTCTTTTGAAAAATCACCATTTTTTTTCCATAATATCCAATATAATAGCACTGTTTTTGTATTAAATATTTATTACTATGCATATAAATAATTATATCAAATTTATATAAACAAACTGTGTTATATTAGATATTAATGATGATACCAGCTGTTATTCACGCTTATTTTTTTGGAAAACAATGATTTTTGAAAACAATTTCTTACTGGTAAGTTGTGTGGGGTGGGTGGGGGGCTAAGGGTAGGATGAATGAAAAACGTTTTTTTTTGCAGAAACCATTTGCCTGAGAAAAAAATGTTTTTTTTTAGAAAATTATAGGTGATAAAAGTATCTATAGTTTTTGTATCTATACTTTTTTCACATAACCTTAAGGTTTTCGAGTAAAACGTGAAAAAACGCTATTGTATTTATCGAAAGCAGGGCGTATCGTTATGAAAATTGCAATAGTTGTGCCATTTTTTATCGCAAATAAGTGGAATTCAGTTTTTTAAGATAAGTCATTAAGTTTTGAAAAAATTTCAGTTTCTAGACAACTCTTCATTATCTAGATTCAAAAATACAGTTTTTGAACTAAAACTATTGGTATATTTATCAATCGTATATGATGAAGGTATATTTATTAAACTGTAGAATATACGATTTTGTTTACACAAGGGAGAAAACTTTGGCACTTAAAAAAATTGACAAGGGATTTACATAGCTAGTCTTTACACTCGATCACTATACCTCAAATATGTGATAAAATAACCCCGATATCACATATGAAGATTAATGATACTGAAAACGTTTGCAATTAATTTTTTTTGATGCAAATCAATCTTTTCCTACCATACGTTCACTCAGGAGCAGATACATAGGAAACTCTTAAAGGGGAACCAGGGAAATAAAATAATTAAGCATATTTACAGGGTGTCCCAAATTCGAGGGTGACCATTGGAATCTCGGAAACCGTAAGAGTTACAGGGTCGGTTAAATGGAGGCCAAAGTTGCGCAATTTGGAACTTAATAAAATGACGTTTAAAAAATTTTAAAATTCCGGAGTTATCCAAAAAAAAAGAAAATTGTCAAAATCGTTTTTACCTTCTACCGAATTTATTTAAGGAGATATCGCAAAACTAAAAACAGTTTTTCATTGCCACTTTTTATGTGCTACAACATGACGCAAAAAAAAATTAATCCGACGTTTCGTTTTTTTTTTCGATCATCATCAACTTTATTTTTTCTTATGGGAGCCATATTGGATTTTCCCATTTTTAAAAAGTATTTTTAATTGCCTTTAAAAAAAGTATCGCACTTGCATGTCCGATTACTCCTTCTAGTACTTCCCGTAAGATTCCCATGAATGCAAGAGAGCAAGATATATCAATGGGATTTTTAAATGAATTGATTTTATATAAACTGAAGCTATAAAATACTCTGTATTTGATATAGTTTTTTTTAAACCAATTCAGTGAAAATGTATCAATTGAATACAGGGTATTTCATAACTTTGGTTCATATATAAAACAGAATTGATATAATCCCATTGAGTTCTTATGGGAAATATTGGAAGGAGTAATCGGACATGCAAGTGCGATACCTCATTTTAAAGGCAATTAAAAATACTTTTTAAAAATGAAAAAAATCCAATATAGCGTCCATAAGAAAAAAAAAATTAATGATGATCGAAAAAAAACGAAACGTCGGATTATTTTTTTTTTGCGTCATGTTGTAGCACATAAAAAGTGGCAATGAAAAACTGTTTTTAGTTTTCCGATATCTCTATAAATAAAGTCGGTAGAAGGTAAAAACGGTTTTGACAATTTCCGGAAGTATCCGGAATCTTAAATTTTTTAAACGTTATTTTATTAAGCTCCATATTGCTCAACTTTGCCTCTATTTAACCGACCCCGTAACTCTTACGGTTTCCGAGATACCAATGGTCACCCTCGAATTTGGGACACCCTGTACACATTACAGATCAATACTAACACATGTAATCATATTATATAACTATGAAATTATCTTAAGAGAGTTACTCAATGGAGACAGTTAGATACCAAAACCTCCACATAATTTAAAGAAAATTTTACTTATAAACATGCATGTTGCATCGCAACCTTTATTGCACTATTAATAATGAGGTATTGTCTCAATTAATCATTCATGCGATGTGTAATGTCGTATAAGCAGAATTACAATATTTATAATTAAATTATTAAAATAATGGGTTACAAGAAAACTGTATTTATTGTTTAGTAGATTTTATGTCTAAGGAATATTAAGTTCTTGGTCCTTAGATGTAGTGAAAAACGTTAAAATTGCTGACAACTTAAGATTTTTTTGACCCTCCTGAGTATCAAATCACAACCGTGAAAGCGTTTAATAAATTATAAAATCTGACACACAATTCATGGGCGTAGTGCGTCCTCGTTTGTAAATTTCTTTTTTTTTGGGCCTTCCATTAATTTATTACCATTTCTTGTGTAATTTACATGTAATATTTAAAAATCGTTTTCAGGTGTGAGTGAGAACATTAAATTATTATTTAATAATCAACTGACCTAATTAAGGTAATTAATTATACTAGAAAAATCTGGTACGGATACAACAAATAATATATTTTTGTTCCAATAAAAAATCACTTATTCTTTGATCACACTAATTTGCATGAATAATTTTGTAACGCTATACTAATCTAAAAATAAAATAATTATGAGTTAATAAATGATGATACAAGGCTATTGGCCTTTAAAGAGAAAGTTAGAACCTTGACTCGCATACCAAATGTCGAAAATTATTGTAATCTTGGTTATTATAATGATGTAGTAGAGTGTAGTGGATTCACACATGAATGAATTGTCAAGCATTTAGCACTCATCCAGTTGCATCATATTAGCTTTTTTTTTAAATAATTATTTGTGCAGCAATGTTACTGTGTGTACTAAACCGAATCATAAAAGCAGAAAATATAATTGGAGTTCCTATTTTAAGATTTAATGGTTAGGAATGATTTAGCAGACACAGAGGGCCCATGTCAACTAAAATATAAATTTCAGATTTTATTTCGTAAATCGTATTTGCGCCCGGGATGTCATTTTTATTCATTTGCACAACATGGGATTTCCAGCGATCATTTTTTTCATGGATAAAAATAGCAACCATTTTACGTGCGAGATTTACCTAATTCGTTATTAAGAATTTAATAAGAAAGGAGGAAGTTTCGAGTATCCTTGAAACAGTTATAGCATAATGCAGAAAATATTCGTTATAAGATAATATATGCAATATACGTCATAATGTTAGGAAAAATTATTTAGTATAAATCGTCGCTAAAGGAGAATTCTAGTTTGAATTGCAAATTATCAATTCAAGAGAGAGAAAAGGCATAGTGAAAAACTCAGATGCGCAGATGTGAGATAGAATTCATAACATCAATATTCCCATCTATTTATCCTGACATGTCCAGTGGGATCGGGCCAATTCGACAAGTCTCGGAATAGACTGCGCCAACACTGTTGCCACATAACAAAAAAACATAAACTGACTAACATATATTAAAAACGACCTCATATGACCGGTGTCTTTATTTACATAAAAAGAACAGTGAAACTTTAAGAGGTATATAAAAATTCTTTGCTTGAGTATTTACTTATTTAAGCCTATGTATGATTTATGGTAAACACCGCGTAAGAATAGCAGTACATAATGGAACAACTGAAAGAAACCCTTGCCGTATTCATTTTATTCTTGGATGCGATGATGAATTTAATGATTTTAATACTAGTCGAGACTAAATATTTACGTTTTTACTGAATAAATTCGTCAACAGTGAAAGCACAATAACTAATAAGAATTTAGACGAGTTTTATTGTATCTACTACATCTGATTTCACTTACAGGAAACCGAAAGTAAATGACTTGCCGTAATAACATAATGTTGTTTTTGCAATCGATTTAATTTTTGGCAACTTCCAGTACGTGAAAGTTTCAATGTAAATACATCGATGCGGGATCAAATGCGAAATGGGGCAATTATATACATTGGCGCCACGAATGTTAATAAACATGAAGGTTTTTTCTCCCCTGAGAGTAAATCAGATTAGAATTGGTATGCACATACATCGTCTATTATTATCGCTTTAAGTCAGGAATCTTGGCTTTTATTATTGGGAGGGAAGCTGAAAACCAAACCTTTACGCCTAAGGTTGTTAATGTAATGGCAGTATTGACAGAATGAGTTACTTATTATATCAATTTAGAAATTTTTATGTCACACGCTCAAAAAATTGAAAAGAAGAAGAAAATAGACTTAGTCACTTATTTAAAAGAAATATGAACTCAAATCTCTAATGATACCGTTCGATATACTTTCAATAAGTATATTAAGTATTATATATTATATATTAGAGATATAAGATTTCAATACAATAATTTGCTTGAGGTATAATAGATTTTTTAAATACCTAGGAGCTGAGGTTCAATCTATTAATCTCTGAGCTCGTTTCTTCTTTTCAATATCCTACCTAACTTTGTTGATGAATATTAAAATTAAAAAACGATAAAAACAACAAGAAGACCTACTTTTTAAAAAATACCTAATTTGAACCAACGTTTCGGTAGTTATATCTACTATCGTTAAAATTAAATTAAATTAAAAATAAAATATACTTATCTTTTAAATTTTCAGCTATGTAGTATCATCAAAATTTTTTCCTCCCTTTTTTTTTATATGAAATGCTTCCTCAATTTTAGCAAAGGAACCAATTTCAAAATTACATTAAATGAAGATAAATGCTTAGCTACTTGTTCGGTTGATTTTCATAATACATGGATTCCTTTGCTAAAGAGAGAGGTAGATCAGGGTATTCTTAAAATTAATTAATAATTTAAAATATTTGATATTCATATATTTTCTATCATTAATTTACATTAAGATCATACCCCTTTAATTTTAAAGAAGTAACCTTTGAAATTTTTGTTAACTTTCAAAATAGATCGTCAAACTATTAATAAACCGTCAAATCATATATGCTTAACGTTAGAGGTCGTATTCGTAGGATTCGTATCAATTATAAGAATCTGACCGGTCAGTCAATTCATATCACACGCAATAGGTCTTCCCAACTGTGCTTTTGTTGAATCGGCGATCGAAATTCCAATCTGTATTACATATTGCATTGTAAGGAAAATGAAACTTTTTCAATTATAACGATTTTTATACGCGTCCAGAATTTTAACGCCGATTGTTACATGCGTCTAAAAGTTTCAGGTTGATTTTTACACGCGTCCCACATTTACGCGCGTCAAAAATCTTAGTGCAAAAGAGGCTACGAAAAAAAAGAACATTTTTAGCATAAAAACAAAACGAAATTACATCACCGAATTCATTCTCCTTGTTATCTTCAGATTTGACTTCTTCATCCTCACTGCTGAAATTCAGTCCAGATTTCTTGTCTTGACAACTCAGTAGCTTCAAGCTATATTATAATATAAGCAATTTTTCCTGAACGAGTGGTTTTTTTGTGTTTTTATCACTGAGTGCTGAAGTCACATCCTTAAATGGGCAATTTGTTCCACCAATTCTTCCACAGATGAGGCTCTACATATAGAAGTAACACCCCTTGTTGCAACCCAAATATTTGGTTTATCAACTTAGGGTTTTCTCGTTCTATAGTTAGATTTCCCCTATTACCTTGAATTAGCCACCTTCTGAAAACAGATCGACTAAGAGAACAATAGCTCTTTCAAGTTCCTCTTGCGTCAAGTTTTCGCTATCAAGCTTGGATCAAGCCAATGAATAGGCCGCGTTATAAGTATCGATTCAAATCATTACAATCTACTGCCTTAAATTTTTTATAACAAATTTTTCTACTAATACACTCGAAAACCGGACATTTGAGCAAACTGATCTCTTAACTTGCACAACTTGTCGCATTTTTAGAGACAAAATTGACATTTGAGCATTTGACACGTGCTTTAATTTAAAGAATGTTACAATTTGTTTACATTCCAAAGCGTCTTCATGAACTCCACATCTTTTATAAGCAAATTTATACCATTGAAGCACATCCAAAATACTGGATACCTGGATACCTTATCTTTAATTCAGCCCAAGCAGCTCTAATATTAGCCGTATATTTGTGTGCTTTTGAGCCATGTAGTACATACTCTTGTTTTTCACTTGGCAACGTTAAATGTTGAACAGATTTTGAGGTAGTCGATATTTCAATCAAATTATCTTGAATAGAACCTCTTGAACCTCACAATGCTAAATAATTTTATGAAATTATCATGAACATAAAAATTGTACTACCAAAAAAAATGCACAAAAATATAAACAAAGACGATTAGTTACCGACTATCAGGAGTTACAATACATATATTCACTGCACTGAAACAGCTGTTGGCTCTACCATAAAGAAATTTTGATGATTTGTTAACAATGAAAATAGCTGCATTTCAAAGGAACTTAAATATTTAGACAAGACATGTTGTGCTGGAGAAGAGATTGTTAACATGGTTGCTGATTATTTCATCCGATACCCATATTCCTCACCTTAACCATAAAATCTCAAATATAAACTCTCATTCTTGGATATTAACAAGGATCCTGGATTAAACGATGAACCTACTTTATTCAACTAGTGTACTGTAAAGAGAGTTTTCTAACACCTATCCATGAGTCAAGCGACAAAACATTTTCTACCAAGTATCGTCCCATCAGTGCAGTCTTAATATGTGGTATCCCCCTTCTTGAACCCCTACTAATCAATCAGCAGTTTGGCTTTAGACCAAGCAAATCTACGGAGTTAAACCTTCTTGCTCAGGTGGACTTCTTGTTTGATGCCAAGTGGATTTAGTATACACTGATTTATCCAAGGCGTTCGACAGGGTACCTACCACACAATATTTAGTCGCATAAACTAAAAATGATTGGTATTAATGGTTGTCTTGTCTAAGCGTAGACTGATTGGTAAAATTGGTTCTAATACTCTTCAGGTTCCATCTGGAGACTCTGATTTTAGGCCACTTCTTTTAATATTTTTACTAATGATTTAGATGAATGCTTTACTATTTTTGTTGTTTACCGATGAACTAAAATTGACCTGTATAATAAAAGCCCCTGATGATTGTGACAAATTACAATATGATCTAAATACCAAGTTTTTAGCTTGGTGTGAAGGAAACGATATGGAATTTAATCCAGCTAAATGTAAAATTATAACTTTTTCTCATCCTAAAAATACTATTGATTTCGACTACATGATCCCTCGAAGACACTTCTCTTTTTAAAGATTTGAGTGTCACTCTCGATACAACCCTATACAGTTTTCATATAATTTTTTTGGTAGGTGTACTGGAGACTTATTAAATTGCATAATATTTACCGCTAATGCGTTACTTTTAATAGGACACCCTATGTATTGTAAGAATATTGTAAAAACGGTGAAAGCAGCTGATTCTCCGTCGTTCTGCAATGACACCGCACGACGTCTCGAAGATTAGCGAGAATCTTCCGAAACAGCGTTCTGCCGAGTATATAAAGAGCCGCATCGCCGATTGTTGTCAGTTCAGTGAAGTAAACTTCGGCATATTGATCCCTGGTCCATTTTCATCTGCAGTATGGTTCCTGTGTATGGTCTCCTTTCTATGGGATACATATTGATGCATTCAAGTAGTTGAACACAAATAGTATATAAATTGAGTATTTTGGATATTCAATTTATATACTAATGGTTTATATCCTAACATATTTGGAAAAATACTTAATATGCTAAATATGAGCCCCATTACTACCCGCCATAAGAGAATCTTATGACTTTTTACAATATTCTACATGCGAAATCTGGAGCTCTAGAGCTACTTCAAAAAATCAATATTAATGCTCCACTAAGTACATAAACGTAAAATCTCGGGTAATTGACCAGACACAACACTAAAGACATAACACCTTAAGGACCTAGTGGCCATAGGTACAATAGTTCGTCGTCATCTATGATTTAAATTTAGTACAAATACGAATTTTTAAGTAACTGTACTTAACGTTGCCGCGGTTTATCTTTAAAAAACGCGTTAAAGCTTTGGGTTTGGCAACACCGCCAAGGCATCCTAACAAATGCTATTTTATTTGATTAAATTTAATGTTGTCAATTAAAGCCATTATCGTTGTTGATTTCATCCACGAACTTTAATTAATTAAAAATTGATCATAATCGTTTTTCTTAAAAGTCATTTTAAATACATTTAGGGCTGACCTAAAAACTCTCTTAATACTATTTTGCTTTTCGCAATCAAGTCCTGATATCTCACATAAGTTTTAATGACAATCATTATGTTTCTGATTTGGTTACTTCAGACTGCAACCTGACATAATATTTCTTAAATGGACTTGGTTAGTTGTATCGAATAACTTTTTCAATATCTTCTTCCTATTCTGATTTAGCTTCTTGAAGTTCTTTTTCCTTTTCTTCAAGCTGGTTTTCCAAAATTTCAACTGCATATCAAAATCCTCTACAGAACTTACAACTTGCCCAGTTGGCTCTATAATAAACAGTTCGGTTATCTTTTTTATCACAACTTTCCATAAATTATTCATAATTGCTGGAACTAATCAGCATAAAGTAACCAAGTTTGAAGTAACCAAATCGGAAACAGAGATGAATAAATTGAGACTTACCAAATTGACGATTTCAAGACGACTCATTATGTTTATATTAAAAATAACGGGAAGATATTATTCCTGGTGATTCCCGGAAAGTTAAAATTTTTGGTGGATTTCGGGAAAACCTAATAAAGCCAGCTCATAAACCATCTCCGGGTGAAACACGGCTTAAATTGGAAAAATAATTAATTTGACGGCTTTAAATACACATTGCGGATCATTAAAATGGCAATTGCGGGTTGTGTTTAAACAATCCGTCAAATTTGAAAATAAGCCTGAAATTCCGCTAATATTGGAGGTGTTTGTTTTACTTCTTTGGACTGGATAAATATTCGTTTAAATCATAAATCATGCGGTTTAGGAGATTTCGCGTTTGGGTTTTGACCACCCAGAACGATATTGGATTTATTCGCTTCCTTAATAGACATTGACTTGTCGTGTACTACAAACGTGCTGAGAAAATCGGAATCACGAATATAAAATTGCAGACTAGGCACATGTTTTTTTTTTAAATATTTATGAATATTTACTGATTGCCACAGAAATTAAAAAAACAAATAGTTATATAAATAATTTTTACCCTATGCAATACCAGATTTGTTGCATTCATTAATTAAAATTCCTTTTAGAGGCTTTAAAGTATCCCAGAAATCAACAATCTATAACATTTTAGTCACTTGAAATTAAGATATTCAATTACCAATAAGAGACAAATTATTTTATTTCTTCCAGGCACTTCAGTGAGAAAAAATTCAATAGTGTATGGATTTTAGTAATTTTTTTAAAATGTGCTAAAAGAGCCATTTGACTATTCTAGAAATTAATAATTACAACATTTTAGCCACTAAAAATGAAGATATTTACTTGCTAATAAAAGGCAAATTATTTTATTTCTTCCAGGCACTCCAGTGAGGAAAGTGTCAATATCTTGATTTTTAAATGTCTGGATTTCAATAATTTTTTTACCAGTTGCTCAAAGAGCCCTTGGAGTACCCTAGAAATCAATAATTACAACATTTCACCCACTAAAAATCAATATATTTACTTGCCAATGAGAGACAAATTATTTTATTGCTTCCAGGTGTTCCAGTGAAAAAAATATTATCCTGATTTTTAGTGTATGGATTTTAGTAATTTTTTCAAGGTGTACTAAAAGAGCCATTTCTTTAGCACATCTTGCTAAAAGAGCCGACTTCCAGAAATCAATAATTACAGCATTTTAGTCACTAGGAATCAAGATATTCAGTTGCCAATAAGAGCTAAATTATTTTATTTCTTCCAGGCACTTCAGTGAGAAAAATGTTAATATCTTGATTTTTACTGTATGGATTTCAATAATTTTTTCAGTATTTGCTTGAAGAGCCCTTGGAGTATCCTAGAAATCAATAATTACAAAATTTTAACCACTAGAACTCAAGATATTCACTTGCCAATAAGAGACAAATTATTTTTTCTCTTCCAGGCACTCCAGTGAGAAAAATGTCAATATCTTGATTTTTAGTCAATGGATTTTAATAATTTTTTCAGAAAATACTTAAAAAGCCTTTAGGTATCCTAGAAATCAATAATTACAAAATTATATCCACTAGAACTCAAGATATTCACTTGCCAATAAGAGCCAAATTATTTTATTTCTTCCAGGCAGTTCAGTGAGAAAAATGTTAATATCTTGATTTTTACTGTATGGATTTCAATAATTTTTTCAGTATTTGCTTGAAGAGCCCTTGGAGTATCCTAGAAATCAATAATTACACCATTTTAGCCACTAGAAATCAAGATATGCAGTTGCCAGTAAGAGACAAATTATTTTATTTCTTCCAGGCACTTCAGTGAGAAAAATGTTAATGTTTTGATTTTTACTGTATGAATTTCAATAATTTTTTCAATATTTGCTTGAAGAGCCCTTGGAGTATCCTAGAAATCAATAATTATACCATTTTAGCCACTACAAATCAAGATATTCAGTTGCCAATAAGAGACAAATTATTTTATATCTTGCAGGTATCCCAGTGAGAAAAATATCATTATCTTGATATTTTCAAAAAGTGCCGCCCATTTTTAAAAAATTGAATTTTCAAACGTTGGAGTTAGTTGGACGAAATCGCCACCTGAAGTCTTTCCTTCTTATATAATGGAATTTAGAATTCTCATGTAAATCAATGCAACTACTGCTTTTTATATGTTTGATATTAACGAATTAAGTGATTCATTAAGCAATTTATTAATCGAACCTTCTACTTGCTCTGGTTCCGCTTCTCAAAAACTGTAAGTGTTAATTTCTAGTGACGAGAATTCACAACTTAGATTAAGATATTTTATTACAATTTAAACCTGAATACCTAAATTGTGTGCCGCAATTTGATGGCAGTTTATCAGAATTAAACAGATATCTTGTAACATGCAAATTAATAATTGATCATTTTTATGACCAATCTAGATAAATTCAGAATATTCTGTTATAAACTTATTAAATTTCTTTGAGGTCAATGTAGAATCCAAAAATGCGATAATACTGTAGGATTTTTCCTGTTCATTAGGTGTGAATTAAAACAATAAAAAATAGTCAACTAATTTATTTACACACTTTATTATGAATTCACTCACGACTACTAGAAATATTTATGTTTACTGTATTTATTTACAACTATTTAAATTTCGCGCCAATATGCCAAACTTTACTTCACTGAACTGACAAATATCGACAATGCGGCTTTTTATATACTCGGTAGAACGCTGTTCCTCAAGGTTCTCGCTAACCTTCGAGACGTCGTGCGGTGTCATTCCAGAATGACGAAGAATCAGCTGATTTCTCCGTGTTTACAATATTGTTACAATACATGTCCGTAATAAAAATAACGAAATTCCATCCATTTTGAGACCTACTTGCAGTAAGTTGCCGGAAAATCTTTTTTAACAGTAATAAACCGTAATCAATAGCACGCGCATAGTAATCTTCAGTTTCCAAATTAAAATAAACCACGTGAAATTATTGTATCTCTTGCCTATCAAGTGCGCCCCAATTTATATTAACAGGCAATGTTAAAAATTAAGATCAATATACAGACAAGCCACTTTATGGTTTCGTAAACACATTCGGGCCTATTTAGCTTTCATAACACCCAAGGAAGTGTGAACGATTGTTCGTTTCGGCGGAAGTATTCGCCTTTCGGTATTCATGGGTTTCACAGAACAAATCCACAGATGGTACGAGTACAACTGACAACCACATGCTAATAAATCCAATATACAGTGACCGCCTAAAGGTCCGCATAAATTCGATAAAAACGCTCCGACCCGTCGATTTTTATTTTAAGTTTCGCATTATTTCACATAAATTTTTGTATACAAGGTGGAACAAAAAAAAAGATATGACGTCATCGGTCGTTTTTTTAAATGGAATGCTATATTTTTTATTGCATTTATGAAATATAGGCAAAATTCCAAGCAAGTTTCGTATAACACACCTTATCTCAAAACTCAACTGTTTCAGAAATATTTACATTTAACCAACAAGAAAGCATGTAAGTACGTCTATTTACAAATTAAAATAAAATGGAGGATAAAATGTTATAAACTGTGAAAACTCTTATTAATGTATCAAGTGTTCAAACTGATCCCCATTTACTTCTTGGCAGAAAGCAAGACGGTTTACAAACTCATGTAAAACACTATCAATTATTTCGGGTGATATACGTCTAATTTCATATCTAATTCTATTTTTCAAATCTTCTACGTTGTTTGGCTTCTCAATATAAACTTTACTTTTCAGGTACCCCCATAGAAAATAGTCACAGGGATTTAGGTTTGGTGACCTGGCCGGCCACTATATTGGCCCTCTTCGTCCTATCCATCTTCCTGGGAACACTGTATCCAAGTAATTACGGACATCTCGAAAGAAATTTGGCCGTCTTGCTCGTAAAACCACAAATTGAAGAAAATTCAAATAGCATTGTCCTGTTATGTATTCTTCGAAAAAGTATGGCCCTATTACTTTATTTTCCACGATACCAGCCCAAACATTAATAGATTTACGGTACTGTGTATGAGCCTCAGTTGCCCAGTGTGGATTTGACACTAACCAGTACCGACAATTTTGCCAATTTACGACACCGTTTAAACAAGAAGTTGCTTCATCCGAAAACAAAACTCGTAACACAAACTGACGGTTATTATTGCAAAAGTTCATCATTTGCTCGCAAAATTGGTTTCCTCCATCAGGATCGTCCTCGTTTAATTCAAATTCAAATTCAAAAACTTTTTATTTATCCCAAAATAAATTACACCTCATTTTTAAATATAACAATAATCTCGGTTGATGATAAATAAAGGACTACCCTGCGATTAATAAACCGATTCACAAGTCTGGAACTTATTTTCAGAAATGTGTAGAGCGCCCCAAAAACTAAAACCTATAAAAAACTAAAACCTAAAGAAAAAAAAAATCACTATTTATACTTAACAATAAAGTTAATAATTTTCAGTTTATGACAATAATTTTGGTATCCGGTCAAGCACAAGAACCCCCCATAGGTCACTAGGAGAATAGCACTAATAATTCATTATTATTTATAAATTGGACTGACAGAGAACGCACAGATCTAGCCACAAATAGTCAGATAATTTCAACATTTTCTCACATTTTCATTAAATTGTACGTTGCTCTTGCAAAAGTTTATTTTTAATGTGTTTTGAAAATGTAGATATTGCTAAAGTTTTTTTTTCAATTGGAATATTGTTCCATATTTGAGGTGCAACAAAAGCAAAGGATTTTTGGAAATTTGCAGAACGGTGTTGCGGTACAAGAAAATTGCCAGTATAGCGAGTTTGGTGATAGTGATCTCTAGATATGAAAAGTTGATATAAATATGGCGGTTGCTTGGATTTTAAAACTCTATAAATAAAATTGATTAAATGTAGCGTACGTCGATTAGCCATAGATAATATTGAGTGTTTATTTAAGTGTGGAGTAATATGATCTCTATGCGAAATATTATATGAAAATCGCAAACACGCATTTTCTGAATAACTTCTGAATAGATTTAGAAATTCTGTTAGTCAAAGAGCTGTGATAAATGATGTCACCATAATCCAACAAAGATAAAACAAGAGAGTTACATAAATAGTATTTTGTTGTTGAGGGTAAAAATCTGTTTACTTGATATATTTTCTTCAATCTTAAATAGGCAATGCAAAGTTTCTTTTTTATATGCGTTTCGAAAGTTAATATTGTGTCAAGGTAAACACCTAAATTCTTGACTTCTGTGACAACAGGCAACCTTTCATTATCTATCATAATATTTAAATGTTGATTAATATTTGCTATTCTGGCTTTGTTCTCTCCCAACAATATTACACATGATTTTGCAGCATTTAGCTTAAGATTATGATTATTTGCAAAACTTGATAAGATTCAAAGAATTTTACAGCTTCCTGAGAAAAACCAAAATGGTGAAGCTTAGCCAACAACATCCGGTGACACAGTGTGTAAAGGCCTTACTGAAGTCTAATAGGCAGAGGCACGTGATTTCTTTCCGATCCTGATCAAGCCTTACATCATTCACCAAGTTAATTAGGCAGGTACTAGTGCTAAAATTTTTTCTAAATCCAGATTGGCTAGGCGGAATTATTTTTTTAGATTCGACAAATGAAACAATCTGTTGATAAATGTGCTTTTCCAAAATTTTTGATATAGCCGGCAAAATACTTATGGGTCGAAGATCTTTAAAGTCTCCTGGATTTGAAACTTTTGGTAATGGTGGAAATTTGGAAATTTGGTATGGTAATTCGTGTATTAGTCTAATTTTATAAGGGTGGTATTCATTTGCTTTTAAGATGCGTCTTATAGACGTTCCGGCTATATTATTATCAACTGAAATTTGTGAAGTTGCATTGTTTGAATTTTCTTCGACGGAGAGCAGAACGTTTAATTTTGTTTCTTCAGAAATTTTTGGACGACCTGATCTTGGCAAATCCCTAACATGACGTGAAGTTATGAATTTGTGCTCTATTCTACTAACTGTTGAGAAATAGGATGGTTTGGGTATTTGGCATTAAACAGTTCACTTACTTCTTTTTGCGTGCGCACTTGTTAAATTAGCCATAATTTATTCTGATAAAAACTATTAATTTTCGAACTGACAGTGACATTCGAAAATGGAGATTCTTTACAAGTGCAACCATGGAAATAGAAACAATTGGCGGTGTTTATAACATTACTTTTATCCTCGATTTTACCTTAATTTGTAAATAGACGTACTTATTTGTTTTCTTGTTATTTAAATGTAAATATTTCGGAAACAGTTGAGTTTTAAGATAAGATATGTTATACGAAACTTGCTTGGAATTTCGCCTATATTTCATAAATGCAACAAAAAATATAGCCTTCCATTTAAAAAAATGACCGATGACGTCATATCTTTTTTTTTGTTCCACCTTGTATACAAAAATTTATGTGAAATAATGCGCAATTTAAAAATCGACGGGTCCGAGGGTTTTCTCAAAAAATCATGTCTCTAATTTTTATCAAATTAAAAACTTTAGGCGGTCACTGTATACTTGTTGTCTCCTAATATAACTAATATTCTTTCTTTTAGTTAGGACCTAACAAGCGTATAAAATGACCTCTCGCATCTTCAAAGCCCACGGGAAGTTTTGCACAAGCCACCCCTGGGAGGTGATAGTTGCAACCCTTACCCTCGCAGCTTGTATGATAACTGTGGAACAACAAAACCCACTTCCACCCTCGAAACCTGACGCAGTTAAATCGTGCAGGGGATGCATTCAAGAGGTAAGAAATCTGACAATGCTGACCTTTTAAGATATAAAATTTCTTTGTGTAAGGCGGCACCCGGTTATTTACTACCAGAATTTAATGAGTGAGCAATAAAATTTGATACCCCGCCACATTAAAAGGACACCTCGGGAATGAAAAAAAAGCCGCGGCACGCGCTTCTTGAAACTTTAAGCCTTTTTATGGTTTTGATTATTCAGCAGTTGGAGATTAAGGAACCTTGTTGTTGTATCTGCTGATTAATATTTTTATGAAATCTTAAAGGCGTTTCTTATAAGAAGGTTTTTTTGTGGCTCAAGAAGTTTTTGAGTTTGAGGCCATTTTAATCAGTTGTACACTGTGTTTGATTAATAAATAAAATACACTACTTGTATTCAGAGTCTAATAATAAATTAAAAAAGAGTTCTTAAGAAAACATAGATAATATATATTGCGTATCGTTTTTTCGAATAGTGTAATTGTTTTGACAACGTCTTAAGGCCTGATGATGGCCTACGGCCGAAAGCGCTCGTCAGCAATTTTTAAATTTATTATACGCTTAATAGAAGTAGTGTGTTTTATTTATTAGAGGCCATTTTGTCAGCATACGTTAAAAGATGAATATGTCCAGCCAATGACAGCATTCCGGCACTACAGAGGCGTAGCTTGCGTGCCGCTAAAATTCAAAATACGAATTTTTCGATGCCTGTAGTTAAACAGCGAGATTTGGCATCTCTGACCTATATATTTGCTAATATAGGACTTTGTTTTGTTAGGCATTTATATTTTAGATCGAAAAAGAAATCGTCTTTTAACGTATGCTCATTTTCAAGAGAAACCTAATTGGAAGCTAAAACCTATTAGCGCACATTTTTGGAAAATACTCTCATATTTATTTGAGAGTGGTTTTAAGGGTGAAAACATTATTTTGGGTTAAGGATTGGGGTAGTTTTGGTTGGGGCATTTTCTTGCTAATTGGCTTGGCAAATTTTCTGTATTTTTACGAATATTTACCCGATATAATTGGAATATTCTTAAACGGGCTTTAGTAAAAGGATTTCTTTCATAATAATTTTAATTTTGTATCTCAAAAACTGTCTGGATTTTAGAGGCAATTTTGTCAATCAAGATCAAGATTTGTATTCATTATATTGCGATAATTTTTAGATATAACCTAAAGGCCACTAAAAAAATTTTTATTTAATTTTTTTTTAACATTAATATAGAGTTCTTGAGGACTGTTTTAAGGGTAAACTCACAAATTTTTAATGTTTATTTATATATCCTTGTGTGTGTGTTTTTTTTTTACAACTTTGTAACAATTTCCTCTAAGATATAAAAAATTTCTCTGAGAGCTTGAGAAACATGAAAAACTATTGCAAATGCCTGTGAGATATGAATACTTCCCTTAAACGCCTACAGTAGAATGAGAAATTTTATATTTTGTAATGTCACTTATTGATAATGATGATGCTGCAATTCTTTACTATCAAATACTGAAATGATAGAGAAAAGTCAGTCTTGGTTTTCGAGATACTTGAAAGATTCTCAGCGTGTGTTCATAGGTTCTGCAAGCTCTAAGTACGGTGCAGTGCATGACAGTATATGACAATAATCTAGCAAATTTTAATATACAGGTTTAGGTTTGCCCACGACACGTCTATTTTGTAGCACAGATCTCTCAACAAGTCTCTTCACTCTTCTATGTCTACTGACCTGGAAAAAATTACAATTTAGTTTCACTCCAATTTTCATTGAACTCAAATAAAACCAAGGTAATAAAAAAAACTGTTTTGAAGCTTCCATCAACTACGATTGAAAAAATTATAGTATGAGACAAGATATTAGGGTTTTTATACAAAGAAAGCATAAACTATTGAATTATGGAAGTGCCTGTACTCATAGATTAGTGAGTATTTTGGCCTCTAGGGCACAGAACCATGTGATTATTGAGTTAAAAGCTGCTTTGAAGCCCCCTTTAACTAAGATTGAAGAAATCATTCAAATCATTACAGTATGAGTCAAGATATTAGGGTTTTGGTACAAGAAGAGCATACACTATTGAAGTGTTTTTACAGAAGTGCCTGTACTCATTGATCAATGAATATTTTGGCTTCTAGGGTCTGAATCATGGGATTATTAACTTAGAAGCTGCTTTGAAACCCCTTTCAACTAAGATTAAAAAGATCATTAAAGTCATTAAAAAATGAGTCAAGATATTAAGGTTTTTGTGTAAGAAGAACATAAACTATTGAAATATCTCTTATAGGAATACCTTTACTCATATGTCAATGAATATTTTGGGTTCTAGGGCACGGAACCATGTGATTATTGAGTTGGAAGCTGCTTTGAAGCATCCCTCAATTAAGATTGAAGAACTCATTCAAATCATTACAGTATGAGTCAAGATATTAGGGTTTTTATACAAAGAGAGCATGAAGATGATGACAATTGAAGCATTTCTTATGGGAGTGCCTGTACTCATAGATCAGTGAATATTTTGGCTTCTATGGCTCAAAATCAGCGTAATTAATTACTATAGCCCAAGATTCTTTGATCATTTGCTTATAAAAATTTCCAAAATTAAAAAATACAGAGAAATATTACCGGAGTAATTGTTGGAATCCTGTATATTCCAACAGGTTATGGGCCCAGGAGCGCAAAACACTTGATTTGGTTTATTTTTAAGTTTGTTTAGTCGTGCCGTTGCGTCGTTAAAAAATATAATGGCGAGTAATCGGTTCGGCAGTTGATAAACTGAAAGGGCGTGAAAATTATTCGGTGTGGAAGTTCCAAATGAGTGCGTTATTAAAGTTAGACTGACTTTGGAACTGTGTTACTGGAGAATGGGCTGCGGATGCTGATAGTGCGGCTAAAGCGCGACGTGAGGAGAAAGCCTTGTCAAAATTAATTCTTTCTCTGGATAAGTCGACGTTTCCGCACGTGATGCAAGCCGAAATCCGCTAAGGATGCATGGAGTGCCCTTGAAGACAAGGCTAGAAAACTTTAGCACCATGGAGAGCTACGTAAATGAAATAATGGCTCTTTCCCAGCAACTGATCTCCATTGGGAAACCATTGGATGACGAATTCTTAGGAGTTATAATGTTGCAGGGACTGACTGAAGAGTACAAGCCTATGGTTATGGCCCTTGAAAATTCGGGTGTAGATATAACCTCGGACTTTGTAAAGACCAAATTACTTCAGGACAAAAAGTGGCAAAATGGCAAACTAAACGGGGACAGTGCTTTAGTTTCCAGGAAATTTAAGAACCCCCATGGTGCTGGAGTTTATTTGCTGCTGCTCTGGGTGTTAATATGAATGGCTCGTCATGGTACGTGGACAGTGGCGCGTCATCTCACATGACAGGGAATCGTGGTCTGCTAAAGGACATTACCGATTTGCACTCAGGACAGGAAATAATTGTTGCAAATGACTCTCGAAACTGTGTGTCAGTGGTACCGGTAAAAGTGTCGTGAAACTAGAGCAAGATGGCAGAGAAATGGACATACAAGGAGTTAAATATGTTCCAGAACTTTCTGTAAATTTGTGAACTCTATGGTTTCAAAGGGATACTGTGTTTATTTTGACTCTGAGGGATGCAAAATAGTTGTCTCGCGGAGCCCGTTTTATAATCATTACATATTATCGATTAATTTCGTTCTTTAAATAAATAGCTTAAATAAATTAATATTGGTGTTTTCATTGCGTCCTGAATCCTGTATATTCCAACAGTAATGTTAGCAACGGAATACGAGCAACAGCACTTGCCGGCCCACGAAGACACGCGCGATGTCGGAGCGGTGCTTATGAAAACTGATAGTTTACTCAACACAATCATGCAAAAATTTATGTGCATTATAACTTCCATTAAATGCATTTTCTCAATGCAAAAAAATCCCTTTTAACTGATTTTATGTTGGCACAATTAATAAAATTATCTATGTGAAATTAAATCCAAATAAAATTATTTTAAAATCGATATAAGACGTTTAATATTTAAAGATTATAAAACACACCGGTATTATGGTTGAAATTTTAAGATTTTTTTAGGGATGACAACTCAATATCTATACTTACTTATTATATTATTATGAAAATGTAAATACGTTAATTATTCTCCGAGTTTTTGTACAATTTTATTAGTATTCTGTAGTTAAAGTTGATTCGTACGGTTTCTTTAGGGTTCTACTTACGTTTGGTTTATTATTTTTATCTATAGTGTTTAGTTTTTAAGTAGTTCATCTTGTTCGAGAGCCCCATTTTGGCCCCAATTTAGGTTATTTAGGTTATATTATTGTAAATCCCCGTAGTTCTAATTTTCTAGAATTTGTATACTTGCTTGCTTTGACTGTCAGTATTCTCCTAAAATTATTGGTCTCTTTGAGCAAAAACAATGAAGATAATTCTAAATATTTTGAAACTGTTCCATCGGGTTTTAAAAAGGACGCGCTTCGTGACAATTCATTCAGTTTTAATTGAGGAGCAGACTTTCTAGATGCATTTTGTCCATTTTTTGTAATTTTGGCAAATAAGCAAAAACTGCTACGTGTCTGGCAAGAAATTTATCGAAAATATGATATACCCAAAAAATCATCAAAAATTATGCAAATGATGTACTTACATGCAGACAATCTGGTATTGATTATATCCTAAAAAACTTTGAAAAACTGTAGGACATACTGCATTTAGTTTCTCAACCTTGGACAAATTCCATTTTGTTTGTCTATACAAAGCGGCATGAATAAGTATAGCAAGGATATGAAAAAAACGTAAGTAGGTTTATAAGATCAGTATTTTATTTTTGATATACAAAATATTTTTAAATGTCATAGAGGTCCCCGTCGTCATCATTATTGCAATCACATAGCATGTCACCTTCTTCGCTAGCATTATCAACCTCAGTTTCATCTTGATTCACTTGATTCTCATTTTGTTCATGGTTATTAGAGAGAATAGGTTGGAACCATGTTAACTCAGGATCATTAATCCAATTTGCCCCTGATAGTTCCACCAAAAGTTTTGAGAGGCTCTGGAGTTTTTTTGTTTTAAGATCATTTTGAAGCATTACAACAGGTAGCTGTAAAGTCGAAAGCTTTTTTCCGCGTTTTAATAACGTTTGAAATTGCTTGGATGGATCGTCATTTCTGTAGAACAACTCGGTCTTAAGCAAAATATCGCTGTTGTTTTGTGATCTCTTAATAATAATCCGTTTGGCCGCACTGATCCCTTCAATTTTCTTTAAAGAGGTTAACGCAGTTTTTATATCGTAAACAACCCAGTCCTTACCAAGTTGTCTAACGTCTCCCTTCTTGGATGATATTTTGTAGGTGTTTTTATTGTACTCTAGGATCGTGTAACTTTTTTTATTTGCCCGAAAACACGATCCGCTGGCAAATACGAATGGCCGCGTACCGGAAAGGTAAGACTTACCTGACATTACTTTTACGCTCTTTAGACGTAAGATTTTTTTTCCTTTTTCTACTACCACGATCCGTACCACCAACTATATGATCCTCTGTCACAGGGAAATCCATTATTTTAAATTTATTCCGTAAAAAACAAAGAACTTGAAAGTACTCAAAATAAACACTTCTAACCGCAACAAGTGTAACGACAAACAAATGGCAATAAGTCCACGGTGCAAGGACAAACTTCTGTTAGTTTGTTTACTGGTAATGGACATATACCATATAGAAAGTCCAAGGTATTTTCATTATTTAATTTGCATGGGACAAAGTGCATTTCGAACGTCTTTTGTGGCATAATACTGTAGCAAAGTGTATATAGTTTGCAACGCCATCTTTGGTTGAAAATTTAAAAAAAAAGGACAAAATGCATATGGAAAGTCTGCTCCACAATTGTTTAGTCAATTTTTACCTTGGAAACAATTAAACGACAGTCAAGGCGAGTTAGGTTAGTGTTTTTTTGACGTTGACATTTACAATTGACTTTCAATATATGCCATTTAAAAAAGTCGACGTATTTTAAAAAGCTAAAGTAATTTTACTATGATAAAAGAATAAACCAAATTCGGTATTTTCGACAATTGGAGAGTAAAAAAACACCGTTACTAGGAGTGAAAAAATATAATTTTTTGAAGGATGTTACTACAATGTCCGTAGATACTTACTGTATATGCCTTTTAAAAACGTATTTTAAAAAACTATATTTTTTTTTACTAGGATAAAAGAAGAGTACAAATTCGGTAGACGGCGTTTTTTTACCCTCCAATTGTCTAATATACCGAATTTGGTCTTTTCTTCTAACATAGTTAAAAATTATAGTTTTTTAAAATTCGTCGGCTTTCTCAAACGGTATATCGAGTAAGTTAGTAGAAATATTGAGTTATCATCCCTAAAAAAGATCTTCAAATTTCGATCATAACAACGGTGTTTTTTTGCTTTTTAAATATTAAACGTTTTATATCGATTTTAAAATAATTTTTTTCCGATTAAATTTTACATGATTTTTTTCATTGTGCCGACATAACAAAACCAGTAAAAAGGAATTTTTGCGTTGAGAAAATGCATCTAATGGATGTTATAATGCACGTAAATTTTTGCATGTGTTCAGTAAACTATCAATTTTCATAAGCGCCGCTTCGACATCGCGCGCGTCCTCGTGAGCCGCCAACCGCCGTTGCTAACATTACTCCGGTAGAAATATTATCCTCTTTTAAATCACATTGCGTATTAACTTCTTTTATTGACAAATTTTTCATGTTCTTCAATAATTGACTTTCAAGTAATTTCTCTGAAATTATTTTTGATATCTTTCAGGCATTTCAAGTAATTTCTCATTTTAGGCATTTATTTCTCTCAGGCATTTGAAATGATTTTTCATGTTTTTAAAGCTCTCAGAACAATTTTTTATATTTTACAGGAATTTGTTACAAAAAAAATATATAAATATGTTATCACCACTGGACGACAAGAACCAGGCAAAATCTTTAAAACCATTAGGAACCCATAAATAAGATGACTATTTCTTTGGGTATCGGGTTACACAAATGGATCTAGGGCAACTTGAACCCAAATGAGGGGCACTTGGGTTTTGGCCTGAAAAGCGTGCACTTGTCGGATACAGAACCCTATTTTAGCTTAATTTAGTCGTTTGCGTTTATATTAATATTTTTATTCTTTTATTCTCTTCTGTCTTAATCTGATTTCCGTGTGTTATTTAGAAATCGTTCTAATTATTTTTGAGTTTTACAAATAAATGTTAAGAGTTTGTGAGAGGTTCCCTTTTAGCCTCGCTTGACTATTCTGAGGAGCCACCACTATAGAGTCCCGTTTTAGCTCTTAAATTAATCATCAAGAACTCCTCTAAGTTAATATTAAAAAACTAAATGAAAAATACTTTTAGTTGCATTTCAATGAATAAAAATCTTGATCTTGTCTGATCTTAGTTGACGAAATTCGATTAAGAAAGACGATTAATTTCCCCTGTGCCACCTTTGGATGCTAGGTTAAGGAGCACTAATAGATATTTTTGGGAATAACTCAGAAATATTCAAATTTCTTATAAAAAATTTTAAAAAAATGTGGCAACATCGATTTCCACTTAAGTGATATATTTAGAATCAAAAAAGGGATAAAAAAAATATTTATATACGCATCGTTGAAAATTCATAATCGAGGTCCCAATTATAGAGTCTTCATTGCCCTCATGTCAAGTCAAGTGTAATGGATGACCGCGATAGTACGAAAAGGGATAATATAGGCCGCATAATTTTGATAAATATTAAATATTATACGGCCATATGGTTTAATCTGAGATTTAAAGGCAGCAGATGATTCTTGACTGGGTAATTTAATAACGTTTTCTCAGAAGCGATGGTTAAGTGGGTGGGTTACACCGATTACTAATGCTCTAGTTTTTGACGTTGAAAAATACAGATAAAAGAGATAAGGGTACATAATCTCGGAAATTAAGACGGTTTTTTTTTTAAGTTTTAATTTGTTCATGTCCATCGTGACCTGCACCGAATTAAGTGTGTTTACATGCCTGAAAAACGAATCGGTCTTCAAGTAATTGCGCCCCGCATAAATAAAATATTGTTTATTATCTTTCGGTTGTTTTACGACCGGGGCGCGTATTTAAAACGTCATAAATTCCACGTCGTAAATTCCCGACATTTTTTCGTGGAATTTTACTGTGGCGCCCATTTTCACATTTAAATATCACTTAGTGACCATTTTAAACAAGAACGCCGTTTATAGCCCGTCGTATATGTGTAATTTAAATCGTTCAAATGAAATTCCCTTTACTGTGAAATTTTGTCTAGCCAAGGAAATGTCGAAAATGGCAAATATTTTCTTGATATTTAACAAAAAAAAACAGTGATTTTTACAGGAACCTGGAATATTGCAGCTTTTTTAGCAGAAACCTGTAAAAACAATATTTTCAGCCAGTTAATATGGTAGAAATCTGTACTATTAGGGATTCCTTAATAGACATCTGTAATAGTACACTTTTTTTACCAGAAATCTGGATCGTTATAGATTTCTTAAATGACTTTTTTACCAGATTTTAATATGACATTTTTTAAACAGAAATCTGCATTGTTAGAGATTTCTCAATAGAAATCTGTAATAGTATAGATTTGTTTAGCAGAAATCTAGATCATTAGAGATTCCTTGACAGAAACCTGTAAAAACACATTTTTTTGCCAGTTTTTAACCTTAAAATTGCATTTTTTTAAAACAGAATTGTTAGAGAATTCTGTAATAAAATCCATGGATTCCTCCAAGTTGTCCATGTTATATTCTAATACGATAAAGTGTCTCACAAAACACATAACTTAAGCCTCAATTTCACGTTTACTGGGGACACTCCCTTATCAGACTTACATCAACAATATTACAAATAAAAAATCAATAAAAATATGAATAGGTCCAAACATCCTCTGGAAAAATGTTAAAGAAATTTTAAGTTTAATTTTATTTAAATAAAACCAGCAAACCTCAGACCATTAATATAAGTGTTTTAGCAGATAAAGTAATTTTTGATAAAAAAAGATATAGCAGAGGTATTTGTTAATAACCTTGCAAATATTGGAAAAGAGATGGCGAATAAAATACAACCGTATAACGCCTAAGAACCAAAAAATCCAAATTCCCTACTCCTTGAAGAGTGGAAAACAGCTTGGTCTGGATATTCTTAACCAATTTCCAGTTACATATTTATATTGCTAAACCCCTTACATATTTAATAAACAAATCCCTTTCTGAAGTGACCTTTCCACAGGTTCTTAAAAAAGCACTATAATTATACACTTCATACAGGTGATTCGGAATTATATGCCAATTTCTATATTAGGTGAAATATTTGAAAAAATATTTTATACATTCTTAACAAAATTAAAATTTGTATCTAAAAAAACGTATCTACAGAAGATGCTTTGGCAAATTTAACAGGAATCTTGTATTCTTCGGTAGATAGGTAGAAGGTTCTCTGTGTTTTTTTAGACTTGGTCAAAGCCTTTGATATGGTCGATTACACAATGTTATTAATCATTTTAAAAACAAATCAAATTAAGGCAATTTTTTAAAGCAGATATCTGTATCATTATAGATCCCTTAACAGAAACCTGTAAAACGATAGATGGTATTAGTAGAAACCTGTATTTCAATACTATAAATTTTAGAACATTCCTGTAATATTTTAGTTTTTTCACCTTTAAATACGATTGAATTTCAAATCTTAACAGTATGAGACCAGATATTAGGATTTTCGTGCAAGGAGAGCATGAACTATTAAAGTATTTCTATAGGAGTGCCTGTGTGTACTCATTGATTAGTGAATATTCTGGCTTCTAGAGCTCAGACTCATGGGATTATAAAGTTAGAAGCTGCTCTGAAGCCCCCTTCAACTAAGATTGAAGAAATCATTAAAATCATTACAATACGAGTCAAGATATTAGGGTTTTTGTGCAAGGAGAGCATGAACTATGGAAGTATCTCTGATAGGAATACCTGTACTCATATATCAATGAATATTTTGGCTTCTAGGACACAGAATCATGTGATTATTGAGCCGGAAGCTGCTTTGAAGCCCCCTTCAACTAAGATTGAAGAAATCATTAAAATCATTACAATACGAGTCAAGTTATTAGGGTTTTTGTGCAAGGAGAGCATGAATTATTGAAGTATTTTTATAAGAGTGCATGCACTTATAAATCTGTGAATATTTTGGCTTCTAGGGCTCAAAATCATTGTATTTAATTACCATTTGCTTAAAAAAATTTCCAAAATTTCAAGAAAAAAAAAATCAAAACCCAAAAAAATGGTTGCGATGCCACCCGGTAGATATTTCATTGAAAGAAATATCTTATTTTAGGATACATGGCGTATTAACCTCTTTCTTTGACAAGAATTTTTTCATGTTCTTCAATAATTGATTTTCCATTATTTTATCAATATCTCTCAGGCATTTGAAATAATTTTTCATGTTTTTAAAGTTCTGAGAACAATTTTTTATATATCTTACAGGAATCTGTTACAAACAAAAAAACACAAAAAAAGATGCCTATTAAACTATAGATTGTATTAGTAGAACCCTGTATTTCAATAGTATATAGTATTTAAGTTTTTTTCACTTAGCGTCATAGTTTAAACAGAGATGGCCAGATAGGGTCGCTTTTGCTGATTATCACCCTAAAAGTAAAAATTATTTTTTGTAATCTTTGATCAAAAAATACTAGCCGAATTAAAACATTACTTTTCTTTTAGGCTGAATACAATGCAGCTGACTTAATAGTGATGACAATAATCCGAAGCTTAGCAGTGCTTTACTGCTACTACCAATTCCGAAAGTTACACAGACTGGGCTCCAAATACATCCTAGGTAAGTGTATATTCTGATTTAATTACTGAAAAAATTCAATTAAAATTGTGGCCCGCCAGGCGCGTCCAAATCAAGAAAGTAAAGTGAAAAGCTTATGAAGACCGTGAACTTATCCTACAATGTGTTATTATAACGAGAGAAAGTTTTATGTCATATGAAACAGTCTGCCGTAATTTCCACTTTATGTAACATTCGGCGGTACACCGGCCACCACATGCATTTAACAGGGGGATTACACCGAGAGTAATACCAGTTTTTCCAACCTTGGTTCTAATTTATTATGGCGACATAGTCGTGGCAGTTACCTGTCAGATTCGTTTTTGCAAGGAGATTATTAAAATTTGAATTTTAAATCAAAAATCTCGTCTCTATAGACCTCCCACTGAGACCCTAACTTTAGATATTGTTTTCGTTTTAGGTATAGCAGGGCTGTTTACCGTATTTTCGAGCTTCATATTTTCCACCACTGTATTGAATATCCTGAGGATTAACGTTAGTGATTTAAAGTAAGTTTGCTATTTATGCGTTATTCTAATTTAGCAATTAAGTGATATGATGGCGAATGGGTGCCATCTAGGTGATGATAGCACAATTGTTCAGGGAAGATATTATCAATGTTCTAGCAATATTCAGAATGTCCAAATTTCCGCCCAATTTGAAGCTTTGCAAAGCGAGCATTTTTGAGGATAAAATAAATATATTTTATTTTTTTAAATTAATGTAGAGGGATTCTTAAGGATGGATTTGAGGATAAACATGTGACTCTACGTTAAACATTTGTCGCTTTTTTCATATTTTTTTCTGCACATTTTAGAATCATCAAAAATAATTTTTTCTCAATAATTTCTTATAAGAAAATGTCTTGTACCTCAAATATTTCCTGACTTAAAAGCTATTTTGTCAACCAAGGTCCAAGAACAATTAAATTTGGAACTTATATTATAACCTCCAAATTTGTATTCATTAGTACACTAAGAATTTTCACCAAAATAGAGGGATTTTTGATGATGGGTTTAAGAGTAAAAAGGTGGTTGAAGTATGGCTGCCAATTTATAAAAAAACGTCTGTAAATATTAGATTTTAATAGAACAGAGGTAAAAAATAGGTATTCAGTAAATGTTCCTGGAATAATGTATGCTATTAGAATATATAGTTTTCCCCTTACTGGTTATAATAAAATAGTAATAGGAGAGGGTAGAATTTATTTAATCAAAACTATACATTATCCACACCAAACAGCTAAATCCTGTAAAAACATTGTACGTATCCAAACATTATCTGTATAGTAAATAGTGTCAAGAGCTCTCTAAAATTCCCACAATACTCCAAACAAAACTTCAACAAATTCCTGACATTTTACAGAGACGCGCTGTTTTTCTTCCTGCTGTTAATCGACCTGTCGAAAGCAGGAATGTTGGCCCAATTCGCATTGAATGCCAAAAACCAAGCAGAAGTGAAGAGTAATATCGCGAAAGGACTGGCAGTTTTGGGGCCTACGATCACGTTGGACACCATTGTTGAAACTTTGGTTATTGGTGTTGGTACATTGTCAGGTAATATTAAAAAGCCGCGATTTTTTGCCGACCAACACTAATAGTAATAAATATTTTTATTACAACATGGTTTTTCTTTTTTCATGACTTTCGTGGCTGATAAAGCAATAACCGCGTCGCACACGTGTGCATATTTTTTTTTATTGCCTTGTCACACATTTTTCTATTTATCTTATAATTGCACTAAATTATAATTTTTGTTTTAAATTTAAAAAAAACCTTCTTGAAGACCGATTAAGAAGGGTGAGTAACCATAATATTCTCTTAAATGCCTTTACCCAGTGCCTCCACCAATATGTTTGATTTTAAAAGTGCCTTAATTTTTTTTCAATATTCCAATAAATATTGTTGTAGCTGAACCTTTACACTAACTGATTGACTTTTATTATAATTCAATTTTTCAAATGATTTTGGTCAATAAAACGTCGAAAACAAACACTGAACGCGTATCGTGTGTAATTGCACCGTAATTAAAAACCTTTTGTAAGTTTGACCCCTACGTTTCCTTTTTGTTAGTTCAAAGTGAAATTTTATCGTAAAAATGTAATAAAAAATATATACGTAGTTGCATTCTTCTGTTGGTTGGCCAATAAAAATATAATTCGACTTTTTGTTTAAATAATTACATTACATAACGGATATTTTATATGTCTGTCATAATAGTAGCAAACTGTTATTTATAGGGGTTCAAAGATTGGAGATCTTGTCTTGGTTCGCCTGCCTTTCGGTACTTGTCAACTATGTCGTGTTTATGACCTTCTATCCTGCTTGCTTATCACTAATATTGGAGGTAAGATCACATCTTAATACCTAATATTCGTTTTAAAATGTTTGATTTGTTAGCTTTCTCGTTCTAAAAACTTTTGCAAAGCCAAAGATTCCTGGATAATATTCGCTTTTAAAGAGGAGGACCACAAATCAAATCCTGTACTGCAGAGAGTTAAACTGATTATGTCAGTTGGTTTAATGCTAGTACATGTTCATAGGTAAGTTATTTTTAATTCACTAAACATTTTTCAAAGAGTCTGGAGTGATTAGCATAAATGTAAATTATTTCTTTTCACTGTTTTTCTATTGCGGTTAATGATTTTACTCTGAGATAAGGTATTTTCAATCTTCCATTTTTAGTCGTTGGCCATTTAAAGACAGTGAAGTTTATACTATCGAACCGCTTGTTCAGCAATCATTAAATAAAACCGAAGAACAACCTAGTACTTTACACGGATATTTTGTTAGGTAAGTTATGATTATTTAATACTTACATTATTTTTAAATTTTAGCAAAATAACACTTACTGAGTTTGATTAAAATATCAATCTCATAAAAATTTTAACAAAATATGCAATAAAACTTAATTTTACTGCCTATATTAAAATTATTAATTTACCCAGAAACTGACTTACTTATCCAACAAAACAATGTACATAATAAAATATTCCATTCCTTACAGGTGGTTAACCCTCGGTGCAGATCACATCGTAATCTTAATCCTAGTTTCCACCCTTCTAATCAAATTAATTTTCTTTGAAAACAAAGAGCTCAAGAAGGAAGAGCCGCAACTCGAAACGATGCCGATGTTCAGTTTGGGCGGTAAGTGTTTAAAACATAAACCGTTTTTCCCTTTAAAATGTCAATGTCAAAAGTGTATTTAAAATTGGCGACAACCGATGGCAATCTCATGAATGAGAATGTGTTGCTTTGTGCCGCCATGAATGGTTTCAATTTGAATTTGTTTAACCTGAGACTAGCTCAACTTAACTGCGGTTTGACGATGTCAAGTTTATGACCTTCAAATTGATTTTTTATCAATGATTTAGGTTCACATGAACCAACTTTCGAGAACAAGGAGGTCCAAACCTCAACTCCTTGCGCCTCCGACGTAGATAGTTCCCCCGAAGATGAGATTCCTAAGCTCTGCAGAAGCCTTGAAGATTGCCTAAAGATCTACAACAACACTGATCTGGGTGCCACTTTGCTCACCGATGAAGAAATCATTTTGTTAATCAAAAACAGGCACATCGCAGGGTATCAGATCGAAAAGGCCGTTGATGACCCGGAGAGAGGCGTTGGCATTAGAAGGAAAATATTCGGTAATGACCTTCTGGCTGCCCCCAAGATACTTGATGGATTACCTTACAGGAATTATGACTATTCTTTGGTAAGCTAAAAAGACAATATCTAATTGGCATGTTAATATATGTCAAGAATATCTCATATCTCACTTGCATATGCTAGGCATATCTGTTGCATATATTTAATTCATATATGCCTGCAATATTTTTTCATCTTTTAAAATATATCCTGGCCATATTCAATTATTTATACAAGTCTTTGAAATGTGTCAATGTGAATATCTCAACAAATTTACGAGTTTAAGTTGAAGATCTAATAGGTATTGTATTGGAGCAGTAGATAATAATAATTTTTAAAATGTTATGTTAACTGCAAGAATTAAATATAGGTACTACCCTTCACAAAATAAATTTAAAAAATTAAATACATATATAGTTTATTAAAAAAGGTTTTATTGATTTTAAAACTTATGCCACTGGAATATCTAATAGATATGAAAAGCGAATATTCCCTGCAATATCTTTTAAATATATTCTAGGGATATTTCTTTTGCTTATACGATATTCGGCAATATTTATTGCAATATACAGGGTGTTCGAAAAATAGACGGAGATATTTCCATGGGTGATTTCTTGTAAAAAAATATGACAAAAAGTTTCTATAAACATGGGTCTGGAAATGCAGTTTTCAAGATACAGGGTGATACATTTTTTTTTTAAATATTAATTATTTTTCTAGGAGAACTGACACTTGTCAATATCAAACCTCCATGCAGAAATGATTTTTTGTTTTCCAAGGCACCGGTGATTTTTTTACCAAAAATTAATCCAGTGGCATGCAATAAAACTGTATTTATTTATTTTGTCAGAAACGAAGTGAGATAAGAAAAAAATACAAGAGGCGAAAAATTTGTATTTTTAAATGTTTAATCAAACAACACATTAAAGTTGAAAGAAAGGCAGTGGCGTAAATTTTTTTGCTTGCTTTTTAAGATGTCTCCCGGGACGCCACTGAACCTTATAATTTTAATCTAATTAAGGCTAAATTAGCCTCTTAATACAACAAGTAATACTGCCAAATTTCAAAAGAATCGAGTAAATATTTTTTTTAATACTAATATACAGAGTTTTTTTTTTAGAAGGAATCACCTATTGAAATATCTCCGTCTATTTTTCGAACACCCTGTATTTCATCAAATGAGATATAAGTGGCGTATTTCACAGATATTGGCTGCTATCTGTGATAATATCCAATTAGTCAGTTAACACTTTTCACAGGTCATGGGAGCTTGTTGCGAGAACGTTATAGGATACATGCCGATTCCAGTAGGTTATGCTGGACCCCTTCGTCTAGATGGACGTGAATTTTTTGTTCCTATGGCCACCACTGAGGGCTGCTTAGTGGCCAGCACCAATAGGGGATGCAGAGCATTAAAAGACACCGGCATTAATAGCAGCATTGTTGCTGACGGTATGACTCGTGGACCTGTTGTTAGATTTCCATCAGTCTTAAGAGCAAGGTAAGCAGTTTTGAATAATCGTCCTAATCAAACTTATTCCCTGAAATTCCTGTAAACATCTTAGTATTATCAAATCATAAAACAGTTTTACTTTTAATCAAAATGTGTCTAGAATAAGAAAGGACTCTTGGTTGGTGGTAAAACTGTTTTGTAATTTGAGTGTCACACCAAAGGTTCCACCTATAGGACTAGCTTAGTAGTATGAAATTTTTTTTACAGTAAAGCAATGCAATGGATTCAAGAACCTGAAAACTATGACAAAATTAAAGCTCGGTTTGACTCAAGTAGCAGATTCGCGAGACTCCAAAGGATAACCCTTAAAATAGCCGGAAGATTTTTGTTTCTGAGATTCGTTGCAACAACTGGAGACGCCATGGGCATGAACATGCTTTCGAAAGGAACCGAATTTTCACTGAAACTCGTCCAAGAAATATTCAAAGATATGGAAATCCTGAGTCTCAGTGGAAATTTCTGCACTGACAAAAAACCTGCTGCTATTAACTGGTAATATTGACCTTAAAACTAATTATTTACATATTTTAATGCTTGTTTTAATAAGGATCGAGGGTAGAGGAAAATCGGTGGTGTGCGAAGCAATAGTACCGGCGAAAATCGTAGCTAATGTACTTAAAACCAATGTTCATGCTCTTGTGGATGTGAACAACTCAAAGAACATGGTTGGTTCTGCAGTAGCAGGCAGCATTGGAGGGTTTAATGCGCATGCTGCCAATATAGTGACAGCCATTTTCTTAGCCACAGGACAAGATCCCGCCCAAAATGTCGGAAGCAGCAACTGTATGACTCTGATGGAACCTTGGGGGCCTGATGGAGATGACTTATACATTTCTTGTACTATGCCTTCAATCGAAATAGGTTAAATGACAAAACCCTCTAAATAAACATTTTAAAAAACTTCATAATATTTCTAGGTACAATTGGTGGAGGGACAATCTTGCCAGCCCAAGGTACATGCCTCAACATCTTAGGTGTCAAAGGATCCAATACAGCAGAACCAGGAGCAAATGCATGTCAATTAGCAAAAATAGTATGTGCAACGGTCCTAGCAGGTGAACTGTCACTTATGTCAGCTTTGGCAGCCGGACATTTGGTCAAAAGTCACATGAGACACAACAGGTCGACAGCTTTGTTACTCGCAGCATTTGATAGGAATAAGAATAACCTGCTGCCTCCTTGCAAGGATGTTGTTTGAAGTTATTAAAAGGATAAATTATGTATATTAGCGGTAGTTTTCTAATGAGATACCAACTTGCAGAGATGCCAAAGGTTCCTAAATGAGTTATTATGATATTTTGCAATGGGGTAAATTATTAGGTTTTTTAAATTCATCTGGGGTTGCTGAAAACAATCCCCAGTTTATAGGGAGAGATTTTGATTTAGTAGGGGATGATATATAAAAGGGTTTTTGTTCTGCAACTATATATATCAAAAAAACTGCTCAGAATTTACTTGTGGTCATAAAATTGTTAGAAATTTTAATGGAAAAATTATAGAAATGACATAACCCCTCTTACAGTTTAAGCACGACAGTGGAAAATTATTTACTTTTGTGCAAACCATTTTAAATGTAAATATTTATTATTATTAAGTTAATTTAATATACCTGTTAGTATTGTTTAGTGATAAAATGGGCAAAATAATTATTTCACAGATCAGTTACATATAATTTAATGATTATTTCTGTGATTTAATAGTACTGTATCTTATTGGGTACTTATAATGCATGTATGCTCTAGTTTTTAATAAAGGTTTTATAGTACCTATGAACTGAGTTTTTATATGCCAACCCCTTAAAACAAAAAAAAGCCAATGTATGGTTAAAAAAAAGATTTAATAAAAAAATAAAACATAAAAATAACAGTAAGGTTTCACAGGAATAATTACCAAAAATTACATCTTTTCATAAGTTTGTTCAAAAGGGCAACTCATGCATTTCTTAGTGTATGTATCTTCCTCCTCGTTGTAGCTCTCTGGTCCAAACTCATGCTCATGCACTGCTCCACTGGTCCTATCATACAAGCTGCTTCTCATACTCATTCTCAATTGCTTCATTTGTTTGTTGTACTTATTCACTTTTGACACAACTTTCTTATCTTCTCTGCGTTCTCTCTCTTCTTCCAATTTTTCAGTACTCCCCCACACTTCAAGTGCTCTTTCTTCAACTTGCAATTCCAAAAAGAGCTTCATCGTTCCCCAACGGACGTTGTGTGGGTTTTTTCTTTCAATGTACTTCAGCGGTGGCTCCCTTTTTGAAAAGTCGCAATCTTGGAGAAGGTATTTGGTTTTGGCATCAGTTTTTGTGATTAGTTTAAAGTCATTCTCCTCCCTAAAGCGAAATGAGTTAATATGACAAAAACCTTGGGAATGAATATTATTACTTGCATTGATCACAACATTTGCAGGTAAAATTATCAAAAAGCCAAGAGGTTGCAAACGGTTTTTTACAATTGAAGCACACTGGACGGTCTGGTTCTATTATAGCTGCCTCAGGCTCGGCTAAAGTTGGAAGTTCCTATTGAAATAAAAAATATAGTTTTGCATGTTTATTTTGCCCATATAGAATAGTTTTATGAAAGTATGTCAAGCCTAAATCAGAGTTCAAACTGAGTTATTGGAGAAAGAGTGGACTGACAGTGATAAGGTTCTTAAGTAATTTTTCATCTCTGTTTATGTACATGATAATAGTACTCAGACACCTGATTATGACTTTACCATAAACTGTGATATTGCATTAAGATGTATTAAGGATTACGAGATTTTAAAAAAACATTTCATTCTTCTGTTAGTCATAGTTGAGGTCAGATGGTAATCCACCATATGTGATAACTAAACTATTCAAATTCAAAAACTAGCTATATTATCACCAACAGAGTTGAGGAGACCTTGGTATGAGGTAAAACAATACTAAACAAATATAAATATCACAGAGTGCAGAACGTCGTTCTTGAGTATAAAAATTGAGCTCCAAAAATGGCTAACAAATATATGACATAGCTCAAGTTAAACTTCACAAGAGTATGATAAGCACTTTTTCGCTATGTCAGAGTTTAAACTATGAGAAATGAATTTAAGAGCATAACAACCAGAAGAAACCTTATTATCCACCTTGGTAATATGGTCTTGAAATTTAAGCCCATCATTAGTTATGAGACTGTACTTTCTAGAATGGTGCCTTAGAATAGACTCATTGTTCAAGACAATATTATCCATACAACACTTAAAAACTCAACACGTTTGTTTGCAAAGAATTAAAATAAAAATTATTTGCATATCATTTACTTCTTAATTGTTTCAAGATCAGTGCTCACAGACTTTTCGAGATCTCAAATTCCTCTCATGCCAAAAAATGGTGGTGCCATCAGCAAGCATTGTCACCTTGCCTTTTATTGCTAGGAGTGGTGGTCTGAAAACAGAACCCTGGGAAAATCCAGTGGAAACTTGCACTTCATCTTGAAGAACAATTGTCAAAGTTGACTTTCTGAACACGACCTGACAAATAGGATCTGAAGCATTCCAAGGATATGCCTCGAAAGCCAAATCTCTCTTGTTTTATGAAGACCTGGAGAGAAATCTACCATATGATGTTCCTATTTTTAAGGCGGGAGATATTAGCAATTACAGAGGGATTACAAAACAGTCAGTGCAAGAGAATTATTCTTGATAAATTCATAACATAGATCATGATCAATATATCATCTGGTGTCCCTCAAGATGGACACTGAGGTGCCCAGTGCTTTTCTTTTTGTTTGTTAATGACATAGAGCAGTGGACGATTACATCTTAACAATATCTGAAGTTTGCAGATGACATGAAAATATATAAGGTTATTACTTATGAATCTGGTGCAACCATTTTGCAGCAAAGCTTGGATAATTTCATTCATTGGTGTACTATAAATCTCCTCTTTCTTAATGTCAGTAAATGTTCTTGCATTAGTTTTTGTAGAAATCAATGCAGAATTGACACAGTCTACTTTGATAAGAACTTGAAAATGTTTACTCTGGTAATAAATTCACTTTCATCTTTAATCATTTTATACTGCTCTTTGGTAATATCTCAATTAGAGTATGCATCTGGGGTTTATTCTCCACTCTATGTTGTACAAGAACAAGTTCGGAGGTAATTCATAAACTTTTGTAATTTTAAATTTGGTTAACAACATCAATATGTAAAAGTTTTTATCTCAGAGAAGAAAAGTTAATAATGTCTCTTTTATTTATAAGACTATTTATGGTTTAATTAACTTGCCCAGTTTTGTCAGAGCAAGTGGCTTTTAATGTGCCAGTTTGTCTATTAAGAAGAAATGAAATATTTGAAGTTGGGTGGCAGGGTAGAAATTATAGAACACACAGTCCATTGGGTACCATTAAATCTTCTGAATCAACATTTATCTTTTGATACATTCAAGGTAGACTCAACAAATTTCAAAGCAATCTAATACATGTATCGAAGCAGGATAGTTGGATTATAACATTTGGTATGTGAATATTGTATTTTATATTTAACCATTTTTAACAAGTATTTAGATTGTTTAAATAAAATTTTCAAAGAGGTAGTCCTTTTTCTTGATAAATACCTAAATAAATCATATCAGTCACTACCCCCGATTCAGAGTCAGCATAAAATAGAGGATATTTTTTACTCTCTAGGGGTAAATTTTTCACTGTGTTCAGATACAGTTAAATTAAAACCAATTAAAAAAAATGGATCTTGGTTTTCCTGGAAAATTTTTTACAAAATCCTGCTCCTAACATACACCAATTGAACCAAGACTTATGAGACACTCTATATACTTATAATGGGGCAAGGTACATGCAGCTTTTGCTTGAAAGATTTGTTTTCCTTTCTAACTAAATATATTACTCACAGCAGTATCAGGCTCGGAAGTATTCTCCTCCAATAAAAACCCACCTCCCGTGTCCTTGTACTTGGTTGTTCCAATCTTGATTGTGTTGTTTTTATCAATTGAAACCACTTCCCTATAAAAAACCGATTTTAACAAAGTTATTAAGGGTTAACACTAGAAAACTAACGGTTTTGCATAGGGATGTTGGCAAAGTTTGCTGTTCTTCCTGGCAATGGCTTTTTGGCGGTTTTTTTCAATGCGATCTTTAAGGTATTTCGGAAGTTCTTCTTCAGTTTTATTGCTACTAGTTTCTCCTTGAGACATTTTATGATATTCACAACTGGGTTGTTAAAAATAATGACTATTTTGACTGTATCATGCAAATTGTTTTGAATTTGTTGTTGTTGTTAAGAATAATGAGTTTGTTGCTGTTGTTATAAATGACTTTTAGGGCAAGCAAATATTTGGTGGTTCTTGTGGTTGTATTATGGGTTTTAAGTAGTTTATTTTTTATCCCTTCTCGCTTCTATTTTGTCTTGTAAATGTTTCTGTATTTTATGGTTATGTTTGCCTATACCCTACAGTGTTGCCAGGTATTATTAATTTTTGCGCGCCATTTTTGACATGGAAATAAAGTTAGAGGGCGCCAATGCCACCAAAAAGCGGTTTTTTTCACTTTTCAGGGGCAAATAAATTCTTTTTTACTAGTAGTAGGTTTTTTTGTATGTCTCTAACTTTCTTCCTGCAGGTTTTACAAGCTTCTTGATGAATGAGACCAAAATTGTAGAGAAATTAAATTCTCTTCATTTCTTGCATAACTTTCGACCAAAGTATGAGAACAGGGACCATTTTTTTAAATTTTTAAATGCTATATTGACTATACAACGGTTCTGGGTGTTCTATTATATTATACCTAATGGTTTTTTTGTGAGTGAAAAATGTTTAATTAAAAACAATAGTTAAAGATACCTGATTAACATACAGACAAACCCAACCGTGGGAGGACCCGGCACTCGCACAAAAAACTAAATATTAACCATTAGTCCACCGAGATCCCACAAATCAATTTTTTTAAAACTTTTATGTAACCATGAGAATGTAAGCAACAAACGGAATTAACCGTCCGATTCCTCGATTTATGCTCTTCTAAAGTAATGGAAGTTTTAAACACACGGGTCTCTTTTTACCCAGTAAAACTTTTAGACATAGACATTCACTATTTTGAAAAATCACATCAGTTATTGATCATATATAAAAACAACCGTGTTTAAATACAAATATTTAATTAAAAAATATAGGTACAAAAACAAAATACTTTACTAGGAAAGTACCAGTTTAAATTAAAAGCGCCACCTTTAGGCGTCCGGCGCATGTCCGAATATTTTAAACGCCATTTCAAATTTAAATGCGCCACTTTGGCAACACTGATACACTTCAGTTTGACGTACTGATAAATTAAAACATTTTGACATTGACAGGCGGTTCCGTTGAAGTCCTAGTAGAGATGTTGCCAAGTTAAAAATTTCGTTAATACTATTGACTTACAGAGATGGCGCTTTTTAAGCAGTTAATTAAGAACGGTAAAAATGCATAAATCCATATTAAGCGGATTAAAAATAAAATTGCATATTATTACAATACCAAATAGGTACCTTTCTATGAACTTAATGCACTCTATTTGAATTTTTGAATGCTTAAGTTTGCCGTTTGAGTCCCATAAAATTTGGATTTTTTTCACATAAACTATAGCCGAATCGAGTTGATTTTACGAACAAAGACAAGTTCTTGTCACGGTCACCTCATCACAAGAAAGCAAGGTGAACATGAAAATGTTAGTTTTATTGCTGTTAGCTAATTTTTTGCACAACCGAGCCTTTGCATGCGGATTTTTTTTTTTTGGTGGAACAGCCGTCTCTTTGAAACAAACAATTTTTTTCCTGCTGTATTCGCAATTATGTTGAGAAAGTACTATTAAGAGTAAACGATTTTGAAACTGATATAAAAAAAATAGCTCCTGGAGGTCATAAGAGGGGAAGTTTTATTTAAAAAATATAGCAGAAAAACTGCTCTATAGTTAACATTATTTATTTCTAAAAATACTAACGCACGACATAGAAATTAAACCAAAGCAAGTTCATATAAATAACATCGAACATGAACTTTCCACATTAAAACATTCTAGAGTTGCATGGATAAAAAACACTCTCATAAAAGATGATGATACAACATATTTTGCGATGGAATTAACCCACAACCTTCACTTGCCAAAATAACGCGGAACAATCTAACTGACGGTTTTTACGATCTTGTATCTGTTACGTTTATTCTGATAAATGCGTTTTAATCATTCCGATTTGTTTTAGATGTTGCTTTAACAATCAGTGATGTCATAACATCAGTTTATCCAAAAAACATGTTATTTATTTGGAAAAGTTGAGATTAGATTACTGTTTGTCGCATTTACTTTCTCTATTTTTTTTTCAATTTATGATATTTACATGAGGGTCTCCATTAAATTTACTATAAACATGCATTTTGGCTTGTATACTTTAACCATTAGTTTATTTACTTAACCAAATTGAAATTGTAATAATAATTTTTCAGTTTTATTATTTACTATGTTAGGAACAGAACCACAGGGTGTACAGTTATTATGGCGTCCTAAATGATCTTGAACCTTGAACCACATAATATTTGCTATCAAAAGATCACCCGAGATATCCATCATACCAATTGATAAAACACTGAATAATCTTTCTCCGAAACTAGCAAGGTCTAGAAAAAACTTGATAAATAATGTTCACCAAATCGCTTATTTAGAACACACCTCTCACCATCACATTGTAAACTTTGCCCCTCGTGATGTAATATTGAGCAAAACAGCGTTCCTTCTTTTTTTAATTAATGAGTTATAATTCTTTTATCCTCGCCTGACTTTTCGTTTATTCTTTGCACGTTTTATTTTAAAATAATAGAGCAAGTGAATGGGTCATTAAAATTAAAAAGTATGATTTGCAAACATCAATGTTGTTGTTTTTTTATTTTTAATTGCATCCAAGCAGATTCTTTAAATTGAATTGATTCTAATTAGTGTTATTACAGCTTCTTTTGTTTGACCCTGGAAATATACTACCGCATTAATAATTGCCTGCAAGTATATATATTTACAGGGTCTTCTCCTAACATAACATCGACCTGAAGATGAACTTTATCAATATATTCTGGACAAGAGGGAGCAAATGGGATTCGCATTTTCTCCGTTCGTTATCCATGCGACATTGAAATAATGTTATTTCAATTATTTAATTTTTTTTTTTTAACATCACACATAGCATGCGATATCCCCTGTATATACCTATTAAGTCCAGAAAGTGCAAAAAATATCGTGTATGTTCTATGTATATATATATTACACATTGAGATTATTACGGCATTAACGGCAACCCGGTTTTTACAATTGTTTGGTGTTCAAATGTTGTGTTTCTTTTTGTGTTCGGTGTTTGTTTTCACGTTTTGGGTGTTGAACTTACTTATCATCTTAAGAAATGGCCAAATTGCATTAGATCAGGTATATTATTTCATATTTTAGGGTTTCAATATAGACAAGAATTAATTTTTTTAATGGCTATTTTACTTGCTTCGGTCATGTATTCATGGACAAAGTGGGCGGCCATATTGTGCAATAAAACTTTTTTTTATGGCCTTTTGCAGTTGCAGTCTATCTTCACACTTTCCAAACTCCGTTTGGTTGATTTAATTTTAAGTTAAGCAATAAAGTCATTAATTTCTCTTAGAATGCCTTAAGAACAATATATAATATTAAATATTTGTTATATAAGAGTATGTAAAAAACTACATTGGTTATAATGTAATTTTTACTTCTATTTGTAATGTTCTGCCGCCCGAAATATACCGTTTATATACAGAACGGTTTTATTTTATAGGCGCGAACTTCCTTTTATTAAAATTAAAAGTTGTCAGTATTTTTGTGCCGAAAGTTTCCGAATTTCTGTTTTATTTTGTTATACTTACAAATGAATAAATAAATATACAGTGCATTTTTTTTATCTCGGGTCATAGGGTTTTACGTGTAATATTTTCAACCCCATGTCAGAACCTGTTCTATTTAATCGATAGGATTGAAACTTGGAACAAGTGAAGTCTAAGTTAACAGGCTTTAAAAAATCCCATTATTTTGCAAAAAAAATTGCGAGAAACCTATTTCAAATACGTTTTTCTGATGAAAAAGTTTGCTTTTTCTGCACCTCGTAACCTTCATTATCTTTACACTTCAAAGCAGATAGACAAATATCTGACAGTGACACAAAATAATTTCCTCAAAATCTCAAAAATATATTTTAAAAAATCAACAATAAACAAATAAAACCTTTCAAATAAATTGTTCAAAGTGACCTCCAAATTGAGCCAAACAAAAGCCCAGACAGTTGTAGAAATGTCTTTTCACATTTAGGAGCTGCCGGGGAGTAATGGTACGCGAAGCCTCGATAATTCTATTACGAAGTCCTTCGATATTGTTGGGTCTGCCTCTAACAATATCAAATACTTTCGATGATAGATAGCCCCAATAAAAGTTATCTAAAGGCGAAAGATCGGGGCTTCGCGCCGGCCATTTAGATGGCCCAAAACGTCCAATGCAGCGTCCTGGGAACGTGGCATTCAAAAACTCGGTAACAGTCGCTGCACTATGAGCTCCATCATGTTGAAAAATTATCCTGCCATTTTGAACAGCGTTTCCTAATGCTGAAATGACCTGCACCTGAAGTAATTCTAAATATTTTTCAGGCTACCCTCTATGAAAAATGGTCCAATTATTCGATCTCCAAGAATTCCTGCCCACACGTTAAGTTTCTGTCTTGTTTGGGTATGCGTTTCCTGGATGACGTGAGGATTTTCTCGCGCCCATATTCGAGTATTTTGTTTGTTGACTGTACCATTTGTACAGAAAGTACTTTCGTCTGAAAATAGTATTTTGTTTGTAATTGTGGGGTTGTTGTCAATTCGTTCCATCCACTGTTCACAAAACTGCATTCTAAGAAAATAATCATTAGGCAAGAGTTCTTGAACATTTCTAACTTTAAAAGATTTGTATTTTTCTTTTCTGATTGCCTTATAGCAACTACTCCTACTTTTTTCGGTAACTTCAGCAAACTGAGTAAGACTATTTGTTGGATTTTCTTCAACGGCCAAGCATACCTCCATTTTAAATTCTTCGTCTACTACAGTTTCGGTTCTTTTTCGTTTTAAGTGAGAACTGGCGATGCATCCAATCGTAATAAATTGTTCATGAAACCGTTGTACAGTTGATCTAGACGGGACGGGACGGTTAGGATAAGACACGGCAAAATTATCTACCACTTCTTGCGCCGACATTCCTCTAATGTATCTTGAAACCATCTCAATACGTTCCTCCGTAGTGTAAATCGACATTTTAAAGAGTTTTTGAACAATTTCAATGGAGCAATTTAAAAATTATTTTGTGTCACTGTCAGATATTTGTCTACCTGCTTTGAAGTGTAAAGATAATGAAGGTTACGAGGTGCAGAAAAAGCAAACTTTTTCATCAGAAAAACGTATTTTAAATAGGTTTCTCGCAAATTTTTTTGCAAAATAATGGGATTTTTTAAAATCTGTTAACTTAAACTTCACTTGTTCCAAGTTTCAATCCTATCGATTAAATAGAACAGGTTCTAATATGGGGTTGAAAATATTACACGTAAAACCCTATGACCCGAGATTTAAAAAAATGCACTGTATATTTGGAATTTAAGTAAAAATATTTTTTCTCAATCTTCATGTCCTGAAAAACTATATTAAGACCTTAAAGTTACTTATCCTATTTTAGGTGAATTTAAATGATCTAAAATAGTCTTTAAACGTCGTCCTATGTAAATATTTGACGTCTTTCAGAAGCCTTTTTCAATTCTGTTTAAGACGTCTTTAAGCCTTCATTTAAGACTTCATTTTGGATGTGACATTTGTACGTTACTTTAAGGTAGTAAGGACGTCAGAATGATTTGTCTAGAAAGTACGAAAAATGACGTATTCAAGACGTCATTTTGTTACCTATACTCTATTTCAGAAGTGTGTAGAGCAATAAAACCTCATTAGGTATGCAAAAGTGGTACCTGGTGATCCACCAATATTTTATGCCACTACCTTAGTTGGGTATTAGTTTCAATGTAAAATTCTTTCTTTTCGTTGATTGCAGGTAGTGCCACCCGGTTTTGGGTCAATTTATGAGTTTTGCCCATTGTTACCCACTGATAAACATTGAAAACGGTTCGCCAAAGGCGTGCAACTGGGACTTGTTTTTTACCTTATAATTAATGTACTTAAATGCTATTTTATTTTAGAAAGTTACTTTTGTTTAAATGGAATAATATATTTTTTTCACAAATTTATTGAACATAATATGTAGAGTAAAACAGTTGAAAATGTCACTTTTGGATCTGGCACTTTTTGAACAGTGTATAACAATTTTAAATTATAATAGATTGTAGTCTTCTTCGTCATCTGACGAACTGTCATCACCTCTTGACATTTTAATTAAAGGATCGACTGTCTGATCGATGAGGTTGTCAAGATCCCACATTTTGTCCTCTTGCTTAATTACATGCTGGACTGCTTTTCGCCAATTCTCTGGTGTCGCTTCCGTAATGGCTTGGTCAAACAGTAGCTTAACATCTTTCATTTTAAAAGTCGTGTTTTGTCTTGCTACAAATCCTTTTACCTGCGCCCATATCAGTTCTATAGGATTTAGTTCGCAATGATATGGCGGTAAGCGCAGTACAGTTATATTATATTTTTCGGCTATATCTTCCACGGCGTATTTCATGAAACGAGTTTTGTGTAAGTTTGCTATTGCCAGCAGTTCATTTTTTATCAAATTTGCTTCAAACGCAATACCTTTTGCAGTCAGCCAATCGATAATTTCTTGCTTTCTCCAACTTGAAGTTGGCGTCTTCTCTATTCGCCGTGAATGATAGCTTGCGTTATCCATAACCACCACCGAATTAGCCGGAAGAAATTTTATCATTTCACCAAAATAGTCCTCGAAAACGTCTGAGTTCATGTCTTCATGGTAATCTCCTGTGCGAGTCGACTCAAAGGTTAGCAGACCTTCTTTTAAAAATCCCTCTTCGCTTCCAATATGTGTGATTATAAGTCTTTTTCCTTTTCCCGAAGGTACTTTAATACCCGTAGACAGGCCTTCTATGAAAGCTTGGCGAGCACTGGTTATATTTTTGTCTTGCCACATTTTTTGGACTATATAACCTTCGTTAATCCACGTCTCATCAAGATAAAAAACTTTTTTTTGCTCCCTGCGGTACTGCTTGATACTTCTCAAGTATTGTCGTCTCCAACAAACAATTTCGTCGCTCTCCAGTAAAAGTGCTTTGCGGTTATGCTTTTCCCAGGCAAAATCCATATTTTTTAAAGTTTTCCATAAAAGTTTTCTACTTATCAACGGAATACTGTCATCTCGGCCAAGCTCCATTAAAATTTTGTCTAGGGTGGGTATTTCCTTTTTAAAATAAAAAGAGTGAACTTTTCTTCGAATTATACATTTAGCATTTTCATCAAGGACTTTTGTAGGTCGTCCTGGCTTTTGCTTGGGAGATTCCACTTGACCTGCTACGCTACTTTTCTTTCCCGCAACAATTTGAAAATGGTGGACTTTCCAATTCCACTCATTCGAGAACATTTTTCAACAATTTCTTGCACAGTAAAACTAGGGTAATCGTGTTTTATGCAATCATGTACATTTAAAATAATAACTTTTTCACTCAGCGATAGTGGAGAATTTTTAGTACATCTTTTCGTTGGACTGAATACCTCCATTTTTTAAATATTGGGATAATAATATTGTGATTACACTACAGCGTAGCAGTGACTACTAACGTTTAAAATATGATTTAAAAGTATTTATAGTCTGTATATATTACCTGACCCCATTTTTGCATGTTACAAAGCGTTAAAAGATAGGTACCTATACAAAAGGATTAAAAGTATTTATTTAGTATTTAATCTCTTTCAAAATAAAGGCATTTAATCCGTGAAAATTAAATTCATAAATATTATAAGTACCTGCGCCTATGAACTACCACGAAATGTAGCCAAACAGAACGGAATTCCCCAGTTTATTGCTCTATACACTTCTGAAATAGAGTATAGGAAATTATGCATATATGGTACATCCAAAACATGTTTCATGGATATAGGTACCTATATACCTTAGAAATATTTGTATATTCTATGAAGATACATGTAACATATACATAGAATATAATAGCTGTTTATGAGAGATCAATAGAATATAACCCTTGGATATAGTTTAAATATCTAGTATATTCAGGATATACACTGTACATACTAATAGTATATTCCATGTATTACCTAGTGTGTGACAGATGTATCTTTATTTCATATCCATAAAATAAACAGAGCTTTAAAAATAGACATTATATGTATATACGTCAGGATATTATGAATATACATAGCATTTACATATAATATATGTTTGCTAGGTGGGATAGCACATAAATAAAACAGGAATTGTTTGGACTGAAAAACAAAATAATGACCACAAGACGTGTCAGAATAATAAATTATTTTTTTAAGGGTGGTAATTGACAGCATGTAAGATGCCTCAATTTGTATGGAGAAATTGATGTTGGAAGTCGAAAAAAAATGAGATTTTCAAGGTGAGAATGTTCTGAAACAGAGGGAGTTAGAGATGTGAAAATTGGATCACAGATTCTTTTCATCAAATTATTGGATCATTCCAGGATGTTCTCCTTTAAAAAAAATGTCATTTTCAGGGACAAAATGCTTGTATCTCAGAAGATAAAGTTAATATGACTCAAAACATTCCATGTTAATTTTTTTTGAGAGGAGAAGAGAGTTTTTTTTGGAAATTTGAGGAATTGCTTTTTTCTTCTTTAGGGTTCAACCGCCTAATAGAATTCAATTGCTTGCCAAAAGTGACGAAAGCTTAGAAGACTGGTCAATCCTGGATCTATAGAGTTGGATCTTGCACCTTCTTAGTTTCAGGAAAACAATTTAATTTCCTAAAACATGTCATTATCATCTTCATCAATCAGCAGAAACTGAAAATTGTTTTCACATCTACTAATTAATCAATCAAACTGTATCTTTGCACTTTGAGCACGTAAGAAAAGTAAAAGTTTTTAATCTGCGAGGTCAAAGTAAATCAAACCTTAATCCATTACATCGCGAGTGATTAACAAAACAAACATTTTGGGGACAAAGTATTATGATGATTGTTTTTTTGGAATTTTTTAATACGTCGATACAAGCGGATGTGCGATTACCCAACATTGTAAATGTCAGTCACTTCGCCCGAAGTGTAAACATTGTAGCGAATTGTGAAATGCGATTGGTCGGAATTGGAGGTGTATTTGCCACACCGTCGCCGCTAGAACCATAACAAATTTATTCGAAGACCATGACTGTCTCGTTTTTTTTCTCTTTATTATCAAGTAAATAGAGATTAAGTTTGAAAACGAAATGTGAGCGTGTTTTCGATTTAATAACAGTCGATTAGTGAACCGGGAAATACGTCAAACAACTAAATTAAACCGATTAGGATAATATCAATAAAAAGAGATCAGCAAGAGACGCGAATAGTACATTGCGGAAACTTACTCGATTGGATTTTGATTGACGGCAGATTAAACTACTGCTTGAAAATTATTATTCGTCTTATTTTTATAAGAGATTCAACTAAAATTGTTTATTAAGCTTTTCTTACTAGAAGTGCTATGACCGTTAACTTAAAATTGAGTTATGCGCACACGAAAATGCCCAATCAAGAAAAGCTATGCGCTGACAGCGAAGAATTAAATTCACGCATACTGTTTAGTTTAATTTAGGACAAAAATTATAATTGCGAGGCAAATTTATGTTTGGATATTCTGAACATGTTTTTGAGGGCCAAAACGCGATTTAGGTGGTTAGGGCAGATTTTAACAATATTTTCAAAAAAAAATAATGACAATATCTTAAAAGGGACAAAACTGAAATACTGTGAATGTTACAGGACAAATATTTCCTGGTTAAGAGTAATTAATATCAATAATATAACTGTCCACTGCACTTCGACACGGTCATGTCATGGTCATATTGGACCAAACAACCGTTAATATATTTAAAAAAAGAACTATAGTTTTGTAAGAATTTGTTTTTTTTTTATAGAATATTATTGTTTATTAACCAAGATAAACTTAAACAGAATCAATCAGAGATTAATTGAAAGTTAAATTAATTAACTATAAAATACGCTATAAATAATATTCAAGGTAAAATGGTCGATGGCCCGAAATGATACCATGTCCCGTGAACGTACGGATAAAATTATAATTATACGGGGTGTTGCTCCGTTATGTGACTATAGTAATTAAACCTGATACCTGTTCAATATCGAACATTCTCAGAACGTTTTTTTTTTTGTATTTTTCTGAAATGAATTATTAAAAAAAAAAAAAACGTTTTCGAGTCAAGATTTCATATGTGCTAAGAATAGTGCAAGATATTGTATTGTAAAAATTATGCGATAGGCCCCAAATTTCCGTTATTTTTTACATGTAAACGTGCAAACTTACACACACTAACAATGATTTAGCAACTATTTGGTGCTAATCAGTTCTAAAGAAAAAAAAGGTCGCTTGATGTTTATTTAATTACTAATATTCTTTTTACATGAGTTTTGTTACGACGCACAGTCTAAAATAAATAATATGTATGTATGATATAAATTGGAAAGGATCAACCCTTGAAGCTATTTTCCTTTTTATTTGTATTCCATTAAAGTCTTTTTGTTCGTCATATTTTATATACACATTGCCCAACATGCACATTTCAAATCCTTTATTTTAATACTAATATTTTATGGCATTCCACATATTTAAAATATTATTAATCTTACAATCTTCTAAAAGTATTTAAAGTAATGTTTTATTTTATTCCAGGCATTTGAAATAATTTTTTTATATATTCCAGGTTTAAGTTATGTCTTATGTATTTTAAGCATTGAAATCTGAATAATTTGTCATTATAATTTCCTTAACTTCAGGGCTGTAATTCCATTCATTATTTTAAATATTGTCTATAAAAATACAAGTAAAATCTATATTGTTGTGACAAATTCAACAAAATAAGTAACTAATTATAAAAGTATAAACAGGTCATATTGCAAATTCAGCATAACGCACTCTAACAAAGCAATTTTTTTTAAAATCATTGTAATTTGTGTGCCAAACTTGACGCATTTCATTAACATGATTATTATTAATTTCATGCAGTTTTACGTATAGACAGACAATTCATTTATGCAATGTCTAACTGATTCACGATTTTTTTTTTTGTTAAAGTAACACTTGAAACGTTCGCACTCCATTATATCTTAAACTTGCAGTTCGCCCACTTAACTAAGATAGTTCCACGTTGTGGGCTGGTGTTAATATACAAATATTTGCAACGCAAATTATTATTTAATATTTCTGTATGTAGAAACATTTATATTCCACCTACGTGAGCAAGCTGGCAGCCAGACTTTCGGATCTCTTAGGAAAATTTTCGCAATTTCTTTTTAGTTGACTTTTATGCGAACTAAAAATAGTTATATAGGAAAACATTAAGAAAAATCCAGGGAAACACTTTTAATGATTTTTGGACAAAGTAATCAAATAGGAATCCAATGATTTTATGAGAAGAGTTTGCGTTTCAATTTTCACCACTCTAACTCCTTAAGTTTCAGAGATATGACCATTATTATGATCTCTAGAATTGTCATTTTTTTTCCAAATGCCAATGTTAATATTTTCAATTGTAATTTTTTTTATATAGCGGTCAAATATGTATTCAGTGATTCTCTGAGAAGATTTTGTATTTTAATTTTCACCTCTCTAACTCCTTAAGATTCAGAGATATGAAATTAAAGATCGCTAGGACTTTAATATTTTTAAAGATTTTATTTCTTAACTTAATTAATTTTTAATTAATTTTTGGGCAAAATGCTGAAATAGGTATCCAATGATTTTACGAGAAGAATCTGTGTTTCAATTTCTAAGTTTCTAGTTTTGGAGATATAAATGACCCCATATGATCAATTTTTTTTAAAGAATTTTTTTCCAAATTCCAAGATTAATTTTTTAACTTCTAATATATTTTAGGCAAAATGCTGAAATAAATATCCAATAATTTTATGAGAAGAAACTATGTTTTAATTTTTACCTCTCTAAGTCTTCAAGTTTCAAAAATCTGAGCATGTAGTCACTTAAATTTTTTTTCTTTTAAGATTCTTTTTTTAACTTACGAGGTTAATTTGTTTACTTTTAATGATTTTTAGATAAAATGCCCATATAGATGTACAATGGATTTATGAGGAAAATCTGTGTTTCAATTTTCACCTCTCTACCTCCTCAAGTTTCAAAGATATACGCATATGGTCCTTAGAATTGTCAACCTTTATATAATTTTTTTTTTGTTCCAATTTCCAAGGATAATTTTTTAACTCTTAATGATTTCTGGGCAAAATACTGAAATAGGTGTTCAATGATTTTATGAAAAGAACCTGATGTGTTTTAATTTTCACATCTCTAGTTTTCTTGGGTTCCGAGATATAAGCATATGATCCTTAGAATTGTCAATTTTTTTTAAGATTTTTTCTATAACTTTCAAAGTTAATTTCTTTACTATAATAGGTATCCAATGATTTTCTGAGAAGAATTTGTGTTTTAATTTTCACATCCCTAGCCATCTTGGTTTCAGAGATATAAGCACATGATCCTTAAAATTGTCAATTTTTTTGTAAAGATTTTTTCCCAACTTTTAAGATTAATTTTTTGACTTTTAATGATTTTTGAGCAAAATGCTGAAATAGGTGGTCAATGATTTTATAAGAAAAATCAGTGTTTTAATTTTTACGTCTCTAGCTTTCTTGGTTTTAGAGGCATTGGCACCATATCTATAAAATTCTTAATATTTTTTTTAATTAAATCTTTTAAGTACTTTTCAGAATTAGGGGTGTGGCTCATATCTCAACATATACATGACTTGCGCATAGGCCTTAAATAAAAATTAAATAAAAAGACAGGTCGATGGTGAGATTCGAACCTGGCTAAATCAAACTAAATTAATATATATTTTTTTTAAGTAAATAACTTGTATTTAGTAGACACTTTTCCACTTGACTGGTTTGTTTAAGAGACCACAATCTCATATTATCTACAACGAAATGAAAAACTACTGGTCATATTTTTATCTCTTTTATTACTTACAATAAGCCAAGCAAATACATGATACGCCGTGTAGATTATAGTAGCGTTAAAACATTTTTGGATTTTATTTGTTTCAGTTGACAAAATGGAAATTTATTTCAAATGTTCACGTCTGATTTGAATAATGAACCCAAAACAGTTTCTATAGTCTAAATTTGTTATTAAACATTTGATTTACGTCAAGGCTGGCCAAACCTACAAGGTTAATAACAAACTTTAAAAAATATATATATCGAATTATGTAGTACATGAAAACAAGCTGGGCGACATCCACTCAGTACGACTGAACAATTCAAAATAAAACCGTCAGTAGTGTCAGTACAGGTGCGCAGGTAAGCGCATGCTTCTCTTTGAGATTACATACTTTTCAGTGCCTACTATATATACTTCACGAAAATTTATAAATATTGAATAGTGATTAAATTTTTCACCAGTATTGTTTAAATACTACGTTAGTGCGAATTTAAAGATTCAGAGCGCCACATTTTTTTGGTTATTATTATTAATATTGTTTTTAGTAATAGTGTCAATTAATACTCGAGCCAAATGGATCTAGGAGACGTGTCATCTAGGACTAACCTGTTGGGAAGTAGTACAATCTATAGGCCTACGGTACAACCAAGGTTAGTATAGTATAGTATTAACCGAAATTTTATATTATCTATTTTAAATTGTCGAATGTGGTTATTGGTCTAGTTTTGATTAGGCTGAAATGTTTTTTCTCAGCGTCTAAATTATGCAATGGTTTGTTGTTTATCTATAATCGAATTTTTAAATCCTTAACAGTGTTGAGATAAATTTGTTGTTATATTCCAATGCTGTTTAACTTGCATTCTAATTTTCAAAACTCTAACTCAAAAAATAAATTTTTATAAAAGTCATTATCGACTTTATACATATGTTTCAGTGCATATAGAATAACAAACAAACTATTCATGTGGTTGTATTGGCCTTAATAAGGGTCAAACATTTGCAATGCCCAAACGGGTTTTCAACTCAATTATAGATTTATTACGCAAGAAACGAACGTTTTGCAGCATTTGGATAATTTATAACTCTTAGACCAATTTATTGGTCTTTAATGGCCGCTTTATCGTATGCCATCTACGTTTCAACCCGATCTGACAAAATAGACTTTTAATGCTGAATAATCAGTTATTTTTTTTACTTCACATTCTTATTTCCTGTTTTGCCTGATAATTAGATTACAAAAAAAACAAATGTGCAAATGGTTTCCTGCTTTTTTGTATATCAGGAGCGAGTGGGTATCTTTAAAACAAATGGCTATAATAAGCAAAATATAGATTATTTAAATAAGTTTTTAGGCAGAAAGCTTTTAGGCAGTAAGTGCGAATTGGTTCGCAGGTTTTCATTTGGCATTGATGGAGGTTCTAATATATTTGCACTTTAGACTGACCTTGAGTCTAGTTAAGAATTTCTTTTTGTAAAAAGTGATGACTATAGTATTTAAACACTAAGGTAGATTTTGTATGTTCTTCCATTAAGTTATCACAGTTCATTGGCAAAAGAAATTGGGGGGGAGTTTCTATCCTCTAAAAGGAGAATAATTATGGAGTAATAATAACGCTTATTATTTACCATACAAAGTTAATTATTAAAGTAAATAAAAAGCAATGTATTAGACTCTTATATAAGGTGCAAGTTCTGTTCTAAATTAATTAAAGGTATTGGTAAAAATAGTCTCTGTTTACACATATTTAAGGGAAAATATGAACATATAAGAAATACATACGAACAAGGTAAAGATATGACATGTCATATTTTTGGTCAACTTTAGTGATGGTCATTTAGAATTGATGATGTGACATTTTGTTTTTATTTTTCTAAGTCCGATATAAATTGAGTGAAAAATTGTATACAAAATAATACCTTTGTACTATTTAAAAATTCGTACTGCAACCACCATGCAATTCCTCCAGTTATCACAGTTCTTGCATTTAATCTGGCTACGATCTGTTCAGTAACTTCTGAGCCATTAATTTTTCTAACAAAGTTTGATAATTGACACGGTCAAACGCTTCTGAAAAGTCACTGTAAACAGTATTTACCTCACTACAAAATGAAAAAATGAAATGAAAATGTCTCAAAAAGTTTGGATATTCATCTGAGGATACTTATAGGCCTATAACTTGTAATTAGCTTGTTATCTCCAGTTTTCAAAATGGGTGTGATAAAAAATATTATTAGAACCAGGATCTTTGTTAGTATCCAATGTACTCATCCCAGAGTAAATTGCAGATATTGGAATGGTAAAGGGAAAGATATTTATATTATCTAGATTCTAGTCATAGGATCATTATGGTTCATTTAAGTGGAAACAATTTAGTGATGCGAGGCTTTTGGCCACGCATAAGGCATTTTTAGTACAATTTCAATATAAAATTGAGTGATAAATAATAAAAAATGTTAATAGAATTTTGTACTATTTAAAATTTTGCATTAAAAACGTCTCGCCTCACCATGTAATTCCTCCAATTATCACAATTCTTGCATTTGAAATACTTTAGTATATTTTTAATATAAAACTGGGTGACGAATTGCACATCTTGTCTGGATATTAAAGTACTTTATTAATGTCTAGTTACAAAGTATTTACGCATGTCAAATGTGTGAATATATAAAATGCTCCTAATCTCTATACAGGTAATTAAAATTTTGTACAACAATATTCAAGTTTAAATTTGATATAAAATAACAAAATTCTCATAATTACAACATAAAATAGTGTACAATACCTAACAGTAGATGTCTAAAGTTGGAGGAACCCTTCTAGGCTGGCAAAGGCTCTGGAGCATAACGCTTCTTAATTGCATTTAAAAAAAAAACTGAATAGCAAGAATTTTATGTTTGTTAGAAGTTTATAAAATAATTTAACAGACTTTGGCACCTTGATAGAAAATACTATATGCTGCAACAAAGTAACCAAACTATAACCTGCATATTATGGTAACTTCTCAAGGTACAATTAACCACATTATCCTCCCGGTATACAGGATGTCTACTATAAAAACCGCCAAACTTTAAGAGGTGATTATACAAGTGATTTGCAACAAAAAAGTCGTATAACATTTTTTCTTCTGATATTTAACATTTTTTGATTTTATCAAATTTCTTTGTTTTTTTTTCATATAAAGAAGAATATCTTCGTTATTCTTACCACCACGTAAAATTTAGATATACCGTCTGAAAGAGAATTAAATTTGCTATAAGATGGGTATATTTAAGTTTTTGAGTAATTTTTTATACCGGGTGTTATCGAAATTTAACAAATGTGTGTGTGTAACAATGTGATTAGTGGTATCTTCTTCGTTGTCGTTTTTCTAAAATTTGGTAAATAGGGACATGCTTTTTTTCCAGCAAAAACTACTGCATTTAACATGCTTTCCAATGATACACTTACTTTTGTGATAGCTATTTGTTTTCACAGCAATATGGGCAAAAGAAACCACAAAAATTGAAAATTTTCAAATTTTATATTTCTTGATCTTTTGAGCACCAAATTTCCATTAGAAAAGCCGTAAAAAATAACATATCGCGATATTCATTCTTTAAGAAAAAACGCAGGTTTTCCTTCTTTTGTAAATGGCAATGAATCCGCAAAAGAAGAAAATTCACAAACCATGTATTACTTGATTTTAAAACAAAAGCATAGATATTTACAATTCGACAAGAACTGTCATTAAGTTTTCACTTCGACTTAAAGTAGTTAAATAAGTAATTTGATTTAAACGTGCTTAAAAAAATAATGCCTAGTTTCACAGACATTGAATATCGCGACATCTTATGCACTTAGTTTTCCTAATAGACGGCAACCCCATAGAAGTACATTTGCAGAAGTATCTATCAGACGCTGTGGGGAAATTGGAGACAAGAACCTGCGATTATGAGAGCTGTTACAGAAGATAGATCTAGAAGTACTCGCCGCATTGGTGCTGCATTAAGGATTCACCATTCCACTCTACATACAGTTCTTAAAAAAATTATTTGCATCCGTTTCATTTGAAAAAGGTCCAGGATTTATTGCCACTGGATGAGCTGAACTGAGGTGAAGCTTCAATTCTGTAGGTGGTACTTGAATAAGTTGCAAGAGTGGGGAACAGATCAAATATTTTGGACAGATGAAGCAACATTTACAAGAGCCGGAATAATGAATTCAAGATATATGGCATACAGAAAACCCTCATGCGACTGTTGTTTCACATTTTCAGCATGAGATAAGGGTCAACGTATGGATAGGATTAATGAGAGGTCGCCTTTTCGGGCCTGTAATACTTCCTGATCGGCTCAATTCCAATGAGTTTTCAAATTTGTTGACTTTCTGGAAGAAATCCCCTTAGCCGCTAGACAGGAATTGTCCAAAATTCCTTGAATCAATGCTTTGGGGAGAAATGGATCGGAACATACGGCCCGGTAAGATCTCCGCCAGAAGAGAAGCCCTGACCTTACGCCCCTTAACTTTTATGTCTAGTGCACAGTAAAATCTAATGTTTATAGTATTAACATTAATACTCGAGACGAACTAATTAATCGAATTAGTGTGTGTTGCAATGAAATGCGACAAAAACGCGTTGAACTTGAATGGGTTGTTGATAGTGTTAGAACAAGATGCATCAAATGTATTGAACAAGAGGGAAGACATTTTGAACAATTGTTATAATTCTGGGTTTGTTTAATGAAATTTTGACTTTGTGATTTTCTTTCTTTTGACCATGATATTGCTGTGAAAACAAATAGCTATCACAAAAGTAAGTATATAATTGGAAAGCATATTAAATGCAGTAGTTTTTGCTGAAAAAAAAACATGACCCTATTTACCAAATTTTAGAAAAACGACAAGGAAGAAGATACCACTAATTTTGCACTTTTCCCAAATGTCACATTTAACTTCTGATAACACCCGTTATAAAAAAATTACTCAAAAACTTAAATATACCCATCTTAAAGCAAATTTAATTCTCTTTAAGCTCGTATATCTACATTTTATGTGGTGGTAAGAATAACGGAAATATTCTTAATTATATGAAAAAAAAAACAAGAAATTTGATAAAATCAAAAAATGTTAAAAACCAGAACTAACAGCGAACGTTATACGACTTTTTTGTTGCAAATCACTTGTATAATCACCTCTTAAAGTTTGGCGGTTTTTATAGTAGACATCCTGTAGAGGGGCTAAATTAAAGGTAATAAAACATTTAAAAAAAGTGCATGTTAGCAACCCATTAAAGTGTCTGATGCAATTAAATAATAATTTATTCAACCTACGTCACGACGCAAGTACGGAATGTGGTTACTGGTAACCGAAGGTGTGTCGGCCAATAGGAAGGCACCATTCGGCAGGCCTCCGGAACGTCATCTGACCTTGATGTATGCGTTTTTTTTTCGTTATTCCCTAACAGCATGACAACAGTTTCGTTAATTTGTTGTTTAGCTTTAATCCGAGTTTTATTAAACATGTACGTCAAAAAACAATTAAATGGGTTACCAAATTGATGCCTTGACCCTATATTGATTGGATTGACATTAATTTTCGAATGGTAAATAAAAGAGCTACTGGTCGTGATGACGTGAGTGACACACCTCCTCTTGCTGGTTAAACCAGGCCTGTTTATTCCGTTTTCTTGACGACCCGCTCTTTCTCTTTACAAACCGACTCAGGCCAAACGAATTTCTCGCTAAGATTATTTTTAGCTTTTTAATTGCACAATATTGCAAGACGAAAGTTCAAAATACTCGGTTTTAACTGGAATCAGTTGACTAATTCCGTAGAGAACGTGATAACAAATTCGTTTGACGCTGTTTTATGATTAATTTAGCATATGGTTCAGACGAGCCCCCCTTTACGTCATTGTTATTAAAACATTATTAGATTTGAGAAAAGTATTCCTATAAAAATTAATTTTGGATAAATTGCACTATGGAAAGTGTTTCTTATTTATTTATGTATGATACAAGCCATTTCATCGATAAAATATATAACAGTCCTATTGAAGGTGCCAGAAAATCACATATTTTAATATAAAACTCAGACAACAATCAACTATTAAAATGTAATTGACGTTATGACTTACCATGTAAAGTAGTGTCATACATCTAATTAATAATAATAGTAATAAAGATTTTATTTTCACAATTTAACAAGTTAAATTGTGTATCCTAAACATAATTGTTCTATTATGAAAAAAGGCCCAGATGTAGATTACCTATACAAATAGGTTTGTCTACCCCGATCTACTTAACCTTAGTATACTTTAATTATATTAAAGACTTTTTCCAAATGACTTTAGTTGAATTTTATACAAATTATATGTGAAAAAAAACTCGGAAAAATTATATATTTTCAATAGGGCATTAGTTATACAATTTATTGAAGCATCACAAAAAACAGACTAATTTTACAAAAATAGGGGGCATATTTAAATTAAAGTCTATTTATGGGCGTATTTATTTAATTTTAGTAATAGATTTTATGTTTAAAGATCATTGCTCCAAAAATTTGAAACAATCGGAAATAGAGTTGTAAATCTTTGAAGTATTATAAGGCAAATTCGTTCATAAAAGTTCGATGTAAAGGAGGTGTTATCAATTCTTTAAATCTATATGAACAATTTTAGTATAAAACTATATAAGTGTTTTATAAAATAATGCACCTATTATAAAAAGATGCATAGTGCACAGTACTGCTGGTTTCTATTTTAAATCAGTTTGTTTCAGAGAGCTTATAAGAAATTCTTTCATATGGACGAATTCCGTAGATATACAGCAAACAGGAGTTTAGCACTCTTTGTATACAATTTTTTTGAATTTGTGTCAAGTATTTTCCGTAAACGACATAATGCATAATCAAACTCAGACAGAACAAGCGCCTTACAGGAAACTTTTTCTAATGCTTTCAATAGAATGTATCGTTGCTGTATAATAATTTAAGTCTAAGATAAGCTTTCTGTATACAATGAGATACGTGATAGACAAATCGCATTTGACTGTTTTTACATTTTGCTTTATTACTAAATAATTGACAGTAGGTAGGTAATAGATAGCAAAAGTAATAGATCGGAAAATTTGTATGTCATCTGCAAACATTTTGACAAGGTTCAGTCAAAGATACGTTGTTGGGGTACTACTGTGGAAACCCAACGGTTTCAGTAACTGTTTGACTGCAAAACTTGACCTCCAACAACAACCAGCCTTTTAAATATTACAAAGTTCTTTTAATAAAATTCAATTAAAAAATCAATTCAATTAAATGTTGTATAATTTGTCACTAAGTTTTATACTAAAATTGTATTGAAAATCATTATAAGGTATTTCAATTTAAATGCTAGAATTGTGATAATTGGAGTAATTACGTGGTCGTGCGAGGCCTCTGGCTACGAACAAGGCGTTTTTAGTACAAATTTTAAAATTCTATTATTATTTTGTTTTATTTGTAACCCAAGTTTATATTTAAATTGTACTAAAAAGGCCTTATGCCCAAAATAAAAAGACCAATTATTTAATAAATGAACAAATATATTTTATTTGCAAATGATTTATATGCAATGATTTATATTGTCAGGTAACATTATATAAAATTACAAAAAATTGAAATAGAATACAAGAAACAAAACTTATTAAATATATAAAAATTTATTTATTTCTATTAAATATACAGGGTGTTTCGGAACTATGGGATCAAAATTTTAGGGGTTATTCAGTGCAACAGTAGAAAACATTTGAGTATAGGAACCCATATCCGGAAAAGTGTCACTACGGCCCTACGACGCGTTCAAATGTAGAAAGACGATTAATTGCCTAAATAGGATTTAATGCATTTAATTTTTGCCGGTTGTACATGATACCAACATAACAATTGCTTAAATTGTCAATGTAAATGTGTTGTTATCTTTAAAAACAATAACATTGGAGCAGTTTCTTGGCCTCCTAGGTGACCCGATTTGAGTCGCGCGAGGATTTTTTTCTGTGGGGACATGTAAAGTCTTATTAGGTCTACAAAACTCCAGTAGAAACAGAACGAGACTTAAATGGACGAATTATAGCAGCATCAGAAATCGTTCAAGACGAGTATCAAATTTTTAGTCAAATCCGCCGAAATCATGTGCGACGTTTAAATCGGTGTAGTGAGATTTTAAACAATTATTGTGACGGTACAAACGCCATTCATGGACTTTCTAAATTTTAACGCGTTTTAGGGCCGTAGTGACACTTTTCCGGACATGGGTCCCTATACTCAAATGTTTTCTACTGTTGCACTGAATAACCCCTAAAAGTTGGATCCCATAGTTCTGAAACACCCTGTATTAAAACTACATTTAACAAAAAAATAGAAATTATAAAGGAACTAACTTACATAAGCCTGTCAACAGTGTCATATCTCATATCAGATCAGAGTTTAAATATTCTTGAATTGAATAAAAAGCATATTTACAGGGTATTTTTTACCTCCAATTTAAATTTATTCAAGGTTTGAATAAATTTAATTTTCTTATCTTAAGAATTGTGATAATACAGGAATTGTGTGGTGATGCGCGTCCTTTGGCCACGCACAAGGTGTTTTTAGTACAAATTTTTAAATCGTCAGTTTGTACTGTTTGTAACCCAATTTTATATTGAAGTTCTACTAAAAACACCCTATGCGTGGCCAAAAGCATCGGTTGCTTTACCATACTGATGTACGTAATTTAAATATAAATAGGAAAGGTATTTTTTTTACAATCCCCAAGCATAGTAGGGAAATATTAAAAAAAAGTTTTCAAATCATATAGCGACTTCTCCAAGTAGTATAATTTGAAAGTGTAAATTCTGTTTTTTGTACATTTTTAAATTTTGCATATATCCTAGCATTTGTACCATTTGTACAATTTATATATAAAGATGTAGTTATATTAATGCTGGTAAGTGTGATATGCTTAGAACATTGAAAGGCTAGAATTAGTACAGACAGGGGCAAGGGGGTTGTTTTGTTTACAAACATATTCATCGATTCTCTGTTGTCTAGTTTACACGCATTTCAAAAGAGGAAATTTTCAGCTATGTTAATTTAACTTATTGATGTTAGATTTTGGATTATAAATAAACAGTAGAAATAGATATATGTTATTCTAAACATAAAAATAACATCTTCAAAGCAAACATATTAACATTCTTATTATATATACAATACCAATATTGTCATACCATCATATCAAGGGATAACCGTCGTTATAAACGTAGAATAATTAACTCTATATCTATAATAATTATAAAATATTTAATTTCCATATAAATGCTTTTTATTAGAGAAGTACCTTTCAATGTTCTAAGGTGATATGTCGAAAACTTTATGACATAATGTCAATAATGAAAAATATAGATCCTATTAAATTGTTCTGCATCTTAGTTATTAAAAATTATTTGTTCCAAAATCTAATTCGCTATAAAGTATTCTATTGTATAACTTGTTGATTTTTGGAACAATAAAATGCTTTATTATATTAAAATTTGTATTACAAAATTGGATAAAAATCAAATAATTTTTGTTCTGAAGTTTATTAAGGCATTTTTTACAAATAATTCAATATAGAAACAAGAATTTGCCTTTTCATTCCTTCTCACATTATTCCTTGCCAGAGCCATAAAATACGATCCTCTTAAACCACCGTTTTTGGTACGTGACCGAAGACATGTGTAAATTTCTTTTGCATTTGGTCGAGAAATTGCTTCATATGGACTGTGATATTTCAACCAAACGAACTTTTCAAAGAAACAGGATTGAAATAAAGAAAAAAAGATAAGGTAGACTTTAGTAAATTGTAAGAATTTCTTTAGGAAACCCAAATGACTTCCCCACAGAAAACTCAGCTGTTGATAGCGAAACTGCCTCTCTATGTCAATGAAAAGTCAGCTGTCAGATTTTATTGAGCAACAATAATTAAATCAGGAACGTAATTAATTATTAAACCGTGTGCCCTCTCACTGTGACGTAAGTAATAAATTTTCAACAATTTTGATGCTCTTAATGACTAATTCTGTGAACGTGTGCAACTTCATGTCTTTTTGCATCGGTCATGTTAAATCAGTACTTGTTCTATAATATATAAATATGCATGCGTTTATTATATAAAAGCCATAAATTATTTATTTATTGTATGAAAAGGGCAACATTCTTTTACCAGTTAAATAAAGACACCAAATCGGACGGATACAGCTAAAAGAGAATTCAGAATAAATGTTGTGTCTAGTGGAAATTTCCACTCGACGCAGCGGAGCCTAATCAAGAATTTGTTGGACAAATAATAATTTAGAAACCAGTTACGTTTTGAATGAACTGATTATGATTATATTGCGCAAAACGTGCTGTTTTCACAGACGAACGTCTGACGTAATTAACTTATCATTAATAAGCACTTCATGGGATTTTTATCTAATGATACAGGTTTTATCCCCGTTAGACAATTTGCATTATACTATAACTGTTGTTATTAATATTAGAAAAAGAATTTTCTATAAAAAATCCAAACCTGGATATTTATCAATGTCTGATGATTAAGTAAACGAAAAACTTTCGATTAACTTATTAAAAATAAATCTTATGCCGAAAAGTCATCACAAGCAATTTAATTTCGAAAAAAATATGCCTGATTAAATCAGTCCACTTAAACCGAATGGAAAATTTTTAAATCGAACCATCGTGCATTTTAACTTGACTCCGCGACCTCCATTTGGAAAAAAAAATGTGTTGCAATTAACTGGCGTCTATACAACGGTTTAGAATTTTTTTTCTAGAAAATCTCGCTCGTTTGGCATAAGTTAATTGATGTTTGTTGCTTAAATAAGCAACACATTACCGGATGGAGCTCTTATTATTTATGGTTGTTTTTATAAAAAAAAAATATATATTTTTGTTTATTTTGTGTCACTTTTTAGTTCTAGAATATGCGTGCATAGGATTAATATTTTTTATAAGTGTTTGAAGCGTTATTCAATTGTTATTTTTTTGTACGGTAACTTTTGATTAAATCTTAGGCAAGGTGAAAAACACATGCATGAATAATTAATGCTCATTTATATTTATATACATCTTTTTTTTATCAAATAGGTCATAAAATATTAACCTATTGTTTGCATTAGGGAGGACTTTTAAGATGAGGACGAAAATAAAAGAATTGATTTTTAAAATTAACTTTTTATTTTTTCCTGTAGTAATTTTGTTGTATCTTTTTACCAGTTCAATATTTTTATAATTTTTCAACATATTTCAAAGGTTTGAATTATGTTTTCTTTTATTATTTTTTTACTTAAATTAAAATTTTCTTAAAGCGTTAGTTATAAAAATTAACTCAAAATTTATAATTTCCAGCTATTTTAAACCATAAATAAAGTTCTATTAAAAATGGCGTATATTAATGTAAAAAAATTGTGGAAATATTTTCAGTTATGACAAAAAATGTTTACTAAGGATTAGAAACCTTGAGGTCACAATATGAGTTTCAAAGTGCCAAATTTGTTATGTTTCTTGCTAAGTTAATTGGAGGTCGAGTCAAATAAAACTCAGGTTTTAAGCTTAACGATGTTTTGACCTATATTAGACCATCCCCAATGTCCAGCTACAATGGATATAAAAAGTACTATTTACTAGTTATAAATACATACCACACTATACATAACAAGACACATCTTTAAACTATTTGTATCACATAAACGAATATAAGCACACAAGATTCCAGTAATGGCTTTTCATATTTTGCTCAACTCCAAGGTGGTACTTTAAATACAGAAATTAATATGAAGGAAAAAACATATTTTTTTCCTTATTGTTTGGCTTTTTTTTTCAATGAACTTCCTTGAGAAAAATTGTAGCTCACAGTTTACTCATGTTCACTATTTAACGTCCAGCAACCTGAATGATGCAATGTAAAATTTATTTCATAACAGTTATTTAACTATAGTATTAATAATACAGAATATAGACAAAAATACAAAAAATAAATCACAAGTGAGATAAGGTATGTACATTCAAATGAATAAAACGAAAAAGCCATTTCATTATATCAACTTAAATCTAATTCCTAATTCTAATTGCCGTTACAAGATCAACCTCATAAAATTCTGAGATCGTTGATCGTTCTGAGCCTTAAACAAAATTTGTAGAAAAAAGTTTTTTGAGTAATCTGAGGCCTTATTCGTCCACATGCGTCACATAGATATTGAAGACCAACCTCTTTGTTTTTATGCTAACTCAGAAGCTGATACTTGGATCGTTATGACCTTTAATTAAAATTTGTAGAAAAATGTTTTCTGAGCAATTTGAGGCGTTATTCGTCAACATACGTCGCTTAATTTTGGAGATATTAAGGTTTTTTTGGACAAATCTTTTAAATTAATTTAAATTTTTATTCTTCTTTATTTCTGTCCAACTTTTCATACTTCTCTTTTTTTTTCATGATTTTTTGACCTTAAATAATATCAAAAATTTCCGTATTATATTTGGAAAATTGAGAGGCAATAAAATCTGAAAAAAGAGACGATGTTTGGTTGATCTTGTGATTTATAAGAATATTAATTACAAGAATAATTAACGAAACACCTCAAAAAAGGACAAATTTTCAATATTATCATACGCCATTTTGATCGTAATTTATGCCAATCTGGGACGTCATGCCTTTAAATTAATACGAACACTTCTTTTAAAACCACTAATAAACCCAATTTAAGATTAACGTAAACCGAGAGCCTGTAATTGTCAAAAAAGTTTAAAAAAATGTTCAATTAAAGTGAACAATTTTATGACATTTTAAAGTTAAAATTTTGAGTATACAATTTTTGAAATTTTTGTTAATTTAATGGGAGGTGGTAGGGGATTTTCAAAAATAATTAATGAAACATCTAAAAAAGGGTAAAATCTTCCATATAGAGAGCCTGGAATTGTCAAAATTAAAAATTTAAATGTTCAGTTAACGTGAATGCTTTAACTTAATGGGAAGTCATAGGGGATTTTCAAAAATAATTAATAAAACGTCTAAAAGAAGGTAAAATTATCCATATTATTAGGCGTTATTTTGATCGTAGTTTTGGCCAATCTTGGATGTCATGCCTTTAAATTAAAATGAACACTTCTTTTAAAACAACTAATAAACCCAATTTAAGATTTACATAAACCGAGAGCCTGTAATTGTCAAAAAAGTTAAAATTAAAATGTTGGAATATAATATTATATATTATATTCCATATTACAAGTTATTTTGATCGTAATTTTTGCCAATCTGGGATGTCATGCCTACCTACTTCTTTTAAAATCACGAGTAAACCCAATTTAAGATTAATATAAACCGAGAGCTTGTAATTGTCAAAAAATTAAAAAAAAAATGTTCAATTAAAGTGAACAATTTTATGACATTTTAAAGTTACAATTTTGAGCATACAATTTTTAAAATTTTTGTTAAATTTTAATAAACAACATTCCAAAACTAGAATATTAATATTAATATAAATTAATTGAATTTTATTAAAAAAGAATTTATATTCCAGGCACTCGGTAGCTAATTTAATTTTAATGATTGGTTAAAATGTCCGGAAATTAGAAATTTTAAGTTAACCTTTAACGTTTTTTATGAAATTTGTAATTTAATTAAGAAAAAAATTAAAACATGCCTGATATTTAAAACATAATTCAAACAGAAATTAAAAGAGGAAAAAAATAAAAAATGACTACTTCTTCTAAAACCACTATTAAACCCAATTTAAAGTTAATATAAACCGAGAGCCTGTAATTGTCAAACAAAATTAAAATAATCAATTAATGATTGAAATAATTTGAATCAGAAAAATTTCCAAGTTAAGTTAACAAGATTACGGAAATTACTCAAATGCTGTTAAATCATTTTTTTATAAGCTATTATTCTCAAAAACCTTCTAGATTGGTCATGATACTTGTTTTTAAACCACTGTTAAACCCTTGTCAGGATTAATATAATCCACCCGCCTGTAATTTGTCAAAAAACGCCATTTTAATCTGGGCCGCTAAATAAAATACGTCTTTTTAAACCACTGTTAAACTTATAACAGCCTATGGTTGTAAAACCAATTTTTTTAATATTTAAATTTCGAAATATCCCGCTTTCCAAGGCGCGTTATAACTAATAAAAAAAGAGCACCGCATGTAATAAATAGTTTTGCCAACAAGTGCCAGTAAGTCAAATTAACCAATTGAAATTTATTAAAAGCGCCAGTAAATTAATGTTTTTGTATATAGGTGCAAGGTGTTTAACTCATTAACCCACCTGAGAGTACGTTAAGGTTTTTATTTATAGATTTTTTTTTTACGACGAATAATATTAAAGGGAGAGAGGGGGTGCGTTACGCAAAACAAAAAAAAAATCAAGCAAAAAAAAATATGCATTGTGAGTTGTTTTTTTTTCTTGGGGATTTAGTTAATTCGCTCGCTCCCATGCGTACGCAGACATATCAGGTATACCTACTATATAACTAGCTCCTTGGTTTACTCTTGTCCATTCGACAATATTCAGCCGTAACTTGAGTTTTAAAAGTCGCGCGGTGTCAAAGTCAAAGAAAGTAAACAAACCGGCGCAGCACCTACTACTATACCTATATATTATTCGCGCTTTTTTCTATTTTATTTGAAAACAGTGATTTTTATGATACAAAGTGATTATGACCAGAGCTGACCGAGAACATTATTTCAGGGTTTCTAGTGGTCACAGGCAAATAAACCCTACACACTCATCTGGTTGGTCTACATTCTTACCATGGACCCCCAAGAAATGGGTAAGTACTATTTTTTTTGTCAATATACATCTGGCGCACTCTACAGGCTAGTCGATAGACTAAGCAACTGACACAGTTAATTAATAAAACATTTCTCACGTTTAATTAAACCTCGAAGGATCGATCATTGTAACAAAGAAAGTTTTACTAGATTGTTCTAGACAGTTTATTGCCAGCTGCCGCATGTAACCGCATTCTCATCATTCACACTGTGGTCCGGTACGAGGATCTTTTTCACACGCAAAATAAATTATTATTAACAGTTGCATTTATTTATTTATATTTTCAAATGTCATGCTGAACTAAAAAATAGTGACAGATTGATTTTAGTCAATTATGTCAATTTAATCTTGATTTTTTGCCAAAAAGATTAATTAAAAGGGAGTCAACTAGATTGTTTTATACTGGGCCTTTAAAGAATTGATTTTATTAAATATGGTTTATTTATTTTATAGTGCGACCCAAACAACTTTTATAAAACCACTTTTAGCTTTAAAAATAAGAAATTATACAAAAGTGTTTTTTTTTATAGATGAATGGTTCAGAGAAAAGGCTTCAAAGAATTTATTTTTTTTTCCAGGCAGTCGAAGTATTTTTTTTTTAATTTTCATCAAAATGTAAAAAAAAATTCTAATATTTTTTTTTCTAAAACTTATCAAGAGGCTTGACTTAAAAATTAATGTATTTAAAAAAAAAAGTAAAAATTTCTCTTTTTTTGTTTTTTGCTTTTTAGAAAAAAAATTAAAATATACAATTTTTTTTTCTTCGAGGCAGTCGTAATTTTTTATTTTTTTCCTAAAAATTGATCTTGATTGAAATGTAAAAAATTTTGTCTAAATCTAATTCCCAACAAACCTAATTTAAAAAAATCACCTGAATTTCTAAAAATGACCAAAAGGCTTGACTTGGAAATTCAACTGAAATTGAACCTGAAATTAATGAATAGAAAAAAAATTAATAGTAAAAATGCTTTTTTTTTTTAGAAAGAAATATAAAAATATATAAATTTTTTCTTTCTTCCAGGGAGTCGATTTATTTTTTAAATTTTCATCACAATATGTCACATAATAATTTCTTAAACTGTTTTTAGAAAAATTCCCAAAATCACCTAAATTTCTAAAAATTATCAAACGACTTGACTTGAGAATTCAACTGAAACTGATCTTAAAATGAAATTTAAAAAAAAAAGTAATTTTTTTTTGTTTTGTGTATTTTAGCATAAAAATATATAAATTTTTTTAGGCAGTCGAAGAATTTTTAAAATTTTTCCTAATCTTGATCAAATTGTAAAAAATTTTGTCTAAATCTAATTTTAGAAAAATTTCCAAAATCAACCAAATTATTACAAATTATTAAGATCCTTGATGTGCAAATTCAACTGAAATAAAACTTGAAAGAGATGGAAAGAATGGAAGAAAAAATTTAAAGTAAAAGTTATTTTTGTTTTTTAGAAAAAATTTTAAATTTTTTTCATTCTTGCAGGCAGTTCGAGTATTTTTTAATTTTTTCCTAACAATTAAACATGATCAAACTGTAAAAAATTATGTATAAAAAATATGTTTTGAAAAATTCCTAAAACCACTTTAATTTCAAAGAAATAGTGAAATATCCGGAACAAAAATTAACATACATATTTTTTTTTCCTCTAGGCAGTCTTGGTTTAAAAATATAAATTTTAATTTTTTTGGTTTTAAATTGCTGTTATTTTTTCAGTTTTTGGACAAAAACCTAAAACAACTGGAATTATTAGGAAATTGAATAAAAATTCATTGGTTTTTAAAGTTCAAATGTCCAAAAACTTAAGAAAAAGAACTACTTTAACTGTCTGGAAAAAAAAATTGAAATTATCTACTTTTTTGAAAAGAAGCTGCCTGGAAAAGTGCAAAATAATTCAGCTGCCTGGAATAAAAAATTTTATTAATAAAAATCGAAGAGAAAAAACGTTTATACATAACTTTTTCTTTCTTCCAGGCAGTCGTGGTTTAGACATGTACATTTTTGAATTAAAAATTTTTTTTAAGCGATTACTGTAATTTTTTGAAGCTCTTGCAAAACCATTGGAATTAATAAGAAATTCGAAAAACTAAATAGAAAATAATTCAATTGCCTGGAATAAATATTTCAGCATTAAGAAATAAAAAAAAAATAAATTTCTGGTTTCTTCAACTTGATTTTTATTGCTACTGTTTACTGTTTTTTTCTTTTTTCCAGGGAGCCGATTGATTTTTTTAAATTTTCATCACAATATATCTAAGACTAATAATTTCTTAAACTATTTTTAGAAAAATTCCCAAAATCACCCAAATTATTAAGAGTCTTGATGTAAAAATTTAACTGAAATAAAACTTGAAAGAGATGAATAGAAGAAAAAATTAAAAGTAAAAATGCTTTTTTTTTAATTTATTTAAGTTATTTTTTTTGTTTTTTAGAAAAAATGTAAAAATTTACAAATTTGTTTATTCTTTCAGGCAGTCGAAGTATTTTAAAATTTTTCCCTAACAATTGAACAAACTGTAAAAAATTATGTTTTAAAAAATTCCTAAAACCACTTCAATTTCAAAGAAATAGTTAAATATCTTAATATATTTTTTGTTCTTCTAGGCAGTCTTGCTTTAAAAATATAAATTTTAATTTTTTTGGTTTTATATTGCTGTTATTTTTTCAGTTTTTGGACAAAAACCTAAAACAACTGGAATTATTAGGAAATTGAATAAAAATTCATTGATTTTTAAAGTTCAAATGTCCAAAAACTTAAGAACAAGAACTACTTTAACTGTCTGGAAAAAAAATTGAAATTATCTACTTTTTTGAAAAGAAGCTGCCTGGAAAAGTGCAAAATAATTCAGCTGCCTGGAATAAAAAAATTTATTAATAAAAATCGAAGAGAAAAAACGTTTATACATAATTTTTTCTTTCTTCCAGGCAGTCGTGGTTTAGAAATGTACATTTTTGAATTAGAATTTTTTTTTAAGCGATTACTGTAATTTTGTGAGGCTTTTGCAAAACCATTGGAATTAATAAGAAATTCGAAAAACTAAATAGAAAATAATTCAATTTCCTGGAATAAATATTTCAGCATTAAGAAATAAAAAAAAAATAAATTTTTGGTTTCTTCAACTTGATTTTTATTGCTACTGTTTACTGTTTTTTTCTTTTTTCCAGGGAGCCGATTGATTTTTTTAAATTTTCATCACAATATATGAGGCTATGAGTGCAATATCGGACTAACCCACAAAAATTCAAAATCGACTTTATTGTAGAACAATGTTCTACGACTTTATTGTAGAACAATGTTCTACAATAAAGTCGATTTTGAATTTTTGTGGGTTAGTCCGATATTGCACTCATAGCCTCATATCTAAGACTAATAATTTCTTAAACTATTTTTAGAAAAATTCCCAAAATCACCCAAATTATTAAGAGGCTTGATGTAAAAATTTAACTGAAATAAAACTTGAAAGAGATGAATAGAAGAAAAAATTAAAAGTAAAAATGCTTTTTTTTTTAATTTATTTAAGTTATTTTTTTTGTTTTTTAGAAAAAATGTAAAAATTTACAAATTTGTTCATTCTTTCAGGCAGTCGGAGTATTTTAAAATTTTTCCCTAACAATTGAACAAACTGTAAAAAATTATGTTTTAAAAAATTCCTAAAACCACTTCAATTTCAAAGAAATAGTTAAATATCTTAATATATTTTTTGTTCTTCTAGGCAGTCTTGCTTTAAAAATATAAATTTTAATTTTTTTGGTTTTATATTGCTGTTATTTTTTCAGTTTTTGGACAAAAACCTAAAACAACTGGAATTATTAGGAAATTGAATAAAAATTCATTGATTTTTAAAGTTCAAATGTCCAAAAACTTAAGAACAAGAACTACTTTAACTGTCTGGAAAAAAAATTGAAATTATCTACTTTTTTGAAAAGAAGCTGCCTGGAAAAGTGCAAAATAATTCAGCTGCCTGGAATAAAAAAATTTATTAATAAAAATCGAAGAGAAAAAACGTTTATACATAATTTTTTCTTTCTTCCAGGCAGTCGTGGTTTAGAAATGTACATTTTTGAATTAGAATTTTTTTTTAAGCGATTACTGTAATTTTGTGAGGCTTTTGCAAAACCATTGGAATTAATAAGAAATTCGAAAAACTAAATAGAAAATAATTCAATTTCCTGGAATAAATATTTCAGCATTAAGAAATAAAAAAAAAATAAATTTTTGGTTTCTTCAACTTGATTTTTATTGCTACTGTTTACTGTTTTTTTCTTTTTTCCAGGGAGCCGATTGATTTTTTTAAATTTTCATCACAATATATGAGGCTATGAGTGCAATATCGGACTAACCCACAAAAATTCAAAATCGACTTTATTGTAGAACAATGTTCTACGACTTTATTGTAGAACAATGTTCTACAATAAAGTCGATTTTGAATTTTTGTGGGTTAGTCCGATATTGCACTCATAGCCTCATATCTAAGACTAATAATTTCTTAAACTATTTTTAGAAAAATTCCCAAAATCACCCAAATTATTAAGAGGCTTGATGTAAAAATTTAACTGAAATAAAACTTGAAAGAGATGAATAGAAGAAAAAATTAAAAGTAAAAATGCTTTTTTTTTTAATTTATTTAAGTTATTTTTTTTGTTTTTTAGAAAAAATGTAAAAATTTACAAATTTGTTCATTCTTTCAGGCAGTCGGAGTATTTTAAAATTTTTCCCTAACAATTGAACAAACTGTAAAAAATTATGTTTTAAAAAATTCCTAAAACCACTTCAATTTCAAAGAAATAGTTAAATAATATAATATTTTTAATAATAATTTTTTTTTTGTTTTTTAGAAAAAATGTAAAAATTTACAAATTTGTTTATTCTTTCAGGCAGTCTGAGTATTTTAAAATTTTTCCCTAACAATTGAACAAACTGTAAAAAATTATGTTTTAAAAAATTCCTAAAACCACTTCAATTTCAAAGAAATAGTTAAATATCTTAATATATTTTTTGTTCTTCTAGGCAGTCTTGCTTTAAAAATATAAATTTTAATTTTTTTGGTTTTAAATTGCTGTTATTTTTTTCAGTTTTTGGACAAAAACCTAAAACAACTGGAATTATTAGGAAATTGAATAAAAATTCATTGGTTTTTAAAGTTCAAATGTCCAAAAACTTAAGAAAAAGAACTACTTTAACTGTCTGGAAAAAAAAATTTAAATTATCTACTTTTTTGAAAAGAAGCTGCCTGGAAAAGTGCAAAATAATTCAGCTGCCTGGAATAAAAAAATTTATTAATAAAAATCGAAGAGAAAAAACGTTTATACATAATTTTTTCTTTCTTCCAGGCAGTCATGGTTTAGAAATGTACATTTTTGAATTAGAAATTTTTTTTTAAGCGATTACTGTAATTTTGTGAGGCTTTTGCAAAACCATTGGAATTAATAAGAAATTCGAAAAACTAAATAGAAAATAATTCAATTGCCTGGAATAAAAATTTCAGCATTAAAAAATAATTAAAAAATATTTTTTTTTAGTTTCTTCAAGTTAATTTTTACTGTTATGTAGAAAAAGGTTCAGAGAATTAACTAAATATCCAGAAAAAAAAATTAAAATGTATAATTTTTTTCTTTTTTCCAGGCAGCAGTATTTTTTAAATTTTTCCTAAAAATTGATGTTTATAAAATTGTAACAAATTATAATAATCTAATAATTTCTCAAAATAATGTTTGCAAAATTCCGAAAGAGGCTTGAAATAAATGAATTAAGAGAAAGTAACAATGTTTTTTTTCTATTTCTTCAAGTTGTTTTTTTTTTCAAAAAATATACTTGTAAACATTTTTATCTAAATCTAATTATCGAAAAATTGTCAAAATCACCTAAATTTCTCACAATTATAAGAGCCTTGACTTCAGCTGAAATTGATATTAAAATAAGTGAATGGAACAAAAATAAAAAGTAAAAATTCATTTTTTTTTTGTTTCTTCAAGTTGTTTTTCTTGTTTTTTGTTTTAAAATAAAAATATATGAATTATTTATTTCTTCCAGGCAGTCGCAGTATTGTTTAAATTAAAAATAAAAATATTATGTCTAAATATAATTCTCAAAATATTTTTCAGAAAATTCGCAAGACCACCTTTAAAAAATTTATGAAAAATCTATAACAAAAATTAAAATACATATTTTTTTCTTTTTTCTAGGCAGTCGTGGTCTAAAAATTTAAATTTTCAATTTTTTGGTTTTAAGTTACTGTCGTTTTTTAAAGATTTTGAACTGGCATTACTAGGAAATTGGAAAAAAAATAACTTGGTTTTTGGAGTCCAAATGTCTAAAAAACTTTTTTAATTGCCTGGAAACAAAATTAACTTTTTAGAAAAAAAGCATTAAAAATTAATTCATTCTGCTCAGTAATTAAGCTGCCTGGAATAAAAAATGCAATATCTTAGAAAAGTAAGCAATAATTTAGCTGGAAAAACTTACTAAAAAGTCCGGGAAAAAATAAGAATCAATTTTTTTTAAGAAATTGTTTATGTTAAGATTTAATGCAGAAACTCTATTACTAAAGTTTCTCTCTGTAAGAATTGATTTTTTTTTGATACATCGATATATGCGCACACGCTTGGCGTCCTCTGTACTCTTAACATTGAACTTCCGCAATCAGTATATACGTATTACTCGCGAGAAGGCAGATTTGTGGCCCTATAAACAAATATGTAATTTGCCCGTTTATCTTTATTAATTGATTAAACAGCACGACCGATGATTAATAAAAAAAGAGCAGATTATCACCTGAACTCTACGCGCAATGGTCGGTTTTATTACGCGTAAACTGATTGGGTCAATAAATATTCCGTAAGTAAGTGTTTAAAAAATTAATTTAAATATATATATATTTTTTTGGTAAGTAATATTTGTTTGTTGTAAAGTCGTGTATTAGTTCATATGACACATTCATTCATTAAAAATGTTATGAGGAAAATTCATTTCGAAAGCCAAGAAAATAGATTCTTGGCTTGGCGCCCGACTCTCTGGAAAATTCTTATTTTTAAAAATAAACCGGGATATAGTGCAGTGCACACTCAATGCGCCTGTCAACATAATTTTCCTTTCGACGTATGTATTTTAAATCAGGTTAATGTTCTAGAAAGTCAATGTAAACATGTGTGTGTTTTTTTTCTTTTTCTTTTTTTTGGCGGAGGCGCCGGGTAGCGCGCGCTTAATTATTTATTTATTTATTTTATTTCATCGTACAAAGATTCCAACAACAAGAAAAAAAGAATAAAATCAAACTTACGTCTATAAGAGTCAAAGTCATACAGCTTAAAATCAAACACGTAATAGTTCAATTCATAATTATTAAAATTTGGTTACACGCATTATCACTGCTGGCCTAACACCGATTCAAAGTACTGATTATGGGAATATAAGGGATTTTCGACAAATACTTTAAGTATTAGAATTTTATAGTAGATTTTATTTGGTATGGTAGTTTATTTTAGGCTTTTATTACCATGTTACATGGTACTTCCTTGCTAGTGAGATCTGTTATATTTAACCATAGTGAGGTTGTTAATATATTTTGTTTGTATACCTGAGTTGATTTGGAAATTAGTTGCAAAGTATTACAAATTATTTCTATAAAAAAAGGGGCAATTTATAAAAGTATTACTCATTATACTTTTATAAATTGCCCCTTTGATTAATCATTAGTCATTATGCTATATTTCTTAAATAAGGGAGCTGCATCAGATAATATGTCAGCTTTATCCATGCAGCGCATTATTTGTTTTTGCAAAATTAAAAGCCTATTAACCTCAGAAGAACTTCCTTATACTGTATACCAGTTTGCTTTGGATACATGCATGTATATACTTAATGAGCACCTCTCTATTAACTTGTTTAAGGAGATTATTTACCACATAACACCCTGTTGCCAAAATTTTCTGTCAGATTCAACTTTCATTGTTTTTGTTCAGTTCTAATAAGGACGCTTTGTGGAAACAAATAATTTTGTCTGTTTATTTTGACCATTCATGCTGCACCATAATGAGAAATTGTTTGACCTACTATTTCAACTTCCAACAACCTATGAAAATTGTTTATTTTTTATAATAATTGAAGTATGGTCTGCAAATTGACCTGAAAAGGAAAAAAGGTCTAACCATTGAGATAAATCATTACTAAACATCAGAAATAGCAAAGATGGCAATTGGGCAACGCCATATTCTGTGGGCAATACTTGGGATTTAAAAGGAAAATTTACATAGTGATCATTCGAGCAATTAAGTTGTTGTCTATTCCAAAAATACATCTACATCCAACAGACTGTAAATTCAAAATTCCAAATTGAATACATCTAGTTTGAATTTTTTCGACAGTTGTCAATTTATGAATTTTAACCGGGACTTTTTTTGCTAGGAGCGATAGATTTTTTACATCAAAATTTGCAGTGTAACATTTGTAAAATTATTACATGAAAGAGCCCTTGCAGACTTTGTGATGTCATCGAAAATCTTTCTGAAAAAGCCATTTTTCCATTTTAATTTCCGCGTATCTAGTTTTCAAAAAAAGCAAATTATATTTTTATTACAGGCAAGTCTTTATCGCTACTTTAGCCTCACATGTTATTGTTTTTAAACTGCCAAAAATATTTTGAATATTAACGATCAAAATAACCTTATCAGAAAATTTATGTAAATATTATGTATAAAATTTGTCGTATTTTTACCGATACTTTCAGGGTCTGTTTCGATTTTTTAACGTTAACAAGTATAACTTTTATGCTTACCGGTTAAATATTAGCCTAAATCATCACGTGAACTAGCAATAATTAAATTAGTATTACATTATCTATATTTACATTTCTAGTTTAATGGCTTATCACATACGCATTTGCATAAATTTAATATGAAAGCAGCAATATTTATCTTATTCATGGGATGTTACGCATGCGCGTCGAAATCATTTAATAAAATATACTCGACAACATTTGCTGTTAGTACGTTTACATGGGAATTGAGTTCTATTAATTGTTATTGACAACTTATTATATATGTCATGAAAATGTTTTGAATTTAGTGTCAAATTAAATCGAAACGGACTTTAGTTCCCATGTAAAAGGAGTAAAAACAATTTTCACACCCTTTCTTGTTAAATCTATATAAATTAACGCTTTGTGAAATATGTCTAATGAATTGAAACAGTGTGAGACTTTTCAATGAACCAAATATTAACATTTGAAATTAACTAAATATAGCTTTTTCAAACAGTAGTAAATTAAACTCCCAAGTCACAGGTCTTAAATATATTGAAATATAAGGGTAAAAGAATCACACGTGTTTCGCCTGTACTACATCAGATGTATGCACTGTAAGAACGGAACAGGAATTATAAGCTTTACCAACACTTATTAGTTAAACCTACTTTACACTAAAATTACAAACTAATTAATGTATACCTTGTGTAATCACTAATAAAAAAGAAAGTAAGTTTAAGTCAAGGGTAAAAATTAAAGTTTAGTTAAAATATAAACAAAACAAATTGTGCTTAGATTTAAAGGCATAAAATAAAATAACGAATATTATGAAAATAAAAAAAAAGGTTTGGAATTAAATATAGGACTCAAACCGCGTACCTGTGTAGTCAAAATTGATAAAAATCAAGTGACTTTCCAAATTAAAAGTGTCATTCACACAGTTGGTGGTTCTTGGCTTTTGTTATTTCCAAACTATTTAGAAGGTCCAACTTTTTACCTTTAGGACATTTATGTAAATCTTTCACATTCTCATGTATGGTAAGAATGTTCTCTGAAGAATTCAAAATCCAGTCCGTTAGATTTACAAAAGTTTTATTCCAGTGTAGATTCAACAAGGTTATTAGATTATATATCTCGATGACTAGTAGGTTCGAAATAGGCAATTTATGTCTAATATCAACCAAAAAAATGACAGGACCCAATAATTTCGAAACAATGTCTATCACAGATAGTTTTTTTCGGCACTTTACTTGAACCCCTCTATTTAAGCAAATTTCTAGAAATAATTCATGTAGAGAATAGAGGAAATATTTTCTTGTAAGTGACTTGGGGAAATATTCAACAAAAACGTATTATTTTTTTTAAATATTAGAAATAATTCAAGTCATAGTTAAAAATTATACCTTTTATGTGATTTCCGAAAAGAACATTTTGATTACTTCCTGAAGCACCTTTTGCTTAATAAGTGGACTATTTGTAGTAATATTATGTTGAATTGTAGCTAAGTTTATTTTCACCGCATTCGTTCAGCAGTCAAATCTTATTCACCATAGATGTAATTAATTTGCAGATTACTTCGAATTTTAAAGAAGACAAACCAATCTCCACGGCGCATGTCCGGTCCAAGAATCAACTTCATGCATCAATTACATATAAATCAAATAACTTGACGACATGTCTGATCTTATTAGGTGCTGATATTACATTAATACAGTCACAGGTCTCATTTGAAGCTACTGTGCAAGTCGTGCTTCTATTTCTATATAGATACAAATCTAAACATTTCAAACCAACTAGACCAACAACAATTCTATTTAAGTTTAAGATAAGGATATTCACCAGGACAAAATATAATCTAAAACATGTCATTGCCTGAAGTCACTATGGGTATTACTAAGATCGGTTTAATATTCAAAGACAGTCCCTAACCTAGAACTGACCTCTCTGGTTTTTTTCACGTGAAATCAATTTTTTCACATGAAGAACATCTGAGAATATCAGATGCATAATATTCAGTTAAGTGATTTGGTTGCAGTTGAGTATTGATTCATGATTTTTATAGTCCAGGCAATTGAATATTGATTAAGAATTGATTATTTCTATAAGCAGTTGAGTATTGATTAATTATTCAAACTTTAACAAAATTTTACTTAGACAGTGGTGTTTAAGAAAAATATTTCATCTTCAAAGTGATCATTCACTTCAAAGTCCAAGATCTCAAGAACTATTGGAGCTATTTTCATGAAATAAAAAGCATAATATTCAGGAGAATATTCTTAACAAATATTGATAAAGTTTAAACCAGTTTAAATAAAATTTACACAAAGATTACAGCTTTTAAGCAGTGGTGAGTAAGAAGATTGTTTCCACTCACTTCAAAGTCCAAGACCTCAGGAACTAATCCTACAAAATCCTGGAAAAGAATATTCTTATTAGAAAACAATCAGTTGAATAAATTCAATCATCTCACAGTGAACAAAGAGTGTAACTGACTCAACTGCCTAGACGAATATTTTAATTTCTTCCAGGTAGTTGATTTACTCAACCACCTCACAGAGGCTACAAGTCAACTTCCTGGAAGGTTTTTTAGTGCATTGAACCCTTAAACAAAAAAAAAGGACTGTAACAGTTTCCAGTTTAGTTGCCTGGAAGAATAATTTAATTTTTTCTAGGCAGTTGAGTGAATTCAATCAATTTACAATGAATATATATATATATTTCCAGATATTTTTCGAAATAAACGTTTTTATTGAATATTTTTAGTTAGTTACTGACAAAGGAACATTTTGATTTATATTCTCCAATCATTAATAAATTGTCAAAGTGGTATAAATGAAAATTATCTCTTGTATGATTCATTATTTAACATCTCTTGTATTAAGTAATAATTTATCAAGGGGGAAGGAAATGAGTGAAAATATTTCTTTTGGAAAAACATCCGAAATAATTGAAGCCATAGCTTTTTAAATCTTATAGCAAATTCCTGGGTCAAGTTATTATTACCTAATCATGTTCTGTGATTCTGTTTGTGATGGATGTTACTTAAATTATGTATTACTATTGTGAATTTAAAAGTCAGTTATCAGAAAACCTCACTTCTTATACATTCAACGCAAAACAAAATCCTACTTGTTATGATTGTAAAAAATTTGCGCAACCCCTTATATGAGCCATACAAAAAACAACATACACGTGCCACTAAGTGATTACGAATTTTATTTCGCTTCTAAGCGATTGTTTTTGATTGACCAAGAACGATGATTTATTCTAAAAAGTGGTGGCGTTTGAAATTGTTCTAATTTTTATAATGGGCATTAACAGTGAAACGAAAGTAAGTGATTTTATTTTTAAAACAAAAGTTAATCACGGTAATTAGCGATCAGCTATGCGATCCTAATTAGATGGCCTTTCACGTTAAATTTACTGAGATAATTAAAATCGATTTTTTTATGGCTAACGTATAAATTTACGATCCAGTTCGCGAACGGAAGCTTATTTGCCATCAAGGACTGCGAAAATGATGCTGCTTTAACTATACCATATTGATTTCAAATATAAAAATTCTCAAAAATGGTGAATATTTTTTAATATATTATGTGACTACAGCAGAACCTCATTGGGTAAAGTATGATAGGCAATTAAAATGAAGAGGGAAGAGTTTTTTGTGTGCTCTTACGTAATATTGCTTACAAATAATTGCGCCTTATGATAAGTAAAGTGCAAAATGCGTTAATGCATTATCGGATCTGGCATGCAAAAACAATATGATTATGTCGTTTAGTAAACCAGAACAAGCTGGAAATTAATTAAAAGCAAAAGGGGTTGACCTTTTCACAAATCCAAAAGAAAAATAACCCCATAAGTGACGTAAAACGGTCTTTATCTCTTTCACGAGGCTGGCAACAAACACCGAATCTGGAATAATGAGTATTTTTCTTTGACCCGCGAGGTCCCCTGATAATAACCAAGAGTCTATTGTTTACAGAATGGCCAACATCAAAGGTTGCCCTCGCAGGACACTCCGTGCATTTCTGCCTGCACCACTGCCACGAACCTCTCCTCTCTTGGCGATTTTCAGTCGAACTCCACAATTTACAACTCGCGAAGGATGAACTTGGACGAAAATCTAAGGATGACAATACCTGAAATCCAACCGTTGCAGGACAACAAGGAGAAGGATGACAGTTATGAAGTGCCGGAGTTGCCACAACCGAAAACCAAAGTGGCTTTGGGAGATATTAAGATGCAGGTGAGTTTTGTGAAGAGTTTCTCATTGTTGTTTCCTAAAAAGTGCATCGAGGGCAAGGTTATGAATCTTTTTTTTTGGTGATACAGGCTTTGAACAAGAAGACTTCTAAAGAAGGTGCTTTTTCTTTAGTAACGTTTAAGTAGAAGAAGTAATGATGTACAGGGTTATTATGGGTAAACAAAAAAAATTGGGATTATCAGAAGCGTTCCAAAAATATCTTTTTAAATTATTTTCATGACATATAGGGTGTTTCAAAGTGCAGAAGCATATCAAAGTTATGTTTTTTTAAATACAACACCCTGTGTATATTATTTGATTTTTGGATTCTACATCGTAAATAAAGGTAGGTTTTATTAAGGTTTACCCAGTCTAAACATGTGCGTTTTCGATATATTTTTTTGTTTTGTGAAATACTAACACAATTCCAATAAAAAATTCCTTTACTAGTGTTTTCTCTTTTTTTACCATATTTACACTATACTATTAAATTTTGCATTTTTATTTGTAAAAAAGTTACTATTTTATATAGGACGTTCAAAAATTAGAATTATTACAGTTTTTACAAAGCAATAAGCTGCTTAACTTAAATGGAACACCGTGTATTTTGTATCACCAATAAATGTGACAATGAATTCTTTTTTAAATTTAATAAGATATACCTAAACTTCTCATTTTTATAAAGCCATATTTAAAATGCGGATTTTTTAAAACTTAAAACATAATACATATTTCATAGTAGGTGATAACAAAATGACATGTCGTTATTTTCTTCTGTAATTTTTTTATTGTTTTATGCATTTTTTTGTATGTAAAAGTAACTAATTTGTGGCGGGTAATCAGGTTTAAGTTATGGCTTGGTTAAGTTTAAATGAAATACCCGATTATAATTGATTACAGCATGCAACACAATAGATAGTAGAATAGCGATAGGTACAATTTAAAACTGTATTAACAATATATCTATTTTCAACTGACCATTATAATACATTATACTAAAGAAAAATAACAATTACAAAATATTCTCTAAATCATGACCATTTAATTAGCACCACAGCCACTTTTGATGGCATTTAAGAAATTACTTAAGAATAAATAGCAAAAAATCAACATGTATTTTAAAAAACGTAATTTTCATGAAAATTTGAAAGTTTAGGTATAGGAAGCCATTATTACATTTGAAAACGAATTCGTTGTCACATTTAATGGTGATATAAAATACAGGGTGTTCCGTTTAAATTAAGCAACTTATTGCCTTATAAAAACTATAATAATTTAAACTTTAGTAGTAACTTTTTTAATTTTATTTAGTAGTAATTTATCATTGAAATTGTCTCAGTATTTTCACAAAATAAAATATCTCGAAAACTTTCATGTTTAGGCTGAATAAACCTTAATAAAATCTACCTTTATTTACGTTGTAGAATCTAAAATAAAATAAAATATAAGGTGTTATATACCAAAAAAAAACAGAACTTTGATATGTTTCTGCACTTTGAAACACCCTGTATGTCATAAAAATAATTTAAAAAAATATTCTGGAACGCCTCTAATATTCCCAAGTTTAACCAAAATATTCCGTATCGTATGTCGTGAATAACCCTGTATACATATACAATTTTGGGCTTAAAAAGCTGATATTCCATGTTATATACGTGTGATATTCCACATACATCAATTGATTTTTTGAGAAAAAAACTATTTACACACGATTTTTTTGCCCCTGTATATGATATGAAAAGAAAAAGTTAAGATAAAAAGTGTTTGTTTGGAAATGCAAATTTTTTTTACAATTTTTGGTGAATGTACAGAGTGTCTCAAAAACAAGGTTTTTGTACAGGAACGCCCTGTATATTTTACCAAATTTTGACTCTTTATTTAATACGTCAAATTTTGATTAAATTATTGAATAAGTTCCAACGCTGCTGGAAGAAGTTCCTCTAGCGTAACAACGTAATTTGTGACTATAAAATGATGGACTTACCTCATAACTCGTTGATTGTATCAAATTTTCTTAACACTAGCTTTGGAAGATACTGGATCAGAAATAGAGGACCTGTCAGGTGGCCAGCCCGATCACCTGAACACCGCTAGATTTTTTTATTGTGTGGATATTTAAAGGGACAAGTTTACACTAAAGAGCTAAGAAATTTAAAAAATAAAATTACATGTGCCTGTATCAAGTTTTTTTATCGTTTGTAACTGTTTTAATAGTAGATTGAATAAGAATTAAATAATATCATCATAATAAGCAATTATCTCAAAAACCATCAATATTTGACGTATAGTGTATTATAAATTTTTTACGTAAAATTCAATGCAGAGTGAAAATTTACTTTGCACTTTTTTCTCATATCATATTAAGGCGGAAAAAATCGTGATGTATAAATAGAATTGGGAAACCCTGTATATCACTTTCAATTCAACAATAAATATTTACTTTAATGTGAGCTGTATTTCTTGCGTCACACCGATCATAACAAATTTATTTTGCAAAACATATTAATAGATTGTGCCGAAATAATGAGTTTTTGAAAAAACATTTTTTTTTAAGTTTTCATCTTTTAAATATCGATCTTTACAATAGTCTTCACCATTTGATATCGCAAACAGGTAAAACCTAAAAACTATTTATTAAGCAACTTCTTTCTACGTAATCATTCAATTATCCAAGAAAAACAACGCGTCAATGTCACAACCTACACAAGGAAGTAGAAATCAAATATTTCCTGGGGTAGTTTCCACTGATCACATCCTAATTGAAAATACTCAGTTCAACGTCAGTATTCGTTTGAATATTAAGTGCCTGGAAGTCGGGATATCAATAAAATCGCACGAATGGTGTTATGGGCGAAATTAATACTATAAGGACGAAATAATGTCGTGTGATGAATACCTAATAAAAAATTAAAAAAGTTCAAGTTAGAGGGGGCAAATGGACATGTTATAAAACTGAGCTCGCAAATATAATCGGTTTAATCAATAGTCGAGTCGATTCGAACAATTAATTTTTCTTATTAAAACAAGATCGGTGCCGTCTAGACGTTTCATAAAGTCTGAACAATGCGTGTTTTAGTGCGTGCCGATACACATGTCACTTTTTCATTGCCTGAAACCGAACCAAAACCAAAATGTACATGGTCTCAGGTGCGAATATCATTACTTTATTTATAACATGAATGCAATTTAATAAAACTGTTTTTTTTTCGTTGTTACAGTTACTTACCGCCATAGCAGTGTCTTGGGTATCAATGATTATTGGATATTGTTCAGCCTATACATCACCAGCATCTATTTCTCTTGAAAGGGATTTTTCACTTAGTAAAGTTGAGGTAAGTTTAATTTTTTTTTTAATTAATTGAATTTTTATAAGGCCAAAAAGTAAAGAAAAAGTACTTGGAGCAAATTTTAAAATTATATTAACCAATTTTTAATGACTCAGTTTTTTTGTTATAGTAAGGACATAATTTCCATAGACCTTACTTGGAAATTGATTAATCGTTCTATTTATTCGGCTCTTAAATCTAATAAACATAACAATATAGCCAATTAAAATGTATAAATAATAGTCAATTGATTGACCCAAAAATCTTTACATTTAACTTGTGTTTTGGGTATTTGTGGCTATAAGCTACTGAAGACAATACAGTATTTTTACAAATAAGCCTTGTTTTGTATGGTTGAAAAACTTTCGTCGGTGCGTCGCCGAACGAAACATAGGAAATCCTATATAAATTTTAAGGTGGTCAATTATTGGCTTCCCTGTACTTTTTATAGAAAAAATGTAAGATAACTTTTTGAAGAGACCAATCTGGCAAACCCTTGCAGTTTCAAAAAATGTTATTAAGCGAATCTTGAATTATTCAATTAAATGTAATTGCAAAATTGCCAAATTTTCGGTTCAGATAAAACCAAACGGGCACCAGTAAAATGAATATTGTCACTGACGTGAGGAAGAGTGTCAATAAATCAGTGACAGTCGATATTTGAAAACAAGTATGAATTATTCAATCGACGAAAAAATAGATGTATATATTTAATATAACTTCATTGTTATATTAAATAAAAGTTTAGATATAAAAGTAATGTTAACGTGTCTTACTTTGAATGTATGGTTGTGAGATTGATAAAACAAAAAAAAAACATCTTGTATTCGGCTGTACGTCAGATTTGACAAAGCCTTATAACAAATTGTTTACTGGTGGCTGGAGTATGGTTTTACCTGAACCGAAAATTTGCTAATTTTGCAATTACATTTAATTGAATAATTCAACATTCGCTTATTAAAATTTTTTGAAACTTTGCACGAGGGTTTGCCAGATTGGTCTCCTCAAAAAGTTATCTTACATTTTTTCTATAAAATCTACAGGGAAGCCAATAATTGACCTCCTTAATTAATTTACATGGGATTTCCTATGTTCCGCTCAGCGACGCACCACCCGGTATAGCCCCTGGAGTAAAAAACAAACTGTAATTAAACATAATTTACTTACAGCAATACAGAAAAGGCACAAAGACATCCACACCGTATTCATCTTACTACAACACTAAATGCCACCCAAATAAAACAAAACAAAACCGCTTTCCGAATACGCTTTCAACACTCAAATAACACAAAGTTCTTATCTACCAAAATTTAATAAAATCACATCGCATAATATACATTCCAGGCGAGTGAATCTAAGAAACCCTAAACCTACGTCTGGGACAATTTGAAATAATAATACTAATAGATTGGTGAAGGCGCATATTTCAACACAACAAATCCGCACCTCGGTGCGAGTTGAAATAATTCTTAATAATTGGCGAAAGCGCCAGTCATATTTCAGATATTTCAAATATTTCAAATTGGCTCGGACCCCTGTTTAAGGAATCGCCGAGACTTATTTTACTCTAAGACCTGAATCTGGCGGCACCGTTGCCAATAGAACCGCATTCATCAGTAATCCAATTATTTTTCACGGTATTACCAGTGTGTTTTTAATAATTTTATATTAAAAGAGTGTAAGATGCGGCAACGTTGTATCGTTTCGCTTTATGGCGTGCATCGAAGTTTATTATAAAATACTGAACTTATACCGGGTGGTGCGTCGCCGAGCGGAACATAGGAAATCCCATGTAAATTTTAATGGGGTCAATTATTGGCTTCCCTGTAGATTTTATAAAAAAAATGTAAGATAACTTTTTGAAGAGACCAATCTGGCAAACCCTTGTGCAAAGTTTCAAAAAATTTTAATAAGCGAATCTTGAATTATTCAATTAAATGTAATTGCAAAATTACCAAATTTTCGGTTCAGGTAAAACCAAACGGGCACCAGTAAAATGAATATTGTCACTGACGTGAGGAAAAGTGAAAACATCTTGTCGGACTTGCATTGTCTTATTTATTTAATGTAACAGTTTAATAATAACAGTTTACACTTGATAACGGTTGGAGATACTTACCAACCGAAACGTCGTGTTACATTAAATAAATAAGACAATGCAAGTCCGACAAGATGTTTTCACTCTACCATTGTCTACCACCTTCAAAAACGTGAGGAAAAGTGTCAATAAATCAATGAATGTATGGTTGTGAGATTGATAAAACGAAAAAAAAAACATTTCTTGTATTCGGCTGTACGTCAGATTTGACAAAGCCTTATAAGAAATTGTTTACTGGTGGCTGGAGTATGGTTTTACCTGAACCGAAAATTTGCTAATTTTGCAATTACATTTAATTGAATAATTCAAGATTCGCTTATTAAAATTTTTTGAAACTTTGCACAAGGGTTTGCCAGATTGGTTTCTTCAAAAAGTTATCTTACATTTTTTCTGTGTTGACCCCCTTAAAATTTACATGGGATTTTCTATGTTCCGCTCGGCGACGCACCACCCGGTATATAGTATTTTCACTATTTCATACTCTTGTAAAATTGTAAAATTTCTAAAAGAAAATGTCTAATTTCAGAAATCTAACAAATTTCAAGGTTAATTTTGAGGCCAATCAAATATTCCCCTTGTTAAAACCTAAAAAATCAGAAAACTATCTATTCAAACTGCTCCATCATCAAAACACATTTAGTCTAATAATATCGTCTTTTATTTCAGATGTCCTGGGTAACAAGTCTAATGCCATTGGGTGCCTTAGGTGGCGGAATCCTTGGAGGTCTCCTAATCGAAAACTTAGGAAGGAAATGGACTATCCTACTAACAGATCTACTATTCCTAGGAGCGTTCCTTGTTAACTACTTTGCACAAAACTACATTTACATGTACGTGAGCAGAATAGTATCCGGAGTAAGCGTTGGAATATTGTCGCTAACCCTGCCTGTTTACTTAGCAGAAACGATTCAACCTGAAGTTAGGGGTACCTTAGGGTTGTTACCAACTGCTTTTGGTAATATTGGAATATTACTGTGCTACTTATTTGGTACCTTTTGGGAATGGAGAGCTTTGGCTATGGTGGGTGTGCTCCTGTCCATTCCCTTTGTGATAGTATTTTGGGTGATAAGAGAAACCCCTAGGTTCCTAATATCTAAGGGTAAAGAGGATGAGATGCAGCAGGCTCTGCAGTGGTTGAGAGGACAAAAAACGAATATAGATAAAGAGTATCATGAACTAAAGAAGAGTTATGAGGAAGAGAATGAAACTCAGGAAAGTACTTGGGAGAGTCTTAAAATTCTATTTTCATTGAATAATTTAAAACTGATGGGAATTGTATTGGGCCTAATGGCGTTCCAACAATTCAGCGGTATTAACGCCGTCATCTTCAACACCACTAAAATTTTCCAAGAGTCTGGATCAAGCATTGATAAAGCTGTTTCAACCACCATAGTCGGAGTTGTGAATTTCATCTCTACATTTATAGCAGCTGTGCTTATTGATAAACTAGGCAGAAAAGTTCTACTATACATTTCAGCTGTATCGATGGTGCTTTCCTTAGGAGTCCTTGGTGCTTACTTTTTCCTAAAGGATGCAATGAAGCTGGATGTACAATATTTAGGGTTCCTACCGCTGGCCAGTTTTATTATATACGTATTAGGATTCTCTTTAGGATTTGGACCAGTACCGTGGCTAATGATGGGAGAAATCTTACCAGCTAGGATCAGAGGTCCGGCAGCTTCAGTTGCAACTGGTTTCAACTGGACCTGCACCTTTATTGTCACGAAAACATTCCTATTATTGCCCGACTGCATCGGTTACCACTTTACCTTTTGGCTGTTTGGTGCTATAGTATTTTTGTCACTGTTGTTTACCATTTTCTTCGTACCAGAAACAAGAGGCCAAAGCTTAGCCGATATTGAAAGGAAATTGGCCGGAATCAAAGTGAGAAGAATGAGTTCCGTGGCGAACTTAAAACCAATGCCATCTAGTTTTTAATTAAACTGATTGACTGATTTAAAATTTAAGTTTAAATGTAATTTAATTGAGAATCTCATAGGGAATATAGGTTATTCTCTTGATAGTATTTTAGATGTGAAATATTAGATCGAGATGTTGTAGATTTAGCAATAAATAGTCCATTTTTAGTATTTAATTATTATTGTATATACTTATCAAAGACACAATGTTATTTATTATGAATATATTTTTATATAATATAATTATTTTTACCAAGTAAAACGTGTGGTTTTATTTCCAAAACGGTAACATATGCCATTGCAAAAACATAATCGTTTCCATCATTGTATCCTTGCTTATAAATGCACGTAATAAAAATAAAGGAGCTAATAACATTTTAATAACGATTAAATTAAATATTTATGATGGAACACAGCAGTTCAGGGTCAAAATAAAAAATATGGTATGTTATAAATATATGGTTTTATTTCTTAAAAGAGTTCCACAAATAAAAATTAATTTCTTAATACAATGCTCAAAATAAAAACAATAACGGAAAACTATTTGAAAAACCTTAATAAATTATATAAAACTTGATCTCTATATAGCTTTCAATCAGCTGAAATAGCAGAGTGTTAAAACAGTCCACCTTTAATGCCCTTAAAGGGTTTTTTTATTATTGCAATAAAAATCCTTAGTTCGCCAATATAATGCGAGAATTAAAATAGGCAACTAATAAATTCTAACGTAAATTAGTTATTTTTACACTTTCATAAATACCAATAAAAACTTTTACAAGGATTGGCTTAAAAATATGTATATGACTTAAAGTAGTATATTTAGAATATAAATTAAATATTTAATGCATATGTTTTTCTCACTATTTTTACATTTTAACTAACGTCATTAAACTCTTGCATAAGTTATTATTAGTAATATCCATAATTACATTATGTATTTTTTTAAATTAAAAATCATGGTATATAATTACCTAACTGAGAGAAGTTATATAAGAACCTTGAATTACAAGTAAATAAATTCAAAATATGCAATTAATATAAAATGTTTTTGTCTTTATTGGCGTTGATACTATTATTGGTAGAAAATAAACTTAAGAACGACTAAGGGTTTTGACACTGTTTACAGTCTTCCATGAAATCCTCAAATTCTTCGATTTGCAACGTCATTTCGAAGAAGTTGTATTTATCATGGATATTTTTGGTGGCTACCATTAAGATGGTTTGAGGATTTATTCCTGGACCTAAAAAACAGCAACTACATATAATTTAATCTTGTTAATTGGTGACCAAAGATTGTGAATTAGAAGTCGTTTTTTTTGTGAGTAAATTTTTTTTGAAGAGAAATATTTGTTTCTAGCTATATTATAGTAAAGCTTTTGACCTAGTAAACCATGATATGCTGATTCCCAAATTGCCCTACTCGATAGGGAGAAAGTCGATTATGGGGAATGAATGGAACAAGAGCCAATCCTTGTTTTAAATGGTACCACAGAGAAGAATTCTTGTACCCCTTTTATTTTTATTATATACCTTTGACCTCCCTTCTAAGGTTCGCTTGCTCTGTTCATATCTACGCTGATGATACTCAACTTCTATCATCCTTCAGACCTCAGGATTCTTATAGGTCTCTCAGTCTTTTGATGATTTGTTAAATGCAAAAAAGTGTATGTTTGATCATTGGATCCGATTGTACAAAAGAAAAATTTTCTCATTTAATTTTGTCAATGTGCATATTACTAAGGCTATTCTTCCTGATGTCAAGCGAGCAAGAACTTTGGGCCTAATTTTTGATAATTCTCTTAATTTTGAGTCAGATATTTTTAAAAAAACTTTCTTTAGTGTACTTAAAAATTCAGTCTGATCCATTTAAACGTTTACTTCCACTGCATATCAAAATGACGTTGATTGAATCTTTACTTTTCTCTCAATTATATTACTGCGGTGTTGTATATTATTATTTTTTAAATTCAGAATACCAAAAAAAATTCAATTGGCCCAAAATTCATGTATACGTTCTGTCTATGGATGTGACACGTATGATCATATTAATCCAACGTATTTATCCTCACTTTGCTGTGTTTGTGCATGTGTACATACATTAAAATTTTAAAATCTTGTAAAATGCTTATAGGGTAATATTTTTATTTTAATTAATATATTTTTATGTAGATTTAAATATGTTTATGACTAGTTTAAAATCAGTTTGAGTCAGTTTTAAGTTGTTTGTTTTTTCTTGATCTGGCCCATATATTGTATACTGTATTTCTGTTATTAATATACATACATTGTATTTTCATGTGTGTATATTAATTGTTGTGTTATTAATTGTAGAGTATAGTATACGGTAGTAGATTTTGTTTATTGTAATTAGGTGTTATAGAAGAAATCACTTTGCGAATAACATCTTTTGTATGTACACATACCAAGTAAAACATCATACATTATAATCCTTAAATATATATTTATTCAACGACTTTTTAGTCACTTTTTGGTTTTGGTATATTTATCATACCTTATATGGTCATGGCATATTTAATAAACGGTAAAATATACGTATATCATATACTATTCTGTTTACGAAAAGGAGAAAATTTCGGCATTTAAAAAAAATGACACATGATTCACATATTTAGTTTTTATACTCGATTGCTACACCTCAAATATTTGATGAAATGACCCCGATATCACATATATACCACTCAAGAATACAAATTTATTCAAAAGCACACAAGGATTTAAAAAAGAAAATTTATTTAGAAAAATGCAGTGGTGTATTTTTTTTTTATGGACGCCACTGGTGAAAATTTATTTTTTCTTGTACGTCGAAAAATAAGTATTAAAATACTATTTTCTTATAATAATTTAATTGGGTCGAAGGGAGGACTAAACGTTGCACCTCCCGGTGCCTCCACCAATTTATCGCAGAAAAAAACACTATGTACACACCACCCATTTATTAGATATGTATATAATTTGTACTTTAATTTTCTGGTATTTTACTTAATTTTCAGTGTATAAGATATTGTCAATTATTGTTTAGTGTAGTAGTTTTTGATGCGTTCTAAGCCGTATTTTGGGCACTTGAAGTAATTTTTGAAAATTTTATCAACTGTCTAAAAAAAATATTTATAAATAAATAATTATTTTTTTTTATAAATATAATTTATATTTATTTTTTTAAAGGTTCTGAAAAACAGTGATTTTGCAAAGAATTTCTTACTGGTAAGCTGTGTGGGGGTGGGTGGGGGGGTAAGGGTAGTTTTAATCAAAAACCGGTTTTTTCCTTATTGGCAAAAAAAAAATTGGTAACTTTTGTACCCACACTTTTCTCATATAACCTCAAAGTTTTCGAGTAAAGTGCGAAACACCCTGTTTTTTATTTATAAGGTTTAGGTTGAAGATTTTATACTGGTTCTCTATAATTAAATATTCAACGTTTAACTTTTTATGAAATCATAATTGTATATTATTAACATGTAATAAACCTTCTTGTTAAACGTGAATTAGATAAACATAATATTAAATTCCTTAACGTATATCACGCGGACATTTTATCCGATATTTATAGATAAAATCCAACCAAAAATTTACACCTAAAATAAAAGTTTATTTAACTATCGTGTGTTGCTTGGGACATGTACGTTTATAATAAATGCAATAAATACTTTTTTTTCATATTTAATTCGAAATGTGAATTAAATATAATTAGAAACGTTGGTTAGAAACAAACAGTTGTCCTCAGCAATTTACCCACAAAACACCACTTCTAATATATATAATTTTCCTCATTTCACCCTTTTTTCACCAAGAAAACAAATAAATTCATTACTTACGAATAGCCACATGTGCAGACATAGCAATTTTATCCAAACTAAGTGCCCATATTCTCAAATTGTGAACTCTCTTCACCCCTTCAATATTAGTGAGAATTTTCATAACATCCTCGAAGTCTATGCCTTTAGGCAGAGCTTCCATAAGTACCATCAGTGCGTCCTTTATAATTGCAAAGGTGGTTATTAGGACAAATACTGAGAAGACGAACGTCATTATGGGATCTACTATTACCCATTGAGGCTAAAAAAATAAATAAGTGGTTTATACTAATAATAATATAATAATAAAAGGCAGCTGTATAAATGTAATTGGAAACATGATGGACTTGTAAGTATTTGTTTATTATATATGGATACATTTAGTTCACACAAAATAAAATAAGTGTTTAAATAGTACTATACTTACAAGATAGCAATAGTACCTTATATAATTTAATTACATTAAAATAAAGGAGAAAAACGATAAACATAAAAGAGTAAGGAAGCACAGGAAAAATAAAAGCAAAAGGAGAATTACAAGTGTTTAATTTGGGAAAGCAAAGACTTGTTAAGAGGATGCAAGATTTAATTTTGAAATAGGGTTTTCTTTTAAATTCAACAGGTATAATATTGTAAATTTTTGGTGCTTTATAAACCAGAGACCTTTTAGTAAATGAAAAATGTATTTTACGTGAAGGAAAGGGATTAATACTTGTTGCTATAAGTACCTCAGGTCTTTTTTGGCAAATTTTATTACTGCATAAGTCTTACTACTGAATTTATAAAAATATAACGAATTTGAAAAACGATCTTGCCTCTGCAAACAGGTCAGTTGATGGATATTTTTTATCTTTAAATAAACCTGTAAGAATGCTTTTTGTGTGATCAAGAACAAATTTAAAAGAGCCTTCCCATATTTATATACCATAATGTTCACTATGTGATTGATGCAGAAATTTCGTACCTTAAAATATATAGCAATAGCTGCAACTAGGACCCCAGCACTTTGAAGAAAATCCCCGATAACATGTATAAATGCAGCTCGTACATTTATATTCTGTTTGGAACTTTTGTCGTGTGAATGACTGCCACCTCCATGGCTATGGCCGTGTTGATGTAGTGACACCCCCATACTAATTCATGAAGAAAATCAACATTTAAAGATACAATGTTAAGTCTAATAACTCACATAATATTAACAGCAACTCCAATGGCAGAAGTGATAAGCATAATGGGAGCATCAATTTCAAAATCCTCATGTATAATTCTCTGGACTGCCATATATACAAGAACTCCAGTTACGACCCAGATCATTAAAACTGATGTTAAAGCCCCTATAACCTCGGCTCTGTACCATCCAAAGGACATTTTTTTGGTTTTTGGTCTGTTTGCCATATAAAGGGAAAATAAAGAGATCATGAAACTGGCAAAATCGGTTAGCAAGTGAGCTGCATCTGATGCTATTGCTAAACTATTTGATAAATAGCCACCTGAAAAGGGACATTTACTTACAAGTTCATTATAGTGTAAATAGTTATTTACCTATGACTTCTGCTATCATAAATACTACACATAAGACACTGGCTATGATGAGCTTCTTTCTTGCTATTCTGTCTACTTCTGGCACTTTGGAAATGTGGCAATGTTTATTTACTGGTAAATTTAGAGAAGCAAAGAATCACAACTCAATGTAACTAAAATAAAAAACTCCTTAAGACTCACCTAAGTCAGTGGTATCCGTATTTTCTCTGGTAATAGTATTAAGTTCTTCAGCTGGCTGTTCAACATCAATCACCTCCCCTTCCAAAACTTTACAACATCCATCACTCGGTTTACCATGAACACAATAAATAATCCTTCTTGGTGATGAACTGCTTGGTAACCTGTTGGTTCTCCCGGTGACGGCTCCATAGTTGTTATTGCCGTTCGAAGCACTAAAATTTGAACCTGACTTGACTTCCATTTGATTTTTTTTGCACAGAAACTTGTGCACTTACGTTATGTTTAATTTTTCCTGATTATGCATGCCTATAAATGATTGTTTGCGCTATCTGAGTGATTTTGCTAAGCCCTAAGCACATACATATTTTGTTTGATTTTTTATAAGAACGCGAGCCGCGTGCACCCGAACCCACACTGACTGTAATATTTACTATTTAGCCTGGTACACGAGTTATTCAGAAGATTTCAATAAAAACATTAAATTTTATCTGGCAACTGATAGAATCACAATGTCGTTAAATCAACAATTCTGGGTAAATACTTAGGTGTAGTTTTATAAGGCAATCACTCATGACATTATTTTGTTTAAATAGGCACTTAAAAATGTAGCAAGCGAATAAGAAGATAAGTAAAAAGCCTCCATACAACATCATATGTGTATTCTTATCAGTAAAGAAATAACAAATTGCCTGAGAGACAACAGACAGTGAAAAAAAAATTTTCAGTCAAGTCAAGATGTTCTTATTTATATAGGATTAAAAAATGAGGGATATGAACTATCAATGCAGTGCAGCGACTTTTTATTTTTTTTTTAAACATGCAGTTGAAGTTATATGCAATTGATATTTTATTGTGATAAGGACTGTATCTAATTATGCTCTTAAAAGGGTAGTTTAATTAATTAATTAATTATTTTATTCTCTCTAACAAATGCATAAATAATAAATTGTAGTTATACTAACAAAAACAGATATTAAATTTAATAAAAAATAAAAATAAAGACAAATATGTGTGCATAACAAACTCGACATTAAGACTACATACAACCACAATATTCAGAAATATCACTGATGTGAGGGAATGGCTTTATTTTAAGAACTAATATTTTGATATAATTTATTAGCTGTAGGCCCTTGTATTTTAAGCCAATACAAAAAATACACATTGTAATGATCCTTGGCTTTCCAAGGACCCAATATTGAAAAAATTTGATGCTTTTTGATTTATAGGAACCTAAGAAATCTTCTTTGTACCTTTTCTATTAGATTTATGTTGCCTACTCATGAGCACTATACAATTTTATAATACTATTAATGTCCTTAAAGAACTTTGTGTTTCTTATATCCAATCCAAGCTTTGTTCTTTAATTGTTCCTAATGAACATTAAATTTAAGATCACTCTCAAAGTACATACACACTTGCAATTAGATTTTCAAACAAGTTCTTTATGATCAATAGTATAGGAGACATTAATGTAGAATTTACTTTTCTAGTAAAGTACTTAATTATAAGATTAAAGGATTGTTCTATTAAATAATTACATGGTTTTTTCAAGGTAATTGTGTTTACAATGTGCATATCAAAAATTAATGCTAACCACTCACTGTCAACCCTGCAGTTGTTAAAATGCATGTAACAATTTTTTCATCAGAATATTTTAATAAATTTTTTTCTAATTTTAATTCATATGAGTCTGTATTATATTCACAACTTTATTACACCTTAAATATAATAAGCTAAATTAAGTACTTGCTACTCTGATCTAGCTCTATTATAATACAGATCTAACTTAGGAGTCTTTATGTCAATACATAAAAGATAATCATATTAGTTTTTAACTATTGCACCTGATGTAGAGAAGCATCATATTTTATACTCTAATTTATAGAATTACTCAAATTGGTTATTAAGTAAAAAACTCAAATTAAAAATTAAGTACATAATCTTTAAACAAAAAAATGAAGTAATGAAATACCCTATTTTAAATTAAATAATGTGCAACTAGAAAGAGTTCAATCCATTAAATATTTAGAGCTAATTATGGACAAGAACTTATATTACACATATTTATAAAAAAAATAATACCAATAATAGATGTTGAAATTATTTATCCTATGAAAACAAATTTAATAATTACAATGCTTATTTTGTATCATATCTTTAATATATACTTGATTCTAGTATGGCATTCCTATAGTGTGACAGAATTTCAAGGAGTTTATGTACGTTAAAACAGAATATTGAAATGATGATTATTTAATTATGATCGGTTAACACCCACAAGAATCTTATAATGTTATTTATCAAAAATTTAGCAAAATTAACCAAGAACTTTATAATCCCATATATCAGGCTTCAAAAGAATATAACAAATTGCCTACAGAAATTAAAACAGTTATAAAATTTAAAAAAAGTGTTACACAGTTATTTGGCTAAAAATGAATAAATGGAGAATATTAAATTGTTAACGGTTGTGTATTTTTTATTTATGTTTCTTTTTATTATATAGATTTTTAATATGGAAGGATTGACAGAATAAAGGAATATTATTATGTCATAAAATATTGTACCAAAAACATTAGAAACACACTACTGATTTGTAAAAAAAATCTAAAGAGTGGTCCAGATTAGATTTTCCTAATTGGGATTTTTGCATTTTATATAATATCTTTGTTTAGAAGAGTAGAACAACATTTATTAAAATATGTTTTGTTTTAAAGAAAACCAAGCTTACACATAAAATAGCTCACATGAGGTAGCTTGGGCAGCCATCCTCGATAAGGTTTTCCCTTGCATATTAATGTTTTTTGGCTTTTCACTTTATGGAGAAGAGCATATTTAGTTGTTGCAACAAGATTTTAGTATTTAATTTAAACTTATGGTTATAGCATTATACAAACAAACAAATGTTATTTTTTATATTCTCTACCTTAGAACATTGAATGCCTTGAATGTATTCAATGTTCTAAGTTCCTTACCCTGGGGGTCTGGGATTTTCTACATTTGCAAAGCTACATATGAGTGATACTAATTAGTAATAAATTAATTATTGTAAATCTTACCAATAAAAAATGTAGTTTTTAGTTGGTTTTGAGTATTTTAGTCCTCTTATGGCATTAAAAATCTAGCTGAGACCTTAGATGTTGGCCTTCGAGATCAATGCAGGCCTTCTATTTAAAACGATTTTTCCCTAAAAAATAGGCCTTTATATCAAGAAATGATTGTTTAACTCACATAATATATATTAATTTACCTAAAATAAACATGCTAAAATTTATTATAAAAAAGAAGCCTTATTTTTCTTTTAAATAATGGCGGGTTTGTCATTCAAGAAGTTCATTTTAGTAATAGTGCGCCCTCTGTCCAATAAAAACTATACTTAAAATATTATAGGTTACGCACTTCCGGTGCAGATATTTGAAATTTGAACAGTGTTGTCAAGTCTCTTTAATCATTTTTCATAAATCTTAGTATATACTCCCTTTTCCCGCCAAGATCCTCTTCAGCAAATATGATTTAAGATTTTTTTCAAAGTAATATCCGCTTTTAGTACAAAAAACTAACGGTTTTTTGGCCATATGCGCATAATATCATGGCGCATGCTGTAATTAAGCCCTAAAGGAAATAATGGGATCTATATTACCGATCTAGATGGAACGCTCCTATTGGTCGGCGGATACACGAACGACGCCGAGTGGCCGCAGTAACGCCATTTGCACTTTCCGCTTTCCTTTTCGCTTGCGGCCTTCGAAGAGTGCGGACAGAACATTTTCGGTGTCCGCGTTTCCTTCTCAAATTTTGGATTTTTCTAAAATTTAGGAAAGAAATGGCGGTTAAAACAGCGAAATGTGTTTTGTGATCGATGTCACAAAGCATAGCACCGAAGTTCTGTGCGAATATTACAGTAGAATCTCGCGATTGTTGGCACAAAGGTAAGTAGCGTCGTTTTGTTCAACGGGGTTGGAAGCCATTTTATAAAGTGCGGGGGTTGCTTTTATTGCTTTTTGTTAGTTACTGCATAATGCTAAGCCACTTGTATTAATTTTTCAATATACATTTTAATGATTTTATTGGGTTTCATAATTTTTTTCATGGGAAATGGAGAAAATATGGCCAAAATGGCGGCGGCGTGGGTTGGCTTGGGTGAGGCGTCTCCCGTCTAGCTCCAATGCAAGCTTTAGTTTTTTGTTCTGATTATTCATTGTATTTCCTGAGCGTTTCTTTCATTCCTTGGGGGAATTACAATGTAACAAAATACTTTCAGGTTTATTTTATCAATGTATCGGTACTTGGCGTCCCCTGGAATGTTCTAGAATAAATCAATACTATTGACTTAAATATCCAAGTAAAACCTTCCTGGTACAATTTCTTCCTTTTCTCATTTTACAGTCGGGTCGTTCAAAACCTCCCTGACCACGGGACGAAGTTGCGGTACGTCCGTCGCACTCTTATTAGAGAGATGTACTTCCGTGGTGATCTAGGAGTTACGATGGCAAGGGTTCTACAGGCAGCAGTTAAGAGTGCATCGGACACTCTTCTACTGCAAGCGATGAGGGTCAGGAGGTGTTCCACACAGCGAAGGGTTCCAAAGCACCGCGCAGGAGGCAGACACCATAGGAATGTCCTACGCGCCACAGACAGTGCCCCTACACTCGGAGGGTGGGGGTCTGAGTTCGATTTGCCAGCGGATGTGGAAATCGACAGGCAGCTGCTCCGCCGCTCAAGGGTAAGTTGATTCAGTAATTCCATACCTGTATATTTTTGGTGTTAATATTGTCTGCTTTAATAAGCAATGTGCCTTTGTATTTTTTAAATTATTTAGCTTGTAAGAAATTATGATCATAGCAACTTTGGAATTTGTATGCTACTGTTGGGGTTACAGGTTCTCTTACCTGCTATTTATTTTATTTCTGGGTTACAATGTTTACAGAATGTGAAGAAGACTCATATTTTAAGCAATCGTTTTATTTTTTATTAAGGCTAAACTGTCTCGCCCAACACTGATTCGTCTCTTGTCTATTGTCAAACACCCTGGAACATATTTTGTTATATAATTTCCTCAAAGTATTTGAATGTCATTTCTGTGCTGCTGATATTTGATTGAAAGCTCTTCACCTGCATAAATAAAATTTATTGATTGACCGAAGGAAAGTTTTTTCTTTTAATTTGACTCTTTGAGGCAGCATAACCTTTTTTTATATTGATGCTTTTAAGGCGAGAGTTTGATTCAAATTCAATATTGGAGTTTGTTTATTTTATGTTTACAATAAGTTTTATTTGGACCCACTGTATATATCGAACACTATTTGAAATAAACTTTCATATCTAAGCAGCACATTTTTACTTACAGCCTATCAAAATTATTTTGCCATAAAAATGATCTCTGTTAGAATTCTGGGATACAGGAATGATTGCCGTCAGATTTTTGTTCCGCTAGGGTTGTTGATGTTGCCCTGTGTTCTCATAGTAGAGTCTCAGCTCTATGTATGGATAAACACAAAGCTCTTTTCCATGAGTATATTTATACCAGATCCATATTAGTTTTCATTGGCTCCATAGTTCTTAAGAGGTTCCTCTGCCAGGAATGGAACCTATCACTATGGCATATGAGTATTAGGACTCTGTTGTATTATGTCTTCATGATCTTTTATATGTCTTGGTTATTATGTTTTAAATGCTTGATTAAAAAAAATTAAGTTGTACTGTATTAGTGTAGTGTCCAGTTTTAAGCTTTCTTAAAATTGGACACTACACTAATACAGTTTAAATATATATTGTGACTTCTACCTTGTACAAATGCTTTGCATATTTCTTACCAATACGAATTTGAATAAATATCTGGTTTTGAGATTTGCTGAAAATAAGCTGAAAAGTACCTGAAATTCCTGGATAAAGAAACAAATAATTTACTTATAATAATACATAATAAACACAATCCACCATTTGGACATTTTGACACACGTCAGTTTTCAAAACTTGACATATACAGTATCACAAAAGTCTATATTCTGTAGGGTTCATTCATTGTTAGATAGAACTAGTCCAGGCATTTTTGCCATTAAGAAAATTCAGTGAATTGTGTGAAATAAAATTAATAAGGTTTTGTGAAAAATAATTAAAATTGTTATCAATCGATTGATTTAAAAATAAAAAAGGTTAAAAAAAATCAGTATTTAAATATTCAACTTTATTAAAGTATTCTACTATTACAATAGAAATAATTTCAACAGTATGTAATACAATATCTATGCTTTAAATAAATATTATATAATTGCATTTAACAATAGTTGTGTAAGAACAAGCTTTAAATTAAATGAAATAAAACAAAAATGTCAATGTATACAATCATAAAAGGATCAGGCTATTTAACAAAAATACAATAAAAATGTTGGAACTCGTATTGCATCATCTAGATTTTTATACATTATTGGACATGATTTGGGAACCACTTGTTATTGTCATGATTTTTTTCATTCATAAATAGAAGTTCCTGAGAATGAACTTGAGGGTAAAATCGTAGTTCTAGGTTAAGGTTTTGGGTAGTTAAGGCAGTTTTGGTTAAGGCCTTTTTTTACCAATTTTTTTTTTTACAAATTTCACTTGTAAATATTTCAGGAAATAAATAGAAAATTCTTTAAAGAATTTTAAACAAACAAAGGGCATCTCTTTCCAAATAATATAATATACAAACAAGTTTTTTGCCTCAAAATTTCTCTGAATTACAGCCAATTTTGTCAACCAAGGTCCAAGTGCCATCAAATTCAGAACTTTTAAATCGCATACTGTAACATGAAGGTTCTTATTCATTTGACAACATTTCGGGCATAATTTGGAAACCATTTAAGTTATTTTTATGATTTTTTTACATTAATAAACAGGGTTTCTTGAGAAGGGTAGTTTTGGATGGGGCGTTTTTTTGATCAGAAATAACTAAAAAAACAATCAAACTGCAGCAAAATTAAACTTCAACAAAACCCTGCAGATTCTAAGATATGTCTTATATAGAAGTACTTGTTTACCATATTTTTAATTCTAGCGGTTGGCGCAAATCAGGGAGAGGCGCCAGATCAGGGAGCGCGCCGAATTCCTGAGGGACTCGCTCATCCCCCAACTTGAAATGACGGAGGCTTTCGAAGGGGTGACCGGCAGTGCGCTCTCCCACATGGTCAGCATTTACGTGTTGACTGGTAAGTTGTTCACATCCACCTAGATTATTTCTTCTAAACTCGTTCTGGATTCAATTGCTATGGGAGTAGGACTAATCGAGAAGCTTTTAAACGCTTTAGTTGTCTATGAATTTTCCATTAAAATCGTGTTGTCTTCTAGGGGCCATTGTGCCGCCTGCACGCGAGGACCCCAACAACCCCCAGCCAGGTCCAAGTGGCCTGCAAAACCGCGGTCGCCGTGACGGCCGCGCAGACTTCTCCGGAAGTGACGACGACGAGGAGATGCCGCCAGGACGCCGGTTCATGCGGTACGGAGGAGACGAGGAGGGTGGTTCTTCTTACATTTAAATTATAAATGTATTCCTTTGCTTACTGTCAGTTTGTTCACTTTAGAATTAGAAAGTTTTTGTTCAGTTAGAATTTCTTAGTTTTGTTTAGTTATTTAGAAAATTACTTAGTAATTTTCATTAGTGGTTGTGACTTGGTTAAAAACTAGTTATTAGTCAAATTTTGTACCGTTCTTTGGGTTTAATAAATTACAATTAAATTTATCCATTTTTTTATTTATTTAGAATCCTGCTAATATAAATGTATGTATGTATGTACATGCATTAGTAAATAGGAATGGTTGCATTTACATAGGAAAACAAAATCCTGTATGTGTCACTATAATTTAGTACTAAAACAGGTATAAAAAATTACTATATATATATATATTTAAATATGACACCCATGAATAGATGCTAACTTATATATAATAAAAATCGCTTATACAAGTAAAAACAATAATTATGATGCATGAGCACAACAGCAGTAACACTAATATCGTTGATTGAATATTTATTATAATTAATTTTATAAATATTCAATCAACGCTAATATTCTATACTTTTAACTTTATTATTAAATACTGTTTAATCTTAATTGAAAACATGTTATGGTTTTTGATATTTCTAATTAAAATTGGAAACATATTCATTAGTTTTGTCACTATAATAAATTGCAAATCTGACTTGCTGTTGTGTCATGAAGGGGTACATTTAAATTTCTTCATGGTCTTGTGAGTGACTCTTTTTCTAATAAAACCTGCATAAAAATAAACAATTGAGTTGTCACAATATAAGCGTTCATTGGGAAAAATCTATTCTTTCTAAATATGATCCTGAATACATAATTTTGCATTAGACACATTCTTCAAACAAGAATACCACATCTAATTATTGATTCAACCAATGTTTTGTAGATCATCAAAAATTGTTTATTATTTAGACATTTTCTCAGCTCATAAAATTAATGAATAAAGCATCATAACCTTTTACTGAGAGCCACATGTTAATCATGCCACTTAGGTTCTTATCAATTCATGCTCCTATAAGTAGGTTACTTCATCTACCTCCTTTATATCAAAACAAATACGCTACGATTACTATTTTTAATCTAGCCTATTTGAATTATTTAGTGAAAAAGCAATAAAAGTGGTTTTATCAATGTTTGGAAATATGTAGTTTATTTTGATCCACCAAATTTTGATTTTTGCTAGTCCTCTCTCTGATTTTTCTTTCACAGCTTTCCAAGTGTCTGCACTAATAGACATACTGTGTTATCTGTATAAAAAATTATTCTTTCATCTATTTCGGTAATTTTAGTATAAATAAAAATGGGCCCAAGAATGTTGTACATGCGTTGTGAAATTTCAATAGTAATTGTGTCACTAAATATATTGTTCATATTTAGTATTTGTTTGCTTTCCGTGAACTAGTCTTTAAATATTTTATAGGCAAAACTTCTGGTGCCATTCAGTTCAAGTACATCAAGCAATGTTTGATGCGGTACTGTATCAAAGGCCTTGGCTAGGTCAAAGAATACCGCATCACATTTGTCACCTTTATTTAGGAGGCCTTTTATTTAACTGACTATTTAAAACATAACGTCATTTGTATCTGAATTAAGCAAAAATCCAAACTGTAAGATAATAATCATTGTTTTATTTTATTATGAAAAAAAAGCAATAAAAGCATACTTTCATATTAAATTTCTGAAGAAAAGGGTAATGGTAGAGGCTGTGATAATAGAAGGCTGAACTGTCTCTAGATATCAGATATTGAGATATATAATTCCGTTGGACGCAAATTGCCAAAAACTGGTTGATTGGGAAGTGGACAAGCTCTCTGGCTATACATTTTAGAAAAATAATCGAAGATTATATTATAGATTAGCAATCTCAGGGCCAGAGGTTATAGGAAATTTTATTTCGAATCTGAACCTCCTATTGGATCCCACAAACCTCCAAAAATTCTTCAAATTGAACGTGAAAAAGGAAAATAAATACTCCAATAAAAAATATGTTTTATTGTACAAATTTTTAAGTAATTTTCCCAGTTTTTTTTCAAAAAACAATTTGTAGTGGATTAAACTCTCATTTGACCGGACTAATAGAACTAATAACCGCCTACACAGACTCCCTCTAGCAGACACCTGCAGCATTTATGAACCTGCTATGCATTACGCATGAACACATTCCATGGCGTTGACGTATGGAATGTCAAATAGATTTTGATTTGCAAATTCCAAGCAAAAAAGGTACACAAAGGGGATTTTAAACTTGTTTAATTTATACTAAAAAAAAATACAAATGTTTAATTGTGCCTAATTAAGTGTTATTTGCTCACTCATCTTAAAGATGTTATATTGGACAAAGACTGTGCTGATAGGAGTACAATGATTACGACCTCAAATCTAATATTAGAAAATAGGAAGTAAAATTGCATATATTCTTGCATTGCAATGGGATTTTGTAAGCGTAGACACCTATTTCTTACCTTATGTGTACTGCAGCTGGTAAGTAAATAATCTATAAAATTCTTTAACATGAAATAAAGCAATTTGGATTTTTAGGTAACAGTTGTTGAGAGACAAGTCTTTGACTTTCTCGGGTTTCTTTGGATATCACTGCTGGTAAACTTCCTGCAAATCATATTTACCATATTTGGATTCTTTGGGGCTTACCAGTATAGGCCAAAGTATATAATATCGGTGAGTCAGCTTACTTATCAATTTTTGAATGAATAAGATTATTGTACCCATACTCCCAGTCATCATTTCAAGTTTGTTTACTTAGAACTTAAACAAATTAAAAATGCTATAAAAATTGTTGTAATTATTGGAAAAATAGGGTATCAGGAGAAATGTTTCAAAAGTTCTAAAAAACAATTTGTTTTACAGATTACAGTACACCATATTAATATACTTTATTCAAAAATGGACCTTTATTATTTTTAGTTCAGCATCCTAAACATAAATTTTTCAAAAAGGCAAAATTTGCTCCCTTGCATGTGCATCCATTTAACCTTTGGATAATCAGCACACAAAGGGAACCAATAAATTCTGACAATTTAGCAAAATATATATAAAATCAAAAACAGAATACAATATAAAGTAAGATATACATATATGAAATAATAATGTACTTTAAACATATTTAATAAATACAAACAAGCACATGATCCACAACTAATTCTAAAATCAATCAATCAATTATACAGAGAGATATGTAAATGATCATTAATACATTGCCAATATATACAGGTGGAATCAAAGTACCCTTAAAACATATTTTAGGCTATCAACATCTTGAAATTTAATATTCTTATAAAGATAAATGTGAAGATGATCCTTTATTTATTATGTAAACATGCACAATGTAATTTTCTTTGGCCAGCCATATTTAACCAGTTGACCATTTTAAGCTTATGAATTAATGGATTGTACTTTTTGAATTCTCTGCTGTTGCAGCAATTCTAGGGCCATACTATATCACAATAATTAAACACTGATAATACCATAGATTCACAGATCACACACACATTATTATTTTTTTAAAAAGTGTTCTGAAAATGTTTGTATTATTGTACAATAAATCTTATTTATACCTTATCAAAACTCAGTTGATAGTCAAAGGTTAATCCTAAATTTTTTACCTCATCACCAAACTCAAGCTTTGTTCTATTCATACTAAAATTCAACTCTATCAAAGTGATTCCTGTACCCCTGCTTACAAAATAACATCCCCATAATTTTCTTTGCGTTAAGTCGATGGCAGTGTATCCTAGAAAATTGGTCTACCTTATTATATCAAGCTTCTGATTAAAGAATTCACTTACATTTTTTTTGTTTATGGTGCCAAAAAAAGACAAATACAGCTAGGTATCATTTGCATACTGTTGAACTTTACATTGTAAGTAAATTTGGCAATGAAAATGTATAAAGAGAATATAAAATTCAACCCAATACTGAGTCTTGTGGCTCTCACTGCTTCACATTAATATACTTTCACTTTTTACCATCTAAAATTACAGCCTGTCTTCTGTCGACTAAATCATTTTTAAAAAAACTTATTGTTGAATTAATAAAAAACATTTTTTCTTCAGTATTAATGACCCCTAAGAATCAGAGATGTATATCTTACAATTTTAATGCCTAATGTTTTTTTCTCAATATAGTACCTGTTATGGCAGCTAGCTTGGATTGCATGGAACATATTCCTCATATGCCTTTATTTAAATGTAGCTGGACTGGACCATGAGGTAAAGTTTACAATATAAAATGCTCACAATTATATTTTGCTATAAAACTACATTTTAGACCAATAAAGTGCTCAAACTAGACTATAAGAGTGACAGTTGGTGGAAAAAAAATGGCCCTGGCTGTAAAGTGGTTAATGTCGAAGAATCCAAATATGACGGCTGCCTGATTGATTATGTACATATCGAAGTGTTTCAGTCAGGGCTTCAAGTTGTTTTAACTGTAAGTTTATAGCAATCATTAACCTCTGATAGTATAAATATGAATTTCAGGTATTTAGTTGCATCATTGGAACATGTTTAAGCAGGACATTCTTAGAAGAAGATGATACTTGTAAGTAATGTTTTTTTTTAATAAAACATTAAAACTCATATACAACTTACTAACCAGCTTGTAAATTAAGTAGGTTAAAGTGCTGGTAAAGTAATTTTAGTACAGTGCATGTGACTGTTTATTTGCAACATTGTGAATAAAGTGTCACATACATTATAGGTACTTATAAATAATGTACATCACACATACTAAAAACACCCCTATAGTAAACATATGCTTGCAGTTGATTTCATTGGTGGATTTGATCCGCAAACTATTTGGTAAGTCTGGTGAATGGGAATGCAGTATCACACACAGTCATCTATTTCTTTTATATGTAGATATTTTGGTTAGTTGATATTCTCTCTATTCTTTCTTTGTAAATAATATTATTTTTTCCTATATTTTCTGGATTTATAAGATAAACCTACAATAAATGATTGGTTTATCCTATAAACCCTGTTAGTAGTGCTTGCTATCGCTAGTTTATCTTTTTCAGTTAATTTCGAGAAGGCAGATGGTCCTGATAATTTTCTCTTACACCCAATGTATGTGAGCTACAGTGGCAATTTGCACGATTCCACTCGACATTTGCATGCTAAATCGAAACGATTTGAGTTAGGCAATTTGCAAAGTAACCAAAATTTCCTTCGCCCCAAAAAATTGGGTAACACTAGAGTGTATGCTGATGCTATTAGAATTCCTGCTGTTAGAAGAAGCAACTCTTTTGACGCCCTTGGTAGCCCTACCAAGCAGACTAAACAACGCCCAATGTCTTTGTATTCTAATGCTTATGATCTTTAATAATTGGTAGCTAGTCGCTTAATAATACCTTTTCTATGGCATGGCATACGTAACTTTAATTGTTTTATGTACTTATTTAACTACTAGCAGAATTAAAAAATATTCAATAATTTCGACAGCATCACATAAATCGACACGTAAAACATCAAAGCAGAGCATGTCACTATACTCAATCGAATTCAGCTCACAAATGGATAGACATGGGGATAGTGACAATGATTTGGACCAATCTCCTTCATCACCAAAACCAATGACTCCTCGTAGAGTTAAAAGAAGGAGCGTCATGCAGAGGGGTTCTTCAGGGAGACACAGTACTAGTAGTAGACGTCAATCTCACGCTCGATCTTCCACAAGAAGTTCCAGAAGGATGCAAAACCCAGTTACAAAACTTCTAGAACAGCAGCAAAAGTGCCAAGCATACGAAAGCGCTACTAGCCAGTCCCCTGTAGAATCTCCAATTCATCATAACCACCACAACTATTATGGCAATCCCAGTACATTAAATCCACAAAATTGGCAAGGACCCATGGGTCACACGAACCCATCTTACCAACAGTCAACTACCTCGTTAAACGAAGACTTCGACGACTTGTACAATAACAGGCCAGCGTCAGTTAGATCTAGCTACTCGAATTTTCACGGTGCCAGGGCTAACTATTCACCTACAAAACAGTACCATCACCATCACAGTCATGCTACACCTCAAGTACCTCAAAAACGAAGTAATTTGAGGAATAGTATGAGAAATATGGCTTTTATGAATAATGGCCCTCCAGCTTATACTGTTCAGGCTGCTATGCAGGTTGATAACGAAACTCCTATGTAGATAATGAGTATTTTTGATAGTGGTTTATTAGTTTGGAGGCTTAAATTGATAATTGAGGGTTCTACCCAGGCAGCACAAATGTGTCCTATGAAAGGTTTCCTCTTTTTTTGGAAATATAAAGGTCCAATGGACATCCATTAATTTGCTCAAAAAATCCATAGGATGATACATATGTCACAAAAGTCGTGACATCACTCGGCCAGAGGATCACTGAATAATAAGACAAATAATTTGTCAATGTAAAGGGATATTTAATATAGCATGTCCAATGGACTTCTACATGAAGTCATTCAATTGATGAGGTAACCTTTGTCTCATTCGTATAATACAATTTCTTATAATCATTTTCACTTACCAATTTGCACCAAAAAAACTCTTCATAATTGCTTTGCTCCAACTAGCTTTACTTTAAAGTTTATTCATTGGGACTAATTAATTTTGCAACTTTAATTTTTGTTTCCGTTACCAAATACCGTAATACATGTAGTATATTGTTAACAAAATATATTATTATATGAGGTTTTTTAAATCTTTATTTACAAAAAAAGAAATTACATTATGTTTCGAAGAACTTAGAATATGGATTGTGAATGACATGTGCAGTATAAGAAGTATAAAAATTTATCGGACGTATTGCTGTTATTGGCATTTTTATTAATAAAATGTCGAAAATAGATAAAAATAAATGCATATGTGAACATATTTCTTGTACTTCCAAAGAGTCTGATAAAGAGGTTGCATTATTTTAATTCCACAATAAAATTCCGGGTATGTAAGGTATTTTTAAGAATATTATTCCAACGGCTTTTCATTTTTATTTGTTCAATAGCTTCTTTTTTTTTAAACCATGGGAATAATAAGTTCTTAAATCCATTACAAGTTCTCAAGAAAATCTATGCACTGAACTCAAGTAAACTAATTATAATTTCCAAAGCATTTTTTGAAAAGTCAATAGAATTCCATTGGACAAAGTTATTTTGAAGTCCGTTGGATTGCTCATAATTATTATCCATATAGGATGTCCATTATTGATCCATGGATATTTCGACTTGGTTTAAAATACTGGATATTCATTGGAGGATGTCTGCTGTCTGGGTAGTCCTAATTTCTTAAGGAAATGCCTGAACATAATATGTTTCCATTAAATTTGATATTTAAGCCCCATAGAGCATACAAATGTCCCTAAAATGTTTGACAATTGTTTCTTTGTTAATGTATTTTTTGTACCTGTTATCTTATGGCTATTCTAAACCCAAACATATCAGTTAACAGGTTTTTGTCGTTAAATGTGGTTTACAGAAGGAGGGTTGAAAAATGTTCTTGTCCGAATTTGGTTTTTGCTGTGCCCATAATATGTTATAAGGAATTTCATGCATTTATTGGTAAATTATTTTAATGTTCAGGTTAGCAATGAAAATTAACTTACTTTTAATAAAGTTTCAGATAAAATAACTAGAGGTTAAGGATTCTTTTTTGTGTCTATAACATACTATGGAGCACGTTCTTTTGAATCAAGGTTTATAGTTACTGTTATATTGCCATATTTTTTTAAATTTACCTTTTACAAACCGCAAGTGCAATATTTAAAAAAATCCTTCCAAAATGGCATAAGTTTATATATTATTATATGCTTGCTGGCATATCATTAAATGATGTAGAATGTATTAATGATTAATCAATTTTAGCAAGGTTAGTATTTATTTATTATATACTTTAGGCAGCTTTATTCTGTTAGTAATTAAGTTTTAATGTTGTTCATAGCCTGTTAATGTCAATGTGATATTTCGTTAGGTGTTATTTAAGTGTTTTTTTTGCCAATATTTACCGATAGGGAATAACTGTTTCTAAATTGGAAGACTGCGTCGATTCAGCTCAAACATATCTATTTTTAGATGAATTTAGTTGTTTTTTTGACAATAACCAAACTTAATGTACAATATAGAAAAATAAACACACTTTCATTTTAGAGATTTATAGAAGTACAAATCTGCTCTGTCCTGTTTTTACTGGATCCATTGTAATGTGTAAATATTGCTTTTAGGTTTAGGACTTTTTTACCAAAGTATTAGCTAAAAATCTATTTTATTATTACTATTGTAGCTAAAAATGTATTGATATATCAATATAGTGAAATTATAACTCAACATGTGTTTTTATTTTGGGGGGATTGTGGCATTTGTTAGTTTTTCTTTCTTGGACTACGTGTCAATTTGTTTAACACCGGGTTGAGTAATTCAACACAACAAATAAACATACTCTTGAGAAAGAGTCTATTTATACAAGCCTTTATATAGATGATACCTACGTATAAAAAATTAGTGATTCATTAACATAAGACTACGAAATCAAGATGTTATATACGAAAACTAATTAATAAGATAACAGCAATACCGTAATGACGAAACTTGGCAATTGCCGCCTTTGCATCGACCAAGCGTTGTTGTATCATCGCATCCGCGTCGGCGTAATAACATTTACTCGTTCCCAAAATAAAATCGATTGCCGGCAAAATGAAATCCATCGCTTCAAGGAAGTTTTTACGTAAGATTTTCGAAAATTCCGATAAGTTTAGGGAGGTTTTATCAATTAAACATGGACGGTATTTCAGTGGTGTATCCAAGGATGATGAGCTCGAAAACGTAAGTCAATTTCAAGTAGATTTTCTGATCGAGTTTTTAATGTTGTTTTTCTTCACGTTTTAAGGTCAACTTGCAAAGGGAAAACTATAGGCAAAGGTAACTTATATCCGGAGTGAAGATATATTTTTATATTTTATTTTTCTTTATTTTTTACACTTACAGACGCCGCTACTCATTTATCCACGACCTTAATTATTTAAGTTTGTAAGTTTTTTTTTTATAAAGGTTTTGATGCAAAATGGTTAATTTTAAAAATTGATAAATAAACTTTTTAGGGGAGGCAACCTGCAAACCGATGAGGTTCTGTTTGAAATGTTCAAAAATGAAGAGACCGGCCTTTTGTCCATTGGGAAGTTCCTAAATGTAAGATCTTTTTAATGCTTATATATAGACCCATATACACAAAAAAATTATGTATTTGCTCTTGGACTAATGTCCCCATAAATTATAACAAACCAAGTTAGCAAAATCTCTTTTTGTAACTATATTATTATATAATCCGAGCGTTTAAGTTAATATTTGATGAGAATGAATTTGAATTTCAGGCCTTGAAAGCAACAGGTTTGCGTAAGACCGATCCCAGACTAAAAGAAATGGTAGACATACTGAGGATGATCTCGCACAAAACCAGCGATGGATATTCGATTGACACACAAAAACTCAACTTAAAGGATTTCAAAAGGTAATAGTTTAGCAAAATGGAACAAAGTCGAATTCAAAAGCAAATAACTTTTATCAGCTTTAGACTATGTCAAGAAATTTAACGTATCATGTGAGGGTTACGTACATTTTTATTAAAAAAGGTTATCGAATCGTAACAAAGTATAATAATTTATTAAGAAATTCGTTAACGTGATGTGACGTTTTATTGAACCAGGTTGAATCATATTACACGTGCTAATCAAATGTTTTGGTTCACGAGTATTTTGAAGAAATTAACGTTGGTATGATTTTTTTTATTTAATTTAAAAGAGCCTGGAAAAATATAATAATTTGTCTCTTATTAGCCACTGAATATCTTGATTTTTAATGGCTAAAATATTGTAATTATTGATTTCTAGAATACTCAAGGGCTTTTAAAGCAACTACTTAAAAAATTATTGAAATCCATACACTAGAATTCAAGATATTGCTATTTTTCTCAGTGGAGTACCTGAAAGAAATAAAATAATTTGTGTCTTATTGCCAACGGAATATCTTGATTTATAGTATTTAAAATATTGTAATTATTGACTTCTAGGATACTCCAAGAGTTGTTCAACCAACTACTAAGAAAATTATTGTAATCCATACACTAGAAATCAAGATATTGATATTTTTCTCACTAGAGTGCCCGGAAGAAATAAATTAATTTGTCTCTTATTGGCAATTGAATATTTTGATTTTTAGTGGCTAAAATGTTGCAATTATTAATTTCTAGGATACTGCAAGGGGTTTTTAAATAGCCACTAAAAAATTATTGAAATCCATACACTAAAAATCGAGATACTGGCATTTTTATCACTAGTGTGCCTGGAAAAATAAAATAATTTGTTTCCTATTGCAAACTGAATATTTTTGTGGTTAAAATTTTGTAATTATTGATATCAGAGATACTCCAAGGGCTCTTCAAGCAACTATTAAAAAAATTATTGAAATCCAAACACTAGAAATTAAGATATTGATAATTTTCTCACTAGAGTCCTGGAAGAAATAAAATAATTTGCCTTTTATTGGCAATTGAATATCTTGATTTCTAGTGTTTAAAAAGTTATAATTATTGATTTCTAAGATAGTCCAAGGGCTTTTCAAGCAACTACTGAAAAAATTATTGATATTCATACACTTTAAGTTAATATATTAATATTTTTCTCACTGGAGTGCTTGAAAAAAATAAAATATGTGTGTCTTATTAACAAAAATAGGATAGTCTAAAAAGCTTTTAAAGTAATGTTTGACAAAGTGATTAAAATTCGTACACTAAATATCAATAAATCGATATTTTTCTCAGTGGAGTGCCCGGAATAAATAAAATAATTTGTTTCTTATTTGCAACTGAAATAAATTTTTATATTTTTGAAATATTTCAACACACTTTACACAGGGCCAAATTAGATTTAACCTGATAATAATAGCGTATATATTTTCTTGATACTATGGTAAATAACCAATCTCAACTTTCAGTATTATAGCACCAAATATTGGCCTAATATCAAGAGCTTTTCGGCGCCAGTTCATAATACCGGAATTCCAAGATTTTTGCAAAAGCATCGAAGAAATTTACTGGAGGTGCAAAGACAATACAAACGGAAAAGTAACAACAAATATTTTTTTTTATTTTTAAGGAATATTTATTAAGAACTTTTCAGGTTGCTTCATACATCCCTCAATTAAAGCGCATGAGCCCAAACTACTGGGGGGTGAGCATATGTACCATAGATGGCCAAAGGTTTTCAGTAGGGGATGTTTCTATACCTTTCACTATACAATCCTGTAGCAAACCATTGACTTATGGGATTGCTTTGGATTTATTGGGGTCTGAGGTAGTTCATCGTTATGTAGGTCAGGAGCCTAGTGGAAGAAACTTCAATGAACTTATTTTGGATCATAATAGTAAGTGACTTTTTCTTTAAAAGTTTCTTGACTGAATGTTTTTTGTCTATAGAAAAACCTCATAATCCAATGATAAACGCCGGTGCAATAATGGTTTGTGCCCTATTGAAAACCGTGGTGGGACCCGAAATGAGTTTGGCAGAAAAGTTCGATTTTACCATGAACTACTTTGAGGTAATAATTTATTTCACACGTATGTTTTTCCGATTAAAATGGAAATGTTTCGGTAGCGCCTGGCCGGAAATGAGGACCTGGGCTTTAATAACGCCGTTTTCCTATCGGAGCGCGAATGTGCCGATAGAAATTACGCATTGGGATTCTATATGAGGGAACATAAGTGCTTTCCAGAAAATTGCAAGCTCAAAGAGTGCATGGATTTCTACTTCCAGGTAAAGCAATTACCTTTAAATATGGCTAACTTATTGGACTCGTAACAGAATCACTGAGTTACTCAATATTTTTTTTTTAGTGTTGCTCTTTAGAAACAACTTGTGACCAATTAGCTGTCATCGGTTCAACCTTGGCCAACGGAGGAATTTGCCCATTATCAGAAGAAAAAGTTTTAAAACCAGAGAGCGTAAGGGATGTTTTATCTCTTATGCACAGTTGCGGGATGTACGACTATTCTGGCCAATTCGCTTTTAAAGTAGGGGTGCCAACAAAATCGGGGGTCAGTGGAGCTTTGTTGGTCGTTATACCGAATGTTATGGGTATTTGTCTTTGGTCACCCCCGTTGGATGCTTTGGGGAACAGTTGTAGGGGTGTGCAGTTTTGTGAGGTAAACCCAGCTGGTTTATAAAGATGAGATTTTAATGAAGTTCTTATAGGAGTTTATAAAAAAGTTCAACTTCCATCGATACGATAATTTGAAGCATGCGCCCAATAAGGTTGATCCGAGAAAGCACAAATTCGAAACTAAGGGGTTGGATGTGGTGAATCTGTTGTTTTCAGCTGCAGCTGGGGATTTGCCAGCACTTAGAAGGTATTTTTTTTATATGTGTTTATATAGGGTGTCTCCATTCAACTGCTCAAAAATGCTATATAGTATATACAGGAACTATAGAGAAGTAGTTTGAGATTCAGGACACAGATGGTCGAAAGTGCGTCGTTTCCAAAATATATAGTATTGAAATGTTTAAAAAAAGACTAATTTTCGGTGCTTAATTCAGCTTTTATTTTTAAATTTCTTACGAATTATTGGATTAGCACTTTGAGACCTTAATAAAATTTTAATAATAGTTACTCTATCATTAAATATAGTTTATTTTATTAAGTTAGTTTAAAAAAAAATCAATTTAAATTACAGTTTGTTTTAATAGTCATAAAAGTGCACCAACCAAACTTATCAACTCAAAAAACTATCAAACTTATTAACTCAAAATGGAGTTTTTACCTTCATGTTCATCCTCCGAAATTTCACTATTTTGTCGTGAAAAAATTATAAAAATATTTCCAGTGGTTCTCAAGTTATGGCTTTAAATTCTTGAAATTTGGTGGCTCTTGGACCTTGGTTGATAAAATCGCCTCTAATTCAAAAAGTTATTGAAGCTTAAAAAACGTTTTTATATAAAACTGTTTAAAAATAATGGGACTTTTTTGATGTCTTATTCTTTTAAAAATATTCCAATTACTTCTTAAAAATATTTGCAGTAGAATTGAGAAATTGGAAAAAATTAGCAGAAAAAAGTGGTCCAACCAAAAAAGCCCTTTTTATTCAAATCTTTAATTTAGAGTGACATTTTTGCACTCAAATTTATCTTCAGGAATTTCACTATTTCGTCGTGAAATAATTATCAAAATATTTCAATTGGTTTCCAAGTTATGACCAATAATATCTCATAAAACATAAACATCACAAAATCACAATTTGGTTTTAAAATCTACAAATTCGGTGTCTCTTGGACCTTGGATGACAAAATTGCATTTAATTTGAATTTTTGAGGTACTAGAAAAGTTCGCATATTTATATATTTAAAAAAGATTAATAGACCTTTTTAAAAAGTTAGCAAATAGAAGTCGCCTAACCAAAAATTTTCTAACTATAAAAATTTTAAATTCAAAGTAACTCAAAATAATCCTCAAGAATTTCATTATTTTGGGGTTATAAAATATAAAAATATTTCCAATGGTTCCTTGAGTCATGTTTAAAAAAATAAAAATTATAAAATTACCATTTGGTTTCAATATTTTCGAATTTGGTAGTTTTTGTACCTTGGATGACAAATTCGCCTTTAACTAGAAAAGTCTTTGAGGTACAAAAAATGTTTATATATAAAATTGTTCGAGAATAATTGTACTCTTTTTTAGATGTAGTTATTTTAACAATGTTCCAATTATTTTATTTTGAGTAAAGGACTCTTGTACGAGTTTAATATTTTTACAAGAAAACGATGCTTCGGAGCGCAAAAATTTAACGGCCCTATAGATCGGCCTGTGTGTCTAATTTTCCTAATTCCAAAGCTATTTGAGTCACTTATCTCAGACTATATGAAGAAAGTTTTTTATACATATATAATAATTATTAATATAGATAAACATGGCGGTTATGTAAATTGCTCTGTTTCAAGGAATCTTTTAGTTTACCATGAATATCTTCTCGGATCATTGAAGAAATAATATGCTGTGGATTCAGTACAGTACACAGATTCGGAAAATTAAAAGAGAATTCGGAAAAAAAATTTTTTTCGAGGCAAAACAGTGGCGTACCTTTTTTTCCCAAAAAAATTAACCCATATGTGCTGCAAGTTCGACCCAGGAGAACTCAAATCACCTGCAATTTTGTTTAAAAAGTGGCCCGACCACCGATTCTATAAAACCCAAAAATCTCATTAGAATCGCTAAAAGTGTTTTAAATACATTGGGTAAAGTTCGACTTTTTGAAAAAAATTTCAGCACCCTGTATTTTGGGAACGATGCACTTATCAAACCTATTCTATCCTGTCCTATCTCAAACTACTTCTCTATGGTTCCTGTATGACAAGACCAAAAACGACAGACTAAAGGGCACTTTTCTACGTAAATGTAGCTTTATTTCTTATCAAAATTATATTTTGCAAAAGGAAATCCTTGTAAAAATCTTTTCAGTTTCACCATTTTAATTAATGTTTCTAGTACTGCATGTAGTACCTAGACATTGCAGATATTTTTCTTTCCTAAGAATGACATTTTAATTTCAGTTTATCCAATTATATTTGGATCTTCTGGGAATTGTGGTTTTGTTACGTAGTTTACCAAATTGCAATGAAAAAACATCATTTAACTAACATTATTCTTAATCACAGAGAAGACATTACTGTATTAACGACATCTATATGAATGCCAATGATATTGAAGTTTTCCCATTTTGTTCACTTGATTTTCACTGCATTTCTGAGTCAACGATGTACCAGATATACCAATTATGCAGACCAGAGGTTTGAATTCCAACCAGTCCCTTTTAATGAAGTTTTGAATTTGAATAAAAATAGTAAGGTTCTATTTGATCTCATTGTAAGTTTGATCAAAGTAAAAAAAAATTGTTTTGGAAACTGTAGTTTTCATTTCAATGATCAAAAAAAGTGAACCAAATCTAGTGTCTAATTAAAGACCTATCTCTTCGTTATCTATATTTTCAAAGATATTTGAAAAATGTCTGGCTTGAAGAGTTCCAGGCTTCTTTGAGTCTAATGAGCTTTTTGCAGAATTACAGTTTGGCTTCAGAAAGGGACTAAATACTGTTCGTATGTGTCATCCAACTTTTGCGATTTAAGTAAATCCTTTGAATATGTGTTCCATAAGATTTTCATTGCTAAATTAAATAAATATAATTTCAGTGTCTCTGGTATATCGTTGATAAAAACCTACATATCACACCGCTTCCAGAGATTAATTAACCGTAATTTTATAGATAGTTGAATATTTATTCCTTTACTGTAATATTTTAAGTCTGTATATTTTAGTTAATACTGCATCAGAGTTATGAATTTTATATTTTACCTAATTTGACTTATGTAAATACTTTATATTGACATCAATAAACTGAATTGAATTGAATTACTTATGGTTTACTGAATTCAATTGAATTACTTACTACTTATTACAATTATCATTGATTAATTTATAAATCTGGAAATTGAGCTTTTAATTCATTTTTTAATCCAGGCATATGCTGAACGGAATGGACATGTCTCTTTCCGACTACGACGGCCGTACAGCCCTCCACTTAGCAGCAGCGGAAGGTCACATAAACTGCGTGGAATTCCTCCTAAAGCATTGTCATGTCCCTTATGACATTAGAGACCGATGGGGCAGAACACCCTTAGAAGAAGCCCTTGCTTTTGGACACACCGCCGTCATAGAACTGCTGCAATTATGGGACGAACAAGCGTCAAGAAATCGACAAGTAGAAGATAACCCCGCTCTACCCGAGACTGCTTGAAAGGATGGTTAGCTAGTCAATTTAGTATTTTAAGAATCATCTCGAATATTGTTTGTACAAAATATAGTATTATTTATTGGCGACATGTATTTTAACTCAGTGGCAATAATAAGTGATTTGTGATATTAGTTTTGATGTTTATTTTGTATTTTTAATTGGAGTAAATAAATGCTGTTCAAGTTATTAAATAGTTGCTTTTTTTGTGGGGTCCATCCAGACCGTAGAAAGTGTATTATTAAATTGTAAATCCTGAAAGCCGTTTAAGTCTAAAGTTTCTTTGATAGGGTCGTTTGTAGAAATTACTTGAGCAGACTGAAGGGCAATTCGGTAAACAACTTCTATCGAGTTATAAAGGTAGGGGCAACTCCTAAGTAATGAAATCTGAACAAACGATACGTGAAAAGAAATAGTAATATATTGGTTTAATAAATATTTGGTATTTGTTTAGATCGATCCCTTTATTATAATTACGCAGAATTAACAAATGGTACGTGAATAGAAATAATACATTAAGAAATATCTTAAATCTGTTTACCTCGACCTAACGAAGTAAATCCCCCTTAATGTTCGTTTTCTTTTTTAGATTCCAAACGTAGATTTATAAGGACGTGGGATACGATCCAGCTATGACCGGAAACCAGATATAAGGGCGGATTTGTCTTGTGATTTTTCTTATATTTGTATAAATAATCATTCATACAGTTAATATAAAAGGCTGTCTGGAATGTCTGGTCCAGCTTTGAGTTTTAAGTAAAAAAAAAGTACCTTAAAATTGGTTTCCTTACAAATACCCTATAAAGAGTTAATAATATTGCAGTTGCAAATTTAATTGAGGAATATAAAACTTTTAAATCAGTTGAAACTCGAACAATTACAATTTACGTTGCACCAGCCATTTTATCTACATTTTCATTGGGAAATTCGTTAAAACGATAATGCGGAAATTTGTGAACTTTTAAGTGAATATAAATTCAATTTGTTGTTTGGGTGGTAAGAGAATAATTCATTTATTTCTTACAGGCGCTTTTTAATGAAAATATCATTCTATAGATTCAGGTTCAATTTGTATTCATACAGGGTGTCCGATAAGTAGTGATAAATAATTTAACAGCATATTCCTTAAAAAAAAATTGAGGTTAAAATGAGATAAGTTTAATGTGTATTTTTTTTTTAATTTTAGCCATAAATTTTGCATCTATTCTTCATTCTTAAGAAACTTTGGAAAATGGTACTTTTTTTATATGGCAAATCTTAAAATTATCCTTTTTTTGTCATAGAGGGCCACCAGCAACATTTAAATTTTTTTTAAAATTCCGTAACTTTTTTATGTAACACACATTTAGTAACGTTTTATTGGGTTCTTATTGTTAGTTATTATGACTTATTGCGTGTAACGTGGAAGTCGAAGAATTTGGCTCGCATTAAGTCCAGACTTTAACCCATTAGATTTTTGTATAGGGGGTACATGAAACTAATTGTTTACGAAAATACAATAAGCACAAGAGAGCAATTAATAGTAAAAATATTAACTGCTGCTGGGTCATTTCAATAAAAGAAATTTAAACTGTGTTGATACAAATGGGGATCATGTCGATCATTTACTGGAAATTATATTTATAATTTTTATTTGTATTTTATTAGTCATTCGAAGTGTAGTAAATCAATTTCAATAGGTTATGCATGTTATTTTTGTTGAGTGCATTGACAAATTTAAATGTAAGTGTGCATATGTCATTAATGGGTTAATCGTAGCGTGATTTTTAAAATATATCTTTTTTAAGCGAAAACTGTTTGCACGATGCATATTTTAAATAAAAAAATAAAATAAAATAATAATCTGCTTTATTGTCAAAAAAAAATTTTACAAATTTTCTAGGCAAAGCTAATAAAGTAATTAAAAAAATATACAAAATAAAAGATCACAATACATAAAAAAAATATAATTACTCATAAATACATATTGTACGCGGTCACAATATCTAAGTTTCGTACCTAGTCTTATTACAAAACAATATAGAAAAAAGAAAATATATAAAAAGTTTAAATAAATAATATTACGTCAAGCCTAAAAATGTTATGGAATTAACAAAAATATATCATAATTTTGCTGGTGGCGCCCTCTATGACAAAATTTTGAAAAGAATGGTTAATTTTAATATTTTGTATATAAAAAAAATACCATATTTTAAATTATGTTAAAAACTTAATTTAAAATTGAAAATGGAAATTGTAAATGGGTAAAGTACGTGAGAAAAATCAATCACAAGTGAATGAAATGAAGTTTTTGCGTTGAAATCCGGTAACAAAACCACAATTTCCAGAAGATGCAGACAGTATATTGCTTACAAATGTTCTTGTAATAAGTGAACAACTGAACTTCTGCAGTAAGGATTGAGCTGATTTTCATACCATTACTGTTTTTCCTGTATGTAAAAGACCTTACCAACCTAGAGGTAAATTTACTCTATTTGCAGATGATACCGCTCTCTAGCTGGCATGGTCCTCCTATGAAGTACAATAGCAGTTGATCTCCAGGCAGTAAGTCTTCACTAAATTCTCAAAAGATAAAATTACCCAGATAGCACTGTTTGTCCAATGGACATCCAAAATTAGTCTAATTATTATCCAGTATGTCCAATATGTCTAAGCAAGTACAAGGAATTGGACAGCCAACTTTGGACATCCAATGGATTTTATCTATTTGTTTTGTTATTATTGTCCAAGGTTGAAAGTATGGATTTATTAAAAAGCATTAAAATTGCTTTTGCAACGGTTGGTCTAATTTAAATTTTTTTCAAATAGCGATTAAGTCTGTTTGACACGACTATATTTTTATAAGACATTTCTGGACAGGAAATCAAATAAATTCATAATGTTCACAATTCGTCTATAACTTTTAGTTTATTTAGCTGCTGTTATCGTTGTCGTTCGTGTGTTCGATATGAAAGTGGTGAATAACAAACCACATCCTGAATGGCGGATGTCAATACTAAAGGTAAAAAAAAGAGTCTTAATTTATTAGTATGTAGTTTAGTGATTACTGAACCTCCATTGAGTTTGTAGTTCATTTTTTACCAAAGGTAAACTAAAAGTTACTTATCATGTCAAAGATCCATTATCAAAAAGCTAAGGAAACTATTTGTTAGAAATGTAGATATTCAGACACTTAAAATACTTTTGTTTCATTGAAAAATCCATAGTAGTAATGTTTATAATGAAATATCACATGGTTTTAGCGGTAGTATATATGATAGAAGTAAAATTAGCTTGAGCATTGATCATGAGCATGCAATACCTGATTAATGTAAGGTTTTAAAAAGAAAGACTGATTTTTCTAAAATTGTTTTTCTTTTTATGGATATGCAATGAAAATCACAAGTTGTCAAAGTCTTAGAAATGAAAAAGTGACCATAAAACTGGATCGATTATCTTAAAATATCTCTTTAAACAAAACTTAAAAAAAATAACAATAATTTAGACAAAGTCTACTTTCTTCTTAAAAAAAAATTATTTTGTCATATAGATCTTCACTCAATTTAAAGCTCATAAGAAACCGACAGAGACAGCCATAAGTAAACAAAGAATTAAAGTTAATAAAGAATAAATTGTATTTATCTAATTTAAATGTTTTTTAATTTTAAGGAAATTCTCAAACAAAAACAAAAAACTTAATCAAGAATTGATTTATTTCATTATGTGGTCAAAAGTCCACTTTTTGACTTTTTACCGCATTTCACCTTCCAGTAATATTCGGGATCATCTGGAATTATTAATTTTGCAACGTATTTGAATAAATTACAGACAAGACGCATCATTTTGTAGCGATCGTCCATGATTCCTGGATCTCAGATAAACATTAGTGTCGATTTAGGGGTCAAAAGTCTACTTTTTGACTTTCTACCGCATTTCATGTTCAAGGAATATTCATAATCATCTAAAATTATTAATTTTCCAACGTATTTGAATGAATTACAGACGAGACGCATCATTTTGTAGCGATCGTCCATGATCCCTGGATCTGAGATTAACATTCATGCCGATTTAGGGGTCAAAAGTTCACTTTTCGACTTTCTGCCGCTGTTCACGTTCCAGTAATATTCAGGATCATCTGGAAATATTAATTTTTAAATGTACTGGAACGAATTACAGCCAAAACGCATCGTTTTGTAGTGATCGTCCATGATTTCTGCATCTCAGATGGACATTCATGCCGATTTAAGGGTCAAAAGTCCAATTTTTGAATTTCTACCGCAATTTACATTGCAATAACATTCTGGATTGACTGGAAATATTATTTTTCCGATGTATTTGAACTAATTTGAAACAAGAAATATCGTTTTATAGCGATCGTCAATAATCCCAGCTCTCAGAGAGATATTAATGCTTCTTTAATAAAACGACATGTTAGATCCAAGTATCATGGATAATTATAAAATGACCCTTGACAAATACCATTACTTAAATAAGGTATAAGGAAGAAATTTAAGGCAATTATCAAATAATAAAGTAGTTAAGAAAATTACATTCAAAGTAATTTCTTAATTCTACCAAGCATTGGGGCAAATTACTCTTTTTCTGATTACTGAGCTCGTTTATGACTATGTTTTTATAAAATCAACAGTATTCGGATGTTTTGTTCAAAAGTGGGCATCCATGGGATATCCAATGTGCTTTAACTGTCAGAACGGTTACTTAAGAGTTTGGAAGGCCAATTTACTCCTCATTGTTTGAGTCATAACACAAATATAGAATTTACTTCTGGGGTAATGTGGCGGTACACCTTGTACAGTTTTTGTTTGTTCTTCAGACATCTTTACATCTGTGGGTTTAAATCAAATGATTCGTTTGGTTTAGATCACGATTGTCGAATACGTAATGGTGTTTTTTAAGGGAGTTTTCCATCATTTGAGATCTATTGAGATTTTAAACATAAGCCAAAGAGACTTTGACTAGCAAAACTTATTATTCATTGGCCGAGTACTGATGACTAATTTTTAAAATCAATTATATTGCAAGAATAATTAATATGGAATTTTCGAATTTAAACCTTAAGATTCAAATTCAAATTGAAATTTATTCAAAAAAGTATACATGTTCATAGAAGAATTATTTGTCAGTTAATTCCGATAGGTCAAAAAATAATTTTGGAGTACTTAGCTATAGCTGTACTCTTGAGGATTCAATTTCTATCCTGGTTTAACAGAGATACCCTATGTTTACAACAAGTTGACCTTGGTTTGGAACAAATAGAAAAAAAAACATCTAAATAATGACGTGCAATGAGTGCATGGTATGGCTTCATCCCCCACACCTACCAACTAAGTTAGTCAAAACCTAATTAAACTGACCAAAATATAACGTCGCAAGAACGTCGTCAGGCATCGGGCTTCACTCAGGCAATTAGTTTAAACAGCGGGGGTGCGCACCATCTAAAATGTATAAATGGTTACGTTCTAACCCTGGATAATTCACTTCTATCCATAGCTCCATTCGGCCAGCAGCATCTGGTCGCGGTATTAAATATAAAAGAAAACACATTTTTTTCGAAAATGTTTCCAAAATTGCTCGTCGTGTTCGCCAGTTTAGTTTTGTTGGGTGCGTTTTGCGCCGCTCAAGTAAACTTCTCCCCGAATTGGGGTAAGAGGTCTTTGAATAATCCCGCCGAAGATAACGATAATGGGTGCAAGGAGTCTGTGGATTCTCTTATTCTTATTTATAAAATTATTCAGGTGAGTTTGGGTTTTTGAAGTTTGATTCTCTCGGATTGTCGGAAGTTCAAAGTTTCCATGATATTTGTACATATTTTTAATTGCACAAGGTCTGATGAAAAAATTAAAGAAAATGTATTTAATAGCCATTTTAATTAGAGTTTTTATGAAAAAAAATCATATCTTCCCAAGAGAAAAAACTTAAATAAAAGTTGACTTTTTAAAAAGTTATTTTCTTTCCTTCAGTACTTAATTACTATTTAATTAATAGGATTAAATTCAAAATAAAAATAGATTTAAAAACTTTTATAAGCCAAGAACATCCGTTGGAATGTATATTGTTTTTATTAAGAATTTTCATGATTCATGGGCCTTACGTAATTTGCATTATTCGTTGTTTTGTTATTTTATTAATAAACATTTTTACTTTAATACGGGATAGAAAGTCGACTTTTGGAATTTCTACTGCATTTGATCCTTTAATTATGTCCAGTTTTCTTTTAAATTAGTGTTCTTTTAGATTTATGCTAAATGGAGCCAAAAATAATTTATTCATTATTATAATTGTCAATGATACTTGGGTCTAATATTGGGGAAAAATGAGAATTTTTCTTATTTTTTGTAGTTTCTTCCTCATTTGATTTTGTAGGTATGGCCCGAATTATCTTGAAATATTATTTTTCTTACTTAATCATGTTCATTTCAAACGAGAAACATCAAATTATTATGATCGTTAACGATATTTCGTTGTGAGATGGCTTTACATGCTGAAAATTGGTCAAAAACTCAATTTTCTCTAATTCTTCAGTTTCTACTGCATTTAATTTTTCAATTATGGCCTCAATTCTTTCGAAATATTTTTTTCTTATGTGATCATGTTTACTACAAACAAAACAAATAAATTCATGACAATCGTCAACGATACTTAGATGTAACTTGGGTTTAAATGCCGAAAATTGGTCAAAAACTCAATTTTCTCTAATTCTTCAGTTTCTACTGCATTTAATTTTTCAATTATGGACTCAATTCTTTCGAAATATTTTTTTTCTTATGTGATCATGTTCACTACAAATGAGAAAAATTTATTCATTACGATCGTCAACGATACTTAGCTCTGAGATGGATTTACATGCCAAAAAATTGCCAAATATTTAATGTTTAATTTTTTGATATTCTACCTCATTTAATTTTCAGTAAACAGTCATTTATTGTACGTAATTGTGTTAATTATAAACGAGTAATAACAATTCATTACAATCGCCAACGATACTTGGCTGTAAGATGGGTTTAAATGCCGAAAATTGGTCAAAAACTCAAAATTTCCGTAATTCTTTAGTTTCTACCGCATTTAATTTTCCAAATATTACCTGAAATGCGTTAAAGAGTAATTTATCTTACGTAATTATGTTTATTATAAACGAGATACAATAATTCAATACAATCGTCAACAATTCTTGGCTGTAAAATGAGTTTACATGCCAAAAAATGGCAAAAAACTCAATTTTTCCTGAATCAATTTTTGACTTTCTATTTAATTTTACAATTATCGCCTAAATTCCATTGAAATATTTTTTTCTTTATGTGATCATGTTCACTACAAAGAAAAAATAAACATCATTACAATCGTCAATGATACTTCGCTGTGAGACGGATTTAAATGCCGAAAAATGGTCAAATAGTTTTTTGTTAATTTTTTGATATTCTACCGCATTTAATTTTTCAATTGTTGACTAAACCGCCTTAAAAAGTAATTTATTTTACATGATTGTGTCAATTACAAACGAGAAACAACAATTCATTACCATCGTCAAAGATACTTGGCTGTAAGATGAGTTTACGTGCCAAAAAATGGCCAAAACTTGAATATTTCTTATTTTTTGAGTTTTTACCACATGATGTTCGTTTTAGGATTTTTCAATTATGGCCTGAATTCCCTCGAAATGTTCTTTTTTTGACGTGATTGTGGTCATTACAAAGATCGATTAATTACGATCGTTAACGTTACTCTTGACTCCAAGATCAAGAAGATGGATTTACTTACCAAAAATTGGTAAAAAAGTCAAATTTATTATGGTCAAAAATCATCTTGACTTACCAAAAATTGGTAAAAAAGTCAAATTTATTATGGTCAAAAATCATCTTGACAGAATTGTCATTTTTTTATATAATTATGTCAAAGAGATAAATTATATGTTATATGGAAAAAAATTACAATGAACGTGAAAGAGTTCACGGAGCCATAAAATGAGGTAAATACCTTAAGAAGAATTCTTAAAAAAGGTGTAGAAGGGAAAGATTTAAAAAATTAAAAAAAAAATGAATTTTATCATAGAACATAAAAAACATCAAAAAATGAAGAAGAACTATAAGTAGACTATTAAGATATCGCACAGGAATTGAATAAATACTTTTCACATACAGGAAAAAATCTGGGAAGAAACATACCCGACACACCAGTAAGAATTCTTCGTAAGTCGCAGTTTTATCCCAAATAAACCTGAATAAATTTGTTTCGACCATTTTCACCGATTTACAAAAAGCTTTTGACATTGTTCATTCCAGGTTTAGAACCATTGCTTATGAATTAATGGAAAAGCATAGAATGGGAAAAATAAACTTGGATGCACTGCACAAGGATCGGTCCTGGGATCTTGATAAAATATACTGTAAATAAGAAATTTATTTCCAAAATTTTAGCACTTAACTATATACTTGTGTGTGCTTATAACAGTAACATTAAATTATCTAGAAATAAATAATTGTGAGAAAAAAAACCAATACAAGTACACAAACCTACCCTGTCAAATTTCAAAATACTTTTACTTGACACAAAACATGCATAATTCAAAAATTTCACTTTAGGAATATACTAAATTGCTTATCATTATTAGATACATATTCCCTAACTTTATTACTGAATATTTTAAGGCTTTTTATATAAGGAGGAATTAAATATAAAATAGAGATTAAGCTGTTTGTGATTAAGTGGTAAACGCAGATTGTTATGTACAGCACTCCTGGTTACCCTTAGAATAAGTGACTTGTCTCTTTGAGATATTAGTTTTATATAGAAACCAACAAACATTTTGTATGTAAAGTCGATCTATCTCACTGATCTCAAAATTATATAACAATATAGTTGAGTATAGTTTGTTATTTTTGTAAAAGATTTGATTTGCTTGTACCACCCCATACTGGAATATAATATGATAACAACGACTCTACCAAAGATTTATAAATACGTACACATAATTTATTACATAATATCTCTCAAAGCATTTAAATTCTTCCATTTTAGGTCTTACTTGTTTCAGAATTTTTTTTCTTAGTTAAATGTTAATAGTATTTTTATTAAAAGATGGTCTATTTTTATTGATCGGTGAAAGAGCTATATAGCTAATAGTAAGTTTATGGGAGCATAAGCAATTCTTCATTTGTCCAAACCCCTCATACAACAAACTTTTGACTTCTTTCCATGTATTTCTTCTGAGTCATATTATTTGTCTAGATATATCAAGCTTAAGCAATCAATTAATAGAAATAAGGAAAAGAATTAATACTGTTCCTTGTAGTACTGTGGAATATAATAAATTCAAAAAACATTAGACTAAAGCAAAAAATTTTGGGTCATTTAAAAAATATTAATAAAAAACCTAATAGAGAAACATTTTAAACAATTTGCTTGAAATCTCCAAATCCTATTAATTTCCGCCTAAGGTTACCTTACGAAATTAAATGAAAATTAAGTTGTTTCACTCCCTGCAGTTTACAAATTTAATTTTAAAAACGCTAATTTCCTTCATATTAAGCTGGCTTCAGTTTTCGTAACATGTACACACGCGCTTATTTGCAACACATTCAAGAAAATTAAATTACGTTTCATTACTAGTAAGTAATTACCCAAGAAACCTAATTGAATAGAGTAGTTTTTCAATAGTTTTTCCATCTCGATATATTTATGACATTTAATGCTTGCCAAAACTATGCTCTTAACTGGGTCAATCTTGTATGTGATAGCTCCAGTTTTATTTTGCTTTCAGATAAATATGGCCCGTATTTATTCAGTAAATGAAAACGAAACAATAACACGCAATTTATTTATTTTTAGATAAACGAATTAAATAAAAAGTTTTATTTTTGTTTTCAGAGCGAGGCACAAAAGCTGCTGGAATGCGAAAAGTTTTCCAACTAGCCAGCCAGATCTGCGGTTCCAGATAAAATTCGTTACTAGATCAATTGCCTCTTTATGTATATTTTAATTTTTTTTTTAATAAAAATGAATTGAAGCTTGTTATCGTCTAGTTCTTGTTGATGTACCCTTTTAGCTGAATAAAGTGTGATGCATTCACAAACTGCACATGACTTATATTATGACCTTTAAGCGTCCTACTACTAACATTTATCCAAGTTTTATATAATAATAAGAAAGTGAATGAACATTGAAATTTTCTGGAAAGTGGATATCTTAGTGTTGGAGTTTCTTGAAGTATGCCACATTTCGTCTAATTTCATTTTAAATCACATAGTTAATTTAATTATTTTATTCTAATTAAACTTGCGATTAATAAAAGAATATTAAATGAGATTTAATTAGTTAAAAAGCAGTTTTTTGGCCCAATTAAAGTGATGCTTCGCAGCAACAATTTAGTTTTATGTCCAGATTAATAGTTTTATCCATACTAAATAGATGCAACAATTTAAGTCAATCACTTAACTGGAAAGGTTAGTACTTAATTTTTATAAGACAGAAAATAGTTTTGGATGTTCTAATTATACCGAGAAACATTATTTTATCACGTCTATCTCAACCTGTGGTTTGTACAGCCTTGAAAAGTTATTTTTCTTATTTGATCATGTAAAAATGAAAGACATGATTTTATTTTGACCTCAAGTCAGCTCTAAGTGGTGACGCGAGCAACCTTTTCTTTTCAGAAAGTAGAGAAATGTGATTGATAAATTCGAAAACAATTCAACAAATATATAAATTTATTCTATACTTTCTTACCAGGTTGATAAATCTACTGTAACGTTATTAAACACGTGATTCTCCGCCATTACGACCGGACGACGTCCCGAAGGTCACCGAAGCTTCCGGAATCATGGTCAGCCGAGTATACAAGGAGCCGCATCGCCGCATTGAACTATATTGGCGCGATATTTAAATCGGACATAAATAGTTGTAAATAAATAGAGTGAAAATAAATATTTCTGGTAGTGTGAGTGTGTAAATAAATTAGTGAACTATTTTCGATTGTTTTAATTTACACCTAACGAACAGAAATTTTGTCTCCAAAAAAATTGTTGGTTCAATTTTTATTTCAAGGGACCAAAAAGGCACTACAAAATATAGACCCAGTGAGAAATTAGTTCTGGAGTGCCTGTAAATTATCATCTGTTTCCGTACTGTCAAAAATGCCCAAGAAATAAAAATTTCTCGTATTTTGGCATTGATTACAAGTCGTTGAAGTAATTAATTGTCTCTTCCAGGCATTTCGAAAGAAAAGCTATGGAAAAAAATGAGAAATTAGTACAGGAGGGCCTGGAAGTTATCATCTCTTTAGTTCAAACCAGTTTTTCCATTTCTAATCAAAACCGGATTCCCTAAGGGAATTAAAGCATTTTTCACGTCCAAATATAAGTTGATTTTAAAATGGAAAATTGCTCCAAATACTCAAGTGCAAATCAAACGTTTATAATGCCTGAAAAAAGCAAACATTAAGTAACCAGCCATTTTTTCTACAGGATATTTGGTTCCAGGGTCGATTATTGCTGCTACCCAGTTTACAAATTACAAAATTTCCAGTTTTCCTCCCCTTGTAAGTCTTTGAAGTAATCAATTGTTCTTCCAGGCATTTGGAAAGAGAAGCTGCTTAATTTCCCGAAAAAAAAATAAGAAATTAGTCATGGAGTGCCTGGAAGGTAACGTCTCTTTATTTTTGGCAAAAATTTCCAAAAAACAGCAAAATTTCCAGTTTTTTGGTTTATTTAGGTACCTCACGTAAGCCATTGTCTTTTCAAGGGATTTGGAGGGAAAAACTATTCAATTTCCTGGAGAAAAGTGAGAATTCAATCCAGGAATGCCTAATTAATTATCTCTCCCAGGTAGTAGAACTGGAAATCGTTCAATTAAATGAAGAAAATTGAAAGATTACTTTGAATCCCTGGAAGTTATGGTCTATTCATCTGCTGTGAAATTCTGCAGCTTTTCCAGGCACTTGGTGTAACCAATGGTTTCTTCGAAAGATTTGAAAGGAAAAAATGTTCAATTTCCTGAAAAAAAAAAGAAAAATGAGTCCAGGAGTGATGTCTTTAATTTTTAATTTAACGAATATGAAATTGAATTTTTTTTTTGAATTTGAATTTGAATTTGAATTTGAATTTGAATTTGAATTTGAATTTGAATTTGAATTTGAATTTGAATTTGAATTTGAATTTGAATTTGAATTTGAATTTGAATTTGAATTTGAATTTGAATTTGAATTTGAATTTGAATTTGAATTTGAATTTGAATTTGAATTTGAATTTGAATTTGAATTTGAATTTGAATTTGAATTTGAATTTGAATTTGAATTTGAATTTGAATTTGAATTTGAATTTGAATTTGAATTTGAATTTGAATTTGAATTTGAATTTGAATTTGAATTTGAATTTGAATTTGAATTTGAATTTGAATTTGAATTTGAATTTGAATTTGAATTTGAATTTGAATTTGAATTTGAATTTGAATTTGAATTTGAATTTGAATTTGAATTTGAATTTGAATTTGAATTTGAATTTGAATTTGAATTTGAATTTGAATTTGAATTTGAATTTGAATTTGAATTTGAATTTGAATTTGAATTTGAATTTGAATTTGAATTTGAATTTGAATTTGAATTTGAATTTGAATTTGAATTTGAATTTGAATTTGAATTTGAATTTGAATTTGAATTTGAATTTGAATTTGAATTTGAATTTGAATTTGAATTTGAATTTGAATTTGAATTTGAATTTGAATTTGAATTTGAATTTGAATTTGAATTTGAATTTGAATTTGAATTTGAATTTGAATTTGAATTTGAATTTGAATTTGAATTTGAATTTGAATTTGAATTTGAATTTGAATTTGAATTTGAATTTGAATTTGAATTTGAATTTGAATTTGAATTTGAATTTGAATTTGAATTTGAATTTGAATTTGAATTTGAATTTGAATTTGAATTTGAATTTGAATTTGAATTTGAATTTGAATTTGAATTTGAATTTGAATTTGAATTTGAATTTGAATTTGAATTTGAATTTGAATTTGAATTTGAATTTGAATTTGAATTTGAATTTGAATTTGAATTTGAATTTGAATTTGAATTTGAATTTGAATTTGAATTTGAATTTGAATTTGAATTTGAATTTGAATTTGAATTTGAATTTGAATTTGAATTTGAATTTGAATTTGAATTTGAATTTGAATTTGAATTTGAATTTGAATTTGAATTTGAATTTGAAAATAGTTATATGATTATATTGTATGTATATATTTGAAGTGAAACTGGAAAAAAACGCAAGTAAATCGCTCTATTTTTATTAAATTCGGATTTTTTGCCAATATAATAATCGAAGGAGGATTGGATTCAAAATTAAAAAAAAAAACCAAATCGAATTTACATTACTACATGAACCTGAAGAAATAAAGACAATAATACCAGGTTTATAAAAAAATAATTCAAGTCGAATGTATCTGGTATAAACATATATCTTGCAAGTAAAGCTGAAAAGACCGCAAGTAAATTGCTTTATTTTTAATAAAGTAAGATTTTTTCTTGATATACCAATGGTAAGAGGGTTGGAATTCTTTAAATTTACCGATCGTCAATGATACTATGGTTTGAGGGTGTATATGTCAAAGAAATGGTCAAAAAGTCGATTTTATATATCGCGCTATTTGCCTATTTCTCGAATTTCTACTGCATTTCATTACTCAACAATACACTTTAAAAAGATCATTTTTCTCAAGCGCTTTTATTAACCACAAACGCCGAACATCACGTCATTACGATCGTCAGTCATATCTGGGAGTGAGATGGGTTTACATGTCAAAAATTGAATTAGTGCACTTACTTTCCACCGAATTTTATTTTTAATTTATGGCATCAATTGCCTGAAAAAGTCTTTTTTTTCACTACTGATGAGAGACTGAGATAAGCTTATATGGGCAAAAACTACTCCATCCAAATGCTCTTAAAAACAGTTTCTCTTTGAACTGGTTTTTTTGCAGCACCACTAGCAAACATTCTCAAGAATATTAATAATATGATTACCCTGCAATAATTGAAACCTTAATCAGCGTGTGACTAAATTCAAATCAACTTAATCCGCTAGACGTAACCATCTAACTGACCGCGACAGATTATGCGCAAGAAGAAAAGAATGCGCTACAAGAACTAGAGAAGAAGAGACCGATGATAGGTCACAGTAAATAGGTCACTGTTACAACAGTTGCAGCACCTCTAATCTTATCAATAATCCTAAACGTTTCGTCGCCTCTCGTCTGGTTGGTAACCAAATACGTTTTTGCAACCTGTCCAACAGGTTGGGACCAAAGTTAAGTTTTAAGTTAAAAAAATAAAAAAGACAAGCGGCACTTGAAAATCTTCAGCGAAATGTGCCCTGGAGGTAAAATGGCAGTTTTGTTGCGCGAGGACATGCGAGACCATACGAGGTCATATTATCTTCCAACTGGGTCTCCCAAAGAGGTGAAAACAGTCTGTTGTTTACAATCTCTGCAGTCCGTACAACCAACGGAACGAAATAACGCTCGGGCATTTGCGTTAAAACAAAAACACGGGAAAATCTTGTTGTAAGTATATTTGTTGTTAAGTGTTGATCGTTAAACAAGTGATGTCGAGGTGGTTACACGTGAGTCCGCGTGTAGTTTTCATATATTAATTTCGCTACCAGGTATACCGTTACCAGAATAACTTCGGTAAACTCGTGGCCTGTTGATGATGATGATGATGAATGTTACTTTTGGAAATTTTGTTTTACTACTTAATTACAGTGAAGTCGTATAAAAGTCATCATTCTAAATGGAATTATGTCACAGGTCGCGAACCAAATACTCAATTGATGACAAGTTGATTAACATCATTACAGGTAAAAGTATGCCTAAGAAGTGATTATTTCTGCTATGGTTGGTATGCGCAGTTTATTTATTTATAAGTGTTATTTGCAACTGTGTGTACCGGTGAAAGGGCGCCAAAAGGTAGCACTTTACTCATGGTATAAGGTTAAATGTCAATAATAACATTGCATTCCTAGTTTATATAACTTTATCGTTACAAGTAATAAATAACAGCAGGTTTCTTTTATTATCGCTGACTATAAAATCTTTTTATTGATGAATATGTTGCTCATATATAAATTTCGCATGGTTGCAAAGAAATTATTAGACGCGACTTATTTTTTAAGGAGAGCAATTTTTTTGCCTACTAGGGTCATTTTTTACTTCTTTTAAGTGATAAATTGTTATTTTTTTACCAGGCAGTTGAGGCACTTTTTTATGTTCTTCTTACATAGCCAAAGAGTACAAAAATGCCCAGAAAATTATTGAAAAAAAAAAATATATAGTTCACCATTCAGCCTTTTTTGGTCATTTTTTTTCTATAAGAAGAGACATATATTTATCAGTCCAGGGTGGTTTCAGTCAGTTTTTTGATTTTTAAATAATATTCATTACGAAATTAATATATTGTTTTTTTATCTCCGACGTTTTGTCATCGATCCATACCTGGATTTTTATCTTCTGCTTGTTGTCTCTGCTTTCCATAAACGCTTAAAAAGATTTAATGAAAAAAAAATATGTGTGAAAATGTTATACTCATCTCTGTCTTACATGTTATTTTTTTTTAGTCGTTACTGTAAGGTTTTATAAATGTGACAGATACTTATTCATTAGCACAGGATCGTTTCAGTCAGTTTTTTGATTTTTTTCATGCCGAAATTTTATAAAATATTTTTTTAAGCTCAACGTTTTGTCATCGATTATTTTTTGAATTCGGCCCTGAATTTGCTTGTTGCGTTTGCTTTCCATAAACAGTCAAAAAAAATCATTCGGACTTGTGAAGATGTTCTACTCATCCCTGTTTTACATATTATTTTTACCATAAGTTTATCTTTGTTTAACTCATTTTATAAAAAAAAAATTGTACAGAAGGGCCTTGAGACTTTATTTGCACTCCTCAGCGTTTTTTATTCACTACTATATAGTTCACATTAGTACAGGGTGGTTTCAATCAGTTTTTTTTTTAAATTTAATAACAATATTAATTCTAAAATCATTTTTTAGGCTCAGACGTTTCGTCATCAATCATTTGTTGAATGAGACCCTGGATTTTTTATCTTATGATTATTGCCTTTGCTCCTCAAAATTTTATTTAAAAAAAATATTTGTGAAAAAATTATACTCCTCTCTGTCTTACATATCATTTGGGCCCTAAGTTTATCTTTGTCTAACTCATTATATAAACAAATGTACAGAAGGGCCTTGAGACTTTATTTGCACTCCTCAACGATTTTTAGTCATTACTGTAAGGTTCTATAGAATAATGAATATGTTCATTAGTACAGGGTGGTTTCAGTGAATTTTTTGATTCTGGAATAATATTCATTAAAAATGTTATAAAATATTTTTTTTGTATTTTCGACGTGTCGTCATCGATTATTGGATGGGTCCGTCCCTGGATTTTTTGTTGTATGCTTGTTGTTTTTGCTGAAAATATTGTAAGTTATACCTATTTCTGTCTTACATATTATTTTGGCTGTAAGTATATCTTTGTCTAACTCATTATCTGATTAAAAAAAAAACAACAAATTTACTCACCTTCCTGGAAAAAAGGGTAAAAGTTCAGAAAAAAGGAAATTACTCCTTTGCCTGATAAAAGGAAACAAAAATCTGGAAAAATTAATTAAGATTTTTCTTTAGTCCAGGCAGTTAAAGATTTCCTGTATATTCCAAAAATTCTGGAAAAGGGAATATTGTTTGCTTCAGTTCTTTAGGCAGTAATAAATATTAAGAACTGCCTGGAAAAAAGCCCTGAATTGCCCCTGGAAAAGGGCTAAAGAATAATTCGAGGGTAATCTTGCCATCCTACGGCTAATTTTTAAAATTCTATATTTCTGTTCATTAATTAAAATTATAGAATGTAAAATCATAGATAAGAATGATTTTAAATTTTTTTCAGAAATTTAAGATCACCTTTTTTTTTGAATACGTCGCTGGCCTTTTTTGGTGTCAAAAACCTCATGTTTTTTTAGACAGCCATCGTTATCATTTTTCTCATAGTTTTATCTTTTTATTTTTTATTGTTACCCATCTCTGTCTCACACACTATTTTACACATATATCTTTGCAAGGAATTATTTGAAATTTTTCTTGAAATTTAAAATGGCTTTTTTGTTGCCGTTGCTTTGTATAAGCATTTTAAACAATTTCATGTAAAAATATATCTATCTCTCTCTTACATATCAGTTTTGCAATAAGCCTATCTTTGTTTTACTCATTACACCAAAGAAACTGTAAAGTAAAGTTCTTTATTCCAACTCATTATAAAAAAAAGGTGCAAGGACCTTGAGACTTTATTTATTATTACCTTTAAATTCCTTAAACGCCATAAAAAAGTTGTTAAAAAAATAAACCCATCTCTGTCTCACATATCAGTTTTGCAATAAACTGTTCTTTGTCTTACTCATTATAACACAGAAAAATATTAATACCCATCTCTTTCTCACATCTCTTTATCGTAGTGCCTCTGCTTTCCTCATTAAAAATAATATAATGAAAAAAATCACGAAAAAGGTATACTTATCTCTGTCTTACATATCAGTTTTACAATAAGTTTATCTTTGTCTTATTCATTATTGAAAGTAGAGCCGTTTATTTCTGACTTCCTTAATCAAACTCATTAAAAGGAAAAAAATAATTTCAAATACATAAATACCCATCTCTTTCTCAGGTCTCTTTATCTTCATCTTCATCTCATTAAAACAAATTTAATGAATTAAAATGTTTGTGAAAAAATTATACTCATCTCTGTCTTACTTATCGTTTTTTTCATAAGAAGGTCTTTGTCTAACTCATTACATAAACAAACAGGTACAGAAAGGCTGTGACACTTTATTTTTAATTGTCTTAAAGTTCCTTAAACGCTATAAAAAATTAATAAAAAATAAAGGCATATACCGTTGCATGTAAAACGACATCCAGCTCTGTCTTACATATTAGTTTTGCAATAAGTTTTGCTTTTTCTGACTCATTACATCAAAAAAAAAAAATAATATAGAACATTGAGACCTTATTTTGTATTCTCTTTCACTTCCTCAAACGCCATAAAAAATTGATAAAAAATGTAAATAGACATTTACTTATCTCTGTCTTACATATTATTTTAGCCATAAATTTATCTTTGCAGAAAATTCGTTTTAACGTACTTAAATTAAGTTCATGTTTTTTTTTCAGACACCTATCTTTCTCTCGCATTTCAGTTTTACAACAAGTTTATCTTTTTCCTACTCATTATACCAAAGAAAACGTAAATTAGGATCCGTTATTCCTTATATCATAAATTCCCATCTCTTTTTCACATTATTTTCGGTATCTATGAGTTTATCTTTGTCTAACTTAATAAAATTGAACAAAAAATTCAGAAGAAAATTTAAAAAAATCAAATGTCACTCTATCGCGTTTTATTCAGATCAATGAATTGGAGATAAACGTATGACCGAAAGAATTTGTCAGACAGAGATAGATATACTATTTATTATATTTTTTTTATTTTTAACATTTTGAGTGTTATACATTATACAATGGATCTAGGAGTAATAACAAAATTAAAAAAAAAACACATCCAGGTCCGTTTTTAAAAAAATTAAATTAATAATTAATTAGGTATTTTTTAAAATTAATTTTTATTACCATAAATACTAGATGAGGTTCAATTTAGACCACCCTGTAAATTCTATTGACAAGAAAATGTTTCATCTAAGAATGCAAAATTCCTACAATGAATGTACCCTGGAATGTTACTACTATGAATATGACATAGAAAGTAAATATAACTTCCGTTAAAAGCTCCTTAAGGTGCGTATATTACAATAAATATTTTCTTATTAATCATGTACAAAAACTGGTACTGCACAGAATTACTCTCTGAAATTTAGTGTTGCCAAATGTCTATTTTTTAAATATAAAACCGCTTAATAAAGTACGGTTCTGTCGCAGTACTTTATACGAAATAACTTTCTTCTTTCTTCGGTTGAATAGAAGCATTATTGTAATTATTAAATAAATTCCAAGCGATAATTGTTATTTTCTTTTTAAATATATATAAAGCTATTCCACTTTTACCTGATAAAAAACGACATAGACGAAATGACAATAATATATGCAACCTTAGTCATGTCATGGAGAAAAAATAAAGAAATATATGTCTATATAGAATGAGCAAGTAGGACGATCTATCGCATAAAAGTAATTAAATCAATTAAAAAATTTTATTACAATTAAACAATTATTAGGAGCTTGTTTTGAAAACCAATAATGTAATAAAATGTTTGATTTCTTTTTAAGTTAGTATATTTTTTAGGCCTCTCTTTTGAAATACCATTATGCACCAAATTTAGAAATTTGATATGGTTGAAATTGAGGCAAAATTATCGACAGTTAATCTACATACAAAAAAAAATAATTGTTTTCTAATAACTACCAAAAAAATGTACATTCAAAAATGCTTATGTAGCTTTTTTTGACACACAAAACGTAATTGCAACGTCCCAAATATTCCTAGTCAATTGTTTACAATTCGGCCATTGTGTACATAAACATCCTGTAAAATACGAATTTAGCAACCAGTGAGTAAGAGGTCAATTACATTTTTCATTGTTGAAACAACCATGATTGTTCTTTTTTTTATTATTATTATTTATTAGCTTGATACGCTTTGCAGTTTTTCATAAATAAAAACGAAACTTTTCGGACTGAAGTGTTGTGGGTCAAAAAGCCATAAGTAACCAACAAACAACCGTTATTTAACAACCAATTATAAGTCATAATCACTTCGCATCAGGGATATTTAAATATCAAACAGTTATGCCGAGTAGGAACTGTACATTTGCAATATAAAAGAAATGCTCAATTGTTACGTGGAACCTAATTATTTTTTGGGTGTATCTAGATAATAATTTTTTTTTAAATTATTTTACAATGGAAATGTTAATAATAAATTGCGAGCGTACAAGGATTTTGAAAGCAGCTGCTCGCCTTTTTAGGATGTTGCTTAAATCGTTCGTATTCTTGAAAAATGTGGATTAAGGTTAATAAGGGACGGTTTAGAATTAATTACTTGTTGAATTACATTTTTATATCTAGTAAATATTTATATAAGAAATTTTTATGAAAATTGCTTAAGAAAAGTTATTTGATATGTATATCAGCATTTGTTGAAAAATGTATAAGAAATTTAAGAGAAATTTTGTTTGTGAATTTTTTCAAAAAAATTTAATAGTTTGACGACTGAAAATTTGTATATAAAAAATTATTAAATACCGATTTAAGTGTTTTTTGAAAAATGTACAATAAGTTTAGACAAAAAAATACTGAACAAAATTTTTGACCTAAAACTGTTCATAATTAAAAAACTAAGAGAGTAAGACGACTTAAAATTTGTATGAAAATTAATCATGAAAAATTATTAAATATTTTATTTAGCGTTTTTTAAAATATATACAGCAAATCTTAAAAAAAAAAGTTTTTTGTTGAACAAGTGATTTCAAAAAAAAATCACAAAATTCCCCATAATTCAAAAACCAAGAAAGTTGGACTATTGAAAAATGATGTGAAAATTGCTCTCAAAAAATTGTTGGACAACTATTTTGGCCCTTTATGAAAATATACAGCAAGTACCGAAAAAAAATGTTTTTTGTTCAACAAGTCATTAAAAGAAAAATTTACCAAAATACACATAAATCAAAAACAAAGAACGATTGAATTTGTCAGAAAATTGTCGTAAAAAATTGTTGGACACCTATTAAATTTTTTTTTGGTCATTAAGTGATTTTGAAAAAAAAACACCAAAATACCCATAACTCAAAAACCAAAAATGTTAGACTATCAAAACATTCCAGACAGTCTCGGAATCTAACTGCTTGGAATTCCAAAAAAAAAAGTGAATCAAGAATTCCAGGCAGTTAAGATCACGTCCGGGAACTACTTGAACTGCCTGGAATTCCGAAAAATAGTCTGGATGTTAAGGGACTATAAAGCCGTAAATAATATGTCTTTTTATTCTAAGACAAGCTTGGAATTACAAATAAAATAAAATCAGAGATTAGGAACTCGAAGCAGTTGAACCCACGTTTTGGACCAACCTCAAGTGCCTGGAATTAAGAAGAAACTAACTCATTGATTAAGAATTCCAGGCAGTTCCGCCCACGTCCAAGAATTACTTCAAGTGTCTGAAATTCCTAAAATTATTCTGACTTTTTAGGAACTATAAGGTCGCAAGTACTTTTTTAATTCTAGGCAGTTAAGACAAAGCTGTTCAACTGCTTGGCATTACAAATAAAATAAAAGATCATGGAACAGTTAAGTCCATGTAATGGACGAACTTCAACTGTCTGGAATTAAGAAAAATTAAATCGTGGATTAAGAATTCCAGGCAGTAGAGACCACGTCCAAGAATTACTTAAAGTGTCTGAAATTCCTAAAATTATTCTGACTTTTTAGGAACTATAAAGTCGCAAATACTTTTTTAATTTTAGGCAGTTAAGACAAAGCTGTTCAACTGCTTGAAATTACAAATAAAATAAAAAAATCATGGAACAGTTGAGTCCATGTAATGGACGAACCTCAACTGTCTGGAATTAAGAAAAATTAAATCGTGAATTAAGAATTCCAGGCAGTAGAGACCACGTCCAGAAATTACTTCAAGTGCCTGCAATTTCCAAAATTATTCTGGCTTTTTAGAAACTATAAGGTCGCAAGTACTTTTTTAATTCTAGGCAGTTGAGACAAAGCTGTTCAACTGCTTGGAATTACAAATAAAATAAAAAATCATGGAACAGTTAAGTCCACGTAATAGACGAACCTCAACTGTCTGGAATTAAGAAAAATTAAATCGTGGATTAAGAATTCCAGGCAGTAGAGACCACGTCCAGGAATTACTTCAAGTGCTTGAAATTCCTAAAAATATTCTGACTTTTTAGGAACTATAAAGTCGCAAATACTTTTTTAATTCTAGGCAGTTGAGACAAAGCTGTTCAACTGCTTGGCATTACAAATAAAATAAAAGATCATGGAACACTTAAGTCCATGTAATGGACGAACCTCAACTGTCTGGAATTAAGAAAAATTAAATCGTGGATTAAGAATTCCAGGCAGTAGAGACCACGTCCAGGAATTACTTCAAGTGCCTGCAATTCCCAAAATTATTCTGGATTCTTAGGAACTATAAAATCATAAATATATATTTTTTTTAATTCTAGGCAATTGAGACAGAGTTGCTGTTATTATAAATAAAATAAAATCCTGAATTAGAAACTTAAAGTAGTTGAACCCACGTTTTGGACTAAGCTCAACTATCTGGAATTAAAACATAAAATAAATTATGAATTTAGAATGCCAAACAGTTGGGATCACGTCCAGGGATTACTTCAACTGAATGGAATTCCAAAATAAATCCTGTAAATAAATTCCAATAAACTGATTAACAGAGGTATTCGACTGAATGAACTGCCAAAAATTCCATATAATAATTTTTTTAGGCATTTATGAGTTTTATACATTTGAAGTAATTTTCTAATTATTCCAGGCAGTTGACCTTATTTTGTACATCAGCCCATGGGATAAAGTTAATAATTGCGATTAAATAGTTGATTAAATAATACAGGGAGTTGTCAAAGCTTTTACTAAAAAACTTATTCTTGTACCATTCCTGAAATGTATAATTTATGGTAAAAATTTTGAAATTTTTCTAGTTTCTGAGACTATTTAAGACCCCCTGTATATATGCACAGTATAAAATTAAAACGTATCATATTAATTACCCAAGATACCTTATACCTATTCATTAGATGCTGAAAATATACTAAACTTCAATGAGCGTATGAGAACATATCGTGTGACCTGCTTATCGGAAACTGGATTGGCAGAAATATGCAGCGAACAGGTCCGCATCAAACTGTAATTTTCCCTGTTATTAACTTAAATTGGACCCTTGGGTTATATAAAAGGTTTTCGCCACAACGTTTAGGTTTTTTTTGTTCATTTTTCTGCCCCGAAAAAAACTTATTATACGGAATATTTAAACGGTTAAAATATGAAAATTCGATCGTAAAATATTATGTGAATCTAATCGAATCGTTAAGGCGAACAGCTGTTTTTTAGGCCAAATCCAAATAATCTGCATCACGAGGTTTATTGGCTTAACGTTTGTAAAACTTCGTCTACCCCAGTTTCAGTATCGAAATATTCGGTTTACGTTTAGCACCGCTCGTAGTGTACATTAGATTAACTATTAAGTAATTTTATTAGTAAGTTATTTTTATGGGGTCTATTAGGTAAGTTGTTATAAAGGGTTATATTAAAAATTATTATTTAGTTAATTCCAGGAGCTATTTTTCGATTATAAGCAGTAATCAAGGCTATCTTCTGTATTCCAAGTCAAGTATTCACTTTTCAATTTCAAGAATATCAGCCTGTAAAGTTCTTTATTTAGTAAAAATAAAACTGCATAACTTAATACGTCATGAAGCACATTTTTTTAATAGACGTTTATAATTTTTTTATTACAAATAAACATATACAAAATTTACTAGTTTCTTTTGTCAACGTTTCGTATTTAATCATCTTCAGGGGCATAATTTACAACAAGTTTTCCAAATTTATTTTTCGAAATCGAGGTCGTATTTTTAATGTAGCATTATTAGTAAGTCTTGAAAAAATAGAATTTTTGTTAAACAAGTGATTAAAAAAAATTACCAAAACGCCCATAGTTCAAAAACCAATAATTCTTTCCAGGGGGCATTTTCCAGTTATAAGTAATCAAGAAAACATTTTAAAATCTCAAAAGTAATGGAAATATTCTTCAAAAATAAAAATTTAAATATTCATAAGAATATTCTGTAAAAATCTTCTTTAGAGCTTAAATTCGTATAAGTAAAAATTTCAAATTGTTTATTTAGTGAAACTAAAGCTGCATAACTTAATAGGTGCTGAGGCACATTTTTTAATATACATACTTTTTTTTCTGTTACAAAGATGGATTTAGAAAATTTTTAATTTTCTTTTGCTAACGTTTCATGTTTGACCATCTTCAGGGAAATAAAAAAATTAATTTACCACAAGTTTTCCAAATTCGACTTTTAGTTGCCTTCTGGTAAGTAATATATAGTTTTTCATGTAAATTTAAAGTAAACTCAAGAGTATGCATTTACTGTAGAATTCCCCCAGTAAAAGACATAAAGCAAAAAAATATATGATACTAATCAAAACAAACACAATTGATTAATAAATATCAATATAATCACTTTTGCAATTTATTTAAGGAAATAACGGAAAACTAATGTAAAAGATGCATAACTTAATAGGTGATGACGCACATTTTTTTACAATAAATTTATTAATTTCTTATGATAAACAATTAAACAATAAACCTGTTAAGCCCACATGAAAATATAGAAAAGTGACTATTTTTTGTCACCATTTCGTATTTGAAATTTCATCTTCAGGGTCACAAAATTTACTTTTCCACAAATTTAATTTTCAAAATATCTTCTGCAACAACGCGTATTTTTTTAAAATAGGTACCAAAAATTGTTATAAGCTTGTCGCGTGTTTCGCTCAATTGAACAGCATCATCAGAGACAACATAATAACGTCACTTTCTTTTTCAATTACTGCATATAAAATCTTACGATGCTCTTAAATTGAGCGAAACACGTGTTATGAACATGACGTTGACTCTGACCTTTTTTTTTTAAATTCAAAATCTTCACTAAAGCACCCTTTTTTTTACCCTTAGGCCAATGACCTCAGACCAATCAAAACCATGTCTCAGCTATACCAAGACCCTTTTGTGACAGTAGTATCCGTAGGCATAGAAGACAAATCCCATTGCACCCCCAAAAAAGCAGTAAACAACTCAGAATACATTACAGTACTAACCATTGGCAATGAAGAGCTAAAAACCATCAAAGACGTAGCTGAAGAAGTGGTGGTTTATCGCCTACCAGGAGAACGTTTAGGATTTGGCTTAAAATTCGAGGGAGGTACCAAAGCCAACGAGTTCGTCAAGAGATTATTCATCCAGTCATGCGCTCCAGACAGTCCAGCTTCACGGGTGCAAAGTTCATGGGGGCAACTTGTGGAAGGGGATGAGGTGCTGGAAATAGACTCTATCCCGGTCAATAGTATGACCAGAATTGATTGTGTACGTTGCTTAAAAGATTCAAATGTTGCCATAAAGTTGCTTGTGAGGCACTGCTTTCATACCCTCACCCCCAAACTAAAATCGAAATCTTCTGAAGACTTGCCTGTTATCGTTAGTGAGGAGAAGAAGCCTCCTCCGGTGCCACCGAGGAAAATCCATAGGAAACTTCACAAAAACGCCCAGAACCTTAACGAGAACATCCATGAGAATATTGTGCCAAATATTAAACAAATGGAAACGTTTTCAAGCAAATCAGCCAGACTGCAATCGCCAAGGAACAGTTTGAGGAAGAAGTACTCTCCGGATGTATCCAGGAGATTGTCAGACGGAAGCCTTGGACCTCCAGAGGCTGAGTTTTATTTGGATTTGTTTGCTCAAGAGTCCACGCAGAGTCTGAGTGAGTCAGATGATACTAGCAGTACTATTTCAACTGTACTTGATAGGTAAGCAGCCATTTTTTTAAAATTTATTATCTAGAGGAGTCATCAGTCAAAAGATCATTCAAATATCGAAAACGTAACTGGTACATTTTGCTTACACACCGTTGGGCGCCAAAGTTTATCAATAGTTTGGGTCGTAGCTGCACCCTGCTTGTGCTTTTTTTTTTAATGTTTCTTTGGGATGTTCCTTTTTAGGAAAGTTAAAAAAAAATTAGAAATTCATGCGTGAAAGGATTTTTTATTCGTTTTTCAAAACTTTTAGGTAGTTCGAGACGGGCGTTACTTTTGTTGCTCAGATTGATTTTTTTTGTTTAAAGGTACCAAAAGCGACATTTTTATTATTTTTTAAAAATGGCTTAAATTCAGAAATGTCACAAAAGACTTCAATAACGTCACAAATATCCTCCAAATATCGGCAACGTAACTGGTACATTTTTCTTACACACCGTTGGGCGCCAAACTTTATAAAGAGGGACTTTGAGTCGTACCTGCACTTCTAATGTTCCAATGTGGTATTCTTGTTTTAAATATTTCCTTGGAATTTCCTAGAGCTGCTATTGAACAAAATTAAGTAATGTATGAATTAAAGGCATTTTTATTCTGAGTTCCAAGAGTCTTAGATAGTTCGAGAGGGGCGTTACTAGCACCCGATTAATTTTTTTGTTTAAAGGTTTCTTTGAGATGTTCGTGAATTTTAATTAAAAAAGTAAATTAGTTTCTCAGGCTATTTTTGAGGTTGGTTTTAGTATCAAAAAACATTTTCAAAAATTAAAATAAACCAAAGTTATGCATATTTGTTTTAGAGTCTGAAAATGGTCAACTTTAAATTTTTTTCCTGGGAAAACTAATAACTTTCAAACATTTTTGGAATATTTGAAACCTTTTAAATTACTTGCTACCATTAGAAAAAGTCGTACGGCTTATAGTTTCTATTTATAATAATTTAATTGATCTTCAAATCCCTCGCATTTCATTAATTAATTTACATATTATGCATACAACCTTGCCTGGCATTTTAATACATTCCATTAATTCTAATTGCGTAATGAAAACAATGAATCAAATTACCGAATTTCTATTTTACACAGAGAAATCCTCATTTAATTTAATTACTTGCACATCTTTAGGTTGGCATCATTTCCTACAACAACAACATCAAGTTTCGCCGGAAGTCTACCGTCAACCCCTACGTCAGTACAAAAACAACTGGACCTCTCCTACATAATGACCGAGTTCCCTGATGACGACTTCTTCCCGATTCTGGATAAAAGATTTACCAACAGGATTGAAGAAAACAATAACCTTATTGAGGTCATCGAGGAAGATAACATTAAAGGTCTGGATCAAACTGACGATGGTAGTCCGGAAACCTCTAAGAGACCAATGATTATACCTAGAGCGAGGGACAGAAATAAACATGAGAGCACTACCTTGCCAAGACTAGTGGACTTCGTTCCAAAGTCACCCCAAAAAGACTCTGAAGGGTCCATGGACACCTTAAAGCGTTTCCTGGATAGCGAGAGGTTTGATTTGGAGGAAATTGAGCAGGATGGAGTGCAAGATAGCGAGATGGATTATAATATGGACATGTATGGTCCTAAATGGTTGTTGTCGTCTCATTTGTCCACTATTGGAGAAGATGAAGAGGAGCAGAACGGGGTGGAATACAACAACAGTTTTGGGTAAGTATTAACAGATAATAAAAGGAAAATTGATGATGTGTTTACATGTATATGAAATAAGATAATTCTTAATTAAATATGAAAGTTGAGGATATTCGCGACCCGAAAAATTCTTTTAAGCTTTTAAGACCTTTACTTTAATTAAAACATTATGTCCGATTTATTTTGATTCATAAGGTTTTATGAGGAGAGTGGCAATTAAATTAAGTGAAATGAGGACGACGATAAAATGTAAAAAAAAAAATTAAAATACTGTGTGAGATTTGAATGCGATATAATATGTTGGTCTGTTAATGGGCAAATTATTGAAATTTGAAAATTTTTCTTTTCCTGCAATTTTTTGTAAAAATTAAATTGAATTTTTGGCAATAAAATTAGGATAGAAAATTTTATTCTGCTATATAAATTATTTATTTTCATGTATATAATAGAAATCATCATAACTAAATATATATAAATATATGAATAACTGTCTTAAAATACTTAGATAATAATGATTAATGATTTATATATACATAATTTTAGGACTATAAAAATCTCGTAGGACACTATTTTAATAAAGTAAAATTGGATCTATAAAGTGTAAAAATTATACTGTCTATACATACGTCTTTCCCTAAGTTAAAGCCGAGGTTATGGATCCAGAATTTAGGGTAGTTTTTGAGGGTTTTAAAAAGTTATCGCGAACATGCAGTTTAAAAAAGTGTATTTTTTGTCAAGGTACGTTAGATTCTATATGAATGACACTAATATTTATACACTAATTTTAACAGGTAGGGACTTCTAGATTAAGGAAGAATCACTCGTTTAAATTGCATATTTGCGAGAACATTTTAAAAATCTACGTAGCTTAAGACCGAAGTTAAATTATACTATAACTCTTATTTATTTATGGAAGAAGATTTGTAAGAAGCATGTTCGATATGGGAGATTTTTTTAAGCAGTCTTTTACATAGATCTACATTTTATTTTTGATATATAGGGCATTCAAAAAGTATGTGTCACTCACAGTGTAGAGATGAAAGTTAGTTAGACAAAGACCAATATTTTTTGTAATATGCATTCTATCTTAATAATTTCAATTAGAAAACGATTTCTTTTTAGGAAAGTGTGATTCTATTTTAGCATAGCTATGCTTTTTGCGGCTGATAACCAACCCCTATGCTTTTAAAAAAAAAATGTATATTCGTTCCTCTGAAAACATTAAAAATATCAAGGATGTTCTAGGAACGTTTAAATTGGTCCCCTCTCACTTTCCTTCCTATTTATATTTTTAATAATGAGAGTATTAACAGCGTCATGGATTCCGACTACTTCTGCTCTATTAATTCTTAGACAATCAGACAGTTTTGAGGAAAATTTATAATTAAGCTTTGGGATAGAAATTCCATAACAGACGTGAAAAATATGAACAGTTATTGTAGGAAACCTCAATTGCCTGGAAACAAAATAATTGTTACTGCGTAAAGAAATAAATTCTTAATCTTCCAGGCATTATAAAGAAACAAATAGTGTTTTTGGCAAAAAAAATATTTTAACTGGCTAAAAACCATTTAAAAGAAGATCAACCACCTGGAAAGTATGATTATATACTGGAAGCACCTCAACTGCCTGGAGGAAGAATTAATTTCAATTACCAAGACATGAGTCTAACTACAAATTCTTTGGCAAAATAAGTCAACTTTTCTAGGCAATTGAGAAAAAATTATTTTAGTTGCAAAAGAACTGCCGAAAAATAAGAGACTTCTAGTACGTGGAAAATATGAACAATATTAAAAAAAACCTCCATTGCCTGGAAGAAGAATTAATTTAAATTATCCAAGACTTTAATTACAAATTCTTTAACGAAATAAGTTAACTTTTCCAGGCAATTGAGGCAGTTGTATTTGGAAAAAAATGATCTTAGTTGTAAGGGATTTTTCAAAAAATAGGAGACTACAACTGCCTGGAAAATATTAATAATTATTGGAAGTACTGGAATAAAAATTGGATTTTTTTTTAATTAATAAAAAACCTGTGTATTAAAGTTTGCTCTGGAAATTGTGTTTTTCTTACATTACATTGAAAAAACATGATTTCATTACCACTTTTCATGATTCCTCAGCAAAGGCGTGTAATAAGGGTGATGATAAAATTAAAAAAAAATGAATTTGCATGCGATAGACACTATTCAAAAAATGAGAAAATTAATGAAATTTCATTTTTTTTTGGTCTGGAAATTGTGTTTTCTTTGCACAGATTTTCAATTACAATGATACAAAAATATGTGAAATTTGCATGTAATATACATTGGGCGGAGTATACAGAGTGTTAAAGAAAAAGATGCTGATCCTTAAGGGTGTTGCTCCTTAGATGATTTTAAAAAGAAAATTAGGTCCTAAACCCCTTTAACTTTTGAGCTACAGGGTGTTAAAATCTTAAGAAAAAAAATCGTTTCTTCATCATAACTTTAGTAACTTCCTAGATATGTTTAGCACACACCCTCTGAGTATCAACAGTCATTTTTTGATGTAGGCCACTGGTTTTTCATAAAATAAAAACTGTTTTTATAATCCCCATTCATTTTAGGACAATTTTAATTTATTGACTCTTTTTCTTCCGATATGCGATTTTGGCGAACAAAAAAACAAAAACATCTTTATGCAGGGTCAATTTATTAGTAAAAAAAAATAAATTGAATTATTTCATTAACATATATTATTTAATCATTAAATTGAAAGAACAATACGTGAACAAAAATCAAATTAGTTTAGATTAGCTGGTGAAAGTGCCATTATTCGTACCCTTTGAAAAATGCATGAAGTATGTATTTCTGATAGTATCACAACAAGCTATTATGCGGTTTTTTAACTCCTTTTCGGTAGATACTGGAATGCTGCAAATCAGCGTTTTAAGATGTCCATAAAAAAATCGAGACTGTTTAGATCTGGAGCTCTAGGCGGCCAATTTATTTAAACTTTTGTTCTTAAAATCTTCTGATGATCAGAATCTTATGTATTATATACAAATAACTGAAAAAATATACTTTCCTGTGATACAACAAAATAAGTAGAAAAAAAACTAACGATTTTACCTCTTGTTTTGGCAATAAAATTGCATCATTTTAGAATGTCTAAACATTCTGCTTTTGTGCTATTAGAAGAGAAAAAAAATTGTACCGCGCTATGCATTAGATCTGCCTCGCCCGCAAAGTTCAATTTAATTGTATATCATTAGAAACGAAAATAGTTGCGGTGGATGTTGGTTGTTGCTTACATAAAAGCGGTAATTTTCACCTAAATTTGTTTTTGCCTTAAACGAGTGAAATCCTGCTAAAGATATTGCTGGCCGATGTCAGATAAAACTTTGATAAACGATTTAACAACTTTCACTCTTCAAAATTAATTGACGACACTTAAGAGTTTTTTTTGTTGCGTGATGTGATGCGCTAATATTTGCATAAAATTTAGATAAAATTTTCGCTACATAGTAAGTGTACTAAAAGCTGTAAAAACATCATCTCAGCCTGTCGGTATTTAAAATGATTTCGCCAAAGTTCAAATACCTACCTCGTTCTGCGGCCTTGCAAGATGCAATATTTTAAAGGTCGTATTCTAGATGGCACCGTTCACCAATTAAAGTCATTTTATTAATTATTCTTTAAGAGTAAATTGACATTTTCGATTAAAAATGTCGATTTTTAGGCCACTTTGCTTCACGCCTCGCGTTACGATTGAGGCCAGTGAAATTAGCAAGCCCGATGTCAACAATTTCAAGAACGAAGTTCAGCTTGATAACGAATGTGAAAAGGGTAAGTCACTTTTGATTTTATTTGCTGAATCCGGGTATAAATGAAGTACTTAGATTGGTATAGCTGGATTTATTAAAAGTGATAAAGGTTTTGTATTTTTGCTTGAAGAAGTTTAGAAAAAGTGCGTTTTTTGTTATAGCGCATTCGCCTTAAAATCAAGAAAATATTTTGGTGAACTCAGGAATTACATCCAGTGTTCTAGTAGTACTCCAGATTTCACCAAAAATTAGGTCAGTGGAGGGGAGGTTACCTAGTATAGTTTTTAAAACAAACAGAAGTTCAAATTGATCCACTGCACTTCTCTGCAATACGTCATCCTGTGAGTTTAATTAAAACTACCTACAGGACTAAAAAGGAGACCAAAATAATTATAAAGTAATTAACAAGATAACAACTACAGCATAATTTAATGATAACTTCCTCTGGATCTGCTCTGGGATTCTGTTTATATGCTCTAAAATTCGATTTCTACAGATGTTGTCTTTTTTTAGTCGATTTAAAATTTCATAGGAGCGACAAGGATGACACCTATAAAAATACAATTTTACAATCCACAAAGTCCCATCAAGATTTTTTGTTTGTTGATTATTTATCAGGTTGATCTGCCGCTACATACTTAATACAAAATAACGGAGTTTCTACAATAGTAATTAGATTTTAGATTGCCTAAATTTTTTTTTAAACCCCAGAATTCTCCATTTTGGCGAAAAATACATCGAGTTGGCAATACTGATTATGTTTGGAAAAGTTAAAGATTTATACTATTAAATATCTATATAGACGTCTTTTTTTTAAGTGCTTAAGCTAACCTTGAAATGTTTGAAAATTATTATTTTTTTTTAGGGACCAAAGGTCCATATCTCTGAAACCAAGAAAGTTAGAAACTTGAAAATTAGAACACAGGTTCTTCTAATAAAATCAATGGACACCTATTTCGGCATTTTGCTCAAAAACTTTTGGAAAAAATCTTGGAAATTAAACAAAAATTAAGTAAAAAACATTCACATTCTAAAGGACAAGATGCTCATATCTCTAAAACCAAAAAAGATAAGTCTATAAAAATTTTAATACATATTCCTGTAATAAAATCATTGGACACCTATTTTAGCATTTTATCCTAAACAATTTTTAAAATGCAGAAATTAACTTTGTATGGAAAAAATCATAGGCTTAAAGACAAGATGCTCATATATCTTGTCCTTAAGGCTGTGAAGCCAAAAAATTTGCAAATTTGAAATATTGGATATACATTTCAGCGTTTTTTCCAATATCAAGAATTTACCTTTAGAATTTGAAAAAAAAAGAGATTCCTAAACATAAATCATACGAATCATTTTATTTAAAAAAAAATCAATTGCATATTAAATTCTTTATGGCCTACCTATACTAGATGATTTACCCACATACTTACTTCTTCCTAAAAACTTACTCTTTTATGTAAGTTTTAATTTATTAAATTCCACTTCACTAAATTATTGTGAACTCGCCTTCGGAGATTCTTCCGCAAGAACTCTCATCTGGCCGAAGTGTTAATAGATTGCATATTAAATTCCTTGGGGTCTACCTATACTAGATCTTACACCCATTTACTTTCCTTAGTAAAAATAACTCTTTGAACTAAGTATTAAGATACAATTCACCTCTTAATCAGGAAATTCCACTTCACTAAATTATGGTAAACTAGCCGGGACATTCCTCAGCAAGAACTTTCACGTGGCCGAAATGTTAATAGATTGTATATTAAATTTTTTGTAGTCTATCTGTACTAGATCCTAACACCCCTTTACTTCCATTACTAAAAATAACCCTTTTATTATTAAGGTTTAATTCACCTCTTAATCAAGAAATTGCAACTGGCTACATTATGGTGAACTCGCTGGGACATTGTTCCGCAAGAGATGCAACTCCAATTGCCTGGAAATAAAAAAAAAAATATATATATTTCCAGGCAGTTAAAGCCATATTAATTTTATTTGAATTAATTTTTCAAGTAGTATCTGCAAAATTAGAAAAAATTACTTCCAGTCAGCTGAAGCCATTTTCTTTTTTTTTTGGAACTAGATTTATGTGCTCCAATTATCTCGAAAATTAAAAAAAAATAGATAAAATTATGAAGTTTCTTTTTTTTCAAAAATCTAGATATTCCTTATTTCAAGTAATTTTTCAGCTGTTTGGAAAATTTAAAAAAATATATTTCCAGGCAGTTAAATCGCTTTTAATTCCTTTTTGACGTAATTTCTTTAAAAAAATTGGATATTCCTTATTTCAAGTAATTTTTCAACTGTCTGAAAAATCTAAAACCTATTTCCAGGCAGTTGAAGCCATATTATTTTTTTTTCAAATACAGGGTGTGTCATTAATATTGCACGAAAATTTAAAGGCGTATTCCGTGGATCAAGATATTAAAAAAAAATATCTTATAAACCTAAGTCCGAAAATGCTTCCCTACGGAGATACAGGGCGTTGAAATTTTAATTCCGTTTTCAGTTATTCTAAATAATTTGCAAGTAAACGAGAATAATTATATAAAATTAGTTTTAGGTTTTCTAAGATGTTAAATTTAAATTTGTTGATAGTTTTGATGTCACTAATATAGGGCGCCACGTATTACATATGCTTTTTTTATTATTATACATAGAATTATTTTATTATTATAGGAAGTTTTTTCAATATTTTGACCCAAGGAATAGCCCTTAAATTTTCGTGCAATATTAATGACTCACCCTGCATATGGCTGTTTTTTATTTCAAGTAATTTTTCCAATGGAAGAAACATTAAAATGACTTATTTCCCTAATTGAGCATAGTCAAATTTAAAGCCTTTTTGACAATTTTTAATTTTCTTCAAAAAAAAATTGATTTTTTGTTGATCTGAAGAATCTTGCATTTTTTGCAAATTTTTGGGCATTTTATACACATTTTAAACAATTAATTTAAAAAAATATATATATTTAATCATTGACATATCAATTATATCGATTCAGTATTAGACTCAGCAAAATCTAAAAGGACATTTGAGTCATATTGAGGCATAATTAAGTACTTTCGCTAGACAATTGCCATTTTGTATAGTCATGGCTCAAGGCACTTCCTACTTATTCTAAAAGTTTCACCTTTTTAGGTCACGTTAGTAAAGAATTATTTGAAGTTGAGGATATAGACGATAATAATTTTTTAATTAAAATTAAGTTTAACTTAAGAGTGTGCTATTTTGTGCAAAAAAGAGAGAACGATAATGTCATAACCAGTATTATAAAGAACAAGAGAGCACCAGGATAGAAGGCAGTTAAAGTTATTATCCATCTTTTTGAAAATTGATTTTTGTGCTCAAATTACCTGGAAAATAAATAAAAATAGATTTCCAGGCAGTCGAAGCCATTTTATTTTTTTCAAGTATTTTTATTTCAAAAATATGCCGCAATGTTGATAGATTGTGTATCAAATTCCTTGTGATCTACGTATACAAAAATTACCCTTTTATGTAAGTATTATGGTATATTCATCTCTTAATCAAGAAATTTCACTTCACAACATTATGGCGAACTCGCCGGGATATTCTTTGGCAAGAACTTTCACATGGCCGGAATGTTACGGTAATCGCGATAAACAACTATAAGAAACTGGTTTATTACTAAAAATGGAAATTTATATGTGGAGGTGTTTTACTGTTTACCATTGAGCAAAACCATCGCTCATCGGCTAAAAATAATGGCTCGAAATGCCATAGATCACTTTTAGTAATTTATAGATGATGTATTAAAAAGAAAATGATTTATTAGTCTATTGGGCTTATTACATCATAATGTCGGATTTATTCATTTATACAGGGTCGAAAAAATTAATTCTTCTCTTCTTTTCATTCAAATTCAAAACGTTTATTTGCCAATATCAAAAATTACAAAATAATTGTACCTATGATGTAAGTGAAGTTAGCAAATAGGAATGCACCTCGATTATAAAAACCGTTTCTCAAAAGTACCTCTGCAAGAGGCACTTTTAAGTAATACATCCTTAAGAAAAAGCAACAAAAAAGGAAACAAAACAAAAAAATCTTATGTAAAAATATTTTTTTCGATACATATTTTGATAATGAAAGCTTGAAAAAAAATTTAAAAAAATACAATTTACTTATATTTTTGTACACAGGGCAGGGGTAAGCAGAGACTTAATCAGGGAAGCGCAGGAAAGGAAACACATCCAATATATATGAATATAAATAATATGGTTACTTTTACTACCTCACTTCAGTTAAAACAAAGTTTATTGCTCTCTAAACAGAAATTCCCCAGTAGTTCCAATAACAACCCACCCTTCGATTAGTTTAAAAGCACAAAAAGCGTCATTTTAAGCACACATCCGATTTATTACGTGTAATTATTGCCTCCGAAAGCAACAAGGAGACCATTTAGTTGAAGAAAATTAGCACCTGTTTACTAATCAAGTCAGAAAACGGGACCGTAGAACGTTCGAAAACCAATAACACCCAACTTGGGTTACATGACTGTGATATATGCTCAAGACGGATTACAACGAAAATTAAACAAACAATAGGCAGTTGATTTATGAGAAGCAAAACATATATGGCGTGACATTTGAGTGCATATACAAATTATTGCATTTTTTTTGTGCTTCTCAACTACATTTGGTAAGATTTATGTTGTTTTTTTATCACCATTACAAATGAAAAAAATTCGAATTCATTTTGGCTCAGTTTCCTTTGTTTGATGTCCCTGTATAAACAAATCCCATTACACCCAAAGTTCAAACAGAAGGTAATGTATATGACTGAGTAATATATACGCGAGCTCTATGAACAGGCACACATCCATATTTTAAAAATAGAATAAGACCGCGTTAACTTTGATGAAGTTTAAGGCCGGATGCATTAATTAGTCCACTTTAACACACAGGCCCAAAGTGGAAACTGAACTATGAAGCATGTTAACTCGTATTGTTATTTCGAACAAATATAGTCCCGCAGGAAGCAGATGCGATTTACTGGTCTTAAATCAAAAGCAAAATATAAATACGCTCATCCATATAAATTTTAAGTAAACAATATGACGAACTACGGTTAATTGATTTATGTGGGAATAAAAAAGCGTCAATGAATAGCCGTAGTTCATAGCCACCAATGATCAAAATTTTAACATGTTACGACTGGAGTAACAAAACCAGTTAGGGATATAAATAAATTACTGAAAAATGACAAGACAAATTAAGATTAATCTCGTCCGTTTGTTTCTTATGGGAAACCTATGAAGGATGCGTGTTTTTAAACCAGTCGATTTTTTACATTTCAAATGTCACTAGGAATTTTAACCAATTGGTTTTATTGGTGCTTCCCAATGAAAAAGTTGTAAAATAAATGAATTTTAATTGAATATAATGATTGCAGTGATATTTCGGCAAATGAATATTTATCGATGTCATTTGGATGCTTAAATGTCAACAAGAAATTTGAACTTGATAATGAGAGGAAAAATACGACTGTCGTAGTCTGAATATGACGTTAAAATAAAAAAAAAAAGTGTAGTTGAGTAAAATCGTACAAAAGCGACACTTTATATATGGCAAAAATTATTCAGCGTAACGGGATCGGAAAACAAACACGATATTCAGTCATTTGGCGCTATCGGAAATGGCGTCTATTTACCATGAAAACTGATGAAATGGAAAAGTGCAAACAGTTACGTCAATTCCTGTACCGATGTGTTTTAACAAAGAGATTTTATTTGCATAAAAATATTGTTAAGGAACATAATGAATTTCTTATACAGGTTGGAGCATCGATCATTACGCATAAGGCGAAATATGGCACGCATGCGTTTTGTGTTGTTTTCTAGTACGACGTTAGTAAGCGTCTGACTTTGATGAAGGCAATAAAATCGCGAAAGTTTAGGGATTTCTAAAATATTTTTCTAATGCAGGATTTACGTATATCAGTGTACAACCCACAAAAATTAGTTCTTTAATTAAAAGGCTTCTTCTTCTTCTCCTTTTTCAAGCCTATTAGTTCCGAATATTGGCGATCATCCTGGATATGATAACTTTGTCTATGGCTGCCTTAAATAGTTTGCTAGTAGTTTTTGAGAACCATGTTCTTAAATTTTTACTGCATGATATTCTCCTTCTTCCTAACAGTCTTCTGCCATAAACTTTCCCTTGGAAACATGACTTTAAAAGGTGATATTTGCTTTCAATAGTCAATAGTTTTATTACTGTTAATAATCAATTATATCTACACAGGTCAAGTAGGTATAAAAATAAAAATTCAAGAAAATATCATCAATTAATCATGGTTTCCAGATAGGTGAACTGTATTACTTTGTCTATTGGTGTGTTGCTGATCATTAAGCCGTATCTTCCACCTTCAGTTTCTCTACTGATTACCATAAGTTTGGATTTACTAATGTTAATTTCCAAGCCATAGTTACTGCTGAGGTATTTTCCCTCCTTCTTTGGCTAAACAATAATCAGAAAAACCTTTTCGTACCTCCGAAAGAGTTTCTTGGTGAAATTAAATTGGCACATTCAATAATTGCTCCTCTTGTTTGTTGGCCCACTAAATAGTGTTTGTAAATGGCCTAAAACCTCAAAAATAAAAGTCACTTGGGGACAAATCTGATGATCTAGGAGGCCATTTAATATCGCCCATTCCACCCATAAGACAGTTAAGAAAAGTATTTTCTACATTTTTTTACCATAACCGTTTTAAGAGCAGGAGAGTCGTTTTGTCGAAAATAGACCTATCTTATAATATATAATATCCTGTTATATGTCTAACTTAAGGAGGATTTGACTGGTAGGAAGAACTTGGTTTTGCAGCAATTCAAGGTAATTTTGGGCGTTTAAAGTATCATTAATAAAAAAATGGCCCTATATTATGGTCTCCCGATCAATTTTTGAGGATACTGAGTACAGTACACAGAACTTCTGTGCTCATTTTTCCAAGACTAATATCAAACAAAGAAAGGCTTGTGATTCCAATGTAATAGAATCGATTCATCTGAAAATTGTCAATCATTTTTATTTGTCTGTTCCATTATGGTTTCATAAAATTCCAGTTTTCACCACTAGTCTTCGAGAATTATATGTTTTTCCTAATACTGCTAATAGTTTTATGTTCAATCACAGTTTCTCTTGATGTTGTTGAATTCACTTCAAGACACTACAAACATTTCTTCCACTCGCTCTTGCTCCTGGACCCTTTGATTAGAAGGAATCGCTGTTGTCGAATTGCCTCCATAAAACCATTAATAATAATTTGATCTCATTTAGAAGGAGTATAAGCAGTATTAAAAGATAATAGCGCTTTAAAATTCAACATTGCAGCGTGCACTCGCGCAACAAATGGACAAGGGGATGCAGTGTTGCCATTATGTCGGACAATGCGTAATCTTCAATTCTTCAACCTGTATATTTTATGCAATTCGATTCTTATATCTCCATTTCAGTCTAGGAGATTGATTTAAAATTATTGAAATAAATAAATACATAAATAAATAGGACTTTATTTTTAACTCTTACTTTTAACTTAATCGTTCCCTGAAACCAGATTAACGTTGGGAAAGAAGTACATTTTTTTGCAGAAATTCAAAGATTTGACGGTAAATTACTTTTTTGAAAAGGATCACTTTCATTATTCATTATTGTATTGAACGTATTAGTTGTGATAGGAATTATAATTGAACAAGGCTTGAGCATTTTAATGCAATTTGATCTGATCCTGATGCGTTTAATTTGACTAAAGATTTTTGTATGGTAAATCTATGGTAAAGTGTAAAAAAATGTAGTAAACTGTATTAGAAAAATACAATTTCTTTAGTAGTAAGAGAGAATAAAATAGGCAGTAAAAAAAAATATTAATATTTTTCCCATTTTCGAAGCTTTATTAGGGCCGGTAATAAAATGATGACTTTCGTACGTAGGTGGATAGACAATACTAAAAAACACAATTTTTGGAATATGTAAATAGTATTTATAGTATAACAGAATTTTATAGTGCTTAAGAACCTTTGCTAAGGTTATTGACGATATTAAAGTATTTCATACACTTTAAGAGACAGCCAGTCATTTAAGCAAACGTTAATAGTAATTTAAGAACTCTCACGTATGTTTTTATAGGTGTCAATCTACAAGTGCGATATAAGGTTACTTAAGGACTGTGGTCAAGTCCACTTGAAAACAATATATATATATATATATATATATATATATTTTTTTTAGTTTGTTAAAATCAACCCTATAAAACGATTTTACGAGACGGACGTGATTGTTACATAGGATCGTATTTATTTTATTGGCGGTCTTATGTGCGGATCCATAAATGTACACGTAGTTTTGTTCCCTGTCAGCTGGCAGGAACAAATGTGTGAATGTGTGGTCCCGACTTAATTGATATTTGAACCACAAACGCCAACCGCCTGCCTTCTCTTTTATAAAATGCATATACACCGTTTCTGGTTAATTTACTGTGAACTTCGATAATGTGAATTGACTTTACTTCCTTTCAGATCTTGTTTTCTTGGATATGTACACTCCATGGGACCCATTTTGGTTGTAATGATATAACTTGTGACAAAGAGTACAAAATATTTATTTATTTATTTATTTGTTACAGTATACAAACTGAAAATATAAGAGTACACTAGAACCCCTATAAAAAAAGCATACAGTAAGAATATACATTATATATACATATAAATGAAAAGTATACATTATAATAATTAATAAATAAAAAGTCAATATTACAAAAAGCTAATACGACAATCATACAACAAATTTTTGCACGAATTTGGAAAAACGCTGAAATAGGTGTCTAAAGAAATTATCTATGGAATATGTCTACAAATTTTCAAAATTATATCTGGTCAATTTTTTGAGTTATGAACTTTGTGTCGAATAAATTTAAAAAAAAATCAATATTTTCGAAAAAAATATTTTTTTCTCAAATTCTTGAACGAATTTGCAAAAACGCTGAAATAGGTGTCTAACGAAATTGTCTATGGAATATGTCTACAAATTTTCAAAATTATATCTGGTCAATTTTTTGAGTTATGAACTTTGTGTCGAATAAATTAAAAAAAAAATCAATATTTTCGAAAAAAATAATTTTTTCTCAAATTCTCGAACGAATTTGCAAAAACGCTGAAATAGGTGTCTAAAGAAATTATCTATGGAATATGTCTACAAATTTTCAAAATTATATCTGGTCAATTTTTTGAGTTATGAACTTTGTGGCGAATAAATAGAAAAAAAAAATCAATATTTTCGAAAAATATTTTTTTTCTTAAATTCTCGTACGAATTGGGAAAAACGCTGAAATAGGTGTCCAACGAAATTGTCTATGGATTATATGTTCAAATTTTCTAAATGATATTTGGTCAATTTTTTCAGTTATGAATTTTTGAGAATGAACATTTTTTTTCTCAAATTCTTGTTGAAAATATAACAAATTCGAAGTTGTCGTATAACCCTTTTTCTAATGAGAACATGGTAATCTTATTCAAAAAAGTTGCGACTACAATGAAAATGCTTATAACTTTTTATTCTGTGTAAAATCTCTAATTCTCTATGATAGATCAATTTATAAGACAAAAAGAAATAGGGAATTACATTCTTTTGTTATCCATATATGTTATAATTCATTATTAAAGTCCCCTAGATAGACCACTGTGGCGTGAAGTGTGTGACACTGTTTTCTATGTTCTATTTATTTTTTTGAATGCGTAGTGTTCGGATTTTAGTTATTTGTTGTATTTTATTATAGTGGCTGTATGCACTATGTGCAAAGTCAATCAAAGAAGAAAAAAATACTTTAAATGTCTTGTGCGTAGCCAGAAGCCTTGCACCACTACGCAATTCTAATTCGCATAATTTTTGAACAGTTTTATTTTATTATTTTAACACAATATTAGATGATCTTCCTTATCGTGAATCCTCTCCTTTTGTTTTCCTTACATAAAAAAACAGAGTATTATCCAAGCAACATAACTTGAACAAAGATTTTCCCTATGACACACCTCAGTTTAGCGAAAAATTGAAACATGTAACTTCCTCCTTTTAAAGCAACACGTAAACAATCGAAATTCCTTTTTGGCACATTCAAGATTCTCGTTATTTAAAGAACTCAAATAACACAACCAACATGACAAAAGTCAACCATATTGTACGCATTGTTATTTTAAGAAATAACATTTTTAACGGTTTCCGCATTACGAGGCGCTTTTTTTTTAACATTCTTATCGATGAATGTCAATCAATGAGTGATTTTTGTAAATGACTTTAAGGATCTCCAATTGCCCGTTAGTTCATTAGCACCGAATGAATGCCCCCCTGTTTTGTATATGACGGTGTTACATCTATTTTACCGGCGCGAAAAAAAAACTGCGAACTTGTGTTTTGTTTGTACAATACGCCATTGTTACTTTTAAATTGTTTTTTATACCATCTCTCCATTACGGTCTGAACCGTCTTGAAATAGTTTGTTTTATTACGTAAATTGGTTTACTCACTTCGTATATATGTAGTAGGGATCATTTTATCACTCCTAGATCATTTCGCATTTTTTTTTATTTCTGTACGATAAGATAATTCATTTCGTTTGTTAATCATAACCTGAATCATTACTTCTTACGTAGTTATGTTACCTACAGTCGAGAAACCGCATTTCATTACAATCGTTAATGATACTTGTGGACTGAGATGGGTTATCATATAGACAAATGGATAAAAAGATCGATTTTGAAGCTCGCTCATTATAATAACAAATTACGTGACAAATCCGGTCTGAAAGAACCTATTCCTGTTTCCGTTGCGGGCTTTTATCCACCACCTGCCCATTTTTATTCGAAAAAAATAAACTAAAAGAAAAAAACTTCAAATGGCTCGTCCAACAGGTGTGTTATAGTTATCTCATATACTTTTTTTTTTGAAACTTTATTTCAACCGAGATTCCACGAACCGCATTCCGGCAAAACGAAGAGAAAGAACAAAAAAAAAAACAACACTTTCCGCTTATCTAAAACCGTACCGGGAGACCTTTTGTCTCAAAGGTGGTTCAACGAATTCACATTGTCTGGCCTCAAATGCAAAAATCCCTGCTTGTATACTTTTGATATTAGTACAACCTGATTACGAAAAAAACTGAGATAACGAAGCATGTGTGCCGACTACCGAGTTGTTTGTTGTCTTTGCATTGTGTACTCTTGGAACAATGATAAAAACGGAACACTTCTTGACATAATGGAAATTCCTGAAGTACATACTGCGAACGCTACTGCGCTAATTACTATTATTATTGGTAGTTACTGTGCTTAACATTTTTTTTTTAAATACGCCTTTATGTATAATTAAATAGTAAAATTGTTACATGGTTATTATGTGGTTTGTTTCTTTTTTACTATTAGTTATTATGTATCCACGTTAGTGCAGAAAAATAGTCATCTTTTTGTCTATTTTTTTCTAAACCATCTCAGTTCACAGTATTATTAACGATCGCAATAGAGTGAAATTTTTCATCTATAGCAACATTAGAAAATCACAATTGATTGATACAGGATTATTTAATAAATCCTTAAAATTAAAGTTGACTAATTTAGTGCTGGCATTTAAAATTTTAGTAAATGTATTAAAAATTTAAATATTTTCACTTTTTTTGGGAGTAATTTTGAAATTTATTAGTTTGTTCCTTATAGGCACTCCTGGAATAAAAATTCAAATAATTTGACTTCTTTTGAAAGAATTTTTAAAATTTCTTCGGAAAATGCGGGAAAAATCTTCAAACTCTCTCGAAAATTAAAAATATTCAAATTTGGACTATTCAGATATGAGTTAGTTACTAGTTTATGAGAAGGAACTTCGTTTGTTCCCTACAGGCACTCCTGGAACAAAAATTCAAATATTTTCACTATTTTCGGGAGGATTCTCAAAATTTCTTTCGAAAAAATCTTGAAATTATTTCAAAAATCAAAAATCTTAGAATTTGGATTTTCGAGACTTGAGATATTCTCTTGTCTATGAGAGAGAAATTAGTTTGTTTCTTAGAGGCACCACTGAAATAAGAATGTAAATGTTTTCACTTTTTTTAGGACGATATTCCAAAATTTCCTTGAGAAAGGCAAGAAAATATTCAAATGGACTCAAAAGTCAAAAATTCTTCCAAAATTAGACTACTTAAACTTGAGATTTTCCCTAGTTCAAGAGAGAGGACTTAGTTTGTTCCTTACAGGCACTCCTGTATTTAAAATCCAAACATTTTGACTTTTTTTGAAGGATTTTTAAAATTTCTTTAATAGAAGCGGGAAAATGTTCAAATAATCTCAAAAATCAAAAATTTCCAAATTTGGACTACTGGGCCTTGTGTTATTCCCTAGTCTATGAAAGAGGACTTAGTTTGTTCCTTACAGGCACTCCTGTACTAAAAATTGAAATAATTTGAATTTGTTTGAGAGGATTTTCAATATTTCTTAGGAAAAATCTTCAAATAGTCTTAAAAATCAAAAATTTCAAAATTTGGACTCCTGAAACTTGAGATATTCCTTAGTTTATAAGAAAAGACTTAGTTTGTTCCTTACAGGCACTCCTGGAATAAGAATGTCAATGTTTTCACTTTTTTTAGGATGATATTAAAAAATTTCCTTGAGAAAGGCGGGAAAATATTTAAATAGACTCGACAAATGTTTAAATAACTTCAAAAATTAACAATTTCCAAAATTGGACAAGTGAGACTTATGTTATTCCCTAGTCTATATGAGATGACTTAGTTTGTTCCTTACAGGCACTCCTGTACTAAAAATTTAAATAATTTGTATTTGTTTCAGAGGATTTTCAAATTATTTTCGGAAAAAGTGGAAAAATCTATAAATAGTCTTAAAAATGAAATAATTCCAAATTTGGACTACTGGAACTTGAGATTTAGTTTAGAAGAGAGGAGTTAGTTGGTTCCTTACAGGCACTCCTGGAATAAGAATGTAAATGTTTTCACTTTTTTTAGGACGATATTCAAAAATTTCCAAAATGGGACTACTTAAACTTGAGATATTTCCTAGTCTATGAGAGAAAACTTAATTTGTTCCTTACAGGCACTCCTGTACTTAAAATTCAAACATTTTGAGTTTTTTTGGAAGGATTTTCAAAATTTCTTTAAGAAAAGCGCTAAAATGTTTAAGAAATCTCAAAAATCAAAAATTTCCAAAATTGGACTTATGAGACTTATGATACTCCTTAGTCTATGAGAGGAAACTTAGTTTGTTCCTTACAGGCACTCCTGTACTTAAAATTCAAACATTTTGACTTTTTTTGGAAGGATTTTCAAAATTTCTTTAATAGAAGTGGGAAAATGTTAAAAAAATCTCAAAAATTAAAAATTTCCAAAATTGGAATACTGAGCCTTAAGATATTCCCTTATTTATTAGATAAGATTTAGTTTGTTTCTTACAGACACTCCTGTACTAAAAATTGAAATAATTTGAATTTGTTTGAGACGATTTTCAAATTCTTTTCGGAAAAAGCGGGAAAATATTCAAATAGTTTTGAAAATCAAAAATTTCCAAATTTGGACTACTGGAACTTGAGATATTCCTTAGTTTATAAGAGAGGACTTAGTTTGTTCCTTACAGGCACTCCTGGAATAAAAAATCAAATATTTTGACTTTTTTCAAAAATAGCTTCAAAATATCTTTGGAAAAAGCGGGAAAATCTTCAAATATTCTTAAAAATCAAAAATTTCCAAATATAGACTACTGGGATTTAAGATATTCCCGAACCTATGAGAGGAGACTTAATTTATCCCTTATAGGAACTCCTGTAATAAAAATTCAAATATTTTCAGTAGGATTTTTTTAAATTTCTTTGGAAAAACTTCAAAAGATCCCAAAAATTTCAAAATTATAACTATTACTTCAATGAAGAATCTTCTAGACAAATAGACTCTCCGAAGATGGAAGGAAGCACCTGGCATGAGAAGTAACTAACCAAAACTGTTGCAATTGATCTTTTATACTGGGTAGAACAAAAAAACAAAAATTCATAACTAATAAAAACCGCCCTGTATATAACCTGCAATCTCTGATCATCTACATAAAAGCCAGTACGCATTGTACTGTAATAATTTAAAAGGAAGTTATTTAATAAGGCAACGCGATGATATTTAAAACTTATGACATGGATGTGGCTTGATTAGTTTATTAGCAGAACAAGAATGAGGAACAAAATAACCGGAATTCGTTTACATTTTAGTCAGCAATTTGAACAGGAACAACCGCGTTATGTTGTCGGATTTAAATTTGACACCTAAGTGCTAATTCGCGAAATATATGTGCGTGTAATGACTCAAGTTCGGATTTCTTAGAATAGCGTTCATTTTAAATAACAAAAGCAGATACATATTTCTTACTGCAACTTTTAAATCCGTCCTCTAATAATGACTGTTAACGGGAAATTTGGTAAATGAGACACAGGGGAAATTGATTATAATGATATTTATTATCATACATACCAATCAAACTTGATATTAGGTTTCGCATTTAAGAGGTTAATTTATTACTGGCTCACTTACTGTCATGTATGTCTAAGTTTTTTTTACGTAACAACATCTCGTGAGAGTAATTGTGAATGGCTGTAACGACCGCGAAAGTTCAAGGTGGTTCTATTCAAATATCGATTTTTTTCTTTTGTTTATCGTTATGGGTTTGAATAATGATTATGTCAAAAACTGGGTGCTGGGTACCCCAGAGGCGTAGTTAGATAAGTGCGAAAAATGCCTATTTTCGCAACTTATCTAGAAGATCTAGAAAGCCCTTTTGGGATACGGTCAAAAAGTTAAATATTGTACCAGCATAAAATATCTTAAGCAGATGTACTTAATGACACAACCTAATGATACACCCTTTTATTTACCCTGTATTTTATCTGCTCTAATTAAGGTCTTGGAAAACCATATGCACGGTCAAATCACTTCATTCTCAAATTCTTATAAAATAATACCTGAATGTCAATCCTGTTTTGAGAAACAATTTAGTACAACCACCTTGTAAATCTTATGAATTATTAGTACAATATTCTCCTAGTGTTATTTAAATTTACTTTTTACAGAAGCATGACTTGGATTGAAGTGATTGCAGTAACAAATCAAAATTTAAACATCAATTCCCTTTTTTATTATAAGTTTTCGTACGATATAAAAAAAAATAAAATAAAAAAAAAGTACGTTAATTAGCACGAGCATGATGGCATGTGGGGTAGCACGAAAGAGAAATAATAGGGGGAAGTTGTTTATGCCCGTTGCTATTTTAGTACCAGTTAAGCTCGCTGTCGTGCCGGTACGAATTAACTCTGCGGAAAAAAAGGATAAAAGTAGACTCGTCCTCGCTCGGTCCCAGTCTAACAGTGTTAAAGAATCCTCGATATTAAAGTACATAAGTAATGTAATGAAAAGGTGGGTGTTTTTTTTTCGATGAATATTGACTCGAAGTTTGACTTAACTAATAAATTAGCGTCAAATAGTCTGTTGTAGTAAAATGTAATGCGATTAACTTAAAATTATTTATCCTATGTGATTCAGGTCAACATAAAATGCAATTGAAAAATTCGATATTTTGTCATACTTATAATTGAAAAATGTAATGCGGTAGAAACTCAAATGCAAAACAAACAACTTAATAAGGAATTAAAAAAAAAGTATTTTGAACGCGAAATATATGAAAATGAATAAAATCCAATGCAAGCAAATGTGGAAAACTTGCAGGAATTAGAAAAAAATAATTTACGGGTACTGAGTCTAGATGAAGTGATAATAAATGGAACATTAGTAAATATGGAGAATGATCTTCCTAATAAACTAAATTCCTTTTTTTTGTTGAGAGTGTAAATGAAGTAGACATAAATAAAATTAATATATCAGTGTACTTACTTCTTGAACATAATTTAGCCATTGGATTTAAAGAGTTTCATTTGTTATAAACAATAATGATTTAAGGAATATCTTATTTGATATGGCCAATACTTCAAGTCCAATAAAATAAATTTCAACTTACTTAACACGCATTTGGGAAACAGGGGAGATTTCTGACCCACTTCAAACCGAGGTTTCGCATTTTTAGAGCTCATTTTTAGGCTCAAAAACGAGGTCGAAAAATGATTTTCTTTCCCTTAGTTCTGCTCGGATCCTGTTATAACCCGGTGTTTTCGTGATGTATGTGATTGGAAGAAGCCGCTGGTATAGTTAGTTTGAAAAAATTCAATTTTCGGTGAAAAAATTCGATATTTCGATATGAAAATCTTAAACTTTGGAGGTCGATATCTCGGCTTCTATGGACACTATCGGGAAAATTCCAATGGTTTTTGACTTAGATTTGTCCTCCTGAATCCACCTAGACTATCTACAAAGTCGTATCTCTTATATAAGTTGAGATCTCGCATTTTTAGAGCCTATTTTTGGACTTAAAAACGAGGTCGAAAAATGACCGTTTTGCGGATTTTCAAAATGCTCTCATTCCCTTAATTCGGCTCGGATCCTGTTATAACCCGGTGTTTTCGTGATACACGTGATCGTAACAAGCCGCTGGTATAGTTACTTCGATTTCGAAAAAAATTAGTTTTTGGTGGAATAATTCGATACGGGGATAAATACCCGAAAAAATTGCAAACTTTGGAGGTCGATATGTCGGTTTCTATGTGCCCTTTTGAGTAATTTATGCAGTAAATGATTTAAGAAATATTGCAAAAACAAAGCAAGAGAATCATTTCGAAGATTGCTTGCTGCCAATAGACCTAAACGTAAAGGTGGGTAAAAATACTATAGAAAGAGTATCCAAACTTAAATATTTGGGCATATGGATAGATCAGGATTTGAACTTGCATTAAAATATATTATTTGTTTAAATGGCAATTTTACCTGAGTTCTTGGATCAAAATAATTGTATTACCACATTTCAAATATTGTTTATTTTGAATTAAATAAAATGAATTTTCTAGGTTATAAAAATTGCAAAATAGAGCAAAATGGTTAAACTTTACATGTTTTACACACAATTCATGTAATGAAATTTGTTTTTGTAAACTATACATACTTATTATTTTTAACTGTTTTGTGTGTTTAATATAGTAATTGGGAAGTAATCAAAAATCAATCTTTTGCATGCAATGCAATCTTACTTTTAAATAAATCAGTCCCAAATATCTTTAATGCTTGTACTTACCTAAAATAATATTTAAAACCTACAGGGTGGCGCACCGAAAACTTTTCATCCTGAATAATATGACCTTTAAAATGAGGTATTACTTGATCACTATTCCTATTTTAAATTTGAAGGGTGTCACCTACTCGCGTAAAGTTTGATGGTAAAGGTTTATAAATGCGAGATTATTTTGTCCTTCTAAAACCAATAATCGACTGGTGCGAACGTTTTTTGATTTTTTACGAAATCTCGGAGAAATTCGGGTTGGAAAGTTTTCGGTGCGCCAACCTGTATACAGACCATGATTGAAAAATGTAATGTAGTACAGTTAATCTGTCAATTTGGTGACGAAAATTGCCTACACACTTTTTTTTTGCGGAAATCGTTAAAAGAGCATAAAAAAAGCTTAACTTGAAATTTGTGACCTCGGGTTTTTGAAAAAACTCAAAAGTTTTTTGGATTTCATTTATCTCGGGAATGGTAAGTTTTTGGAAAAATTTGTAAGGACAAAAAATGTCGGGGACGTCATTTTCTACAACTCTTCTCATTGACTTGCTGCGATGAAAATTACAAAAAATAGATGGCGCCGAAGTGCCCAAAAATGTGTTTTTTTCGCTTTTTGGGATAGAAAAAGTTGTTCGTTTCAAAGAAACCTACAAAATTTATTTAAAAAATTTTCGTGGCCGATAAACCGTTCCCTAGTTATAGCGTGTACAATTACGACCATTTTGCTTTGTATGATGAAATCAAGTGTTTTCATATCAAAATATTTAAAAATGTTCTTCCATATTTACAATAAGAAAAAATATTTTCAATTGCAAAATTATAAATAATAATAATGAACAATAATAAGAAAATGAAAAATATTATATGATTATTTAAGAACTTCCGAAAATGCAAAAATGCCCTGTATTTTAAAAAATACAAGTACTATGAAAGTACATGCAAGTATATTTGTAAAAATAACAAAAAAAGAAGATAATTATCGTGTATACATAATTCTTACAATTATTGAGCAGAATCGCAGCGTAATTAAGAAGTAACTGCGTAATTGAGACGCTATAACTAAGGAACGGTTTATCGGGCAAGAAAATTTTTTAGATGAATTTTGTAGGTTTTTTCGAAACGAACAACTTTTTCATTGACAATGCTGCGATGTCCCCGACATTTTTTGTCCTTACAAATTTTTCAAAAAACCTACCATTCTCGAGATAAATGAAATCCAAAAAACGTATGCTCTTTTAACGACTTCCGCAAAAAAAAAAGTGTGTAGGTACTTTTTCGTCAAAACGGCCTTTTTTCGACAGATTCACTGTACTAATGCGGTAGAAACTGAAAAATCAACGACAACCCTGGATTCGCCACGCCAAAGAACGAACTAACTAAGTTAGCTCATACACCATGACAAATAGTTGAAATTCCTCTCCGTATAACAAAAACAAAATGTGAAATATTTGCGAAAAAATTTTCGGTGATTCTGCAGTAAAGTGCGACAAGAACAAAATACAAGGTAAAGGCAAAAGAGTCGAGTTGTTGTTGGTTCTCGGCGGTGACCGGCATTCGCGCAGCACACGGTACATTCCGCTTCCTGAGATCGAAGCGTCAGCATCAGCAGCAGGAACAATAAGCAAGTTAAGTTCGTGGTGTGGTGATCGACAAGTTAAACCGAGCCGAGACTCGAGAGTGAGAGCCAAAAGGCAACCAAAGAACCAAAGCCAGAGCAGCTAGAAGATGCCCTTGACTCACACCGTCCACTGACCTGCCTGCTTTGCTGCTGCTGCTGCTGCCTGCGATGCCTTTTGCCATTTCTTTCTTTCTTGGCCGCTCGCTACGTTCCTGCTTTTGCACACTCCATCCGAAAAACTAAATCGTCAATCAAATTAAATCGAACCCGGTACTGTTTCGTTAATTTAGTTTTAGGCGGGCCTGAAGAAGAAAAGAAATACACCGCTACGTACGACCGGAGTACTCTAACAGACGCAGACTGTTGCCGCTGATATTGTTGTTATTTTGCGGTCCGGTTTGAAAAACTTTTTTCACGGTTCAACCGAAACACCCGGTAAATTGCCGATCGCGATCATTGTTTCAGTTTAGACAATGCGCTGATAATTTCCGCGGGTTTGCGATATACTTTTTTTTATTATTATTATTATTCCGTACCGCTTCGGTTTGGCTTTTGCGAGTTGCGACTTAATCCGGTTTCGGCCTGCAGTTCAGTTCCTATTGTTTATTTGTGATATCAGTTTTGTTGCTTTTTTTGGACGTGATATTTTGCCAAGATTTAAGGTAAGATTTTTGCAAAACATGTATCTGAGGAATTTTTCAATTGGTATTTTTATTTAATGATTTTTTTGTTTTTAATTAGACAACGTTTTTTTTTTGTGCCATTTCTACCGCATTTCATTTCTCAAGTCCAACTTTAATTGCAAAAAAATTATTTCATTGACATGACTTCATTATGATCGTCAGTTGGTAAGAGATAATTTGACGAAAAATAATTCCCAAAGGACACCAAATTATGATTCAACTTATTTTATATTTAATGTAAACATTCTTGATTTATAAATTTTTAAATGGATATATACAGGGTTCCATAACTTAGTGTACATAGAGCAACAGAATTATCTTTTACGATTTGACCGAATTTGTTTAGTCCGAAAATTAATAATAACCGAGATACAGGAATACAAGTTTTAATATTATTTTCATAATTTCTTAATAATTTATACAAAAAGAAACATATTACCTCAAATTTGGTAATCAAGGGTTTTCGGTCTCTTGGTAATAGTGGATTTTTCATAGAAATCTTAAAATTTCCGTCATAATTACTTAAGAAAGGTATACATTCGTCAAGTAGCTTAGAGCATCCGTTTTTGAGATATCTGAATTAATACTTCAATTTTTCATTCCGTTCAATTAACGAATACTATGGAAATAAGGTGTCCAGCTTAGTCATATGTTTTGTAAAGACATGATAACTTAAATTAATTGTTATTATTAATTAAATTAAATTAAATTAATTCCATAGAAAAATATGGAACAAGAACAAAATGATAATATCAACAGCAATTAAAATTTAATTTTGAAACACTGCCTGCTATCGAGCAATATGTTGTAGTCTCGAAATAATTATGTTGCATTCTGGAATTTTTGCCATAGAAGAATATGCTGTTGCTCTGTGTCTACTAAGTTAATTTTTGGTGTTTTTTCAATTGGTTCAATTATGCCTAAACAATCAATCAATCAATCACATGCTTTATTGTCAAAAATTACAAAATTTTGTAGACAAAGCTAATAAAAACAAAACAAAACACACAAAATAAAAAAATAAATATATAAACAAAATAAATACATGCAAAATTGTACAAAAACAATGTACTTGGTCAATATACATCATGATGTATAAAATGTCAATAAAAATAAACACAATAGTCAATAACAGTAAATTAATTAAATACAGAATGAAAGTGCAATTTATTTACTAAAAAAAAAACTAATATATTCTCTATTTTAAGATATAAAAAGAGCCAGTGTGTGTGTGATACCCAAAAAGTTATCCTAGAAAAAATCCTCCACTACGTACAAGGCTTTTTCCAGAGAGTACGCCTTCAAAGCATTATGAAATCGAGGAAAAGAAGTAATTGATTTAATTTCCAAAGGCAAATGTTTATGCATCTTTTTGGCTCTGTATAGAATAGAGCTTTTTACTAACTCGGACCGAGGGGTTTGCAGATAAAGATCATGGCACTGCGTTGCGAAGTGAATAATTGTGAGACGGCCTACTTGGCATTTCTGACTTATGTTTGCGTACTAAGCAAATAGATTCCAATATGAATAAAGAGGGAAGAGTAAGTATCTTATATTTTTTAAAGATTTCTTGACAGTGAGCTCTGCTATTAAGTCCAAGCAGATACCAAACTGCTCCCTTTTGGAGTTTAAAGATGCGCTCAAATTGAGTCACACCGCATGTGCCCCAGAATTGAAAAGCGTAACGTAGATGTGACTCAAAAAGGACCATAATAAACTGTTCTTGATGTTTGAAAACTTAATTCCCTGAAAACTGATCTTAAGGCAAAACATGCTGAACTTAATTTTCTATATAAGGCATCAATATGCCCATTTTAGAGAGTAGTCAACATTGAGTCCCAAGAACTTTACAGATTCAACGACGTCCAAACTGGTGCCGTTAAGTACAAAGGGTTGAATAGTAGTTTTATATGATAAGACTTTAGTTTTTGAGACATTTAGGCACAGAAGATTAGAATCGCACCACGATTTAATGGTAATTAAGTCATTAGAAATAGTAGCAAGTAGTGCCCTAGCATCCGGATTGCTCCATGTAAAGCTAGTATCGTCAGCAAAAAGACAGATTTTGCAGAAGATTGGCCATGTTATTTATAAAGATCAGAAACAAAATAGGGCCCAGGACTGAAGGTACCTTGAGGTACCCCACATTCTATTGGTTTGCAAGAAGACTTCATCGTATCAACCTTTACAAGCTGATTTCTGTAACTGAGATACGATTTAAACCACTTAAGGAGCGTTCCTCCGAACTCATAGTGATTCAATTTGTCAATTAAGAAGCATTAACTTGTCCTCAAAAGTCACTTTTCTGCTGTAGCAATAAAAACTATGGACGAGACACTGCATTAAAATCGTCATTCATATTTGGGGTTAAGATAAGCTTAAATATAAAAAAATTTTAAAAAAGGGTATTTTTGTATATTTTTTCAGTTTTTGCCGTACCTATTTCATTTCTCAATTATGGCATCAATTGCCTTTTTTCTCATTTAATTAAAAAAACTGCAGATGAAAAAGATTTGTTAATGTTAATACTATCTATTGTTTTTTTTTGACAATTGTTTTTCTTTTACTTTTTGCTTATATTATTATTTAGTGCATTTATCTTTTGTTTTTTAAATTAGACAAATTGAATTTTTTGTCCCATTTCTAACGCATTTTATTTCTCAATTGTAACCATACTGAGAAAAAATTACTACAGTGACATGACTTTAGTATGATCGTCAATTAATTGGATTTTAGGCCAATTTTTCGGTTCCATGTTTAAATTCCCGACGAAAAAAATCTCGTATGAAAAAATACCACGCAAAAATTCCTGACTTATAATAATTCACCCAAATCCTGTTTTTATTTTTTATTTGAAGCAAATATTTTCAAGAATTTTTTTAATTTGGGAATTATAATTCGATTGTTTTTTCGTCGGGTAAGCTTGATTTGGATTTTTTTTTAATGAATATATAGTGAATTTTTGGCATTTTTTTCGATTTAAGAGTCGTTTTTTTGCTGTAGTAATAAAAACTGTAGACGAGACACTGTATAACGATCGTCAATCTTTCACTTCTCAATTATGGCTTTAATTTAATTTTATTTAATTAAAATAACTGCAGAAAAAAAAATTAAGATTTATAATAAATTTTGAAAATAAAATGATTTAAATATAGCTTTTTGGTTATTTTTTTTTAATTTCTAACGCTTGCTCTTTCTTCCCTTTTTCTTGTATTTAAATTCAAAAACGTTTTATTTGCCAAATATGAAATTATACAATATTTTTTTATTTTGATAGTATTTACAATAGTAAACCGGAATGTCCCTCCATTATGAACCAAACCATTAGTGTAAACACATGGTGCAGATGAGACGACACTTGTACAATTTAAAAAATATAAAGAAGAGAAAAACTATATAAATATATCTATACAAAAACCATGGTAATTGTTTGATTTCGAAAAAAATCAATTTTTGGTGAAAAAATTCGATACGGAGGGGGTATACCCGAAAAATGAAAAAACCCAAACTTTGAAGACAGATATCTCGGCTTCTATGGGAGCTATCGGGAAAATTCCAAACGTTTTGTCTTAGTTTCGTCATTCTGAATCCAACGAGACCATCCGCAAGGTCGTAGCTTTTACGATAGCCGAGATATGGCATTTTTGATGCCCATTTTTGGCCTAAAAAACGGACGTCGAAAACGACTTTTTCAGGATTTTCAAAGTGCTCTCATTCCCTTAGTTCTGCTCGGATCCTGTTATAACCCGGTGTTTTCGTAATCTAGGTGACCCAAATAAGACGCTGGTATACTTAGTTTGATTTCAAAAAAAATCAATTTTTGGTGAAAAAATTCGATACGGGGGGGTATACCCGAAAAATGAAAAAACCCAAACTTTGAAGGTCGATATCTCATTTTCTATGGGAGCTATCGGGAAAATTCCAACGGTTTTGTCTTAGTTTCGTCATTCTAAATCCAACGAGATCATCCGCAAGGTCGTAGCTTTTACGATAGCCGAGATATGGCATTTTTGATGCCCATTTTTGGCCTCAAAAACGGACGTCGAAAACGACTTTTTCAGGATTTTCAAAGTGCTCTCATTCCCTTAGTTCTGCTCGGATCCTGTTATAACCCGGTGTTTTCGTAATCTAGGTGACCCAAATAAGACGCTGGTATACTTAGTTTGATTTCGAAAAAAATCAATTTTTGGTGAAAAAATTCGTTACGGGGGGTATACCCGAAAAATGAAAAAACCCAAACTTTGAAGACAGATATCTCGGCTTCTATGGGAGCTATCGGGAAAATTGAAAAAACTGATTTTTTTTGAAAACTTTAACACCCTGTATCTCAAAACTTAAGACGTTTAGGACATATGTTCATAGGAATTTTTTTTCTTAAAATGGGTCCAGGAATCACCCCCTTAAATATTAGCACGTCTTTAAGGAACACCCTTGTATATCAAAAAATTGTTTTAATGTCTACCATATTTTATTTCTCAATTATGGCCTTAATTGCCTTTTTCTTATGTAATTTAACTTTAATGCAAACGTTATCATGTTTTAAAACAAAATGATTTACATGTTACATTTACACTTCAACTGCTTGAAAAATATCGAAAATTACTTGAATGTCTTGAAAAGAACTAAAATCAATTTCGACTGCCTAAAAACAATCAAAACTGGCTTTAGTTATCTGGAAAAAGTAAAAAACAACTTTAATTACCCGGAGAATAATAAAAAGGCTACTAAAGTAATTTTTACCATCTTCCAGGCAGTTAAATATGAATATGTATTAATCTTTTTTCAGTGTTTTTGAATGTTGGAAGCTTCGAGCCCTTCCAGGCCACTAATGTTACTTTTAGACACTTTAGAGTAATAATTAATTTTTTCGAGACAGTTGAGTCCATCTTTGGCAGCTAATATAAGGATAGGATTCTTGTCAGTTGAAGGCAGCTTATTACGAAATTAATGAAACAACTGCTATATTTTGAGCTATTAAATTTATCCGTAAAATTCTCTCCATTTTTTCGTTAATATATCTTATACGTAAACCATTTACTTTTTAAGATATCTTAACTTTTGTGTAAGGTAAGCATAAAATGCGTATATTCGCAAATTTTTAACAAACACTATGTAAAAAAAAAAGAGGAATATCACTGCCAGTCTTTAACAGATATGTCAGTGTCAAGTCTAGGTTGAATCCATAGTTTTCTTTAATTAATTACCTGACGTCACATGCAAGTTATCAAATGCTATATCAAAGGAAAGCTCTCTCATGTTTAACCATTTTGTGACAGATATACAGCACGTTCCGTTTAAAACCAAATTTATCTGTTATGATAACTTTTTTGTGACCCACCCTATATATATATATATATATAAAAATATGTTTGTAGATATAGAACTTTCTTTTGAAGAAGTCCTCGATTGCGTTGAAAAGTGATCTCGTTCATTAATTTTGACTTCATTGTTTTTTTGGCAAGACGAGAGTCTGAGCCAAAATATTTTCAAATGATCCTTATGACGCCACTACATCTGATTTTTGTATTTCTCAAGTGGTAAAAATTCGATTAAAAAAAAAACAAATTTTAAAACATTTATTTGAAAAAAATTTAAAAAACCGTATCGGGTTTTCGAAACCTTGACTATTCAAGTTGCATACCTTACCTGAGAAATACTTATCTAATATTAGCCTACTAGGAGGGCAAACTATAAGATAAAAATATCTTTCTGGGAACAAGAACCTCGTTAATTACCCAAAAACAAACCTTGTAATAACTATTAATTTTTTTGAAACCTTGAAACGTTTTAAAAAAAAAACATTTTATGATTTTTGTACTAGATAAAGTAATCCCCACATGAGCGGAATTCAATTATATGCAGGGAGAGACATCAAAGCGAGCAAACTCTTGACACTTGCTTATCGCAATTCGCAAACCCGTAATGAACCGTAAACAATAAAATCATCTTATAAACAATATTCAGTGATAACACATTTCCCTTATTCTCGCAATGATTTTGCTTTAAAATTATAGTTAAATCTTTTCTGTTTGCTAGTGAAGCAGCGAATTTAAGCTCAGTTCGATTGTGACCTACACACGCCGGTCACCCAGGTGTTACTGTATCGATTTTATCTCTAATATTAATGTTATAAAACAGGCTTCGGACAACTATTTGGATTAGACAATAGGTGAGTGGTCAGTAGCATATTATTTTTTTTATATTAGATAACATACAACTGGATTCATCCTTTGTTAGGTTGTTGTAACTTTAGGTACCGAAACGTTGGCTCCGCTAAGGGTCTTTTTACACTGCAATTATTTAATAAAAAAATCAATTAATACAAAATTAATTGAATTAATGGAAAAACTGTTACAATTAAATTTTATGGTGCAACGACTAGTAGGTAATCCATAATAGCTTAAAATCCAGTTTTACCCCTAACGTTCTTGGATCATTTGCAAAAATAATAAAATCTTCTGCATTCCAAATCATTAATACAGACCTAGAAGACCATTGGTCCCAGTACTGATCCTTGCAATTAACAAAAATCAAACTTATTAATATAATTAGTACAAAAAAATTAAATTAATAATGTTTCTTTTCATTGCAATAGTGGTGAAGGACACACTCAGTCAAAGGCCTTGCTTAAAGCATAAAATATGGCAGCTGTATATTCTCCATTTTCAATCTAAGAGGCTTGAAAACATCTAGTAATATATGCCCTGCACCTGCGTAAAAATAGTTTTGCACAACTGATGTATGTCATGTGTCAAAATTGAATTTTGTTTTTTAGCTGAAAAATAAATGAAAATGAAAAATGTTATGAGGGGATTGAGATATTGAATGCTATGGAAATCCAAAATAACTGACGATTAATATTATATTACGATATAGGAAAAAATTAGCTTTTCTAATTAAAATTTATTTTTCTGAAGATTTCTTTTTTTCCCGGACACATACATTTTCTTTAAAAAATTAAAATGTGACTTTTATGGCTATAACCCTGTCAATTTTTAGCCATAAGATAAAAAATCCAATTTTTTTAAATAATGTTTCCTGACTTTCCTAAAGAAAATAGAAACTTTTACGCTAAGACTTTTTTTATTTTTTTTTCAAGCCTAAAATGTGGCAATAAAAATTTTTTGAATCAGAGAACTTTTTGAATTTTTTTAATTCTCTAGGCAGTTTTTGGGCTAAAATTTAAAAAATGCCAATAAATTCTTTATTATTACTTAACTACACAAATATCAAAAAAATTTAAATTTTCATAGATTTTGAGGAAATTACCAATTTTGAATTTGAGTTTTTTTACGATTTTCTGCCACTGTATGGCAGATAAAATTAAAATGTATTTTTTTATGGATTCCTCTTATAATTCCAAATAACTTTTATAATAATAGTTTTCTCCTGGACACATAAATTTTTTGGAAAAAAATTAAAATATGATTTTTTTGGAAAGTTTCATGGCTTTCATCCAATTTTTTTATATAATTTTTCCTGCCCTTCCTAAGGAAAATAGAGAATATTGTTATTAGACTTTTTTTATTATTTTTTCAGGCCTACAATGTAGCAATAAAATTTTTTTGAATCAGAGAACTTTTTGAATTTTGTTAATTCTCTAGGCTGTTTTTGGGCCAAAATCTAAAAAATTGCCAATAACTTCTTTAATATTGGTTTTTCGACAAGAAATATGTAATACTTTTTGATTTGTATTTTTAGGGAGCATCGACTGCAAAAATCAAAAAATTAAAAACTTTCATAGATTTTGCGAAAATTGCCAATTATGAATTTGAAGTTTTCCACGATTTTCTCCCACTGTATGAAAAATAAAATTAAAATTTATTTTTCTGACGATTCCTTTTGTGATTCTAAACAACTTTTATTTGAACCATTTTTTTCTTGGACACATACATTTTCTTTAACAAATTAAAATGTGATTTTGTCAATACTTTTATGGCCATAAAATAAAAAATCCAATTTTCTTACATAAGTTTTCCAGACTTTCCTAAGGGAAATAAAAACTTTTACCATAAGACTTTTTTTAATATTTTTTCGAGTCTGAAATGTGGCAACACAATTTTTTTTGAATCGGAGAACTTTTTAATTTTTTTAATTAATTTTCCAATCAAGGGTCAAAACCTAAAAAATGCCAATAACTTCTTTATTATTGGTTTTTTGAAAAAAATTATTAAATACTTTTTAATTTATATTTGAAGAGAGCATCGATCGCAAAAAATTTAAAAATTAAATTTTGCATATTTTTTGATAAAAATGCCATTTTTGGATTTGCGGTTTTTTACGATTTTCTACCACTGTGTGGAAAATAAAATTAAAATTAATTTTTTTGTAAATTCTCTTGGTATATTCAAACAACTTTTATTAAAGCAATTTTTCTTTTGGATTCATAAATTTGCTATAAAAAATTAAAATGTGATTTTTTTTTAAATTTCACGGCTGTCAATTTTTAAGCAAAAAAAATTTTTTTTGGCTCTTTTTTCTTCCTGAATCATAATACTCTTTGTCAAGGATTTTTTTTAAATGAATTCCAGTGATACCTAAAAAAAAATCCAGATTTCCAGAGCACAGGTTCTTAAGAGAATTATATATTTTTTCCTAAGGAAAATACAATCAGACTGGTTAACAAAACTACACAAGAAATATATTTTCAAGGCGATTTAGGTCATAACTAAAAAATGAAATGCAGTTGAATCCCAAGGTTTCAGTTTGATTTATTTTTCAAGGTTCAAATCCACCTCAGGCTCAAATATCCTTGACGATCATAATCAAATTATGTCTTAAATTTGTGGTTAACATAACCAAATAAAAAAATAACTCTTTAAGAAAAGACGGTTTATGGTTCAAACTCATTTTAGTCCCAAGTATTCTCGACGATCTTATGAAATGATATTTTCTGACACTGATCTAAAATCGTTAAATAAGAAAAACATGACATAATTCTTAAGACCGGTAGCTGGTAATAAATTCACCTAAAACCCACAATTGCCCCCTCAATTAACGCATATTTCTTATCATGCCCGATTCTATTTATACCGTGAGGCGTTAATTCAAAAATCTGGAATAACTGGTCTGCCTTATTTCTACGGTTTTAAAATAATTTTGTATGAATATGTATTCGCGAGCATATTACCATAAACGACCGGTTAATAAATATCATGAGGGATCCAATCTGATAAAAGTTTGTCACCATAGGCATGATTAATGATTATCTTCAGTGCGTATTGATTATATTACTAGGTCCGCGTTAACTAAGTAGAGCAATTGAGATTGATGCACGCAAAAGAAAAACAAACTTCAGTTATGCCCGCTTAAAACGATTTTAATTTAATCGGATGATGGGTATACGCATTATTTTGGTTTACTTTTAAAATTGTTATTATTTATATTCGTTCAGGGGCGTATTCACAAAGTTCTCTCAACTGGAGTGTAAGATTTAAAGATCTTAATTTCATGTTTCATTTTATTTAAATCGCTACTTACAATATACATACATCTGCAAATAAACCTGATTTACCTTTGATAATGTGTGTGATATAGGATCGGCTGGAAACAGTGTTGTGAATCACATTTACCGTGTCAAAAGCTCTTCGAAAGTCCAAAAAATTCATTCGTAAAGTGTTCTTCGTATGAAGGTAGATAAATTACTCAACAATTTCTCGATGATTTAGGGTGTAGTAGAGAAATAGCAGGAGAAAAAATTATTTTACTATTTTGACGTACAGACCCAAATATATTTGACTATAAATGCTAACTTACTTAAACCGTATTGGCTAAACCAAAAAATGAAACTTACTGTACAGTACTTGGAACGATTCAAATAATACCAAAAGAATTTCCGCCTTCAGTTAAACGTGTTAGATAATCTTTAACCCAGTTTAAATTTCGCTCGAAGCAATCATAAATAAAGGCATAAAATATTATTATTAATCCGAAAGATAAAAAATCGCAATATTCTCAGTTCGGGGATAAAAAAAAAATCTTAAATAAATAGAACAGATTTTTGCAAGAGTCGCGCTATAAAGTTGAATTTTATCTCGATCGTTTCGGAATTACCGGATGCATGAACGCCGATAATTCTGTGTAAATTTCGTCGATTTTCTTATCATATTCCCAAGTCCATTATGCACATAACTAACTTTTACATCCTGTTTTGGTAGGTTTGGCATTTCGCGAATTCTCAAGAGGTGCTGCATATGTAGAAACGCGCATATGTTTACGTCCCGATTCAATTTGCCCAAAAACAAGAATACAATTGCGAAAGCAAGGACTAAATTGCACAAAGCAATTAGGGAACTTAACATTTGCAAGATCACTTGATCACCTTCAAGAATGTATTTTGTTTTACATTTTATACGGCGGTGTGGGCGGTGTACCACGACTTCTTACCGTGTGTGCATAATACCTTACTTTTTGCAGATGGTCTTTTTGTGAAATGTTTACCATTTTCATTATGGAGTTCTTTCTTTAAACGGCTTTCTGAATGCGTTTAAAGGCCCGTAAAAATTTTGCAGATGTGTTTCTGTGTGGGATTTGTATTATAAGTATTATTATTGTCGTTTCTGCCATATTTTACAGTCTTCAGTATACTCTCTCCAACCTGAGCATCTATATGCTTCATTTACAGGAGCTAAATGAGTTGAAGTGATTATTTCCTCTGAGATTATCATCGATTATCATAATATTTTTATTTTCCGATTTAATTGATTAAATTACGTCAGAAAAATACAATTTTCAAATGATTCTAACTGTAATAGAGAGATGAGGTAGCAGGATATATCTAAGAAAAATCAATATTTTTCTTTCTTGTGAGTTACCTCAATCTAGGAAATCACAAATGATTTTTGGAATTTCTTAATTTTCCTATGTAATTGATTAAATTACGTCAGAAAAATACAATTTCCAAAAGATCCTAATAGTAATAGAGAAATATATGATTTTTGAGTAAATTGATAATTTTTCAACGTATTTAATTAAACTATGTCAGAAAATTAATATTTCCAAAATATTGCAATAGCACTGAAATAGTCGATATATTAAAAAAATAAAATCAATATTTTTCTCCTTTTGAATAACACGTGATTTTTTTACATTACATAGAGATATGTCCAAGAAAAAATCAATATCTTTCCTTTTTTACCTCTGAGAAATTACAAATGGTTTTTGTAAATTGACGATTTTTCTACGTAATTGATTAAACTAAGTGAGAGAAATTCAATTTCCAAAAGATCCTAATAGTAATAGAGAAATCAAATTGGAATATAACCGAAAAAAATCAATAACAATAATTGATGGTTTTTCTATTTAATTGATTAAACTACGTCAGAAAAATAAATTTCCAAAAGATTGAATAATTTTAAATAATCAATATTTTTCCCCTTTTATGTCCTATCTCAGTTTAGGGAGTCACAAATGATTTTTCAAAATTATTGATTTTTATATATAATTGATTAAATAAAATCAAATTTTCTAAATATTCTGTTATAACTGTAATAAAAAAAATTAAATTGGGATATATTCCAAAAAAAATCAATAATTCTGAATTACTGCGTGAGAAAATTACAATTTTCAACAGATTCCAGTAGCAATTGTATTCTCTCTCAGTCTACAGAATCACAAATGATTTTTCTAATTTATTGATTTTCATATAAAATTGATTAAATAGCATAAAAAAATCAAATTTTCAAAATATTCTATTATAACTATAATAAAAAAATTAAATTGGAGTATATTCCAAAAAAAACCAATAATTTTGTGTTTTATTTAAATTTTTAAATTGATAATTTTCCTATGCAATTGATGAAAGTATGTCATGAAAACAAATAAAGTAATAGTAAAATGATATGTAAAAGAATCAATATTTTCCCTTTTTTGTGATCTACGTATATCACTGTCTTAGTCTAAGAAATCACTTATGATTTTTCTAGGTTGTTGATTTTTGTACGTAATTGATTAAACTACTTCAGACTAATACAATGTCCAAAAGATTCCAGTGGCATTAAAGGAATGAAAAGGCCGATATATTTATAAAAAAATCAATAATATTCTCCTTTTTGTAATCAACCTCAGTCTAGGGAATCCCAAATGATTTTTTTAAATTGTTGATTTTCGTTGATTAAATTGTGTCAGAAAAATATTGCAATGGCCGATATATTTAAAAAAATCTAACCTAAAAATGTTCGTATGTAATTAATTAAACTACATGAGAAAAATGCAATTTCCAAAAGATTCTAAACGTAATAAAACAAATAAATTGGAATATTTTCAGACAAAAATTAATGCTTTGGTGACCTATCTCACTCTGAGCAGTCAAAAATGGTTTGTTTAAATTATTGATTTTTCAATGTAATTGATTATACTATGCCAGAAAAAAACAAATACAATAAAAGAGCAATGATGTAGGGATGTATCTCGTTTGGAGGAATCGGAAATGATTTTCGTAAATTGATGATTAAACTACGTCAGAAAAATATAATTTCTAAAAGATTCCAATAGCACTGGAGGAATAAAATGGCCGATATATTCCAAAAAAAATCAATTTTTTTTACCTTTTATATTCTATCTCAGTCTAGAGAATTACAAATGATTTTTCTAATTTATTGATTTTCATATATAAATGATTAAATAGGATAAAAAAATTAATTTTATAAATATTCTGTTATAACAGTAATAAAAAAATTAAATTGGTGTATATTCAAAAAAAAATAAATAATTTTGTAATCTATTTCACCGAGAGAAACCACAAATAATTTTCGTAAATAGATGAAACTATATAATAATAAAATAGTAAAATAAAAAAATCAATATTTTCCTTTTTTTGTGACCTACGTACATATATCAATAATTTCCTTTTATTGTGACTTACGTACATATATCACTCTCTCAGTCTAAGAAATCACTTATGATTTTTCGGGATGGTTGATTTTTGTAAGTAATTGATTAAACTACTTCAGAAAAATTCCGAAAGATTCCAGTAGCATTAAAGGAATGAAAAGGCCGATATATTTTTAAAAAAATCAATAATTTTCTTCCTTTCGTAATCAACCTCAGTCTAGGCAACCACAAATGATTTTTTTTTATTGTTGATTTCCGTATTTTATTGATTAAATTGTATCAGAAAAATACATATTCCAAAAGATTGCAATGGCCGATATATAAAAAAAAAAATCAATATTCTTCCTCTTTTGTGAGCTACATCTTTATCTCAGTCTAAGGAAACACAAATGATTTTTCTAAATTGTCGATTTTTGTATGTAATTGATTAAGCTACGTGAGAAAAATGCAACTTTCAAAAGATTCTAATTGTAATAAAACAAATAAATAGGGATATATTCCAAAAAAATCAATGCTTTTGTGACTCTTATCTCACTCTGAGAAGTCATAAATGATTTGCTTAAATTGTTGATTTTTCTACGTTATTGATTAAACAAAAGAAACAAATACATTAATATCTTAGTCTAATAAACCACTTATGATTTTTCTAGATTGTTGATATTTGTACGTAATTCATTAAGATTCTAATAGCACTAAAGGATTTAAATGGCAATATGTATTAAAAAAAAATAATATTTTTCAACTTTTGTGACTTATTTCAGTCTAGGGAATCGCAAATAATTTTTTTAAATTATTGACTTTCATTTGTAATTGATTATATTTTGTCAGAAAAATACAATTTACAAAATATTGTAATCTCACTCTGAGGACTCACTTAAATATATAGTATAAATTTCCTATGCAATTAATGTCATAATAAATAAATACATAATAGATAAATTATATGGAGATGTATCAAAAAAAAAAATTGGCTTTTTCAGATCAATATCGTCTGCTTAGTTGATTTTCCTAAATTAATGATTTTAATAAATAATTAATGTAACTGCAAAAGAAAAATTCTATTAGTTATACTAAAATGAATGATTAGAGAGATAAAAATCTTAAAAATTCATAGTTCTCCCTTGTCTCACTTTTAATGGAAACTGATGAACTTATGCCAAATATTCATTTACTATACAATACCAAAGACGTAAATTTTTGACCTTGACATTGACTTTAGGTACTTCTGGCACTCCCTTAAGGCGCATTATTTTTTTTTTTTTTTTTTTTGATAGACAGAAAACAATAACAGCTTTGCAGATAAATTATTCTACGCCTATACGTAGGTTGTCAGGTACCTGCTTTAACCCGTCACGACTTTCTGGCCTTAAAGCCTAACGTTTCATCTTGCTGTCCATCTTTATTATTTTCTTTGTTCCGGGAATATAAACTGTTGAATACCGTATGGTTTTTTTCTAATTTTTGCAATATTCGGCTGAGTAACATTAGCTTTATAACCCCATAAAACGCGGTAATGGTTTTTTTGTTCAATTTTTATCAACCGATTTAATTGTACGTAACAATTTCAATCGTACCTGTAATTATCGAGCGAAATAATTAACACTCCCCGTAAAATTATAATAGTGCGATAAAAAAAAACGCCGCATACTTTTAAAATGTTTATAGCAAATCAATTCTGAAATCCCGTTTTTGCGGTTCATTTCAATTTTGAGAATATGTATAAGTCGATAATTGAAAATAACTTTTGCTGAACGTAACGTGACATTCATAATAATTATTTTATGCAAATAACCTTTTGCATGTACGTTTAGCACACACACACCTTTATTTTGTTATAAACAAATCTGTTATTAAATATCAAAAGAGTTGATTTGAACTGTAACGGATGAATATAATTAATTCCTTTGGCAAGATAACCTCCTACTAGCCAATCAAATTTACATTTATTCCAATTTCCGTTTTCAATTCAACGCAAAATATAAATAAATCGAATTTTTCTTTAGCAGTCATTTCTTAAATGGCATAATGAAAACGGTCTTAAATTGAGCCCATTCAATTGACACGCAGGAACTGTTGATTGATCTTTTAAGAGTCCACAGTTGCAGCAACCAATTTAATACGTCTATGATCCTATGCAGGTTACGCCATTCGCTTTGGCGTTAAATTCAATTCTTGCACTGCACAGCATATTTTTGATGGGTATAAATAGGTTAAGTGAGGGATTTATCTAAGACATGATGGATAACATTGATAATCGTGTCTAAATAAAAATGTCAAATTTGGGTTTTTATGCCACTTGATTTTTATTCAATTTAAATTTAATTATTACGTCACTATATAAGACTCTACAGCGTAAAATTCAAGGGAGAGATTTAATAAGGAGAACATTGCGATTATGAAACCGATACACAAGTGAATACATTGTGATTTGTACACTTGTGTCTTGTTACACTTTCTGAAAAAACATATTATTACGCATCTAAATTTCTAACCTTATCACTAAATTTCATACTCATATTTATTAGAGACATATTATATACCTAATTAGGATTTACTATAAAAAGGAGATTTTTTATATACAAATGTCAGTATAGACGTCAAGGCTCATTTTATGATGACTATACCAGGATCTCAAACTTTTGTTTAAATACACTTGTCAATTTTTTTTTAATGATTTTAGTCACAATTGACCTCAGTAATCAGACAAAAGGATAAAATATAACCTCAACTGCCTGGAACAAATAAAAAATTATTTTGAATGGAATCAATAATTGATTTTTTTCTTCCAGGCTGTTGAGGCAATCTATAAACCAACAACTGCCTAAAAAACTTATTCAAGTATTGATTTATTTCTTCTAGGTAGTTGATGTGTTAATTTTAAACACTCATAGTCATAAACGAGCTCAGTAGTCAGAAAAAGGATACACTATTGCCTCAATTGCCTCTAAGAATCAAAAAATTTGAATGGAATCAATTTGTTTCTTTCAGGCAGTTGAGGCAATCTATAAAGCAACAACTGCCTGGAAAACTTAATCAAGAATTGATTTATTTCTTCCAGGTAGTTGATGCGTTGATTTTAAAGACTCATAGTCATAAACGAGCTCAGTAGTCAGAAAAAGGTGAAACTATTGCCTCAATTGCCTCGAAGAATCAAAAAATTTGAATGGAATCAATTTGTTTCTTTCAGGCAGTTGAGGCAATCTATAAAGCAACAACGGCCTGGAAAACTTAATCAAGAATTGATTTATTTCTTCCAGGTAGTTGATTCGTTGATTTTAAAGACTCATAGTAATAAACGAGCTCAGTAGTCAGAAAAAGGATACACTATTGCCTCAATTGCCTCTAAGAATCAAAAAATTTGAATGGAATCAATTTGTTTCTTTCAGGCAGTTGAGGCAATCTATAAAGCAACAACTGCCTGGAAAACTTAATCAAGAATTGATTTATTTCTTCCAGGTAGTTGATGCGTTGATTTTAAAGACTCATAGTAATAAACGAGCTCAGTAGTCAGAAAAAGGATACACTATTGCCTCAATTGCCTCTAAGAATCAAAAAATTTGAATGGAATCAATTTGTTTCTTTCAGGCAGTTGAGGCAATCTATAAAGCAACAACTGCCTGGAAAACTTAATCAAGAATTGATTTATTTCTTCCAGGTAGTTGATGCGTTGATTTTAAAGACTCATAGTCATAAACGAGCTCAGTAGTCAGAAAAAGGGTAAACTGTTGCCTCAATTGTATCGAAGAATCAAGAAATTTGAATGGAATCAATTTGTTTCTTCCAGGCAGTTGAGGCAATCTATAAAACAACAACTGCCTGAAAAACTTAATCAAGAATTGATTTATTTCTTCTAGGTAGTTGATGTGTTAATTTTAAACACTCATAGTCATAAACGAGCTCAGTAGTCAGAAAAAGGGTAAACTGTTGCCTCAATTGCCTCGAAGAATCAAGAAATTATTTTGAATGGAATCAATAGTTAATTTGTTTCTTCTAGGCAGTTGAGACAAATTATAAAGCAACAACTGCCTGGTTAACTTAATCAAGAATTGATTTATTTCTTCCAGCAGCTCAGTAGTCAGAAAAAGGGCAAACTATTGCCTCAACTGCCTCGAAGAAACAAGAAATTACTTTTAATTGAATCAATAGTTTGTTAATTGTTTTTTTCCAGGCAGTTGATACGTTAATTATAAAGACTCATAGCCATAAACGAGCTTAGTGGTAAGCAAAAGGGTTTATTGCCTCAATTGCCGCGAAGAATCAAGAAATTATTTTGAATGGAATCAATAATTGATTCGTTTCTTCCGGTCAGTTCAGGCAATTTATGAAGCAACAATTGCCTAGAAAGAATTGCTTAATCAAGAATTGATTTATTTTTTCCATTAAAGATATCACCAAAGAATGTGTAGTGCAGTATGAATCAAGAAATTACTTTGAATGTAATTTTTTCTAACCACTTAATTTTTTGATAATTGCCTTAAATTTCTTCCTTATACCTAAGTAATGGTATTATATAATACAAGGGTCATTTTATAATTATTCATGATACTTGGACCCAAAATGGTGTTTAGTTAAAGAAGCATTAATGTCTATCAGAGACCTGGAATAATACACGATCGATTTAAAATTATGCCTCTCGTCTGTAATTGGTTCAAACACATAAGAAAAATTACAATGTCAAAATGTGAAATGCGGTAGCAAACCAAAAAATGGTCTTTTAACCCCTAAATTGGCGTGAATGTACATCTGAGATCTAGGAATCGTGGACGATTGCTACAAAATGATGTATGTCTTCTCTAATTTATTTTAATACATCAGAGTAACAATATTTCTAGTTGATCAAGCATATTACTGTAATAGGAATTATGGTAGAACATCTTCTTCTTCTTCTTATTTTTCTTTCTCTCCTGTTTTTTTCAACTTTTTATTCAATGTCTTGTGAAGGTCATTTGTCATTTTCCTAAGGGTCTGGTCGTGTTCAATTTCTCCTTGTATTCAACCTTAGCGAGTCTATCGTTCCGCATCCTCTTGAGGATTTGTTTACGTGTGTTTTCACCTTGTAATATTTATTTTAGCTGCTTGAAGCTATTCAAAGGTATTCAAAGCTCATTAGTTGGTCACTTAGTGGTAGCCAGCTTGCATTATATCAGTTCGTTGCTTGTCATCATAGGTTTGGTTTTCGGTATCAAATCCGCGCATGTTATATTTCTTTACGGTTTAGCTCGAATAGCATTTGTTGCAGATTGTCCTCATTTTCTTCTATGAGAACCGCATCATCTGCATAGCACAGTTCAATTCTGTTTGTCAAATTCTTAATCATTTTTCCCCTGGTTTATGATATAGTTCATTACCAGGTTGAAGAGTATCAGACTCCTTGCCTGATACCTATCCATATCGGCACTCCCTTTATGGTATTGACTTGTCTTATTACCTGGACTATATTATTGTTGTTGATTTCTCGTTTTACAGGATTTTTTGATGGACTTCTCGATGATTTGAAGCAGTATGAATATAGCGTCAATGTTGAGTTATTATTATGGTGAGCAGCTTCATGGCGGTTTTAAGCAGATTTGTGTCTCGATGGTTCTTTGGGTCTTTCTTTTCGTCCTTATTGTAAATAGGGATTGTAATGCTAGATTTCCATTCCTGGGTTATTTAAGCATTGGCTTAGTTTTTTATGACCACATATTGCTAACGGTGTTCATCTGTTTTATTGCTGAGGTACTTGATTGATTTGGACCAAGCCTTATCGATTCCCAGCTGTTATTGGATTTGATTGGAGTTGGACTCTTGGTCTCTAGAGGTGGACCACGTTATTTTGTGTTGAATCTAATTATTTTGCGTGATTTATTCCGATTGACTGCAAGTTCCTAGAAGGAGTTTACCATGTTCATTTGATGAGTCTTTATTAAATCTTTGCACAATCCCATCCCACTCAAAAAAAAAATGTATTCTCACAATTTATTGTTACAGGTTACATTTTCCTTTTGACGTTATGTCTTACCTTTTTGCTATGTCTCAAAAATTAAAAATCACTGCCTCGAATTAATCATGTATAATCATCTTTGATCTACTCATTGGAACACTTGAAGAGAATCATATTTACCGCTTTTTAACATCGAATCATTACCAGAATGCTTCACAAAACTAATATTTGACGTCTCCCATAGTCATTTTTTTCGTAATTTTTGAAAGTAATAATACAATACCTAACCGTTTGCTTAATATTTAAAACATGTTGAAACAACTGGTTAATTGTCATCTATTAAGTATTAACGAAATTAAATCCCTATAGTAATGGGGTCCGTACATTGTTTCATTGACACGATCGGAAAAGTAGAGAATCACGATTTTTTTCAGCGACTTTTACAAACAGCGGTGGGTAACTCACGAACGGCCAAATTAATCCAAACGAATTTCATACTTTCTTTAAATAAGAGTCTCGTTTAGCACGTTTTTTTTTTAATTTTTTACAAAAACAAAAAATTAAAAACATCCTTAACCTTTGAGTCGTTTACAGGGATTACATAGAATTTTTTAGTATCAAGGTAAAAATAGATAAGGTAATATTACGACAAACGAATGATGAATCGATTTGTGATAAGGCTATCAATAAGGAAAAAATCCAGTGAAATTCGATTTTTTTTGCATTAAGAGGTACGTCAGGATTTTTTGCTACAGTATTTAATTTTTCCCTAAATGCAATAAACACAATTTGATTTTAAGTGTAAGATGAACAATTAGACCAAAATAAAACCTCTCTTTCAACCACATTTTTACTAACTAATCCCCAATGGTTATATCCTCTTAATATCCCCTAATCATCTCCTATTTTAAAAATTTCAATAGAGGCTTCGTCAGTTTATCTTAAACAAGCAACTTAATTTGAAGCGATGATGACTAGAAGTAAATAATTAATAACTAATATTAAAAATATTACTCATTGACGACGATTACTCAGGTAAAGAATAAACATAGATTTTCCCCATTAATAAACAACATAATATCCCGAACGGAAGATAAGTTGGTTATAGCCTTATTTACTGAAAGTATGTCTTAGTGTCTAGTGAATTTCGTGAGGGGGAGCTTGAACATGCTTATGGATTAATTTATATCGATCAAGTGATTACGTTTATTTTTTAATTGCAAAGATAAGTTTTGCAATAAATTATTGGCAGTTTTGTTACGTCAGTAGCTCAGTGAGTTTCTATTTTTTTTTGAAGGTACGTAGCTTATTGGTCGTTTTAAAAAGTTAAAAAAAAACAATGCAGTGGACTGATAAACAAAAACTTTCGTTTGTTTGGCAATCATAAAGGTCAAGCTTAAGATGCACGATTTTCAAGTTTACAGGTCGGATAATTGACTTAAAAATGACGCAACGTGGACAATGGGTATTAAATAGAGAAAATTGTTGTGATTTCTTTTTGTAAGGACTAATGAATAAATTATTTTTTGATTGTTTATTTAATGCAAATGTCAAAATACAGAGCCGAACTAGTGTAGTTGCATAAATAAACGGAAATTTAGTTCATTATGTGAAATAAATACCTTAGTCTAAAAAAATGTTTAAAAAATTTATAATTAATTTAAATGCAAAGGAGAAAAAATATGTTTTTTTTACAATAATTTATGAAGTGTCATTTTTCTGACATAGTTATGCTCACTATAAGCAAAAAACGTAATTTTATTACATCATCAAAGATAATAGAAAATATTCAGGAAAATTTGAACAAACCATTGAATTTTTGGATAAAATTATCTGAAATTGAGTACCATGTTGATGAATTTATTTTGATTTTTAAAGGTTTTAAAGGTTTTTGATTATGAGAAAATGGATAGCGTTAGCAAAAATCTAATTTTCTCATTGATTAGGAGTAAAAAGTTAGCTGAAAACGAGTACCTTTCATCTGTTTGACACACAATTTCATAGTCCAATTTGCCATTGAACTTCCATTGCATCTGTCACTTCTTACGTCACAATATTTTTCACGAAAGCTATCATTCCCTGCACATATCGATTGCTAAAACTCTCTAATACATATAGTATTATAATAAGGGCATTTAGTATTAGGAATCGTCAGCATTCCCCTCAACAACTTTATAAAAATACCATGAATATTAATTTTATAGTCAAATTACATAAGTTTGCTTAGCGTTAACGTAGTATTGCTTATAATGGACATATATATCAATAAATATAGAGTCGAATATATTTATTGAGTTGATGTGGTGATTGTGGGTAAATTGGTCAAAATCATCTGAGATTATTGATTTTTCAACGTCTTTGAATGAATCACAGATGAGATGCATAATTTTATAGCGATTTTCGGTGATGGATTTCCTGGATCTCAGATGGATATTCATGCCGATTTAAGTGTCAAAAGTCCACTTTTTGACTTTCTACCGCATTTCACCTTCCGGTTATATTAAGGATCATCTGAAATTATTAATTTTCTAATATATTTTAATGAATTACAGACGAGACGTATTATTTTGTAGCGATCGTTCATGTTTCCTGAACCTCAGACGGATATTCATGCCGATTTAAGGGTCAAAAGTCCACTTTTTAAGTTTCTACCGCATTTCACGTTTCAGTTATATTAGGGATCATCTGGAATTATTAATTTTCCAATGTATTTTAATAAATTACAGACGAAACATATCATTTTGTCGCGATCGTCCATGATTTCCAGAACTCAGATGACCACTAATGCCAATTTAGGGGTCAAAAGTCCACTTTTTGACCCTCTACCGCATTTCACGCTACAGTAATATTCAGGATCGTCTGAAATTATTAATTTTCCAACGTATTTTAACGAATTACAGACGAGACAAGTAATATTGTAGCGATCGTCTATGATTCCTGAACCTCAAATGGACATTTATGCCGATTTAAGGGTCAAAAGTCCACTTTTTGACTTTCTACCGCATTTCACGTTCCGGTTATGTTAAGTATCATCTGGAATTATTAATTTTCCAACGTATTTTAATAAATTACAGACGAGACGTATCATTTTGTAGCGATCGTTCATGATGCCTGAACCTCAGATGGACATTCATGTCGATTTAAGGGTTAAAAGTCTACTTTTTTACTTTCTACCGCATTTCACGTTCCGGTTATATTAAGGATCATCTGGAATTATTAATTTTTCTAATGTATTTTAATGAATTACAGACGAGGCGTATTATTTTGTAGCGATCGTTCATGATTTCTGAATCTCAGAAGGACATTCGTGCCGATTTAAGGGTAAAAGTCCCCTTTTTAAGTTTCTACCGCATATCACGTTCCAGTAATATTTAGGATCATTTGGAATTATTAATTTTTCAACGTATTTTAACGAATTACAGACAAGACAAGTAATATTGTAGCGATCGTCCATGATGCCTGAACCTCAGATGGATATTCATACCGATTTAAGGGTCAAAAGTCCACTTTTTGATTTTTATACCGCATTTCACCTTCCGGTTATATTAAGGATCATCTGGAATTATTAATTTTCCAATTTATTTTAATGAATTACAGACGAGACGTATCATTTTGCAGCGATCGTTCATGATTCCTGTATCTCAGATGAACATTTAGACCGATTTAGGGGTCAAAAGTCCACTTTTTGACTTTCATCCGCATTTTACATTCCAGTAATATTTAGGATCATTTGAAACTATTAATTTTCCAACGTATTTGAACCAATTACAGATGAGAGTCATCATTTTATAGCGATCGTCCATGATTCCTGTATCTCAGATGAACATTTAGACCGATTTAGGGGTCAAAAGTCCACTTTTTGACTCTCACCCGCATTTCACATTCCTTGAACATATTGAATTATTAATTTTCCGACGATACAAATTCGCTTCCTTATGCCCGTTTCTTTTATAATTTGGGCGTAACTCAGATGCTGACACAGAAATAAAACGTTCGTGTAATAGTTATCGCGGTACGTATATAATTAAAATATTCAAGCCGTACTAACGTACCGAATGATATTTCCAATTCAGGTTAATGGTTAAAATATCAAGTTTTAATAGTGAACATCGGCCGGTTAAGATTAAAAAAAAAAATCTTTTCTGCGACAGACACGCCCTTTAATTTCAAGTGAGATAACAGCGATATAAGCGATTGGTTTTTTTATTTGCGACTCGAGGATAACTCCGAGAGAAACGAGAAGTGTTAACATTTACAGCTAGGAATGACATTTTTATTGCAAGAACAAGAATTCCGTCCGTGCTCCATTGGATTTGTTAAAACCATAAGGTGTCACTTCCACCAGCAGAGCGACGTAAATCTTATTGCATGAAAAAAAATATGAAACTAATTATATAAATTACGCTGTACCGTGGTAAATGGTAAAACCGGCAATCTAATCATTGTGAATACTGTTAGTTTATTTTTGTCTTATTTTTACGTGCTTTACCGCATTGCAAAATTATTGCTATAAGTATATTATTTCGCCAGTATAAAAACCAAGTAATATCTTACGGATTTTATTCGTCTTTTTGCTTGCGTTACGTATGATTTAATTTTCACTTAATGGCATTTATTAAAGCCGGCCTCTCTCGCCTTGTTATTTTAAATGCTAAATTTCATAATTTCTATTTTTTTCTTTATTTTATTCATGTAAATACACCAGTAGCAACAACCTATTGCCACACTTAACTTATTATTATGTAAAGCATTCTAATCTGATTTAAGGCGTAATGCGTCGCAAATATCAACCACCCTTAAAACGTATTTTACTGACGATGCGCACCACGCCCACCAAAAAAAAATCCATGAAATATTTACATGGTAAATATCGTGATTCGTGCAGATTTGCATGTGACCTCTGCTCTTAATCCAGCAAAGGTGTAACAACACTGACACATGCACTGCAAAAAATACCGTTTGTCGGGTCGCTTATTTAAGCAGTGGGTGCGCACTTACGTCACCGCGCATTTTTCGCATCGAAAACTTTTTTAATCTTTTATTTGACGAATGGATTTCGCTAATGCCCGACCGCATGAGGCGAATTAATATAGGAAAATCCCGTACGTGTGATTGATAACCGAATTCGTTGACTTGTACCCGTTTATTTATCTGATTTTATTGTTGATATTAAGCGTATAAAGGTAGGCCAAAAAAAACTTGTGTGGAGGCCCTCCATTATTTTAAAATGGAAACAATATTTTCTATATGTCTTTTTTTATGTAACTATTGATTGTAACCAATGAGCCTTTCTTCTAGGATATATTGTCAAAAAATGCATATTGATAACAATCAACTTTTTAAATATCTATCGCTTCTGATTTTCCAGCCATAGCCTGAATCACAATTTTATTACATAATAACGTTCACTACAGACCAGACGGATCATTTCATTACGATCGTCATGTAAAAAATTACTATTCAAAAAACTATTATACAGGGTAATAAAGAAAAAATAATTTAAATGTACGATTCATAAAAAATATTTTGAAATGCGAATTTTTTATACAGATTTGAGGCCCCGAATGCATTTATAGGCGCACCAATTTTTTTTATCACTACTCAAACAATCCCGGATTTGGTCAAAAAAGTGCGACAACAAAACTGTTTTAGCGATATTAGAAAATTACGTTGTTTATCTTTGGAGTGATGCCAATAAAGGTGCAGTTAATTTTAATAAAAATTCCAATATATTTACGAGGAACTGATTAGAGCCGACCATAAGACGAATTCGTTCAGTATAGTTACATTAATTTAATACGGATAATAATAACATTTATCCAATTTGTGATTTTTCTTGGTAACTAACTAATAATATATCAAGGTAATAAAATAATCATTTTGTAACGCAGTATTGTGATTAAGTGACCTAGATTAGCATAATGCATTTTTTTGAATAAAAAAAAATTTCTTGAGGCAATTTTATCACATAATCACGTACCCATTATAAACAATCTTATTTACTTGAGAACGTTCCTTGAAATAAAATCATTTTAATCGTAATTGATTCACTTTTATTAACTGAATAATATAATGGTTGTGCTATGAGATTTCTTGAATTATGTAAATTAGTATATTCAGTAAATTCTTTAGTGCATAAACCAATGTTGAGCTTTTATTCCATAAAAAAATATTATTAATTAATTTGCCGCTAAAAATAAAGATAAATTTCATCGCCATTTAGCTTAAGCAGCTTGTATACTTGTCTCAGAAAAATAACATAAATAATTCTAAATCTTAAAAATTAAATGATATTTAAAAACTAACTTACTCGTTATAGAGTGATAAAGCTGAAAAATCACTGATGAGATTTTACGTGATTGAAAATTCACGTCGCTTATCACATATTACCATAGTCAAATCCATTAAAAAAATTAGTGGTTTCATGTTGGTTACTGTATGAAAAATCACTGCTGTGATATATAGTGTCTTTAAGCCAGTAAAGAATAAAATTATTTTTTAATTTTTCTAGTCGGAACTCAACAAATCTTACAAATTAAGAACAATAAAAAAATAAATTCCCAAGTTTATGGTTGAAAAAATCACTGATGCACCGATTATCGTATTTTAACCAATAGAGAAAATAAAACTGTTGTCTTATTGATAAAATTAAAAAATCACTGTAGAGATCAACAATTTTCATACTAAATTCGATTTAAGAAAAATGTCACTGGTTTCAAATGGGGTAAGCTTCTAAAACCACTGGATGAAAAATCACTGCTTTAATAAATCACTATCGTATTTAAATCAATAAAGAAAGACATTTACTGTTCCTGGGAAAATTTAAAAATCACTGCTAAAGTTATCACATTTAAGTCAATACAAAATATATTTGTTTTAATTGATTGCTTTTAGTGATATATTACAGGGAATCCGCATTGGAGTTGATGGAAAATAAAGTCACTGTTGTGTTAAATAGTGTATTTAAACAAATAAAGAAAAACTAAAATTACTGGTTATCACACTAATCGATTTAAAAAAATTGTTAGATACTGGTTTTATCGTATAGGTGTTAATGGAAGATAAATCACTGCTGTGATAAATTCTATATTAAAGCCAATAAAGAGTATAAAAATTTTTGTATATATTTTTAAGAACCTTAAAAATTATGAACAATTAAAAAATGAATATTGGTTTAAAAATCACTGATGTGATAAATATATGGTTCCTTAATAAAAAACATAAAAAAATGTTGCTGAGATCAATAGTTATCACACTGAGATCGATTTGAAAAAATTGGCACTGGTGCCATATGAAAATAAATAGTTATCGTATTGGTGATACTGTAAGATAAATCATTCCTGTGATAAATGTTTGTTATTTATTATAATTCTTAATAAATTTATAAAAAAATCATTGCTGGTGAGATTTAATTTTAATTTAAAAATCACTGATAAGAAGTTATCACATTAAACAGAGTTATCTGAGTATAATTAATGATCGAAAAGTATCGGGCACTGATAAGATGAATAGTTACCGGATTAGAGTTACTGGAAGAAAAATCACTGTTGTGATAAAAAGTGTATTTAACCCAATATTTTTTTATAGTCGTAAGCTCAATTCAATAATGAACCTTCAAACTATAAAGAATTTAAAAAAAAAGTATTGGTGCGAAAATCACTGATGTGATAATAAACAAAACAAAAAAATTCCTAGTTCCTCATTGGCAAAATTACTGCTGTGATCAATACATATCACACTAAATTCGATTTAAAAAATTCTCACTGGTTTCATATGGGTAACTTTATGCAACCACTATTAAAACAAATAGCTGTCGTATAGGCGTTACTGAATGACAAATCACTGCTGTGATAAATAACTGTCGTATTTAAGTAAATGAAGAAAAAGTTACTGATTCCTTATAAAATAAACAAATAATTCTTGATTAAATCGCTTAAATCAACGTTAAACAGAATTATTACAATTTACTAAAAATATTCGTTTAAGAGTCACTGATGTGATAAATATCTATCGTTTTTAAGCCAATAAAGAAAACAATTATCCTGATTCCTCATTTTTGAAAATAAAAATCACTGCTGAGAATAACAGTTATCACAATAAAATCGAATTAAAAAATCTTCACTTGTTTCATATGGGTAAACAAATCACTATTAAAATCAATAGATATCGTATAGGCGGTCCTACTCGACAAATCCCTACTGTGATAAGTTACTGTTAAGGAAGTAAAGAAAAAAAATTACTGATGCCATTAAAATTTAAAAATCATTGTTAAAGTTATCACATTAAGTCGATAGAAGATTTTTTTTTTGGTTACTGACTGATAAGTGGCAGGAAATTACTGATGAGATACATAGTTACCGCAGTGGAGTTACTGGAAAAAAGGCACTGCTGTGATAAATAGTGTATTTAAACTAATAAAAACTTTTTTTTAAATATTTCCTTAATTAAGATTAAAAATTATGAGTAATTAAAAAAATATATTTATTTAAAAATTAAATAAAGAAGAAAAAAAAAATCAATAAAGAAGACAAAAATTACTGGTACTTTATTAGATTAGATTATAGAATTAAAAAATCACTGCTAAGATCAATAGTTATTACATTTAAATCAATTTAAAAAACTGGTTTCGCAAAGATGTTAATAAGGATAGGAGGGATAATGAGTCAAATCAAAGAAGACAAATCACTACTGTGATAAATCAATGTTGTATTTAAGCATATAAAGTAAAAACTTTACTGGTTTCCGTCTAAAAAGTAACAATTTATTGTTGATAAAATCACTGCTGAAGAATTATCACGTTAAACAGAATTATCACACTGATTTGATAAATATTTATTGTATTTAAGCCAATAAAGAAAAAAATATATTTTTTTATATTTCTAAACTGTTTTTTAGTTTAAGAACTTTTTTTACAGGTTACTGGCTATAAAATCTCTGCTGTGATAAATATTTGTCGTATTAAATGAGGAAAAAAATACTGGTTCCTGATAAAATTAAATCATCATTTAGTTGAATTTTTTGAAAACATTGAAACAATTAACTCTTATCATTTCTATTCCAGATAAACAAATCCATATGGAAATTCCTCCAAGTGACTCCCGGCAGCCCCCAGACGGTCATGAGTTCCCAGATTTCATAGAGGCGACACCAAAAGAAGCACGTGTCCTTCCTACATTTCAAACCACTTGGACCCAACCTGTGATAAAACCTCTGGACAGATCCATAAGCAGCTCAAATTGCGACTTACGGCCGAAAATGCACGACTCTGACGAAGAAAAGTATGAACCGGAAAAATCGAATTTGCTACACACCAGGTCTCAGAGTTTAATTGACATGAGCATATACAGTAAAGAAAAGAGCACCAGCAATTGGAATACGATGGTGGAGCAACGTAAGAAGAGATTGTCCAAGTTAAAAGGTTTGGTTATACCTGAAGCGGTGGAAAACGATGTAACTCCTTTGGTAAATATTCCTGAAATTAAGAGTATTACCACGTCGGAAAAAGATTTAACTCTTAAGCTAGATAATAGTGACTTTAGTCCAGTAAATGTTCCAGTGCATGTCCCAGTGGCTCCAGTGGTGCTGCCTTCGTGGGCAGCAAACGCCAACATCCAAAAATATTCACCCGCATTTAAACGTAAAAGTTTACAAGTATACCCAGTAAGCACAGCAAAAAGAAGTGATAGCAGTGACGCCGAAAGCAGCTTTGACGAGTATATTAACAAATATAACGACAACACTCCTACAAGAATAACTGACGACCCTAAATCTTTGGAAAGTATTTCTTCCCCTACTAGATCAGATTGCAGCTTCGACTATCATAGTTTAAAAACAGCTAAAGATCATCATTTCAATAATACGGCTGATAGTGATAATGACTCAGCTGTAAGCTCCAGCCAGTCCAGTTATAACTCCAGAAGTTCCCCACCGCCTTCACCAACGTCTGAAGACAAACTGAACGGCCCAAATAGGCTGCTGAAACCTTCAAGTGTCGAAGCAATTAACAGGAAAAATATATTGGCTTCGGCAAAATGCAGGAGCGGAAAGGATATTAAGATTGGCTCGCCAGTGATTCAACGCAAGACTTCTTTGGAAGAGAAGATTGAACAACCAGTGGTGCAAGAAAAAGAAGAAGAAGAAGAAGAAGTCAAGGCTCAAGTAGTCAATGGAAATGACCATAAGAATCATAGTGAGGAGGATTTTAAAGTTAAAGCTGTTGAGCAACCTGATTTGATGATCAACGAGTGTCCAGTGAAACCAGTTGTTGGTGAGTTTATTTGATTTCTAGTTTAGTTATATAAGTCTTAGGAAAGGTCGCTTATATTGAGGCAAAGTTGTTCAATTTGACCCTTTTGTCGACTGAGATTATGGTAATTTAAAATTGATGTTTCGTCTTTTAGAGACCTTCATCCACTTATGGACGCTATACTGGATTATACCAAATTCAGTTAGTCCATGTATGTCACAAACATTTTGAGGATTGAAATCTCATTGAGGCTTGTGGGGAATAGAATATTTCCGATAGAGAGAGAAACTGGTTGTCCCAATTTTAAATAAAATGGATTTTTGTTCTTTGAACCATTATTCACTTTTTTGTTGTAAAATTATTTATCCATCTCTTTCTTTCTTATTGAGGCTTATGAAAATTCTTCGATAAAGAATTTCGAGGTTTCGTTGTTTGGCGACCATCTCTTTTTTTTGTAAAATTTTACAAGTGACCAAAAACTGTTACTTTTAAAGTGTTCTATCCAATCATAGTGGTTTTTTTTTAATATTAAAATTTTTTTTTGCCTTGGTTTTTCAAAAAATGTAATAGACAATTTCATGCTGATTAAAGTAAATTTGATTTTTCTCGGGAACCGTTAATTTTTTAAAGCTTTTTATTCTGATAGAAAACGTACTCAATGGCTTGGTTTACATCGCAGTCTTTAATCTTTAATAGCAAAACAGTTATGAAACATTTTAAATTGTTTAAAGTATGGAAAGTATATTTACAAAAATTGAAAAACTCAAAATTTTGATTTTTCTCGAAAACCGTTAATTTTTCAAAAATGTATGTTCTAATAAAAAAGGTACTCAGCGACGTTTATGTCACAGTCTTTGATTTAAATGTCTATCTTTAATAGCAAAAAGCAGAAATGTACAGGTAGTAAGTACAACTTTCTAAATTCCCGGGGAAATTCATAAATTGAGTGTTTAAGTAAATTTTTATAATAAGTGGACGTTTTGAAATAGTAAGTGGAAGTTTGCTGAAAATGAGGGAAAACTTCAAATTCAGACGAGTTTTATATATTAATCCCATATCTCTCTTTCTTATGGAGTTTTGATGGTAGGAGGTCTTATGAAAATAGAGCGAGAGAGACAGAGAGAGAGGATTTCCAAATTTTTTTTTTAAGTCATCCCAAATTTCGTTCTTTGGCAATCATAATTTTTTTTTTGTAAAATTATCTACCCATCTCTTTCTTATGAAAATCTTATAAAAAGTACTCGAAATCATTGTTGGATATGCAAGTGTGATACATCAATGGAAAAGTAATTAAAAGGACTGTTTACATCTGGTATATGGTGTATAAAAAAGGTGAAGATGGTTGCTAAAAGACGAAACATAGTATCATCAAAAAAGTGTCATTTATTTTACCCTATAACTTGAAATAGCGTCAGAGAAAAATAGGACAGATTTTTTGAATTGTCGGTTTTTTTCGAATACCTCTAGAAATATTGATATTGAATTTTTAAAGGGTATTTATGCACGTCGAATTACGCAACCCTAATTTAACGGATCTTCTTATTCTCACGGTGCCTATCAATTTGAATTTGAGACACTCTATATACTTGATGATTTACCTTGATTTAATTATTCTTGGATAGTTGGATTTCATTGGCTTAGGTCATGAACCTAGGTGTCAACGTAGAACATATTTTTTATGTTGCTTAAATTTCTGATTAAAATTGATAGATTTCTAGGACACTGAAGAAGATTTAGTAATAAATCGAAACGTCGACACCTGAATCTTATTGGTTTCTGTTTTTTCGCACAAAAATATAACAGCTAGATCACCATTTCTTTTAAATTCAATATTTTAGCAATCTACATTGAAAATCATTGTTTAGTGATACTTTCTGTATACAGGCTAATCCGAAAACGTATAAGCGATTTTTACAATCCAAAGTCCAAAAATGCACAGTTCCTGAAATACAAGATGTCAAACTTAAATTTTATATTTATTTTAAATACCCTATAGCTGATTTTGTTAAAATTTTTCAATGTCTAGTAATGAGAGACTAATTGAGGCTTATAATTAAAATATTAAGTCTGGTAGCGTCTCAAGGGACACCTTATCAAATTAAATAATTATAATAAAATAAAAATTAAAAAAATAATATATAACGGTTACTCAGAACTTGAAAAAAATTAATAATTTCTAATACACCTAAATCTTTATGGATAAAATATTAAAGAGAGTAAATTAAATTATAGCCAGCGTTTAACATTTTTATCAATTAAATATAAAACAACTCATTCTAGATTTTTTCCTTAAACATTAGTGCTGTGTCATCTGCATAGGAAATTAGTTTGACCATTTATTTTTAGCGAACAAAAATCATCAATGTAACATTAACACAGTAAAGGAGCTAGGATAAAGGTTTATCTTATCACAGCAATAATTTTAAATTTTTAGATATTGTATCCTATCCTCTAGATAACTAGAAAAGACATCCTACATTATGCCTTTTATACTATGAAAATATCTTTTATGTGGCACACTTTCGATAGATCTAGAAAGACTGATATTGTAACTTTATATAAACGTTATTAGACAAATAATTAGATGATAATTTCATTGTTCAATCTTTGGACTACCTTTGCAAATTGTTGAGTTATTACTGACGTTTTAAATTTTGTAGGAGTTTTTATTTTCGAACATTTTATTAGAAAATAAATTTCAGGCCTTCATTGCAAGTTTTCCTATTAGCTGTCCGATGACGCAATATTATTTTTCTTATCTACGCTCTATATTAAATTCTTAATTAAATTAGTAATTTAAAAACATAATTACTAATAACAGAGGCATATTCAACATACTGCAAAAATATTTTTAGCTGGTAAAATTATGGGATGTTTACACCATGTATAATAAGCCAAACTACAAAATAGAATTAACAATTTAAGATGATCCAGAGAGAAAAGATGCGTTAACAACATGACATACACAAATATGAACTTATATGTAGAATAATCCAACCTGCCTCTAAACTAACGATAACCGAATAGATTTACTAACTGACATAAATCAACCTGTTAATGCACCTGTTTTAATTAATAAACTGATTATTAATCTGTGTCTGGATTTTTTTAAACAAAAACCAGAAAGTTCTGCACTATTTCTCGATTACGTAACCAGGTACGTAACCCTGTTGTTGAAATAATTACTTCTCTTTTCTTTCTGGTAACAACACCGGTAGCGCATATTCATTACTCACCGTTCGTTCATTTTACGCCTTAATGAATGACAAAAACCAAGAATGTAGAACGAAATCACTTGGTAATATTGTGCAAATTAAAAAGCCATTTTCTTCTCGACGCCTCTTCTAGGATTGGTGAATTAGCAATGGTAAATTAAGTTTCTTCGCCGACAGGAAGAGAATATCAAACGTACATTTGCGATACATCATGTTTAGCATTGTATCGGTTTTAATGAGGTGATCATTTTCACACTGGATCATCAAGCACCCACACTTAAAATATTGAATACACTAGAATAAACATTGGCTGCTTTGGATTGAGCGCAACATCTACACAGGGGATATTTTGTTGATCAACATGTTTAGTATTCCATGTTGCCAGTGATTAAACAATTTTAATAGAAGAAAATAAAGTGATATAACAAATTATTATAATTAGCAAAAACCTTGACAAACTAAGTTTTCTTGTGAAAATTTATGAAAAGGTTAACTTCCAAAAGATTTGAATTAAACCTTTTTTTGTAATATATAATAAATATCTAAACGGATTTGAAGTGGTTGCAAACCTCTATAAACGAGAGTTTTTTTATTAAATCTTATTGAGTTAGATGTTATAAATGACTATAATTGCCAAAGGATATGGATAAAACTTTTCCTTATAGCCGTTAGGAGTTATAGCCCTTTATATTTGTTAACATCTAAGAATTCAATTATTTTTTACCAAAAAACTTTTGTTTGTAGAGTTTTGCAACCATCTCAAATGCGTTTACATATTTAAATTCAAATCCTTTAGGCCCGGTTGTACAAGCAGTCGTTCAACTTAAGTTCTACTAAACTATAGTTCTTCGTTGAACGTAGTTCAGAGGTTCGTATGTTGTTCCAGTACAAGTTTAGTTAAACTAGGTTCTATTTAAAGTCTGAAATGGCCACATAAAAAAGAAGAAAAAGAAAAGAAGAACCTAACCTATTCATTAAAATTAACTTATTTATTTACTTATTTGTTTTTCCTCTGTTGCTGATTATTAGTATTTTTTTAATACAACTTTTGTGTCTGCTTATCTGACATGGAGAAAAAAACTAGGGCAAGCAATTTTTCTGTGAGAGAAGAAAATGTTCTTATTAATTGAGTAAAGAAATGCAAGGAAAGCATGAAGATGGATCACAAGAATAATGAAATTAAAGCAGATGCCTTGGAGAAAATTTGTCAGGAATTTAAAAGTGTTCTCGGAGAGCCCCTTAGAACTGTTACATTTCTAAAAAATAATTCAGAAGACTTGATTCAGCTTTTGCTGCTTCAGCACCTTTAAAACAACGAAGACGACGGCGATTTCCAGTATGGTTTTTAAAACAAGAAGGAAAAAGCATGTGAATATAGATCCTCTCCAACTGTTTATTACTCCAACTGTTATTTAATCTTTCCAGATAAAACAGGCTTCGTCAGACAGTAAAATCTCAATCCCGTGAGGCCTATAACTCATTTGTGACCCAAGCCGAGTAGAACATTGTCACTGATCCCTCATCGTTTTGGTCTTTAGAGCTAAGAAAGGTCACTCTTCACTTCCGTCTATCATGTGCGATGCCAATGGTAATTCTTTTCAAGGAACTTTTGCCAAACTTTTTCAAAATGCCTATAAAGATCCAATCGACCTCGCAGAAACCTATCCTCCTTCTAATTCCTCAGACCTCATTGACATTCTTCCATCAATTACCACTGAGGAAATTATTGCTGCTAGGCGGAGGCTAAAAAACAAGTTGACAGCCGGTCCAGATGGTGTTCCAAGTTTTAAGACTGCATGTTTGTCCTTTGTCAGCCTTTATGTCATATTTTTAACCTTATTTTGAAAACTGGCAAATTTCCAGACGTCTGGAAATGTGCTAAAGTAATACCAATTCACAAAAAAGACGATATAAACAGAATCGACAACTACCGACCTATCTTCATACAATGCAATTTTTCCAAAATTTTTGAAACTATTGTTTATAACAGAATTCTTCCCCAAGTTCAATCACTACTCTCTATAGATCAGCCGTAGCCGATCGATAGTTCTAGCCGTGACACTGGTTTCGTGGCGTCAAAATTGAAGCCGAGATTTGGTGGCGCACGCCGTACAGTGGAACGACTAAGTGGAGATACCGCGGGACCTAATATTTTACATTTTACAAGATAATATATTTTTTTCATTATTACGTATTTTTAGGTATATATGATAAATGTTTTAAATATTTATTATTATTTATTTTATTGGAAAAATATACATAAACTCTCTCGTTATTTTTATAATTGCTTTTGCACCCAGGAATGCAGCAAGAGGTAGGCATTATTCTGAATAAAATTAAGATTGTAAAATGTAAGTTAAAAATAAAATTGTTAATTTAGCCACCTAATTTAAATACCGAATTTTTATTCTTTTTAAAACTAAAAGCGAGTATCAAAATACTTATAATACAATAATAACTGCAGTAAAATATTATTTCGAATCAACGCAAAATATGTGCCCCAGCGCGGAATTTTTGCCATCGCGATGCGGTGGTCGCCTCGCATGATTTCGGCTTCTATTGTGAGGATAAGTGTCCAGGCTAGAATTATCGATCGGCTACGGACCAGCACGGTTCTATTCCTAAAAGGTCGTGCATAACTAACCTCTGTAAAGTGACTCATTTTATTTCTTCAGCCCTCGATAGAAAAAGTCAGGTTGATGTGGCGTATATTGATTTCAGTAAGGCTTTCGATAAGATAAATCATAGCATTCTGCTGGAAAAATTGAACAAGCAATTCAACTTCTCAGAAAGGCTAATTTCGCTAAGACCGTCTACAGTTTGTTGAGGTGGAAGGTTGCAGATCTAATACCTTTGTTTCAACTTCTAGAGTCCCACAGTTCTTTTTATCTTTTATATTAATGATCTTTTGTGAATGAATTGATTTCTTGCCTTAGACTAGCTTATGCTGATGATCTGAAAATATTCTGATGTATCAATAGTATCTTGGACTGCTTGTTCTTACAGAGTAACTTGGACCTAATTAGGGGGTGGTGCAGTCGAAATCAGTTATGTCTTAACATCTCGAAATGTTGTGTGATCTCATTTCACCGAACCAAGGATTCTGTTTTGTTTAATTACAATATAGACAATCAAATCCTCTGTAGAAGTACTTTTATTAAAGATCTAGGGGTTGTATTCGACGATAGGCTCACATTTGTGCCACATATTGACCTTCTCGTTGAAACTTCTGGGTTTTGTCATTCGAAATAGCCGACTCTTTAACAACTCAAACTCAATAAAACTATTGTACTTTTCCTTTGTTAGATCAAGACTGGAATACGGTTCCTTGGTGTGGTGTCCTTTCTATGAATGCCATGTTGGCTATATTGAGAGTGTTCAGAGAAGGGTTTTAAAGTTTCTTATGTTTCGTGCTGTTAGGGGACATGATCATGATCTGATGTTAGGTAGATTTAATCTGCAATCTCTGGCCATGAGGAGAACAATTCATTTTGTAACATTCTTATGGAAGTTGGTCAATAATCAAATAAATTCTCCTCCTCTCTTGAACGATATTCTATTTCATGTACCACGATTTGCTTCTAGAGCAAATATCACTTTTGCTTTAGATCGCGCCAGAACTAACATTAGGTTTCAGGATCCCGTATATCAAATGTGCAGACCTGTGACATATTTGTATGCTCCATAAAGGATCTAGTTTTGTCTCTGACAAATCATCAGTTACCATAATTCCTTTTCTCTTCCTTTTTTCCCTTGTCCCATGAATCCCTTTCTTTGTTCATTCTAATCTTAATTTACATCTCCTTTAATTTTGATATATACATGATGTTACTATAGTAATTTAAGTTTTCCTTATTTTTCTTTATTTTTCTTTCTTTTTGTTACTTAATTTATAGTAATTTAATACTTGTTTACACTTTCAAAATATTAATTGTAAATTTTCCTGTAACTGGGCTTTGCCTGTTGGAAATAAACTGCTAAATAAATAAATAAATAAAAAATAAGTATGAGAATATAGAAGAAGGGAAAGCAAAAATTTATAACAATAACTGCTGTGATATCCATGACATATTAGGGAGCCAAATTACAGGACTAACATCAAAATATGACACTGATGCTATGGCAGGTTTTTTTTAACTTCTTTTAAATCATTTTAAATCTTAAATATCGTAAAATTTTAAGAATCAATTGTTATTCAGATTGAAAGCAAAAATGCTGATGATATTCTATCTAAAAGTATTTTTAAAGTCTATAAATAGTGTAATTGAACTAATACAAATCATCCTACTTGTCCGCAACAGATGAAATTTGTTCAGAAATTCGATCTACTATGAATTGTACAGCTTGCTTTTCCAAACTAAATTTAGCCTTAAATTCTTCATCATCGTAAATGTTCAAATGATCCAATCTATCCCTGTACACCTCTGATGATCTAGGGTGTACAATTTTATTTACTAATTCCAGAAAATTTTCGTCATCCATAATATCTTCCCAAATAGGATCCATTTTTATATTTATGGTTTATAAACTAAACCTAAGGTACATAGTATCTAATAAATGAGCACCTCACCAAACACAATAATTATTGAAAGGCGGCTGTATTTACATAAATAAAAAATATCATAATAATATACTAAATATTAATTTCATCTCAAAAATTTGCTTGAACTCCCTTTGAACGCTCCAAATTGGACGTTCAAGATGAACTGCAGGCTATCGTTTAAACCAACATTGTACAACGGATTAATTCCGTTGAGATCTCTAAAAACTGTTGTTGAACGCCCATTGTTCAACAGGGCCTTAGAAGTCTTTTTTATTTCCGTAACATTCGACTTTAAGTTATTTTCACACAAAAACTTTAGTTTGTTAAGGTTTATAATTACTATAAATCAATTTAGTTATTGATTGTTAATATCTGGACAAAAAATTATTAAAATTCTTTCGGAATTTCAGGAGATACAAACATTATATCGATTAAATAACAGCGAGCGCGGACTATAAATAGGTCGTTATATGCTGCGTTCTATATTATTCATTACTCTCAAAGTATAATTTTATTATTATATTATTGTCAGCAATTGAAAATTGCCAAATTTGTAGCGGGGGTACTCGACGTATGTCCACCCTCTAACCTTTGACGTCGCAAGGTATCCGTCAACCCCCCTCACTATTTCTTCACAGTTATAGGAGAAAAAGTCGACAAAATGCCTCGGGCGCCACTCTAAGTAATTAAAGGAGCTTAGAGTCCCCTCTAGCCTCTCGGGTAAGCCTTTAGACAGTGGAGAAACCAGGTAAAGATTGAAAGTAGACTGTCCGGTTATTTTATTTTATTTTAATTACACCACTCCAAAGAAAAAAATCCAATTATTGAGTGGGGGAAAAAAATACAATATTATACAAATTACAATCCAAAACTAGAGAAAAAAAAAAGAATACATTATTAATAGCAATAGTTTCCTACAATATTATACAATACTTGAATAAAAAATAATTTTGTTTATGTCTACTATCTAGGAAAAGCGTACTCTTTTAATTTCGGACAAACTGCAGTTGAATATGTCACACTGATCCTGAACAGAATTAAAAGTGCCACATGCTCTACGCATTGGAGAATATTTACAAATATTCGTTCTAGGTCTAGATAGGTAAAATGTGTCAGAATTTCTAGATGATATGCGGGGCACATGAAGATTTACATGTCGTAATAAGTCTGGCGAATCAATTTTATTATTAAGAAGTTTAAATAAAAATTTCAGATCAGCAGATTTTCGCCTCTCCTCAAGACTACTAAAGGAGTACCTTTCTAGTAGGCGTTGATGTGAAAAACCAATTTCTGGGTACACTCCGTCACATTTATATGAAAGGAACTTTAAGAATTTACGCTGAACATTTTCTAGTTCATGTATATGATTCATATAAAATGGTGACCACACAGAAGAAGCATATTCCAGTATTGATCTCACATAAGAAAAATACAAAATTTTAAGACTAAAAATATTATTAAAGCTATGTGTAGCATTCTGTAGCTCCGATTAACAATGTCCTGAATGTGTGGCTGAAAGGAAAGAGTGCTGTCGAATGTCACCCCCAAATCCTTGAACTCCGTTGATCTCGGGACAGTCTCACTGTCCATAGTATAGTCATACATAATCAGGTTTTTCTTCAAAGAGTAAGAAACAACTTTACACTTGGCAGCATTAAGAGGAAGATTGTTATTTTTGCACCATGCATTGAGGAGATTAATATTATTTTGCAATTCCATACAATTTACAGTGAGCTGTTCCGATATACTATTAATAAATGTGTTGAACTCCAGACCTTGCAACTATCTGAGCCGAACTACGGCCATAACATTCCATGTGCTGAAGACGACCCGTAAGATAAGAGCTAAAAAAGTGTATTAGGTGAGAAGAAAAACCGTAGTTTTGGTCAAGATTATTTAGAAGAATACCATGATATATATATGTTATAATGAGATCTTATTGCTCTTAATCTTTATTAATACAAATACTAATAAGTAAGTAACAGGTTTGGTTGCTTAAAACTAAATGAAGAAAAGTGTCCTTAAAATCTAACAATCCCCACTACCAATTTCTATGATTAAGCACAGGCAGTTATTTGAGAAAATGTACCGGAAAATTCGGCATTTTATTAATGACGCAAAATAGTATGATTTAAGGGACGGGGTTATGATGTTTTGTACAAGCGGTTACGGATGACATTCGTTAAGCAAAGCCGGAAACTCAACACCAATCAAGCGAAGCAATCTCAATCAATCGGTCAACATTTACCTCTGCTCTGTTGTTATACGGATAGTAATTCTGACATCACGGATTCGGTTATTACTTGTCTCTCACCACTTTGAGAAGCCAAGTAATAATTAATAAACGCGGCTACTGCCTGCCCTACAAAACACGAAGAAAGATAGTGTCCAAGCAGTAGTTTTCATCAATCAAACAATTAAACGAAACGGTACGGCCGCGGACAGAGCAGAAAATAAAAAGTCAACAATAAAAATTATCAATTAAATACAAAATAAATCCGTAGTGAGTGTTTCTCTTGTTGCAAACAAGAATGTAACTTTTCGCGAACGGAATTAATGAAACGTTGGTTCAATCACCCGTTTACTACCTGCCCTACAAAACACGAAGAAAGATAGTGTCCAAACCACAGTTTTAAAAGTTCATAAAGCGGAACGGAATCAATATGAATATTCTAATAATTAATCACAGATAAAAACTCATTTATTTGTACTGAGTACATTTATTACCTGTTACAAAATAGAACACATAAAAATAATTGACGAAAAACAAATAAAAACCTAAAGTCACGGTCTCACAACATGTACTTAAACGGGCTACACGTGTTTCGCTCTAGTTATAGCATCATCAGGCCTTTAGAAGCCATCCACACACTTCACAGTACATAAATAAACAAATATAAAAATAAATAATTTTGGACATAAAAATATGCAGTGGATTAAGAAAAATATATATTAGATGAAAAATTGGAAAGTCGATTTGACATCATTGTCTGGGTAAACTCTACAATCTCGCCTATGGTTTGCAACTAGGCTTATTCTAGGCATTCAATGCTCTCAACTTTGTTTTAATAAAATGTCATTAATACTAGCATTTTTTTGCATAATGAACAAGCATAGTAGTATAGCAATTAGTTTTTAACTTGAAAAATAAATGCGACCTTGCGTTGAAATTCACATCATATATAGCAATCCATGTATAGCATAACAAGGAGTATTTTCAGAATTTTGTCTATTTATTTATTTATCAAGGCTTACTTAAAACTAAAAAAAAAACTGACTTTACAGGTCAGTACTTTATTAATTTATAGTTTATCAAAATGTTTCAGAAAAAGTGGAAGAAATCAAGCCAGTCCCAGTGAAACGAACTCACCCACCACCGCCAACAGTTCGAGATGTTAAACCACCACCACCCCCTGAACCAGTAACAGAGAACCGTTTTGACAGTTTGCTTAAAAGACACAGCGCTTCAAGCATTTTAGACCAACGAAATAAACCAGTAAACGTCCGAAGTCTTAAGGCGAATTTCGAAAATTCCACCACCCAATCTTTGCCAGTGTTTCCGAAAAGCTACAAAGCTGATAGTAGAGGATCACCTGCGACAACCCCACCTGAATTAACCAATGGAAAACCTTTGGTCACGACTAGAAGGCGATCAGAAGATATTCTTGCAAATTGGAGAAAATCTGAAGAAAAGCCTTTATTTAGGCAAATATCCCAGGAGGAGAAACCGAAAGTTGATATAACGAAAATTGCCAAACATGGATTTACAATGAGAAGGACTTCTTTTGAAAATCTTTCTAAGGATGAGCCTTTAGTTGTTACTCGAGTGAAAACCAATGTGAAGGAGGAAGAGAGCATTTTGAATAATATAAAAGAAAAGAGAGCTTCTATTGCTTGTTCTAGTATAGAACTGAAAACTGTGGAGCTTAATGTGGATCAAAGTGGAGGGATTTTGGGAATAAGTCTTACTGGTGGTGTGGATTATGATAATAAAATTATTACTGTAAGTCTTTTTCTTTTTTGATAGCCTTAATATTGCAAATTAAATTATATCCCGAAAAAGATACATGCACCTATGTGTTTCCATCTATCTTTAAATATTCCCAATACTATTATTATAATATCCTTAAAACAAAATCTTGCCACATATTGTTTTCTGACTTAATAAATCTATGGGATTATATTATATTTTATGGCAATCCCCTAGAGATTTCACCTGGAATAAAAAGTAAAAATTACTCCCAATTTTTTCCTGCTAATTAACAAATAAACATGTATAGATACAGCGAATAAGATATGGAAGTATCGCTTACCAAGACGGTCAACTAAAAAAGGGGGATAAAGTAATTTCCATTAATGGGCGTCATACTTTGGGTCTAACTCACGCCGAAGCTTCCGAACTTCTCAAGGTAAAGTATTCCTTACGTGTTCTGTGTTATATTATCTCTATCTATGTCATTCTCTTTAGGTGCCCTGCAAGAAATTCACAATTGTGATAGAAGAAACTAGAGAATACGTGCCATCTTCAAACTTGTCTAGGAGAATTTCATCTTCTGTCAGCTCTTTGGCATCAGAAACTAAAGGTACATTGATTTAATTAAATTACAAAAAAAAATGTCTGTAAACTATTCCCATTATCCTCCACTAAATTTATTTAAAAAACTATTAATCCAACATGTTTTGGACATATAACATGTCCATCATCCGGGATAACAAATTAAGGGGTTCTGTCAATGCATCTTATAATACTCTAGTGCCTCAGACAAGGTTAAAATGAATTAAAATACATGAGAAAGGGATGAAACTTCGATTTAGAAAAACTTTAAACTACATAATTAACAATAGGTCATTAATAATACTATACCAAGTGACACAGGAAAAAGGGAATACTTAAGAACTATTTTACTCTTCAAGATAAAAAAATTAAATTTGGTAGATTGATGAAACTATTTATTATAAGAGGATCTTTTGGCATATTCAGTTGTTTTCCGTCACTTTATATTTAACTTTCTTATTTTAAATAAGACACTTAGGTATATTATTACCTATTTCGATTAAAAATTATATTCTGAGAACAATGACGCCGCATTTGCTATTTTTTAGTTGATACTCATATAAAAAATCAATTTTAAATTAGGGTACCATGGATGCGTTAAAAGTTTTAATTTTAAATCAAGTAATTATGGAAAAATAGATTTCATTGCATTTTATGACTTGAATCTTTTACACGCTTATTTAAAATATTCAAACCATTAATTTTGGCATTTACTTTATTTTTTTAAATAGCACATTATTAGGAACAACCTTTGAAATGCAATTTTTTTTCAATATAATTTGATATGTTTCAGTTAGTGACTACATTTCTGAATTTTAATATTGGTCGTTTATAATAAGGTGCTATTTGAAAAAATAAACTAAATGCCAAAAATACCAGTTTAGAAAATTTAAATAGGCGTGTAAAAGATTTCATTCATGGCACCTTATTTCACAAAATTACCTTTTCTATGAGTATAAAACAAAAAGTGGCAAATGCGGTATCATTATTCTCAGAATATTATTTTCTATCGCAATAATAACATAACAATTCATAATTCAAGTAATAATTTCTTGTTAAACCAGAAGTAACGAGAAATAACAGAATATGTCAAAATATGCTCTTTTAATTGTTTTCTCCATATACCAAATTTTATTTATTTATCTTGAAAAGTAAAAAAGTTATTAAGTGTTGTTAATTATGTAGCTTTAAGTTTATGTAAATCCAAGTGTCGTCCCCTTCTCATGTATTTCAATTCATTTTAACCTTGTCTGAGGCACTAGAATAATAAGATGAATTGACAGAACCCTTTAATTTGTTATCCTAGATGACATGTTATGAAGTTTATTGATGGAATTCGCGTTTACAAAATTTAAATATAAAATAATATAATAAAATGGAGAGCTTAGTATTTTACAAATATATTAGAAAAGTTATAAATAAGCTTTAGGTATAGTACAATAGAAATATAAATTAAAATTAGACCACAAGCTATTTTTTGACAACAACAATCTTCAAATGTACTACAAACTGTCTCCAGCCAACAAAACAAAAATATATACTTAGATTTAAATTAACAATTTTTTTATTTGTGACCTAAACTGCAAAAAAGGCATAAGAAAGATATCAATTTCCTTGGGTAGATCATTGGCCAGTTTAAAGAGGCCTATTAAAACCATAATTAGTTCTATGAACAGGTACATGAAAATTGACTAGTGGAAGGAGATTAGGAGAATTGATCATACCATTCAGTAATTTATCATATATGTACATAAATCTATATAAGTTCGTCTGTCTATTAATTTAGGGAGGTTTAGTTACAATGTTATGTCCGAAACATGTTGAATTATTAGTTTTTTAAATAAATTGAGTGGAGGATGACCGAAATACTTTTAGTTACCCATTAATCTATTAACTCTACTGCAAGAATGAACTACTTTTTCAAATTTACATAAGCTTTTTTAAATATGGTCGTTTTAACTTCTAGGGCACGACACGAGTGAATCAATTTCTTTAATTTTCCCCGATAAGAAACCGACTCACACCATTAAAATTATGAAAAATGGTGCTGGTTTTGGCTTCAGCATTGAAGGAGGAAGAGATTCGCCCAAAGGGGATGTGCCATTAATCGTTAAGAAAATTTTTGCCGGTAAGTTACCCTTAAATCCCTTGGTTTTTACATTATTACACTAAATATATTGTATTCTGTTATAGGTGGAGCGGCAGATAAAGGTGGAGAACTAAGGGTAGCAGATGAGATCCTGTCCATAAACAAAATAAACTTCCAAGTACTGTCTCGTATAGAAGCCTGGACCCTAATGAAGAAAATCCCCGATGGTGAATCAACGGTCGAAATTTTCCGATAAGTTTGTAATGAATCTTGCCTGACTTCGCGTATTTTTACCTAAAACTACCCATATTTATTACCCAATTCAATATCTTTTTGCCTTACGTTATAATTTATTTGATATATTTTATGTTGCATTTTGTACTAAATTATTTATATAGTTATCTAAGTGTAAATACATTTATTACTTTACCTATTCCTTGGTAATATATTTTTGTAAAAACAGTGCGTTTTTAACTCATTTTTTGCCCCATTTTAGGGGTGATTTAGGATTCAATACAATAATTAATAAAACGCTACCAGAAATAATATTACAAATATTTTTATTTAAAAAAAAAATTGAAATAAACAAAATAATGAAATATACCGTGTCTTTCAAAAGTCTATAAAATTATACTTTATATTGTTAAAAAATTTCAGACTTTTGAAAACCATTGCATATAGACCCACTAAATCTAAACCCCAAAATACTAATCTAAATGAACTAAAAGTTTTGATGTTTAATAGTACATGTCTTCTTATGTTGTCCCTCCACCTGAAACAATACAAAAATGACATTATTATTATTAAATTTTTAATTTAAGTAATTTGTACTTACAATTCTCACCAATAATTCACATAAATCAAAACGCAAATCAGATAAATGATGAAGATAAGCCGAAACAAGGTCTGCGGTGAAATACGACGCTCATCCCCATCAACTTCTTCAATGTGAGAACGATCATCGTCTTCATAAGATAGAGTTTGCTTGGTAGAAGCGTATTTGCTCTTCTTCTGGTATTTCTTATTATACTTGCAGGATCCCCTCTTGTTACTTCTTCTTGCTGAGACCCTTCGCCACCTTTTGCAAATCTTTTTAACTTGAATTTCTCCATTCGGACCCGTTTTCTTGTAGCACTTCTTGTAATACTTGCACAGCACTTTTTTCTTTAATTTTTTTGCTGCCGTTAGCTTTGTAGCCCTGACACACTTCTTGCAACACTTTTTCACCTCACTCTTACTAACTGGAGCCATTGTTTTCACTTTCTTACTACTGAAAACTCTTTGCAATTTGATGGTCTACAGTGAAATGAACGACACACCCAGAAAGGCATGTAATATTATTATTTCATTGATAACGGTGCTGGTAAATTTGATAAAAAAGACATTAAATTCTATTGCCTTATTCTGCAGAAATAGCAATAACAATGAAGGTATAAACATTATTAAAGCTGCTTGAATTCTTATATTATGACGATTATACTACAGGATGTTTTAATAAGACAAACGAAAGAAATTTATCAAACTTAATTCCAATTAAGCTTTTTCATGCTAAAGGAACATTTAAAAAAAAAATACGCGACATGACTTGACTACATAGTTTTTTGGTTTATGCTTCTGAACCATTATCAGATAAAAAGTGAGTATCGCCATCTCTTGCTCAATGCTAAAAAAAACATTAAAAATTACAGAAATCTAACGCTGTATAGGCTTACAGATTCCAACTCAACCCTACTTGAGTAAAGATGGCGCCTCGTTTTACCATGTTAGTCACAGATGAAGCTATAACGCTACAGATTCCTGTAACTTAAGTATTCATTAATAACCTTATGAAAAGATGCAGCACATAGGGCTCTACAGCTACAGATTTCTGTAATTTAAGTATTAGTTAATTAATATCCTTAGGGAAGGAGGCGCCACGTAAAAAAGCCGTAGTTTATCTTAACATCTTCGTCACAGATGGGGCTCTAAAGCTACAAACTCCTGTAATTTAAGTATTTATTTATTAATAACCTTTCAGTAAAGATGGCGTCACGTAAAAATCTGTAATATGCTTTAGCATGTTGAGCACAGATGGGCTGCTGCACCACAGAAACGAATTTTTTGTCAGGGTGTAGTCCGAATCAAACCAAATTTCAGCGTCACATTTGCATCACATTTACCCCAGCCAACTGTACTTTCTTTTCTTCTAAAGTCCGGATCTAAAATAAATTATATATAATGGTTATGTAAATTTGCATATGTGAAGCCATAAACACCTTATTGCCGGATTTATTTTTAAAATTTCTCTCCTTTTTTTTTTACTAAATAGCGTATTACTACTTGTTCTCCTTGATAATTTAAAACTAATTGGTATTTATTTTCCTTAATTTATAAACGGCGATATGATGTGAGATTGCGATACAATGTGCATCATATCGCAATTCTCAATGAATTTTCTACAATCTAATCTAAGCATAGCCTTCTTCTGAACTGTATAACCGAAAGTTAGCATACGTTAAAATACAAATATGCCTAGCCAATGAGAGCGCTTTGGCATCCGCGAGGGCCTGGTATGCGAACCGCCAAATTCAAAATAGGAAATTGTCAATGTATGTAGAGTTTTTCTATTTATTTTTATATTTAATTAGGTTTTTATGATGCGTATATATTTTAGATGAAGAAAAGTGCAATATGCATTAAAAACATTTAATAAGAAGATATTTTAGCTATTATTAGTAAAAGGATTATTGATTTTTTTAAATATTTACAGTGTGTAATGAATTATTATTTTTAAAATATTTTATAAATACTTGCCAAATTTGGTTTTTATAGCAAATTATCTTTTTTATTGACGAAATTTGTTAATCATTTGGTATAGCGGTACGTGTAAGCGTAATGTATGAATTATTTAATTATTATTGTTAGTTAAATATTAAAAATTGGGTGATACGAAATTGAATTGGTGTGTAGAGCTGATAAATTAATTGGTTAATAGGTGGATAACTAAAAAAGTTAGAAAATAAAAATAAATGGCAATTAAATTTTTTAACAATATATGGTGAACATTTTAAAGTTCGCATTTTTACATACCTCTATGTCATAATTCTAATATGTACCTTAGTATTATAATAATTGTCAATAGTTATTTGAAAGTATAATATTATTTTAATTATTTTAAATTGCCCACTACCACTATACATATTCTATACATTATACTTTAGTGGTTGATATAAAGCATATATATGGTTGGAAAAGCTAGATAAAGGTTAAATATGACTAAAAAGTCAAAGTATAAGAACAGAAAACAAAAAAAAAAACGTAGAAATTATATTTTAACTTTGTTTATTTCTAATAATAAAATATCTATAAATTTATTTGTTATTTTTAATTTTTTTGGTATACCGCATACCTTGTCGTAATTGTGAACAGTGTTATATAGGTATCACTAGGCAGCATTTAAAGAACAGACTATATCAGCATCAATATGATTGTAGAGTCATAAATATGAACAAAAAAGATAAGACCGCTTTAGCACAGCATCACTTCCACAGGGCATAACTTCAATTTTGATGATGTTAGCATAGTTGATAGAGAGAGGCACTATCTTAAACGCAATATCAGTGAAATGATACACATCCAACTGCATAATTCTGTTAATCACCGAACCGATACTCAGGGCCTAAGTACACAATATAATCACATCTTAAAGCTGTATAAATCCAAACTGTAAAGTACTTAACTTTTCAACGAGCCCAGGTAATATTAAACCTATTTTACAGACATAAAAAGAATGTGCATCATTCCTGCTTTATAACAATAAATTCTGCGTACAGTTACTACTAAACACTGACTTAGAAGGTGCTTTTTTTTTTTTTTACTATAATTATTATACGTACTACTTATTCACTGTGAATCAATCTGTGATATAAGCCAATTTTATTTTTTTTTTATTCTTTTTTTTTTTTTGGTTTTACTTAATGGTTGTGCTGCATATTTTAATGTATAACAATCGTATCTGTGGTGTATGTATGATGGAGATGTTATTAGGTTTTAATTGTTACGTAAACCTCTAATGTAAATTTGGTAAGTCATCTTAATTTTAACTTTTATGCTTTGTTCTCCGTTTTATTTGTGTTTTTGTTTGGTAGTTTCTTAACTATTATATTAAGATAACTATTGCTTTCACCATTTTGTACCAATTGTATCTTTTTCAGCCTTGAAAAAGACGTAAATAAACGTCGAAACGTCGGCTAATTTCAAATCTTGAGGTTTGATTTCTGTCCTTAACCCGCTATACTTCACTTCTACATTTAAATATAATAATTTATGGTATTTTTAATATCAACAACCTCAAAATTAAATGCAAAGAGGCTAAATGTATTAATCTGGTATGTAGTATGTAGACTCGCACTTCTTTAGCTTATTTGTCATCTCTGCTGGTCATGTATATACAGCCCAAACCATTCAATAGTAATATGAAAAAAAATTACTGCTCTGTATACATTTTAAGTAATAAATATATACTCACAGAGGATCTTCCCCCTCGTTCCATGTCAATTTCAAGTTAATCCAATTATCTTTTCTGCACCCTAAAAAATATTAAAAACATAGCAAACAAAATGTAATAGAAAATGATTAGTTGAATACTAACATACAAAATAAGCTAAGATTTTAGTCTTAAAATAAAAGATATAAAAATAGTTATACAGAAACCAACACCAAATTAAGCCTTACAAAAACTATACCTAGTTATGTATATGACCTGCTACATAAAATTTGTATTTACAATTTGAAACCTGCACCAAAACCTTACAAAAAATATACTTATAAATATAATATATTATATAAATATATATTTATATAATATATTATACTGATATAGTTATATTATACTGATTATAACACAAAATACCATATAAAATACCACATCCTATTTTTGTTAAATTCACAGTTATACAGACATAAAAAAATAGCTACAATTCAAATATTATCTAGCCATTAAATACACAAAGAAATCTAGCTTATTTTTTATTTGGATAGTACATTTGTTTTTCAATTTTTCATTTCTTTTCAATGCCCTGAAAATTTTCTTCCTCCACTTCTTTATTTTTAAATTTGTTGATTACAGCCATAAATCTGGCAAATGCATTTTTATCTAAACTTCTACCATAGCTACAAATTTCTTGCAATGCAATCTTAAAATAAGTATAAATGATAATGTAACTTATATTTTACTCAAACTACTTCTCGATTTTCTTCAAAGTCCATTGCGGAACTATTGACTTTCATTTTTGAACTCTACTGAATAAAATGGTTTACATCCTCCTGATAATTGATTTGGCTAGTTGTGGGTTGATCAAGAAACAAAACATTATCCTCTTCCTCTTCACTCACAGTTAGGGAACCTACAACAAATTCGCTCCTCTGCTCAAAAATGGCTACAGCCTACAGCATGTATATGTTTACAAAGTACTGTTTTGACAGAATTTTCTGGACACTCACATCTGTATTTATGAAAACATATTTTACAGATGTTACAGTACCCAGTGCAACATTACTCATCACATAATTCATGACAAGACACAACATAGAACTTACCACTTACCGAAATACTTTGTACTTTAAATTTTTCAAATTCTAAAAATTCTACCCTACCATTCATTTTTTCGGATTTGTTATGGGCTTCTATTACATTTTTATGCTGATAGCTATTTGAGTTTGGTCTTGTTGACATGTCCCTTGAATGCGAATGCTTCCCCTAGACTTCTCACTTTGCATGCGCTATTAAATCCTAAAAGTAAACACAACAAAACATACTTATGTATGATAATGATCTCTGATATCGCTCCTGTTGCAATTGTAAAATATGTGTTCTTCCCAATGCAGATGATACAGGAATTATATTTATTGGAGACACATGGCAAGAGGCAAAAGTTAAGTTTCAAGAAGGTCTATCATTAATCAAAAATTTTTTCGACACCTTTAAATTGTCACTAAATCCAAAAAAATCTAAATATATAGCATTTTCCATAAACAGTTTAAATAGACCAAACTTTCAAAATATTATTGTAAACAATATTAATGAACCAATTGCACAGGTAAACTCTATAAAATATTTGGGAGTCCATATAGACAAACATCTAAAATGGGATATACACATTGATTATTTAACAAAAAAGATTAAGGCACTCTTACATAAATTTTATTTACTAAGGGAAATTTTGTGCAGAAAACTGATTGTGTTGATCTATAAAGCTCTCGTGGAACCCCTATTAAGGTATGGGATATTGATTTGGGGTGGGGCATATGAAAACAGTCTAAAAAATCTTAAAACAATACAAAACTCAATAGTAAAGATAATGTTAAAGAGACCTAGGTTATTTTCAACAAAGCAATTATATAATTCTGAAATACAAGATTTGAAAACTCTTTTTATAACAACCTGTTGCTCTTATGTTCATAAATTCTATGGTAAACAAAGTATAATAAACCATAGACACCAAACCCGAGCTAATAAACACCAGCAAATTGTACTACCTTATATGATTCGAGATTTTGGTCAACATTCGGCAGTATTTTTAGCTCCAAAATTTTATAACCTTCTCCCAGAAAATGTCAAACAACAGAAATACTACAAAAAGTTTAATGAGCATGCCCTAAGTTATATATTGGGAAACAAAAGAAAATTTTGTTGATTGATTATATGTGCTTGTATCAATATTCTGCTTTTCACCAAACTTTTTATTTTCTTACTCGATAGCAATCACAACATAAATACATAAGGGAAAAAGAAAAAAATCTCAGTATGGACATTTATTCAATTATTTATTTTGTTTCAAATATTATAGGTTTTAGGTACCAAAGACTAGAAAATTCTGTAAAATACTACATAATACCTTTGTAGTTAAAATGTATATGTGTATATAGTATATGAATCTTTTTTTTTTTTTCTCTTTTTCTCATTTTTATTGTTTGGTTTTTGATTTTTGTTATGTAGTTTTGGGTAAACTTATTTAAAACGTTAAATATTGTGAACTGATTTATATAACGGCTAGCCTGCTAGGGGTAACAACATTGATATATTAGAATTTTTAAATTGTTTCTACCATAGCACATACAGATACTCTGGTATCTAGGTGCTTTATATTCTTAGAATTGTAATAATTTATATTGAAGTTGAATATATTGAATTGAATTGAATATTGAATTCTTAAACTTGTTTCGGGTCTGACAAGTATAATCTACTTCCCTATTATCTTGTGCCCTCCAAGATGTGAATTCTTCAAAATTCCATTTAAAATTGATTCTTTGACAGTTATATGGTGAATATCAAGCAAATGTTTGTTTAAACAGTTAAAATATGAAAATGTCTGGATATCATTAGTACACATTGGACATATAATGTGTTTTATTTGTTCCTTCCCAACAAATTCAGGGTGAAACTTTTTCCAATGCCTCTTTCTGGTATCACAAACTTCACAGATTGCATTTTGTTGACTGCAAAATAAATAATTATTCAAATTAGAACTAAAAAAATTATATGTATCTTACCCTAGTGATGCCATAATTATCTAACAGACAGCAACAGATAAGTGCAAATATTAGTTTAAGTGGAAGCAAATTATGCACTAAGCACTGGGAAGTTTATTGAAAGGTAATGAAACTCAAACACTAAATTGTTTGTTTTTGAGCCCAAAACCAGCACAGATATGGTTGGTATAGATAATGGAGTAAAAACTCAACACTCTACACTATGAATTTTCACTCAAATAGTCGCAAAGTTGATATAATTGTTGATAATTAAATCAATTATTAGGAAGCAAGCAAAGCAAATAAAATTTAATAAAAATAATCAAATAAAATATAGGTTAAGTTAAACAAAACCAATGCCTTGATTTTCATTTTCAATTTCCGTAGCTAATCGGCAACGAAATTTGACGTACGAACTTTCACGAAAGGATCAGCAGTGCTGCTCCACTCTCAATTTCTCTGATTGGCTGGGCATATTTGTATTTTAACGTATGCTCCGAAAGTTTAACCCAAGTCCAAAACCGGATAATAATTCGTAAATACCAAACGCCAAATAACGTCACGGATCACGTCAAGTTTTTCTCTATTTTGAATAAAACCAGAATCGCAGAAATGCATAATGTTTGTTAAGCTGCCTATCACCTTTAGTGAACTAAGAACCACACCGTTAATTTCAATCCCCACCCCACTGATTATAGGTTCAGTCAAAAAAAAAAACTTAGGTTAGGTTTACTTTTTTTAAACTTAAACAACATAAAAAAAAATTCCAAATTTATTCGCCTCTAATGCTTTGAAAAGATTATTTATGTATTTCTTGGCGTTAGCTAATGGTGTGCCGCTTATCACTTGATCCTTTGACATCTGTTATCGCCGTAATAATATTTATCCTATCTTAAAACCGAATTAGAACTGCAGTAGTTGCCTCCAAGATTTCGGCTCGTTACTTTAATAATTTTCAGCTGCAAAATGGGGGGAAAATACTCCAAAATGGATCCAATGGAGGTTGAGGTTCCTGAAATTGAAAGTTTTTTTAATCGGGATCCCTATCTGAGGAAATACGAGAGGGAAATTCGCCGCCGGTGAGTAAATATTTTGAAGGTCAGCAAAGGACACAGATTTTTGTCTCAATGTTAATATCCACCTGTTAGATATTGTCAATAGAAATATTTAATAAAATAGTTTCCACACTAAAAAATCTTTTTGTATTGAGTCTAAAAGAACTGATATTTTCCATGTTATTTATACTAATAAACTTATAGGGGTCATAATAATTAAAACAGATAAACTTGCCCTTACACCATGACCTTGTCTTGTACATCAAAAATTAATTAATTGTTTCATATTCTAAACAGCTGGCTCAGATAAACATGCTTCAGTTATGTAAGAATTATGAAAGTGGTGTTTTTTGTTTTAATAAATTCTTATTTACTATTGTTTCCTTTTAGAGAAGAGCCTTTAGTTTATTAAATAGTTTATTACAGTTATGGTGTTTTTAAAGATCGCTTGGAATTAATAGAAGAATCTCCTGGAGGAATTGAGGATTTTACAAAGGCATATAAGCATTATGGTGTGCATGTGCAAGCCAACAACTCCATAATCTGCAGAGAATGGGCACCTGGGGCCAAGGGAATGTGGTTAACAGGAGAATTTAGTAAGAGGTTTCAAATTTATATTAGAAAATGCCTATTTTATTAGCTTTTCGGCTAAAATTATAGTGCAGCCACTTTAAGTCATCTTCTATAATGTTTGTTTTTAAGATCGCTGGAACAGATACTCTCATGCTTATGAAAAAAAAGAATTTGGTAAGTGGGAGCTATACATTCCTGCAAGAACAGACGGAAGTGCTGCTATTAAACATCTTTCCGAAATCAAGGTATTTATATATTTTGTTTATTAGTCACAATTATCTTAAATTATCTTATCTTGCATTTTTGTAATTTTTTTGCTTAATTTCAATTGGGTTAAGACCAAGTGACTGAGATGGTCACACACATTTTTTACTACTTTCAAGAAATTCACAGTTCACATGACTATCAGGTTCAAATACTATTACCATAATATACCTGACAATATTTGGTGCCGCTAATATCCTGGAATCGTGTTACTGTTTCATATTTACATAAAACTAATATATTCTCCTTAAAAATGAATAGCTGTAACAGACAAAATTTAACAGAAATCACATTGCCATCCGGTCAAAACACATTAAAAATCCTACCTAAGGTATGCCATGGATCATTGACACCAATGTCTTACTCTAGGTTTTTAAGTTATTAAATCAAGATTTAACCAGATCTATGTTAACAATGCAAAAATGGACCTTTAAGGTACGAATATGTATAGTATAAAATATAATAGTTGTTTTTATTATAAATAATAATGTACCTGAAGTGTCTCTAGACTCATATACAGGGTGAGTTTTTTAAAGTGTTACAATGCGATATGTCAAAAACGGCTGCAAATTTTTTTTTGACATTTTGGTGACATTTCAAGTATACCGGGGGGCACTTTTTGTGATATTTTTGACATTTGTCCCTTCACCCCCCTAAGAGGGGGGGAGGGTCACTTCCTTATTTTAAATGGAATGACGTGTTTTTTATTCTTAAATACGAATCTACATAAAATATGAAGTCTGTTTGCAAAAAATTTTTAAAATTGCTCTGCTGGTTACGGAATTATGATCAAAAATGTTTTGATTAAATTTAAAAATAATTCGAATATTTTACCATAATAACAGCCGGTTGCCATGAAAATTATACTGTTTATTTTACTAGTATGGATGGAAATGAAAATCCTAGTAACAGTAGGATTTCCATGGCAACATAACAAGCAGTGTCACATAAAAATTTTGACGTGTTATTAACAAGTAAATTGTGTTTAAAAAGAAAAAAATGGAAGCGAGTTTCAGTGTAGAAGTAGATATGTTGTTAATTTTGGGGGAGTGCAGAAAAAATTATAGGGAGGCTGCAGTAGTGTGGGCCGAGAGGTTTTCGGATATTCCAAAATCTCATATGGCCTTTAAGAGACTGGAGACCAGAAGTCGTATGACTTCTAGTCTAGGTAGTCTAAAAAGTAAACGACGAAATCGGATTAAAACGCAAACAGATGAAAATAAGGCAGTTGCTGTATTAGGAGCAGTAGCTATTGATCCTCAAATCAGTGCCAGGCGGCTTGCTTTAGATGCTGGAATTAGTCAATCATCAATTATAACAATTCTGCAACGGTACAAGTTTCATCCTTACCACATTACACTTCATCAAGAGCTTTACGGACATGATTTTGAGAACCGCATTAATTTTTGCACTTGGATTTCAACAAAAATGCGTGAAAATAACCATTTTTTGAGAAACGTTATTTTTTCTGATGAGGCTTCTTTTAATAATTGCGGGCAGGTAAGATTTAACTTATTTAAATTAGAACATATTCAAGTTTTGGTTGTTTGTTTTTCTAAAAGGTAAACAGGCACAACATGCATTACTGGGCAGCAAATAATCCTCACTGGATGAGAACTTTACCAAATCAACATCCCTGGTCTGTGAACGTATGGTGTGGTATTTTCGAGGATAAAGTTATTGGTCCGCATTTTTTCCAAGGTCATTTAAATGGACAGGTCTACACAGATTTTTTAAGAAATCAGTTACCTCGTCTACTAAACCAAAATTTAAATCCTAACGTATGATTTCAGCAGGACGGAGCTCCACCCCATTATGCCATACAGGCCCGTACTTATTTAAATGAGATTTTTAAAAACAGGTGGATTGGTCGAGGTGGTCCTGTCAACTGGCCTGCTCGTTCGCCAGATTTGACCCCCCTTGACTTTTTTTTATGGGGATTTATAAAAGACAAAGTAATGGCTAGTGCACCTACAACTCCAGAGGACATGAAGAACAGGATTCGTTTTGATTGTTCATTAGTGACACCAGCAATGTTACAGCGGGTACGAAACTCATGTCAAGAAAGGATAAGAAAGTGTTTGGAAGTCAAAGGCGGCCACTTCGAACAGCTCCTTAGGCATAATACATAGACGATAAATAGTTAAAAGGTAGGAAATAATTTGTTTTTATTGTAGTAGAATATTCGAATTATTTTTAAATTTAATCAAAACATTTTTGATCATAATTCCGTAACCAGCAGAGCAATTTAAAAAATTTTTTGTAAACAGACTTCATATTTTATGTAGATTCGTATTTAAGAATAAAAAACATGTCATTCCATTTAAAATAAGGAAGTGACCCTTCCCCCCTCTTAGGGGGGTGAAGGGACAAATGTCAAAAATATCACAAACAGTGCCCCCCGATATATTTGAAATTTCACCAAAATGTCAAAAAAAAATTTGCAGCCGTTTTTGACATATCGCATTGTAACACTTTAAAAAACTCACCCTGTATAATTTACGTTATGCCATAAAATTAAGCAAATTATTTATATTAAATTTTATTTGTTTTATATTAAGTCAGATTTTTTCACATTTTTTATTTTATATGCACCTTTTTTATTTATTTATATTTAAGTTACACTGCCATATCATATGATTGTAATAATAATGCAAGAATATTGAAATAAAAGTGTATTGCAAAACAAAAATAGGATACCTTGATAAGTTCCTATTCATAAGTCTTGACTTATTTTCTCCAATACTCTATTTATACACAGGTTGTAGTCCAAAACGCTGAAGGAGAAAAATTAGACAGATTGTCACCTTACGCACCATATGTGGTAGAACCAGGAAAGGGAGAGGGAACCATATACAAGCAACTCTTTTATAACCCCCCCAGGGAAGAGGTACATTGACAGGCAAAATTCAATTTTAATTAATTCGAAACAAAGTATTTATTTTAGCGTTATCAGTTTAAACATGACAGCCCCACAAAGCCTAAAAGTCTGAGAATCTATGAATGCCACGTCGGTATTGCAACTGAGGCATTGGGAGTGGGCTCATATTCAAATTTTACCGATAATATTTTACCCAGGATTGTTAAACAAGGTTACAACGCTATCCAAATAATGGCTATAATGGAGCATGCCTATTATGCCAGCTTTGGCTATCAAGTAACTAGTTTTTATGCTGCGTCAAGTAGATTCGGAACTCCTGAGGAATTGAAACGTTTGGTAGACAGAGCACATGAACTTGGCTTAACAGTACTGCTAGATATTGTGCATTCTCATGCCTCCAAGAACGTTTTGGATGGTTTAAACATGTTTGATGGCACTGATGCCTGTTTTTTCCATACTGGAAGTCGTGGTACGCATTCTTTGTGGGATTCTCGACTCTTTGATTACTCAGAATATGAAGTGATGAGATTTTTGCTTTCAAATATCAGATGGTGGCAAGATGAGTACCATTTTGATGGGTTCAGATTTGATGGATGCACCTCAATTATGTATCATTCTAGAGGTATTGGTACCGAACTTGATTGTGTTCTTTTGGTGGTTAATTTGTTTGTTTCAGGCATTGGTCAAGGGTTTTCTGGTAATTATGATGAATATTTCGGATTGAACAGTGATACAGATGGGCTTATTTACTTGATGTTAGCCAATTACGTTGTGCATTATTTTAATTCAGAAGGGCTTACTATTGCTGAGGATGTCTCTGGTATGCCCGGTACCTGCCGGCCTATAGAAGAGGGTGGCTTGGGATTTGATTATAGGCTTGCCATGTCTATACCTGATAAGTGGATAGAAATACTTAAGAAGTATAAAGATGAGGATTGGGATATGGGTGAGCAAGTTTTTTGTTATTTTGGTGGAATAATAAGTGAAAAATAAGGTAAAAGTTTCTTTATTTGCAAAAAATATAATATAGCATAACATTGTACATAATTATCACGCAAACATACATCACATTATGCGCCCATTGACGCCTAACAATTCATAGATCTTATTAGTTGTTAATATCATTGAAATACATAGTATGATTAGGAGACTTTGAATTAATTTTAGGTAACATCGTGCACACCTTATCAAACCGTCGTTGGATGGAGAAATCGATAGCTTACGCAGAATCTCACGATCAGGCTTTAGTAGGAGACAAATCTTTGGCCTTTTGGTTGATGGACAAAGAAATGTACACACACATGAGTACCCTCTCACCCCTATCAAACATTATTGATCGCGGAATAGCTTTACACAAGATGATTCGATTTCTAACTCACGGCCTAGGGGGTGAGGGATGGCTGAATTTTATGGGCAATGAGTTCGGTCATCCTGAATGGCTCGATTTCCCCCGGGAAGGCAACAACAGCTCTTACCACTACGCTAGACGACAATGGAGTTTGGTGGATGATGACTTACTAAAGTATAAATTTTTAAACAACTTTGATCGCGCTATGAACTTGGCTGAGGAGAAGTATGGATGGTTGTCATCAAATCCAGGTTATGTAAGCCTGAAGCATGAAAACGATAAAATCATCGTGTTTGAGAGAGCTGGATGCATTTTCATATTTAACTTCCATGTCTTTCAAAGTTATCCCAGCTATAAAATTGGAGCACAAGGAGGAGGCGTATTTAAAATTGTTTTCCATTCGGATGAAGAGGAATTTGCCGGTTTTAACAGGGTTGATAAATCTGTTGAATACCCTTGTAAGGATGAAATGTACTGCGGCAGAAGCCACTCTTTACAGGTTAGACTGAATTATACTTTATAAATTTGTTTATATTTTTTTTAAATTTAGGTCTATATCCCAACGCGCACCTGTATCTTACTTGCCAGGAAAGAGACTTTTGACTAAGCAGGTGTTAAGTAATCTTTTTTGTACTGATATTGTTCCTTAGTAACATGAATTTTTTGAGGCCATAAGAACAATTTATTGAGTTAAATTTTGTATAATATATTATAAACATGTAGGGCAGAAATGAATAATAGGCGATTTTGCGCTATAATATTGTTAAATTTAAATAAAATAGTTATCATTTGCGGGGTATGACCAAATTAATATATTTTTGTATCTAAAATTGTTGTTAAAAAATATTTGCTGTTACTAAAATTAATAATTTTTTTTTTTTGAAATATATATTTTTTAAAAGTTTTTGATTTGTTTTTTTTTTAAACCTAACTATGTAAGGCGAAGTTTCAAACGAATTCATGTCCGTAAGTATACACTTTGGAAACCATACTGCAATAAAAGGCATCACAATAAATATCAAAAATTAATGAAATGCAAGCAAACAACAGCAATTTGACCAAGCATAAATTGGTTAGTTTTTCAACTGAAAAACCTAAACATGCAACCACCTAATTTAAAAGCAACATTCCTTATCTTAACTTTAATTAGCGGATAAATCATAAATAACTTTCTTAGTTGGATACTGTGGAGTCAAGACAATTTATGAAATTGATTGCGACCCGAAAGCCAATTTAAAATTAAGGCTTTCTGAGCAACAATCAAAATCAAATTTGCCCAATTAATTAATGTTGATGCCCCATCTGAAACAAAGACATTTTAAAACTAAATCAATATGAAATATTTAGTAACGCACAAATATTTTCCAATTACGTCAACTATTTTGACGTGCCCATAATGGATTTGAAATCCAATTGTATATATAATATAAAAAAATAAATCCTTACCAATAGCACAAGATCCTCCCAAGTATCTAAGACAGATCTGAAACAGAAAAACAATTATTTTAAAATGCACAACTCTACAAAGGCATTTTCCACGTCAGGGTTTCCCGAAAGGGTAGTTTTAAAATTTCCAAACGCTTGACACTTCACTGAATAACTTATCAACGGATCAACCGTGGGGGCGACATTACTTTTATTGAAATTGATAAGGGTTGCCAGGTCCTATTTTGATTTTAAGAAAGGGGCGTCGTGTTACTTTAAATTATGCTCACCGGTTAATTATTAAGTAGGGAAGTAAGTTATTTTATTAGTTTGATTTGGGTTCGGAAGGGCGAGTATCTTTATTAGGGTTGATGATATCAAATATGAGGGTGTGTTATTGGTTTTTAAGTTGTTTTGTTTGAATTGAAACCAATCTTGAGGTCTGAAGTTAATGTGGAAATGTATAATGAATGTATTGGAGGGCACGTAAATATGTTTTATGTTTTTTGAGGTAAAACCAGCTAAAAATTTTATTTGCTTCTATTTGTGGATGATATCAATTTTGAGGGTGTGTTAATGGTTTTTAAGTTTTGTTTGAATTAACAAATCTTGAGGTATGAAGTTAATGTGAAAGTGTATAGTGAATGTATTGGAGGGAACGTAAATATGTTTTATGGTTTTTGACCTAAAAGCAGCTAAAAATTGGCTTCTATTTAACTTCTTCTATTCAACATAGAGCAGCGCTTGGAATTAAACATGATCAAAAACTTCACACTGTTTTTCTTATTTTTTGCATAAACACCTTATATATTTTTCAAATTCTGGTATGACAGTTACTTTTTGCCTCTTATAAGGGTTAAAAATGCGACCAGTTCCCTTTGAGTCAGCAGAACAAATTATGAAGCAATTGATATGTAAAATTCCTATGATATACGGATAAAACTTACATCAAAGTGATATAACAAAATGAGTAAACTTACCTTAAAGGTAAACTGAAACAAGTGTTTCCAGTTGAGCACCAAAACCAGAACTGACTTCCTGACCACGATGACCATTCCGGGGTTGAATCTGTTAGGGGCGGTTCCGTTGCACAACCCCCGCACAACTCCGCCCTTAACTCCGGGGTGAGCCAGGGTTGGTTTCGCGTTCTATAACTCCGGCCAATCAACACATTCGCGTTTGCCCAGGAAAATGCCTAAAATAAGGAATTTAGCAACTTCGGATATGGAATATTTATAATAAAGTTGATGGCAAGGGTTGGTGCTGTTATTTTTTTTTTGACGAAGTGAGAGTCGGGGGTGAATTTAGATTATTAGAAAAATTATTCATGAAGTAATAAACTTCGATTGGGATGAATTATTTGGGATTTAGTTAGATTAATGGTTTATTGTTAATACACAATATTAAAAATATATCTTGCTTTTTAACCCATATACTTTAAATAGCTCCTTTTTTGCACGTCAAAGATTTTAAATTTAATTAATTTCTATATATTTAAAATAATTAAAATTAGTTAAGGGTAAGGCGCATCCGAAATAATATATTTAATGATTGGCCGGAAATAGGCAAAGGGTGGCCAATAGAGTATCTGCCTGCAATGCGGATAGTTTCCACCTTAAAATCTGATTCACTAGGGGTCTCTTATTAACGTAAACAATTATAAACTAAATTAGTTATTGGTTACTAAACTGGGTTCAAACAACCATTAACGACTATGTTATTTTATAAATAGTTTATTTTGGGTAATTAAACCAAATTACAAGGAGACTTTTGGGGTATACTAGAAATGCATTAGCAACGTTTTATCAATTTAAATTTTGGTGTAAAAAACGGTGAATTTCTTTTTCAAAGGACCAGCATTGAATAGAATTTTATTAATAAAAAAATAGGTTGATATACAGGGTGGCTCAAAAAAAAACCATTTTATACACTCTCCTAATATAGACTCAGTAAAGTACGCGATATTATGGACAAAAAAGTCACCCCCTTTCAATATATTTTTTTACAAATTGCAAAATAAAAATGCACTCCTTTTTTTAATTGAATTAATAAAATTAATAGGATGCTCGAGAAAATACATTAAATTTATAATAATTATAATCCTTGAAAGGAATTCTTTAGTGAATACTGAAGCGTTTTTATTTCATAAATTAACCAATATAAAAAAAATAATAAAGTTTTTCTTAAACAACACTTATTTTATATTTATATTTATATTTTTTTACTAAAATTCTAAAACAACTGAGATATCCTATACATATAAAAGTGCATCCGTATATCCGAAAACAATACAGAGGCTGCGTACAACCCCATTCAGTATCACGGGGATTTCTTGTTTCCGATTCAGAAAATTAAAGAGTAAAAAGCGGACAATGGCTTGACAGCTGCCGTTAACCTTTCCTCGGATTACTCTTTCAAAAATTTAAAGAATAGGGGATGCTGCGTGGCTGTTTTATTATTTTTTTTAGGGGAGATTCGTGGCGCACAAATAGACGCTTTTAATCGGGAGTTACGACAAATTGGTTACTGGATTTTTTTTTTTTGGAATTTTACCATTTTTTTCCCCGATCTGAGGGTGAGAAGCCTTTCAATTAACCCTCGGCGTGACTTTCAAATTCAGGCTTTAGGGGAAATGTCATTAGTTTTCTTTTAATTTTATTGTGAAATAGCATGACCAGCAATTTTTTTTTTTTAGTGTCAACTTATATTGCAACTTTTTAAAAATTCCAGTGATGTTGGCAACAGCGTATTGCATGTTTGACATTCACTTCGCGTCTTATATTCAAGAATAAATCAGTTTGAAACTTATGCAACGTTGCTGATGTGAGTATTTCTCGGCTAGTTAACGTTTTAAACCTTTAACATTTTTTCCAAAAGTTGGGATTACATGTAGATAATTATATTATACATATGGATAAAAGACCATGGAACTGGAATTTTTTTTTTATGAAAATGTGCTCATCATCAAAGTGTGAAATTTTCAATTAATTTTAGCAAGTTTTTTAATCTGGATTTTTTTCCAACATATGGATAAAAGTGCTACTATTGTATTCTTGAGGCATTATAGAACCTAGACTTTTTTGATTTTTTTTAAATTGAAAAATACACAAAATTGGAATTTGTGAACTTTCCAGTCAGTCTCTTGTTTTTTTTCCGCGACTCTTTTAAAATTTTGATACTTATTGCAATTATATGGATAAAAGCTCACGTACTGTATTCTACAGACGTTGAACTACAATAAAACCTGGAAGTTGATTTTGGATTTCTTTAAATGAAAAAATAAAAATCAAAATTTAACTATATTCCAATGAGTATTAAATTATTTATTTTTATTTTTCGTATTGTGTATAATTTTCCAATTGTCTGTAGAATTGACCTACAGTCAGAATCTGCAAGCTTCATTTTTTTTATGACAAAATGCATATAATGAATATATGACAATTATTCAATAAGTCTTTAAGTAATTTTTTAGATCTTAATTCTTTTTCCAACATATGGATTAAATTCTCTTATAGTACTGTTAAGGCACAATGGGACCGAGACGTTTTTGATTTTCTTTAATGGAAAAATGTACCAAATTGAAATTTGATTGTTTTTCAGTTAGTCTCATTTTGTTTTCAATGTTTCAACACTTTTAAAATTTGGATAATAATTAAAGTAATTTGGATAAAAGCGTTCTTACTGCATTCTAAAGATACTAAACTATAATGAAACCTTGAAGTTGATTTTCAAATTAAAATCGAAATTTGAGTAATTTTCAGTGAGCCAAAGTTATTATGAAATCATAATTTTTTTTCAAATTGTGTATAATTTTCTAATTTTTTAACGGATATGGATAAAAGTTCCTTTTCTGCATTTGAAAAGTACTGCACTACGGTGAAACCTGTAAAAATTAATTTAGAAATGTGTAAAACTGCACAAAATCATAATCATAATATTTCAATTAATGTCTAAGCTATTTTTAAAATTTTGAATATTTTTCCAAAAATTGTTTAAGATATTATTGAAAACGTTGATCATTTCTCAATCACTTAAGGGATATGCGTAAAAGTTCTCTTACTGACCAACAGTGGAACCTGGAGCTCGATTTTTTTTGTGGAAAAATGCACATAATCAAGACTTAAGGTTAGTTTTTCCATCAGTCTATACAATGACATATTTATAATTGCTTAAGTATATGGTCCTCTTACTGACGAAAATATTTTATTGAATTAGGTGTATAAAAAATATTGTTATAGTTATATGTATTTTTATTGACTGTTGGGGAAATTGTTATTACTATTATTATTATTATTATTTTCTGATCAAGTTTTTTAATCTTGATTTTTTTCCAACATATGGATAAAAGTTGAGTCACACATTCTAAATGTATTTAACTACAATGAAGACTGGAGGTTAATTTTGAATTTTTTTAATGAAAAAAAAAACAAAATCAAAATTTGAATAATTTCCAGTGACTAAAGGTTATTATTAAATTTTCATTTCTTTCTTCAAATTGTGTATGACTTTCTAATTATTTAAGGTATATGGATAAAAACCCTTTTATTGCATATTAAAGATACTAAACAAAACTAAATTAATTTCCAGGTTCACTGTAAACCTGGAAAATATACAAAATCAAAATTTGAGTATTTGCAATCGATGTCAGCTATGTTTTTAATTTTGTTTTTTTTCCAAAAATTGCTTAAGATACGCTTTAAGACGCTGATGATTTTTTAATAACCTAAGAGATATGGATAAAAGTTCTCTTTCTGCATTTTAGAAGCATTGCCCTACAGTGGAACCTAGAGCCTATTTTTTTGAGAAAAAATGCACATAATGAAGATGCTTAGATTTTTCAATCGGTATTAGCAAGTTTTGTCAATTGTTTGTTTTTTCCAAACATATGGATAAAAGTCCATGTACTCGATTCTAAATATATTTAACAACAATGAAACCAGGAAACTTATTTTGTTTTTTTTTTAATAGAAAAATACGAAATCGAAATCGTCAAGGCTATTATTAAATTTTAATTTCTTTTTTAAAATTGTCTATAATTTTCTAAATATTTAAGGGCTATGGATAAAAATTCTTTTACTGCATTTTAAAGATACTGAAAAATCTGGAAATTAATTTTGAATTGTGGAAAAATGCACATAATCGAAATCTGAGTATTTTTCTTAAAAAATCAACTATTTTTGAATTTTACAATCGTTTAAGGGATATGGATAAAATTTCCCTTACTGCATTCTAGAGACGCCTAAAAGTTGATTTTTTTTGACAATAGCTTAGCTTAATTTGTTCATTTTTCTTGCAAAAAGTTAACAGATAAAAATGGTAAATAATAGAAATCCCTTAAGAGAATTTTAGGGAAAGATTGTAGCTTATTCAGTTGATGACCACTTATCCACAAGTGTGAAATAATAATTTTGCTAACTATAAAATATGAATTAATGAATATTTTTTTAGCGCGCTTTAGAGGCCCAAGTTGATTTTGCATTTTGGAATTTAACAACGACATTGAATTAGTTAATGACTAATTCTTAAAGTTAAATGCTTCCTAAAATTTGGTATTTTTTTGATACATTGAAGTACGTTTGCGTGGTAGGTTTCTCTTAAAATGTGGATGATATCCATGAAGTTTTTCATAGAAAAACTCTTCAAAGCGTTTTAAACAAACCTAAAAATATTCTCAATCTGAGCATTATGTTGTGGTTTGTGTAGTTTTTACTTAAGGTTTTTTTTTTGCAAAAATAGCTTCTTATGGACCAAAGCCGAAGCAACTCGGTTTTTTATAATACCCAAGTCAACTACTAACTACCCAGGTGAATTTTAAACAAATCAACTAACAATCCCTAATCAAAACAAAATACTAACCTGTACATAATCAATAAAAAATGCTGCGCTCAGCTTAGTTCTTACGACATACCTAAAACTTATATATATAATGTAATGTGACGTTATCCTAAATCTATTTAAACCGCGGTACTTTTTTTAAAATTTGCTTTTTTTTAATGTAAAAAAAAAACAATTTCCGCGCAACCTCTGAACGGCTCCTGACGTTTATTTGGACAGCAGGGATGCCGCGCAAACGTCACTGTCGCGTTTTGCACCCTTTAAAACACAGATCCGGACTTTGAGGGTTAATTTCAAATTCATTGCTTATAAAATATTTTTGTAAATAAACAGAAAGCAATCCTTACCTCTTTTGAGATCCTTTAAATTTAAGTTAATCCAGAAACACACGTTTTTCCGCCCGCTTTTCTTCAGCACTTAACAAGGAAATTGTAACGCGCACGTTTTAATCAACCACCTGTAATAACAACAATTAAAAAAAAAATACTAAAAAAGTCGTTTATGAAGCGTCAGCATCGACGTAACGAGTGACAATGACAGTGGCGTTGATCGGGGTAGTCTGAGTGGAAGCTTCAACCCATTGGCATCAAAACTGATTGCGATCTTTGTTCGCAAGATCGCGTATATAGCGAATGTCGCACCTGGATTTCACCCCTCTCACTAAAAAAAAAACCGGCTCGAATGGTATACTTGGGGAGACTTTTTTGTCAGAGCTCGAGGAATAATGGAATCTGAGACGCGCGGCTACCCCTAAATCACCCTTTTTGGGGTTGATGATGCAGCTTCAGCCGTTACCGTTGCGTATTATGTCGTCTGCTTGTCTGTCTTTTTTGGTGACCTCGTTTTTTCCAGTTTCGTTTTTTTTTTTAAATCTACTCTTATTCGATATAATTGGGTTAAATATCTGTATTGTTTAAGTTGAGAAATATACAAAACTACCCTGAAAAGTATTTTCACTATTCGCCTTATGCTTGTACACGCGGTGTCCTCGTTTTCGGTTTACCCCTGTTGCGAAACGAATTATTTTCAAAACGGGGTAAAAACCGCCCTTATGTAGGTTATAAGAACGGTAAATGCCTTTATAGTTATTGCATCTGCCCCGACTCGAAAAAAAATGAGTGTTCTAGAAAAATAAATCATAGTGAATTCACTGGGTTAATTTTATGTCAAAATATGGCACTTTTTATTTTTAGACTCTTTCTATGATATATAGGGTGTCAAAGTTTAGAAAAATATTATGCAACAAAAGAAAATTAAGTTGAAACTCATGGGAAGACAAAAGGTGTGAAATCCTGTATATAAAATTCCTTCTGGAAAAATCAAGAATTCTTTCAAATAACATGGGAAATTATGAAGGTGGACCTAGAATGAGGGATCCAGAACATAGAAGTATATTACACAATATTATATAAATTATTTTTTATTGTTTGACCTACTTAGTTGCAACACCCTGTACAGTTTAAAGAAATTCCTTAAATAAAGTGACAATTAGAAAAACGCTAAAAATTGTTTAAACGTTGGGCGTCCCATTTATCATATAAACAATATGAAAAATTATTTGAAATTATTGGAAGGCATAATATATTATGTTAAACGACTGGAAAATGAAAAATTATCTTGATAACTACGTGAAAAATTTTTCTGTGCTTGGAAAACATAAAATGTTTTATCAGGAACTTAGCATAAAATGAAAATATTGAATTAATAATAACTGGAACAAAATGGAAAGCCTGGAAAAGAATGAAATACATTTCTGCAAAAAACATTGAAATTTCAATATTTTCCATGCTTGAAATGGTTGAAATAAAATGAAAAATGGCTTTAAATATCTGAAAAATATAAACCATTATTATTCAAACTACTGGAAAACTCCAAAAATTATTTCAATTGTCTAGAAGAAAATTTTTCTAAAAATCTGTGAGAAAATCATTTGAAATTCCTGAAAGGCATAAAAAATTACATCAAACGCCTGGAATAGAATAAAAACATTTAAATTTGCAGGTCTTCCAAGGCTTCTAGAACCTGGAAAACTATGTGAGAAATTAGTTTGAATGCCTGGAAAATGTAGATTTTTATGTAAAATTCCTGTCATAAAATGAAAACATCGAAATTTTAATGTTCTCAATGCACGAATGCGTGAAAAATAAATTCATATTTCGAATGCCCTAAATGTCGCCAAAAGTCTGGAAAATCAAAATTATGTGGAATGCCTGGACGATTTAAATTTCACGTCAAATGCCTTAACTAAAATGCAAAATGACTTTAAATATCTGGAAAATTTGTACCATTAGTTTAAACTCTTGAGGAAAATTAGTCTGTGAAAAAATCATTTGAAATTCCTGCAAGGCATAAAACTTACGTCAAACGTCTGGAATGGATTGGAAATATTAAAATTTGCTTTTTTTCCAAGGCTTCTGGAATCAAGAAAACTACGTTAAAATTATTTCAAGTGCCTGAATAACGTAAAATTTAATGTGAAGTGCTTGATATAAAATAAAATCATGGAAACCTCAATGCCCATGGAAACCACAACTACTAAAAACCCCCAAAAATATTTTAAGTACTACTGCTTAATAAAACACCTGGAATCAATTGGAAACTTTGAAAGAGAAGAAAAATTATCTATGAAAAAAATTAACTTTGCCTGAAATAAAATGCAAAATGACTTTAAATATCTGGAACATATGAACCATTAGTTTAAAATATTGAAAAACCCGAAAAAAAATTAAAAATTCTTGAGGAAAATTAGTCTGAAAAAATGCATAAAAGCTTAAGTCTGAAATAGATTGAAAATAAAAAAATTTTCCAAGGCCTTTGGAACCAAGAAAACTACGTTAAAAATTATTTTAAGTGCCTGGAAAACCTAAAATTTTATGTGAAGTGCTTGATATTAAATAAATTCATGGAAACTTCAACGTTAATCAGGTTTGAACGCCTAAAAACTAACAAATATTTCGAATGCCTGAAGGAGATAAAAAAATACACCAAACTTCCTGGAATAAAATGGAAAATTATCCCTGAAAAATTAAATTTGACGACATACAGCTGGAATGAAATAAAAACATCAAAATTTTCATGTTTTCCATGCTCGAATGCCTGAAAAATATAAAAATATTTCGAATACCTTGAAAATATATAAAATGTCATCAAACGGTTGAAAAATCAAATGGAATGCCTGGAAGACTTTCATATTACGTCAAATACTCAACTCAAACTCAAACTCAAAAATGCTTTATTGTCATTATAAACATAGAAGTTGTAGACAAAGCCAATAGACTGTACATTAAAGGAATAAAAACGGGAAACTAATAAAATAAAATTATATAAAACTTTGAAAAATACTTAAATGCTAATCATTAAAAAATTCACCTAGCGTACTATAGTACGCTTTACTAGCAAGAAATATTTTCGTCCTTATACCTAGGCTTTTTTCAGTCTTAAGTTGTCTTATTTCTAGTGGAAGTTTTTGCTTTCTACCTCCATATATGATAGAGCTACGGACAAGTTCAAAATGAGGAATGGGTATCCTCAACAAATAATTTTGTCGCGTATTATAGTGGCTTCCTAAGTGGAGTTCCTGTTTATATTTTCTAAAAACTAAGCAAACTGTTTCCAAAATAAAAATACATGTAAGAAAAAATTAAAAATAGGATTATCTAAAATATATGAAACAATAACATTCATACTACTGGAAACTCCTAGAAAATATTTCAAAATATTTGAATGATTTCATATTTCAGTCCATCGAAATTTCAAGGTTCAAACGCCTAAAAAACTAACGAATATTTCGAATATCTAAAAGACCGAAAATTATCCGAAACACCTGGAATAAAATGGAAAGCCTGGAAAAAATGAAATATTATAAATATATAAAAGTTTTTATGTTTTCCATGTTGGAATGCGTGAAATGTGAAAAACAAATTAATATTTCGAAAGCTTTGAAGACGTCAAATGTCTGAACTAAAATGAAAAATGCCTGCGAATATCTAAAAAACATAAATATTTCAAAATTCTGGAAGAAAATTATTTGAAATTTCTGGAAAGCGTAAAAATTACATAAAATACTGCAATAAAAAATAAATTATGAGATTTTTAACCGAAAAACATAAACATAAATAAATAAAGCTCAGACCGGTATCTGTAAAAATAAATAATGTTTCCGGTTTATATTGTGAAAACAAAAACCACGGGAAGGTATGTACGATTTTTTATTGCTCTAATTCGCTGAATATTGATAAAGTTAACTACTGATTGGTTCTTTTATCAACTGCATAGAATTTGTGATTTTTCCTTGTGGTGCGTTTTACAACGGGTGCATTTGTTTATTCGACAGAAATCTATTGGAGTGTTAAGACGTGTTCGCGATAAAAAAAAGAAATTATTTCAGTGAGCAACGGAAACTGCAGAAATCCATAAGAATTTCGAACAACTCGAGAAAATGGCGAAAAATATCAGAGAATCGAGGAACAGGTGCTTTGGAGTAACTAATAACAAGATCAACTGGATTAAGAAGAACTTCATTGAGGGGTTAAAATGGATTGCAGCAATACTGTTTGTGATGACTATTTTTTATATCATGTATCTTGTCTTGGACATGGCTTTTGGTCCCAAGGATTACAAGAAGAATAGAAGTAAGTTATCTTTTTTTTTTAATTAATTAGAAACTTTATTGGTATATTGTTTTTAGAAATTGCTGCCATTCATCATATTGACAATCGTACCAATGGCACTGATGCCGTCATTTATTATGCTGCCAATCATACCAATGGTACTGGTGGGCCGTTCTTCCAACCATACACTAAAATGCTGTAGAGGCTTGTCTTCATTTTTCCATTATAAAATATGTTTTAAAATAATTTCAATAAATTAATCAATGTTTATATAGAAAATTTTATTGCAACCTTGATTTTGAGTCATTAAGGAGTCGAAACATTGTCATTTTTTAAATTAAGCTTATTTTGGTTGTGAGTGATTCATTAATGTATTCAAAATTTTAATTATTCACCCCTTTTCCTCCCTTCCCGTCATTGATCCCGTTTACTTTTAATTCTTTGAAGAAATAATTAGAAAAAAGCCGACTACGACTGAGCATAACATAGCAGGCCCATAATGTTTAAAGGGAAAAAACTTAAAATGATTTAAAGCCAATTGAAATGCCTGAAAAATATGGAAAATTATTCTAAAGTCTTTGGAAGATAAAAGAAATTACATGAGTTCCCTTAAAGGTAATTAATTTTTATTTATTTATTATTACTTAATCTCTGGAAAATGGGAAAAATTACGTCAAAAACATGAAAAATTATTCAAAATTCCTTGGAAGAATAGAAATTACTTAAAATCGATTAAAAATATGAAAAACATATTTTCCAGGCATGAATACCTGCGTTATGCATGAGATATTTCGAATAGACTTAGAAGAGAAAATTAAAATTTCAGCAAATGCCTGGAATAAAATCAAATCATGAACATGTTTAAATTTTCCAACCTCAAATGCCTGTAATAAAATATGAAAAAATAATTCAAATACCTGAACAGCGTAAATAATTAGGTCGAAGGCCTTGAAAGCATGAAAAATTATTGCAAGTGCTTGGAAGACGAAAAAAATTAACGTCAAATGTCCGAAAATTATTTAAAATTCGTTGGAAAAATAGAAATTACATAAAATAACTTAAAAATATGTAAAACATACTTTTTAGGTTCGAATGCTTCAAAAATAAAATAAATATTAAGATATTTCGAATGCCTGGAAGTGACAAAAAATTACGTCAAACTCCTGGAATAAAATAAATACATGAAAAATTTGATATTTTCCAGGCGTAAATGCCAACAAAAATTAATAAATATGAAGAAATTTTAAATGCTTGGAAGAGACAAAAAATTATGTCGAACGCTTAAAAAAATAAAAATTATTCATTGAAAGATTAGAAGTTACAAAAAATTATAACATATTTTCCAGGCTTGCATACCTGGAATGAAAAATTAACTCAAATTTATATTAAAATATTTCGAATGCCTGGAACAGAAAAACAATCCACCAAACGCCTGGAATATAATGAAAACATGAACATGTTTACATTTTCCAACCTCATTGCCTGTAATAAAACATGAAAAATTAATTTAAATTCCTGAATAGCGTAAACAATTACGTCGAAGGCCTTGAAAGCATGAAAAATTATTGCAAGTGCCTGGAAGACGAAAAAATTAACGTCAAATGTCTGAAAATTCGTTGGAAAAATAGAAATTACATAAAATGACTTAAAAATAAGTAAAACATATTTTCTAGGTTGGAATGCTTTAAAAATGAAACAAATATTAAGTAATTTCGAATGCCTGGAAGTGACAAAAAATTACGGTAAATTCCTGGAATAAAATGAATACATGAAAAATTTGATATTTTCCAGGCTTAAATGCCAATCAAATTAATAAATATGAAGGTATTTTGAATGCCTGGAAGAGACAAAAAATTATGTCAATTGCCTTAAAAAAATAAAAATTATTCATTGAAAGATTAGAAGTTACAAAAAATTATAACATATTTTCCACGCTTGCATACCTGGAATAAAAAATTAACTCCAATTTATATTAAAATATTTCGAATGCCTGGAAGAGAAAAACAATCCACCAAATGCCGGGAATATAATGAAAACATGAACATGTTTACATTTTCCAACCTCGATTGTCTGTAATAAAACATGAAAAATTAATTCAAATTCCTGAATAGCGTAAACAGTTACGTCGAAGGCCTTCAAAGCATGAAAAATTATTTCAAGTGCCTGGAAGACGAACAAATTAACATCAAATGTCTGAAAATTCGTTGGAAAAATAGAAATTACATGAAATGACTTTAAAGTATGTAAAACATTTCCAGATTCGAATGCTTTAAAAATAGAACAAATATTAAGATATTTTGAAGGCCTGAAAGTGAAAAATTACGTTAAATTCCTGGAATAAAATGAATAGATGAAAAATTTGATATTTTCCAGGCTTGAATACCTGAAATGAAAAATTAACTCAAATTTATATTAAAATATTTCGAATGCCTGGAAGAGAAAAACAACTGACCAAATGCCTGGAATATAATGAAAACGTGAACATGTTTACATTTTCCAACTCCTATTGCCTGTAATAAAATATGAAAAATTAATTCAAATTCCTGAATAGCGTAAACAATTACGTCGAAGGCCTTGAAAGCATGAAAAATTATTGCAAGTGCCTGGAAGACGAAAAAATTAACGTCAAATGTCTGAAAATTCGTTGGAAAAATAGAAATTACATGAAATGACTTTAAAGTATGTAAAACATTTCCAGATTCGAATGCTTTAAAAATAGAACAAATATTAGGATATTTTGAATGCCTGAAAGTGAAAAATTACGTTAAATTCCTGGAATAAAATGAATAGATGAAAAATTTGATATTTTCCAGGCTTGAATACCTGAAATGAAAAATTAACTCAAATTTATATTAAAATATTTCGAATGCCTGGAACAGGAAAACAACTGACCAAATGCCTGGAATATAATGAAAACATGAACATGTTTACATTTTCCAACCTCGATTGCCTGTAATTAAACATGAAAAATTAATTCAAATTCCTGAATAGCGTAAACAATTACGTCGAAGGCCTTGAAAGCATGAAAAATTATTGCAAGTGCCTGGAAGACGAAAAAATTAACGTCAAATGTCTGAAAATTCGTTGGAAAAATAGACATTACATAAAATGACTTAAAAATAAGTAAAACATATTTTCTAGGTTGGAATGCTTTAAAAATGAAACAAATATTAAGATATTTCGAATGCCTGGAAGTGACAAAAAATTACGTTAAATTCCTGGAATAAAATGAATAGATGAAAAATTTGATATTTTCCAGGCTTAAATGCCAAAAAAAATAAATAAATATGAAGGTATTTTGAATGCCTGGAAGAGACAAAAAATTATGTCAATTGCCTTAAAAAATAAAAATTATTCATTGAAAGATAAAAAGTTACAAACAATTATAAAATATTTTTTCCAGGCTTGAATACCTGTAATAAAATATGAAAAATTGATTCAAATACCTGAACAGCGTAAATAATTACGTCGAAGGCCTTGAAAGCATGAAAAATTAGTGCAAGTGCCTGGAAGACGAAAAAATTTACGTGAAATATCCAAAAATTATTTAAAATTCTTTGGAAAAATAAAAATTACATAAAATTATTTAAACATATGTAAAACATATTTTCTAGGTTCGAATGCGTCAAAAATGGAACAAATATTAAGATATTTCGAATGCCTGCAAAAAAATTACGTCAAATTCCTGAAATAAAATGAATAAATTATTTCATATTTTTAAGGCCTAAATGCTCGAAAACGAATAAATATTTTGAATGCCTAGAAGAGACAAAAAGTATGTCAAATGCCTTAAAAAATGAAAAATTATTCATTAAAAGATAAGAAGTTACAAAAAATTATAACATAGATTTTCCAGGCTTGAATACCTGAAATGAAAGATTAATTTAAATTTATATTAAAATTATTTAAATGCCTGGAAGAGAAAAACAATTTGCCAAACGCCTGGAACAAAAAGAAAACATGAAAATTTTCATATTTTTTAAACTCCAATATCTGGAATAAAATATGAAAAATTAATTGAAATTTCTGAACAACCCTAAAAATTACGTGGAAAATTGTAAGTGTCTAGAAGTCAAAAATTTAAATGGCATAGTCAAATGCCTAAAAGCCATAAAATTGCTAGAATATAAAAAACTTGAATTTAAAAATTAATACTTGGGGATCCGACTAATTGTCTCAAGCTTCTTGGTATTAATAATTTGGTAATTCAACCCCTTGCATATTACACCACGAGTTGCCCTTTCGTGTCATAATCATATTAAAAATCTAGCCCGCTATTTAAAACGGTTCTTGAGAAACCGTAAATGTGACATAAAAGTGGGTAAGAGAAAATCACTGGGAAAATAAAACAATTCATCAAAATGGGTAATAAAAACATAATGTAACTCGAAATTCACGTGAAACCCTGTATAATATCTCCAGATAACTAAAACTTAATCTCAGCAAAAATTTATCTTAAAAAAAACCCGAAAACACAATGGGAAAATAACAATCCCGTAAACAATCGGTAATTCTTATGTTATCCCATTCAGCAGAAATATTCGCTCTTTATCAGTTCTGGTACCACCAGTCACCCATTTAAGATTATTCCGTTGAGAACCAGCCTCCGAAGGTTTTTCGGTAACGACTAATTCGAACATCAGATGACAAGTGACGTAAGAATGTTTGCGATCAACTTCAAGAACAAAGAACGAACTGAGGGCGATATGGATCCAAAAAGTCAGGAGATGTCAGTTCATATTCCAGAGGTTCCAGATGCTTTTCAGATCCCTGCCACTGGGATAAACGCATGCGAATGGAGGATCTTGTTTGCGGGTTTTAAGGCGTTTTTGGTTGTTGCTAATGTGGTTGCTATCACTTATGTAGCCGTTTATTTTAAACCCAAGAAATAGTGGTAAGTATTTTTTTTTTTGGTTTCTCATTTTTACTATATATTTAAATCATGTAAAGGTGGAGTAGGTTATAAGACACAAAAAAATTTTGCAATTTTAAACTCTCAGGCAAAGGCAAACTTATCGTGCAAATTATCAGTCAGGCAGAGATGGGTTTATGTAATAGTATTTGTCCATTTTTATAGACAGCTAATTTGTTGATGCATACAGTGATTGATACATTATTTAATAAAATAAGTCTAGGAATTTAAAATACGACGTTTCGTTTTCGAAAAAGCATCATTAGCTCTTCATTTTCAAAAATATCAAGGAGAAAGGTCCGTATCCTGATGACAAAACGTCACTAAAATTAACATAAAAACAATTTGTGAAGACGTACAAGCACGTGTTTTCTTATTTAAATATTATTTGCAAAAATCAGCAATAGGCAACGGAAAAATAGACCTTCAAATGCGTTCTTTATCAAATTAATATCCTTACCAGTAAGCTTATCTGTATATTGAATAAGTCTGTTCAAGCGCCGCTTTTGCCATTAATCAAAGACATATGGTAACAGATTGGGTTCCTAGGGCTCCGTGTGTATGACGAAGACAAAACAAACCATTAAATATGTGAACAGTGATCAAGTGTTTGTGCTGGAACAAACCTATTGTAAATAAATAGCCTGATTTAACACAGAAGCTCTTCATTTTAATTGTTGTTAAGGTGTTAAGTAGTGTTTAAAATGGCAGGTGTACAAAGTAAATTAACGCCAGAAGAGGATTTGGCTAAAGAAGAAGCTGTGCCAGAGCAAGAAAATCCCAATGAAGAAAATGTTGTTGAGCATGATGGAGGATTTGCTGTCTGTGATTGTTTTGAGGAGAATTTTGGATATGGATGTGCGGCAATCAACTGGAATAAGTTGAAGTGTTTACTGATGTTTCTTTATATTTTTGCTATTATCTTGTTGGGCAGCTATTTCAACGTTTGGGAGTATCTTATGTAGGTGAGTACTATAGTTGCCTAAAATTTCATAACATTATAGTCTATCGTGTACTTTTCTATTGTTTCAGACCAAAAACAGAAGCTACAAGCGCTGCCCCAGAGTCCAAAATGGCCTCAAGTTTTTATTAATTTGAAATGTGCTTTTTTTTTTAAATAAAATGATTTAAGTTGTTTTATGGTTTTTTCACTTTAATGGATTAAAAATTCATGGTGTTAACAAAACTTATGCATAACCTTAATGGCTATGACGTATTATTTAATATTAATTATTGAATGGGTTGTTTCCTTAAGGACGGCTCTGGATTTATTTTTTGTTGCCTTTTACTTCCTAAAACCCTTTAAAATCACACTCATAAAAATTAATTTTTTTTAGAGAAATATTTCTTTCTCTCTCGCACACCTCGTTTCTGCTATAGCTTTATCTTGGTTTAACTATACCAGGAAAAAAGAGGCAAATCAAATTTTATTTATTTTGATTTATAAAAACTTCCTTTTATTTTTTATTAATTATCATCAATTTAATTTTTTTAAATACGGCCCTGGATAATTTTTTTATAATTAATTTATTTTTTACTTATCTATAACTTCCTTAATCAGATTAATTTTTTTTAATGAATGTGATGTCATCTCTGTCTCACGTATCATTTTTACCATAAGCTTATCTTGTCTATCTCAAGAAAACGCGAAATTGAACATAAATCAAGACCTGCTATATTTAAATAAAATTAGGGCATAATATTATTTAAATTGGGTTTATATTCACATTATAAAAATGACATTTTTCCACGGTAATATTTCTTTCTTTGTTTTACACGTCATTTTTGCCATAGGTTTATCTTTGTCTAACTCATTTAACTATACAAGGTCAATCAAGTTTTATTTATTTTGACTTATTATATACAATTTCTGCGTGCCTTTTAAACAGACAGAGACAATATTAATGAAAATTAATTTTTTCATAGTAGCGTAATATGCATAACTTAAACGGCTGTCATACACTATTTAATAATCATCAATGTTTTTTTATTTCTTGCTAATAACGCTTATAAAAAAAATATTTTTTTAAATGTGTGTATTGTCCTCTCCTTCTCACATATCATTTTTGCCATAAGCGCATCTTTGTCTAACTCATTGGAGGCCTATAAAATTTTCTTTGCAGGGCCCAATTGAGTCTGACAGAGTCAAACTGATGATGAAAACCATCCGTGACATAGAGACGAGTATAATATTATTTAAATTGCCTTTATAATATTTAAAAGGATTTGGCGCCAATTTTGAAATTTCAACCTGTCATTTTTACGTCAAGGCACGCCCAATGTAAATGTGTACGTGACCAAAATTCAATTTTCCAAGTATTCCATCAAACCAATACAACTGCTACACTTTATTATCAAATTTATATGCTTTTCGATGAACTATTAACAATAATAAACAGGCCTGTCCATGGCAACCATTATCAAGGTGTAAAAGACATACGTGATAGGAGCCGGCTGTGTAAGCAACAAGGACAAAATATATAATGAATGTCTATGATTTAAAATAATGATGTTCAGGTGGTAACAGTGGAATAATTATTGTGAAAACCTCAAGGTGTTAAGCTCTTCTTACAATGGCTGGAACAGCAAGTGCAAGAGAGATGGTCCAGTTGGAAATAGAGGAACCTGAAGAAAATCAATCCAATATCAAGAGCAAGTGTGGTTGTTTTGATCGAGATCTAAAGTGCTGCTGTACTTTGGCTCAATGGAAGGATTTTAAACGTACTGTAATGGTCGTTTATGTTTGTGCCGTAATGTTGCTGGGTTTTTACCTCTTTGTCAAGGATTATATGACCTTGTAAGTGCTTTTTCCATTAATTAACCAATTTTTAATTTTTTTTTAATAGTTACAGATAAATCACTCTTGCTGGAAGAGCTGCCTGAAGGACCTCAAACATTATTAAACATGTATAGACTTTTCAAAAATAAATCATCTTAAAATTATGCATTGTTTTAATGACTTTTACATTATATGTACAGGGAGACTTAAATCCATGATTTTTAAAAAAATTATGCATAACTTAAATGGTTATGATTTTCTTATGGCATTTGTGATATAAAATATAAATATTAATAAGGTTAATGTGTCAATATTACAAAGATGAACTTATGATCAAGACTGCGTGCTGAAAAGAGATCTAGAGAGAGAGAGAGATAGAGGCATCTGAAATATCTATTATTTTGTTCTATAGGCATTTGAAATTAAAAATAATTTTTCATATTTTCCAGGCATTTAAAATAATATTTTAAATATTACTTCAAGCATTCTAGAAAAAATTTAAATAGTTTTTCATATTTCCAGACATTTCACGTAATTTCTCACGTCCTCTTCACATTGGAAATATTTTTTATTTTGCTCTATAAGCCTTTGAAATTTAAAATAATATTTTGTATTTTCCAGGCATTTAAAATAATATTTTAAATGTTAGGTCAAGCATTCTAGAAAAATTTTAAATGGTTTTTCATATTTCCAGACATTTCACGTAATTTCTCACGTCTTCTCCACATTGCAAATTTTTTTTATTTTGTTCTATAGGCATCTGAAATTTAAAATAATGTTTTGCATTTTTCAGGCATTTGAAATAATATTTTAAATGTTAGTTCAAGCATTCTAGAGAAATTTTAAATAGTTTTTCATATTTTCCAGACATTTGACATAATTTTTTTACGTCCTTCCAGGCATTGGAAATATTTTTTATTTTGCTCTATTTGAAATTTTAAATAATGCTTCGTATTTTCCAGGCATTAGAAATAATTTTTTAAATTTTATTCCAGGAATTCTAGATAAATCTAAATAATTTTTCATATTTTCCAGACATTTGACGTAATTTTTTTACGTCTTTTAGGTATTGGAAATATTTTTTAGTTTGCTCTATAGGGATTTGAAATTTAAAATAATGCGTCAATTTTCCAGGCATTTGAAATAATTTTTTAAATTTTAGTCCAGGCATTTAATCTCTTTCAGTCTTTTGACGTAACTATTCACATCTTCCAGGCATTGTAAATGATTTTTTATTTTGCTTTATAGACATTTGAAATATAATGATTCGTATTTTCCAGGCATTTGAAATATTTTTTTAAATTTTATTTCAGACATTCTAGAGAAATTTTAAATACTATTTGATCTCTTTCAGTCATTTGACGTAATTATTCACAATGGAAATGTTTTATATTTTGCTCTATATAAAATTGAAATTTAAAATAATGCTTCGGATTTTTCAGGCATTTGAAATAATTTTTTAAATTTTATTCCAGGCATTGTAAATGTTTTTTATTTTGCTTTATAAACATTTGAAATTTAAAATAATGCTTTGTATTTTCCAGGCATTAGAAATTATTTTTTAAATATTATTCCAGGAATTCTAGAGAAATTTGACGTAATTTTTTTACGTCTTCCAGGTATTGGAAATATTTTTTAGTTTGCTCTATAGGAATTTGAAATTTAAAATAATGCGTCAATTTTCCAGGCATTTGAAATAATTTTTTAAATTTTAGTCCAGGCATTTGATCTCTTTCAGTCTTTTGACGTAACTATTCACATCTTCCAGGCATTGTAAATGATTTTTTATTTTGCTTTATAGACATTTGAAATATAATGATTCGTATTTTCCAGGCATTTGAAATATTTTTTTAAATTTTATTTCAGACATTCTAGAGAAATTTTAAATACTATTTGATCTCTTTCAGTCATTTGACGTAATTATTCACGCCTTGCAGGCAATGGAAATGTTTTATATTTTGCTCTATATAAAATTGAAATTTAAAATAATGCTTCGGATTTTTCAGGCATTTGAAATAATTTTTTAAATTTTATTCCAGGCATTGTAAATGTTTTTTATTTTGCTTTATAGACATTTGAAATTTAAAATAATGCTTTGTATTTTCCAGGCATTAGAAATTATTTTTTAAATATTATTCCAGGAATTCTAGAGAAATTTGACGTAATTTTTTTACGTCTTCCAGGTATTGGAAATATTTTTTAGTTTGCTCTATAGGCATTTGAAATTTAAAATAATGCGTCAATTTTCCAGGCATTTGAAATAATTTTTTAAACTTAATTTCAGGCATTCTAGAGAAATTTTAAATATTGTTTGATCTCTTTCAGTCATTTGACGTAACTATTCACGTCTTCCAGGCATTGTAAATGTTTTATATTTTGCTCTATAGGCATTTGAAATTTAAAATAATTCTTCGTATTTTTCAGGAATTTAAAATAATGTTTAAATTTTACTCCAGACATTCTAGAGAAATTTTGAATACTGCTTGATCTCTTTTGACGTAATTATCCATGTCTTTCAGGCACTGGAAATGTTTTATATTTTGCTCTATAGGAATTTGAAATTTAAAATAATGCTTCGTATTTTCCAGGAATTTGAAATATTTTTTTAAATTTTATTTCAGGCATTCTAGAGAAATTTGAAATATTGTTTGATCTCTTTCAGTCATTTGACGTAACTATTCACGTCTTCCAGGCATTGTAAATGTTTTTTATTTTGCCCTATAGACATTCGATATTTAAAATATTGCTTCTTATTTACCAGGAATTTGAAATAATTCGTTAAATTTTATTCCAGGCATTCAAGAGAAATTTTAAATACTGTTTGATCTATTTTGACGTAATTATTCATGTCTTCCAGGCATTGGAAACGTTTCATATTTTGCTCTATAGACATTTCATATTTAAAATAATGCTTCGTATTTTCCAGGCATTTGAAATAATGTTTTAAATTTTATTCCAGGTATTCTAGAGAAATTTTAAATACTGTTTGATCTCTTTCAGTCATTTGATATAACAATTCACGTCTTCCAGGTATTGGAAATATTTTATCTTTTGCTCTATAGACATTTGAAATTTAAAATAATGTTTCGTATTTTCCAGGAATTTGAAATAATTTTTTAAATTTTATTTCAGGCATTCTAGAGAAATTTTAAATATTGTTTGATCTCTTTCAGTCATTTGACGTAACTATTCACGTCTTCCAGGCATTGTAAATGTTTTTTATTTTGCCCTATAGACATTCGATATTTAAAATATTGCTTCTTATTTACCAGGAATTTGAAATAATTCGTTAAATTTTATTCCAGGCATTCAAGAGAAATTTTAAATACTGTTTGATCTATTTTGACGTAATTATTCATGTCTTCCAGGCATTGGAAACGTTTCATATTTTGCTCTATAGACATTTCATATTTAAAATAATGCTTCGTATTTTCCAGGCATTTGAAATAATGTTTTAAATTTTATTCCAGGTATTCTAGAGAAATTTTAAATACTGTTTGATCTCTTTCAGTCATTTGATATAACAATTCACGTCTTCCAGGTATTGGAAATATTTTATCTTTTGCTCTATAGACATTTGAAATTTAAAATAATGTTTCGTATTTTCCAGGAATTTGAAATAATTTTTTAAATTTTATTTCAGGCATTCTAGAGAAATTTTAAATATTGTTTGATCTCTTTCAGTCATTTGATATAACAATTCACGTCTTCCAGGCATTGGAAATATTTTATCTTTTGCTCTATAGACATTTGATGTTTAAAATAATGCTTCGTATTTTCCAGGAATTTGAAATAATTCTTTAAATTTTATTCCAGACATTCAAGGGAAATTTTAAATACTGTTTGATCTCTTTCGACGTAATTATTCATGTCTTTCAGGCATTGAAAATGTTTTTTATTTTGCTCTATAGACATCTGATATTTAAAATAATGCTTCGTATTTTCCAGGCATTTGAAATAATGTTTTAATTTTTATTCTAGGCATTCTAGAGAAATTTTATATTTCCATATTTGTCAGCCATGACGTAACTTTTTATTCACAGTCTTCCAGGCATTGAAATATTTTTTTATTTTACTTTATAGTCATTTGAAACTTAAAATAATTTTTCCAGGCATTCGAATTATTTTTTAAAATTTCTTTCAGGCATTCCAAAGAAATTTTTAATTTTTTTCCAGTCATTTGACGCCATTTTTGTTTTTGTTTTCAATGATTTTAAATAATTTTCCATGCTTTCCGGGCATTTAACCGGGAATTGGAAATATTTTCTCATATTTTTCAGGCATTCTTTTAACATTTTCCAGCCTATCTGGATCCTTTTATTAATAGTTTTAATGCCTTCCAAGCATTTGAAGTTTAACCAATGAAAATAAATATGACCGTCATTTCTACAGGACAGAAAGTAGTACTTTCCACCAAAGAGCGAAAAAATAAAAAAAATACTTTTTAACAGTTAAATCAAAACTCGCAAAAAAAAGCGCAAATTTCACAAAAATTAAAAAAAAATCAATATTAAATCAAGTTCACTTCTTAAGCGATAAGCTTATCTCCTAAATAATTAATGGGTTTGTTTAGGTGTACCATATGACCTTCTAAAAGAAAGATGTGATTGAAATCGCACAAGCAACCAACTGAGATGAAAAACGTGACGCATGTCTTTGCTTAAGTCAGATTGTTTTTAAGTATCCTGGGAAAGTTTATTGCAAAGGACTTTAAATGTTCCCAGGCAATTGGTGTTAAAAGGTCTTCGGGAATACAGTCTTAAAATGCCAAGCATATTGAGTAGGTTCGGAAAAGGAAAGTTTAAAAAAATTATTCGTGAGGAAGACTTGAACGAACATAATGATGCACGCATCTTGATACGTGAGGAAGAGGAAGAAGTTGAAGCGAAATGCTTTGGCACGGTGAATAAGTGGGATGTGCTTAAGTGTTTTGTCTTCTTGCTTTATCTTGTGGTGTTCTTTTTTTTGGCAAGATATGTTGATATTTGGAAGTGTATCCCTTAGGTGAGTCAGTTTTTACACTTGAAAGAAATACAAACACGTGCTTAAGATCAAAGTTAAAATATCTTTTATTAAAAATATTGTGTATATATTATACATGGAAAAAGAACATAATTAAACAATAAGCGCCATTAAAAAATATATCCATTAATTTATACGGAACTATAATTTTCAATTTAAAAAAGGAAAGACACTAAAATTAAAGCACTTTTAAAATCTATTTAAGGTGACACAAATTATGGTTCTAATTCCGCCTTATTGCATTACTTTTAAAAAAATTAAAATGCATCTCTGATTTTATTAGGCTATAAATTGGCCTGTATATCTTATTAAAGTATTGTGAAATGGCTCAAATTTCTGGGACATTTCCCTGTTTTGGAACAAAAATAATAAGCGCTCACATATTTAAATAGACCAGTCAATGTAAGTAAAATAAATTGTCTAAATATGCCTCTACATGAGTAACTCTGTCGTAGATGAAGCATAGTTCGTATTGCTCTTTTCTGTGAAATAAAAACTCGATTTGCATAAAATAATGCCATACCTTAATATTGAGTAAACATTAGCAAATTAGACAACTTTAAGATGTTCTAAATTTAAATATTCTGCCATAATTCTTAAGGAATAACTGGTATTGTTGATTTTCCTTTTCCAAAAATCTGGTGCTACTTGATAGCATTACAATTTGATCCGTTAACAATACTCCCTCCGGGATATTCCTGTTTTTTGTTTTGTGCACATGGAACAAAATATGAAAACAAAGTTATTTTCTTGTAAACTAATGATCATGGAGGAGCTCTGAAAGTGTTGAAGGTACTACAGATTTGATTGAAAGATTTGAATCATCAGCGAAGATTACCAGATGTGCTCTAGCATTAAGTATTTAGCTGGCTAAGTTATTAACATAAAGAATAATTAAAATTGGATCTAGTACACTTCCCTGAGGAACACCAAGAAAAATGAGGTCGTCATCAAAAAAAAAACCTTTCCTTTTTTATATTAACTACTTTTTGTCACGTATCTCATACATCTTCAACTTTTGTAAAAGAATCACATGATTGATGCTGTCGAATGCTTTGGACAAAATCATAGGTCGCAGTACTAAGATAAGCATGCTGTGAATGAGGTTTTCAGTATAAAAAAGTGCATAAGCCTTCTACACATGGCAACTTCAAACATCTTAGAAAAAATCACAAACATCTTTCTTGTATAAAGGCTTTACCAGAGCTAACTTTAACATGTTTGGGAAAATGCATGGCATAAGTGACCTGCAGTTTCTTTTGACGAGTATTTTACAAAACTTGCAGAAATTTCATCACAACCGGCACCCCTCTTAGTTTTTAATTTTGAAATTATTAGTAGAATCTCATTTGGTGTGTGTGTGTAAGAAAAGAGGTTTAGACCCGAGAGGTATCTTTTCTTGATTGTTTATTAAATTAAGATCAAAATAATGTACTAGAATAAAGGGATGAGTATAAATCTTCAAATCTACCTCTAATAATAGACACTCCGTATATTAATTATTTCCAATGATGAGTATGAGCGTTGTGGAAAATTTATTTCTAGGAATTAGTAAGCGTTGACAATAAAAATCATATTTTTTTATTACTTCTTTTAATTCTGCAGAATTAGACATTTCAAACTTAATGGTGGTTCTTATCAATCGTACCATTGGGTTTACTGGTACGATATCAGCAATAGATGGTAAATTGGACGCCAAAGTTTTCAGGGCATTAGTAAACTGGTCTAAGCATGACCAAATATGGATAATTTAATTCTGCCATGGATTTCGATTTGACGCCATGTTTTAGGTATTTAAAATAATTTCCATTTTATTACAAACTTTTGGAGCCTTTCAGGGATTTTAATTAATTTTTCACTTTATCCAGAACGTTCAATGGAAATTTTTGTTTTATTCCAGGCAGACGTAATTTTTGACGTCTTTCAGGCATTTGGTATTTCTTATTTTGCTCTATAGGGATTTGAAATTTAAAATAATTTTTCGTTTGTTTAATTGTCCAGACACTTGTAATATTTTTGAAACAATTTTCTATAGTTTTCGGGTATGTGACGTCAAGTCTCTTTTATTCCATAAATTCCATTAAAAAAATTTTTCACATTTTCCAAGCATTTCTAATCATTTTTTGCTTTTCATAAATTTTTATGGTGCTTTTGGGGTTGATTTTTATGTTATCCGAAGATTTTAAGTAATTTTCAGTCATTTGGAAAAAATTATTATTTCATTCCAGGCGTTCCAATGAAAATTTAAATATTTTTTCATATTTTGCAGGTATTTAACGCCATTTTGTTTTTCACAGATTTGAAATAGTTTTTCCGAGTTAATTTAGGAATTTCTTTAAGAAAATTTTAAGTAATTTTTCATATTTTCCAGGCATTGGAAGTATTTCTTAATTTGAATTGTAATTTAATATAATTTTTTTTAATTTTCCAGGCATTTCTGGTCATTTTTTGCTTTTCATAAATTTTTATGGTGTTTTTGGGGTTAATTTTTATGCTCTCTGAGGATTTTAAGTATTTTTTCATAGCTTCCAGGCATTTAATGCCAGGAATTGGAAATAAGTTCTGTCAGTGAAAAAAAAAATGAAATAAAATTATTCCAGGCGTTCTAAATAAAATTTAAATGTTTTTTCATATTTTGTATTTAACGCAATTTGGTTTTTGACAGATTTGAAATAGTTTTTTATAGTTTCCGGACATGTGACATCGTGAAATATTTTTTTTATTTTTATTCAAGGCATTCCAGAGAAATTTTTAATATTTCTTCATATTTTCCAGGCATTTTACGCCATTTTTCTTTGTTTTCCATGGATTTGAAATAATTTATTATTGTTTCCAGGCATCAGAGTTCGAAATAATTTCTTTCAGGCATTTTAATTTTTTTCTTATTTGATTCCAGGCATTTCAGAGAAATTTTCAAATTTCCCAGGCATTTCTAGTCATTTTTTGCTTTACATATTTTTAAGCAGTAGTATCCATGCGCAGTGACTGGTCATCAAAGTGACCACTCACTTCAAACCCCAATATCTGAAAAACTATTTGGACTACTGTAATAAAACAAAAATCATAATATGTAAAGGAATATTCCTAGCAAATATTATTTAGGGTTCGAATCAATGCAAGCATCAGTTTCTAAAATATTCGCATTTTTAAACAGTGGTGTCCAATAGCAGAGCATCAAAGTGACCGCTCACTTCAAACCCCAATATCTGAAAAACTATTTGGACTACTGTAATAAAACGAAAAGCATAATATGTAAAGGAATATTTCTAGCAAATATTATTTAGGATTCGAATCAATGCAAGCATCAGTTTCTGAAATATTCGCATTTTTAAGCCGTGGTGTCCAAGAGTCTCCAATAAATTTTTATGGTGCTTTTGGGGTTAATTTTTATGCTACCCAGGGATTTTAAGTAATTTTTTATAGTTTCCAAGTATTTAACGTCAGAAATTAGAAATAAGTTCTTTTAGTCATTTAAAAATAAAATAAAATAAATCCAGGCGTTCCAAATAAAATGTAAATATTTTTTTCATATTTTGCAGTTATTTAACGCCATGTTGTTTTTTTTTGTTTTTCACAGATTTGAAATAGTTTTTTTATAGTTTCCGGATATGTGACTTCAGGAATTTCTTTCATGAATTTGAAATATTTTTTTTATTTTTATTGCAGGCACTCTAGAGAGATTTTTAATATTTCTTCAAATTTTTCAGGCATTTGAAATAATTTTTCATAGTTTACGGGCATATGTGACGTCAGGAGCTCGAAATAATTTCTTTCATACACTAAATTTTTTTTTATTCGATTCCAAGCATTTCAAGATTTTAAGTTATTTCATATTTTCCAGGCACCTGAAATATTTTTTTTAATCTTATTCGAGGCATTCCAAAGAGATTTTAAATAATTTTTTATTTTTTCCAGGCATTTATCGCCATACTTGTTTTTTTACTTTCCAAGGAATTTAAATAATTTTTCATAGTTTTTTCTCATATTATCTTGCGGGAAAATTGGAATTAAATTGCCACATTTTTCAAAAATTCAATTAAATTTCTTGAATTTTACAACGACAATAATTTTTCTTTCATATATTTTTATAAACAATAAAAATAAATATGGCCGCCATTTCCACATTTACCTACTGCAAATTTCCACCCATAGGCAAAAAAAAAACTATCCGGTCATGGGTGAAATTAAATGATTTCTAAACAACCAAGTGGTGTAAATATCATAAATTTTTTTATTAAATTTATGAGTTAAAGGCTCTTATAATAAAACGGTTTTAAAACTTTGCCCAGTTTACACTCGTCCAATTAATATAATTAATATAAAATTAATGATATAACATGTCTAAACCTCACATCGCAGTACGATTTTAAACAATTAAGGTGTTTCAAATCAATTGTGGCCAAAATGCCTATTTTAAGTAAATTCATAGAGCAAACAACTTTAAACTTTAAAGGTGTTACAACTCGCAGTTTTAAGCCAGGAAGAAGGTTGAAAAAGTCCCAAATGATGAGGCGAGTTTACATGTTTTTCGAGTTGACTCCTAAGAAAAAGAGACAAACAAGCCGTGCATCCAAATCCAATAAATCCGTTGAGGATCTAATCCGTGAGGAGCAGGCTCTTTTGGACATTGCCCAAGACGCCTTTCACAAGAAATTATACATGTTGATGTTTTCATTTTTGTATTATCTTGGGTTTTGGCTGTTTTATAAATATATGCACGAAACCAAGACCGATGATTCCTGTAAGTAAGATTTTAGTTGCAACAGAGATATTTTCTTTTTACAATAATTATTTAAATCGTATCAAATTCTATTAACATTTTGTACTGTTTGTTACCCCACCATAATCAATTTTTTTAATTGAAATGATTAGACAATTAAAACAAGCCTTGTCTAGTAAAGGGTAAAAAATGTCCTTATTACTATTTTAAAATAACACGTTAGTTCACGTAAGTTCTGTATTAATTTAATTAACCAAAGTTCTCCTTGTTTCAGATGATGCCTGATCAACACGAGCAGTAGTCAACAAGTAGATTTTTAGTTTTTAGTTATGCTTAGTAGTTCAACATGTTAGTTACGCTTTTTTTACATTTTATAATAAAATAAAATGCCTTTAAATATATAAGGGTTTCTAATAAAAAATGTGTATTCTTAATAAAATAAAAAGGCTATTCTATAAAAATAATAATAAAACTGGTGACTAATTCGTATACAAGAAAAACAATACTTAATTTAAGCCATAAAACTGAATGTGTCTTTTTATCAAAATTGTCAGCTCCTATCGACACCATTTAATTAAATACTTGACGCCAACGATGGTTTATTCCTCAACAAACCATCAAGGTGTTAGTAACAATAAATTCACATTTAAAATGGCGGTTTTAAGTAAATTTAAAAGATTTAACATAAGAATCGTAAACAAAGAGGACCGTGGAGGTTTCAGAACTGCCAACGCGAGACTAGTAAGGAAGCTACGGAACGCCTTACTATTGAATAGAATCTTAATGTCACTTGAAGACAAACGAGTGAAAAAACAAATGACGTTGGATGAACTTTATGAGCAATTAGCTGAGAGACTCTCAAGGAAAACTTCACTGGAAGAACGTGAGGATGAAAGTGAGGAGGAATCTGATACTGAATCTGAGTTGGAGGATGAGGAGGAGGAGGAGGAGGAGGTTGTCACCCCGCAGATGTGGCTTGAATTGTTTATGTTGGTGGCGTATATGGTAGTTGTGTTGGTTTTGGTGAAATTCGAGTGAGGAGGATGCGTCAAAAGTAAGTATTGAAAATGTAAGAATGGCTTAGTTATTGAAAAATTGTGTGTTAAATTCCGTAGAAATCCAAAAGAAAAATGCTTAGGAATTATTTCTTCGTTTTTTTTCCATAGATGTCAAATAATTTTTCCAAAGTTTTAGAGTAACTTTGTTTTCTAAGCATTGGACCTGATTTTTTAATTATATTCTGGGCGTCTTACGTAGTATTTTATGTTTCCCAAAAATTTTAATTTTAGGCATTTGAACGGTAATTCCTTATTTTATTCCAGGCATTTGATAACGCTTTTAATGGATTCCAGGCATTGGAAATATATTTTTGATTTTATTTCAGGCATTTCAACTGTCACTTTTTATTTTATTGAAAATAATTTTTCCTTTTATTCCAGGCGTTGCATGTCGCATTTAATGACTTCCAGGCATTGGAAGCAACTGTTCCATTTTATTCTAAGCATTTACAGTGTAATTTTTTATTTTATTCCATACATTTGAAGGATGTTTATTTTTCTATTTCAGGCATTTCAAGTGTCACTTTTTATTTTATTGAAAATAATTTTTGCTTTTATTCCAGGCGTTTTATGTCGCATTTAATGACTTCCAGGCATTGGAAGCAACTGTTCCATTTTATTCTAAGCATTTAAAGTGCAATTTTTTATTTTATTCCAGACATTTGATGTCGTGTTTAATGGCCTCAAGGCATTGTCCATAATTTTATTCATTTTATTCCATACATTTGAAGGATATTTATTTTTTTATTCCAGGTATTTGATGGCGTAATTAATATCATTCAGGCATTGGAAAAATATATTTGATTTTATTTCACGCATTTCAAGTGTCACTTTTTGTTTTATTGAAAATAATTTTTGCTTTTATTCCAGGCGTTCCATGTCGCATTTAATGACTTCCAGGCATTGGAAACAACTATTCCATTTTATCATACATTTGAGGGATATTTATTTTTCTATTCCAGGCATTTGATGGTGTAATTACTATCATTCAGGCATTGGAAATATATGTTTCATTTTATTTCAGACATTTCAAGTGTCACTTTTTATTTTATTAAAAATTATTTTTCCTTTTATTCCAGGCATTACATGTCGCATTTAATGGCTTCAAGGCATTGTCAATAAAAAATCATTTTATTCCATGCATTTGAAGAATATTTATTTTTCTATTCCAGGCATTTGATGACGTAATTAATGTCATTCAGGCATTGGAAATATATGTTTGATTTTATTTTAGGCATTTGAAGTGTCACTCACTTTTTATTTTATTAAAAATAATTTTTCCTTTTATTCCAGGCGTTTCATGTCGGATTTAATGGCTTCCAGGTATTGGAAGCAACTCTGCCATTTTATTCTAAGCATTTACAGTGTATTTTTTTATTTTATTCCATACATTTGAAGGATATTTCTTTTTCTATTCCAGGCATTTGATGGTTTTATTACTATCATTCAGGCATTGGAAATATATGTTTCATTTTATTTCAGACATTTCAAGTGTCACTTTTTATTTTATTAAAAATAATTTTTCCTTTTATTCCAGGCATTACATGTCGCATTTAATGGCTTCAAGGCATTGTCAATAAAAAATCATTTTATTCCATGCAGTTGAAGAATATTTATTTTTCTATACCAGGCATTTGATGGCGTAATTAATGTCATTCAGGCATTGGAAATATATGTTTCATTTTATTTCAGACATTTCAAGTGTCACTTTTTATTTTATTAAAAATTATTTTTCCTTTTATTCCAGGCATTACATGTCGCATTTAATGGCTTCAAGGCATTGTCAATAAAAAATCATTTTATTCCATGCAGTTGAAGAATATTTATTTTTCTATACCAGGCATTTGATGGTGTAATTAATGTCATTCAGGCATTGGAAATATATGTTTAATTTTATTTCAGGCATTTCAAGTGTCACTCACTTTTTATTTTATTAAAAATAATTTTTCCTTTTATTCCAGGCGTTTCATGTCGGATTTATTGACTTCCAGGCATTGGAAGCAACTGTTCCATTTTATTCTAAGCATTTAAAGTGTAATTTTTTATTTTATTCCAGATATTTAATGTTGTGTTTAATGGCCTCAAGGCATTGTCCATAATTTTTTTCATTTTATTTCATACATTTGAAGGATATTTATTTTTCTATTCCAAGCATTTAATGGCGTAATTATTATCATTCAGGCATTAGAAATTTTTTCCCAATGATTTGTTTGTGATTTTTTAATGTTAGTTTTACATTCCCCTTTGTCTGTGACTTTGACTGTGTTTTTACTTTGTTTTGTATTTTATCTACTGTCATTTATAGAACATGGACTATTTTGGCAAATTCTTAAGAATATTCCAATAATTTTCTTAGATTTAAAGGTTTTTTTGAGTCACTGTGTTTGAAATTCAATGCTATTAGATGATCAAGACATCGCATTAAAATTAAGCATTTAATGGCTTTTAAGCATTTGAAATATATTTTTTATTTTATTCCAGGCATTGGAAATAATAGTTTCATTTTATTCCAATCATTTAAAGTGTAATTTTTTAATTTATTCCGGGCATTAAATTTTTTTTTTCATTTTGTTCCAGGCATTTAAAGGGTAATTTTTTTATTTTATTCCAAGTATTAAATTTCATATTTAGGCCTTCCAGGCTTTAAAAATTACGTTTTTAAAATTGTTCATAGATTTGACAAATTTTTGAAATATTTTCGAGGGATTTAAATTAATTTTTCATTTTAATCCAATTTATAAATTTTACGCCATTTTTTCTTGTCTTCATAGCTTCAAGTAATTTTAAATACAATAATTATTAATTTGATTACAAAATATTGGGTCTTTCAGAAATTTAAAATAATTTTTTAAATATTCCAAGCATTTGAAGTCATTTTTCAATTTATTCCAGAAATTTAACTTAATTTTTAAGCCGTCTAGAATGTTAAAATTGGGCTTGACGGCATTTTATATATCAGGAATAATTTTTGTCATAATATAGTTTTAAGTAATCTTTTTAATTAACGACTTTCCTTACAAATGATACACTTATCTCTCTTTCTCTCATGGAGCTCTAATGGCACTAATTTTTCCCATTTTAAAGGTTATAACCCAGACAAGGGTTAATTTTTAGAATAATCGGTCTCCCTTTACTACCCCTTTATGTTTAATTAATTTCGAAATCATTTATAAAATACTGTTTTTTTTTTCGTTTCAGATGCTGCTTTCGAAGCTGATCCTAATTAAAAAAAATCAAATTAGGCTTATAGAATTAAAATAGTTAAGTAAATTAGTAATTAGAACTAAAAATGAAAATTAGTTTATACTTAATTAAAAAAAAACAAAGCTTAATAGTTCACTTTTATATTATTATAAAAATTTAAGTGAATTTTCATGTTCTTCATTTATATTTATATGTATTTATACCACTCTATAATAGACTAAAACAACATGATTAAAAGAACGATTTTCAAGCTTCAATACCATTAATAAACCTTATCAAAACGACACTAAAACATAATGCTTTAAGCCATCCGGTAGTTCACTAGTTTATTAATGAATATCGTCGTGTGCATTCACCTTCTATAAAAATCAACTGGCTCACGATGAATTGCCAATCAATCTTGCCATCTTTTGAAGTTGACGTTGAAGCTGGACCATTCGAAGACATTGTGAAATATGAAGAAGAAGGCGAGATCCAAGAAAACTTCATGGGGGTGTCCAAGAGGAACCAAGTTGAGCCAATGGGGTTCGTCATTGAAAATGAAATAAAGAGGTGCAACAACATGTACAACTTTCCAAAGAATAGAAGAAGACCGATAAGGATTATTACTCTGTTGATCCTATTTTATGTTTTAATTATTGTTTTTGTTTTGGCGTATTTGTTTATTGGATATTTCGAGCAAAAGTAAAACAAATTTAATATTAAAGTTTATGGTTATTGTTACATTTAATTAGTTTAGTTTTAATTCATTAAAAATATTTCTAAAATATGTGTTTTATTTTACTGTAACACGTCATTCCCATTTATGTCTCTCTTGGGTCCGAATTGTTCAGTAGGCGTTATATGATATGCTAAGATTGAATTATTATCAATTGAAGTTTAATTTTTATGAAAAAAGTTGTCTAAATATAACTTACTACGTTTTTGTACCTAAACTTGTGTTTTATACATAAAATCCATCCTCAAAAAAAATAATAATTTATTAAAAGTGTCTCAACCCTTTTCCACCCCCTAAGATAACTTTTCTTTTTAGTTCATGTCAATCTTGAGTCCATATTTCGCTTCCTAAACAAAAAACGAATTCCTAGTAGCCATTATACGGTTGGAACAAAAAACTGATTAATAATTCGCCAAAGGTGGACAAAAAAGGTATAAAGATAATGCGAAATGGTTCAGTAGACGTCGGGCTTAGCTTACTTAAACTTCGTACATCGGATGATATATTTTGGCTTCAGCGCAGGAGCTTCTTTAATACCTTGTTAGTGGTTGAAAATCGGTCTTCTGTGGTCTGTAAGTAGTTATTTTTTTCATAAAAGTGACTTAGTACATCAAAGATTCTTTTCTTATTATAAGCATTTTCTTGTGTGCTAGTAATTTTTAAGCAAATTGAATATTTTAAAAATCGTGTCAAAAAAAGTTACTCTCACTAATGACGATCGCTGCCGCTATTCTGCGGATATTGCATAATTCATGGCCTAGAAATAGAGCAGCCCTGACTGCTTTTCCGAGCTTTTATAATTTAGGCAAATCGAGTGAATTCACCTGTCAAGAGGCTCCATTTGCCGAAAGCGATTAAACATGTATTCCGTGAAAATTTCCCGGTGATTTAATTACAGAGGCGGGCTCCTGATATTTCCCAAATTCCCATGCAGAATTTTCATTTTTGGTTTAAACCATATGAAATTGATTTTTTAAATTGCATCGCTACCTGATTATTGCAACAAAAGTAAGTTTGAAATGGTATCTTACATACATTATAACTATTGAATAAACACGGTAGATTACAAAGTAATTCAGTCACACTGTAAATACCTTATATTACAAAATTGCTTTATTACCTCATTAAAATCGGATTTTATAAAACAATATAAACATTTATCATCGGGGATTACTTTAAAAGCGATGTTTGTTAATTTTTCTTGGTTGTCAAAAATAAGCGTAAGCACAACTATTTTGCAACACATTAATATTAAATCCACGTCTCCGTGTTATTAAATAAATAGTAATTTATAGTTCGCATTGATTGTTCATTGACATTGTATTTTCAGCACGCCTTGAAAACACGCACGCGTTTGATTTTTTTTATGAAAAAAAAAACCACATCGGTAAGTATAATTTTAATTAATAAACCTTGTCAAATAGAAAAAAGCAATAGTAACAGAAACGTGTTAACAGCAGGTACTAGTGCTTGATCAATTCATCTCATATCGCTGCTTATAAGTGGGTAGAAAAGATTTCTTATCATTAAATTAAATAAAAAAGGTGATTTATTATAAGAATTTGAATGGCATGTGCTGATTTAATACACTGGATCATCTAAAGTGTTATTGATTAATTTAAGTGCTGTTAGTGAAATGTGGACTTTTCGGTGACCTGGAAATTTATTTTTTTATTTGGAAATATGCAGGATTAATTTTCATTAACAGGTAAATTTAAAGATCTATTTTATCCTTCGAAATCGAGTGGCCAGTGAATTAGACCACTTCAAATTTCATTTTTACATACATTACTATGTGTGTAAAAATATACACATTATTACTTTTTTTAATTTCTGGTCTATTTTCATAGATTTATCCCCATTACTGCCTATAATCTTAATATTCTCAATATATTGAAACTGTAAAATATAATGATATATTTATTATTTTATTATTATATAGGTATGTACCTTGACCTACTGCAATATTTCTACTAGAATTCATATTTAAAATATGCCAATTTGAGATAAAATCTTTAAATACAAAAAACATATCTTTTTAAGCTATAACAATATAAAGATTTTTCGATATTATTTTATAATAAACAAAAAAATGACTACAACTAAATATCACCAGATATATTCTTAGTAATATTATTAAAGCGCCATAAAAATCAGTTCTTTATTGCTTTTAAGGTTATTAATGTTTAATGTAATAAAGGATTTACCCATTATATAATGCCCAATAAATATTGCAAATAAAAATACCAGCGTTAGTATTTTAATCAATCAATTAATATCACGCGACGGTTTTATTGTTAAAACGGCGTCGCTAGGTGGGAACATCGAACCACATACCAAAAAGGTTCCAATTAGTCTAGGAGCAAAATTTTTATTTGCAAGGCATAAAAATCTATTTTAAAATTTATTTACTGATAGTAGCAGTTACGCAATCTAGGGTAAATTACCAACAAGACCTTCATTCCATTTTCAAGATGGCCCCCATACGCCATTTTGAATTATGCGTTGGGCGCCAAACTTTTAAACAAATTTTTAACGTCACTGTTTTTATTGATCATCGTGATGTAGATTACTCATCCATTTGTCTCACTCACTATTTTCGTCTAATGCATTATGCTAAGGAAAACGTCTTAAAACTCTATAGGCTAAATTTTTATTTATAAGTCATAAAAATATATTTTTTAATTTATTTACCAGTAATAGCAGTATCGCAATATACCTCTAAGACGTATCAAAAGACCCTTCCTTCCATTTACAAAATGGCGCCCATCCGCCATTTTGAACTATCAAATCGTTGGGCGCCACAATTTCGTTTTGTCTAGGGAATTTTCACCAAACATTTTTGACGTCACTGGTTTTATTAATAATCATAATGTATATTACTGCTCATCCTTGTCTCTTTCACTTTTAAGTCCACCTTTGTCTAACGCATTATACTAAGAAAAACGCAGAAACTAGCAAGTTTAATTTTCTTATACTTTTTATTAAAAAAAATTAAAATCCTGCTGTGAAATACAAACTGGGCATTGAATGCTGCATTTATTATTTTTAACAAACATGTTAGAAGTCACTGTTTTTGTCGATTTTCATAATGCATATTGCCCATCTTTGTCTCACTTACTATTTTCGCCATAACTTTATATTCGTCTTACTCATTATATACTATAATCAGCTGATGTTGGCAGCCACAAGTTTTTGTGGATTTTAATTCTTAACGCATATGACCAATCCTTGTCTCGCTTATTATTTTCGCCGTAAGTTTATCTTCGTCTAACTCATTACACTAAAGAAAACGGAAAAAGAACAAATCGGGTACCACTTGATCAAATTTACTTACAGCATAATAAGATAAACTTACGGAGAAAGCCATGGGTCAGACAGAAATGCGTAGATCATCAATTTAATTTTAATGAGTGATATATTTAGGTGCCCCCAAGGGTTACAAAAAGTTAAATTAGTTCTTATAATGTCCGATTTTATTTACTCCTAAAATACTCAATAAACATTATCATAAATTACCTGGAAACTAATAGAATATCATGTAAAATCTGGAACATATCCACGTAATAATATATACAAACGCAAGTTGATCTTCTGACAGGTTAAACCGGGAACGGGATTGTCGCATCAAATAATTAGCTGCTTATCCGATATGCATGGGGCATTCGAACGGACACGAAATTCCCATTAGAGGCGCATACTCTATTCACAAATTTAACGGATCCCTATGAAATTTTAAATATTTGCAAATATCAAACTGTCAACATATCATAAATGTTATTATTTTATGTGAGGGTTTTCCATTTTCGGCCTGTAACTTTTGAATATGCAATTTTTTTTATTGCCCCATACAAATCAAACAATTATATATTGAAGGCGTAAATACCACATCTACTTGTCAGAGAAATCTGCATCCTTATTTGTGGCACCCTGTATACCATCGCTGCGATTTTTTCTTGGCAAAAAAAACATTAAAATGATAAGGATAACAGCAGTACCTGTTTATTTAAGATAGTGAATTGTGCATATTTTAACATTTAGTTTCAATTTTACAGTTAATATAACAATATGCGTAATTTTTTAAAAACTGTATGTTATCCTATAAGAGTGATGTGTTTTCCTTTCAAGAGGATTTTTAATAAAAAAAATGGTGAGATGAGAACCAAAACTGCCCTATATTCTTAACAAATCACAATCACTTTTCTACCCTCAAAGACATCATGTTAATGCAGAAAAATATAAACCTATAACAGGATGTCCCAACACTTCATAACTAAGCAACTCTATAACTACCACTAATTATACTTTCCATATTACTGTATATAATGACTATTATTAAAACACTTTTTTCTTATTTCAGGCTACTTTTTACTGTACGTATTATACCCAGATCTGAACCACCATATTATATAAATAAATTAATTTATTCAGTAAAGCCACAATGACCAACTACGAAACTTGCGCCACTGATAAAGAATTGGAACCGGAAGAGAACCGAAGGGGAAGTACCATAAGAGCTTTGATTGCTTACTGGATATTGGGACTTTGCAATAATTACGGTTATGTGGTTATGCTGACTGCCGCTGCTGATATTATTGGGGAAAATGCTGACGAAAATGTAGGGTTTAGATTACTCCACAATTCTGTCATAAGATAAACCTTAATATTCTCCTAGGGCCACAGCAAGATCAGAGAAAACTGTACCTACATGTCAACTGGGGCAATCCTACTGGCTGACATCGTTCCAGCCCTTATTATTAAAATCCTGGCACCCTTTATCCCTTTTTATGTTCAGTGAGTCATATTCTTTATTAACATTTCTTCTAAATAAAAAAAATTCTTTTAGTTTCCGAGTTGTTCTTTGCATAGTACTAGCCGCCTCAGGATTTATAGCAGTGGCTTTCAGTGAGTCCATCTTAATATCCATCTTAGGAGTGGTTCTCACGTCATTTTGCTCTGGATTGGGGGAGGTTACTTACCTGCAATACACTTCATTCTACAAAAAGTAATTTAGGATTTTCTCATTCAATGATCCTAATTTTAAAAAAAATGATTCTTCTAGGAACGTTGTGTCAGCTTGGAGTTCAGGTACTGGAGGTGCAGGAGTAATAGGGGCGCTATCATACTCATTGCTACAACAAATTGGAATGAAAACCACCCTGTTGATGATGTTGATTGTTCCTGTAATGTCAGCTGTTTCGTAAGGGGTTGATATTAAATTAAATCTCAATAAGTGTAAAAATTTTATTTAAGATTCTGGATAATCCTTCCAGTACCATCAGCTCAGGATATTTCAGCTGCCCTGGAGATCCAGCAGAAGGTGAACGCGGAAGAGGTGGAAAACCCCAAAGCAGTATTATTGAAAAAATTGAAGTTGATTCCAGGGTTAATGAAATTTATGATACCGCTGGGTCTTGTGTATCTTTTTGAATATTTTATTAATCAAGGAACAGTAAGTTTTAAAAAAACTACAGTAAACAGCAAATCTTTATTATTAAAAAAATTCTAGTTTGAAATAATTCAAATCCCAAACTCAGTAGTACCGGAGTCATCGCAGTACCGTTGGCTTCAAGTAACTTATCAAGTGGGTGTGTTTATTTCACGTTCTTCTGTTAATTTGTGGCATATTAAACAAACCTGGATAATGGCCATTTTACAAGTGAGATTTGCCTTTTATAACCACAGTTATGATTTGTTACTACTAAATATTCTTACAGGGTTTAAATGTAATTGTTTTCACCACAGAAGCAATTTACTATTACATCCCTAGTTTCTATATAGTGGTGGCCCTAGTATTATGGGAAGGACTCCTTGGAGGGGCAGCCTACGTTAACACATTTTACAGAATTACCAATGAAGTAAGTTTATTTACTTAACATAAATAGATTTTTTTTATTTATTTTTTTTTGTTTCAGGTTGAACCAGAGAGCAAACAATTCTCAATGGCAATCACAGGATTTGCTGATAGTGCAGGTATTTCCTTGGCAGGACTATTTGCTATTTTAGCACACAATGCCATTTGTAATATACCAATGCCAAGCTAAAGAGTGATGATGACCTCACTCTTACATCAGGTTGTTCCTATATTAAGCTATTTATATTTATTATTATACTGTTATTTTGAGGTTTTTTTTTTATTTATATAATTTCTTTTAATTATTCTTTATATGCACAACTTTATTTGTGGTTAACCAATAAAAAAAACACACAGAGTCATATCATTTATTTACATCAAAAATGGAAGAATCGCATCTGTCGAACATAAAAAAATTTAAGCACAAGAAAATCCATTTTATTATCTCTGTGTTGGTTTTGATTTTGGTGGAGGTGGAACGCATATGTGTACCCAGCGATAAAGGCTCAGATCAAGAATTGAAAATTGTTTTTTACATTGGGTGCATAGTACCCCTTGTTCCATCTTGTGTTCTTCTTTTAGATGTTGAGCAATACCTCCTCCATTTTCAAAATATTTATTACAATAGTTGCAGCCAAATGTCATTTTTGGTTCCAAAGAATTTTCTATGTTAGCACTCTTTAAATTGTTACAGTATGCTTTAAATGTTTGCTCTTCAACGATCATGTTAAGTGCAAATTCAACTCTTGGAATGATAACTTCTGTATAGCTGACATCCAGCTTCGTTGGTTGACCTTTTGCCAATTTTTTGTTTCGAAAGTAGGAACACTTGCCAATATTAAAAAGAACTGAGGTGTTGCTTGCCATAGTTTTTTTTCCATTTCTGATTACCTCAATTTCGTTAATGTCACCTAAGAACTCGCTAATTACTGTTTGATAGGCATCAACCACAGTTGATGCATGGTAAAACGTTTTTAGACTTTCAATAAATTCTGACATAAGGTCTGTCAGGTAATCTAGGGTATAACACTGTCTTGGTTGATCTTGCACTAAAATTTTTATATTGTCTATAAAATCTGTTTTTGTTGAAGGCAATGGAGCTCCCACCAAACTAACATGTCTTTTGAACTCTGGTAAGTTTTTTCTAGTAAAAGAAAATATTGGGGTTGTTACATGTACCTCAACATGTGGCCAAGTAGTAAGCTGCTTAAGAGTAAATAACTCGGTTACCATCTTATCCCATTCTAAAGCACCATGTTGCTTTAAAATGATGTCATTGCCACTATCACTAAATACAATGGTGTTTAACAGTATCGGCTTGGTTGTAATTGAAATATGAAAGGGTGCCATTATCTTTGGCACTAAATTATCAGTCTGTGTATTTTTATCTACAATTTCTCCCCACATATACTTTTTCTTAATCCGTTCAGCTTTGGTAGTTAAAAGCCTACATCCAATTTCATGATAGTGTAGTAATTTGAACTCATTCAACTTAAATGTAATAAACTTGTGAAACTTATCGTACCATGTCTTGAAGAGTATCTTGCCAGAATAATAATCCTTGCTCTTTTGCCAGCCTGGCCAGTTTTTAATATAATAGACCAGCAAATAGGGTAAAAGATTCCCTAGTTCAGGCTCAAGCTTATCTATATGTATCCCCATTTCTTTCCGAATCATCAACCTCAGTACATCCAATTCTAAGCTTACTTGCTTACGATCTACCAATGCACCAAAACATTGCCTTAAACCATTGTTCTTGGATGCATCTTTTTTTTTTGCTGCTTCAAGAATAGATTTATTGATGGTATCCTGTTTCTGGCTATATTGAGCACTCATCTTATGGCCTAAAAAAATAGTTTTTTAGTGAATAATTGGATTTTAAATCACTGTTGGTTTGTACTAACCTCACTTTTCACAGAACATATGAATCAGAAAGAATGGGTTGGCGGTAGTCAATGAGACAAAAAAAATTAGTTACAAACATTAATTTGTCACAGTTTGAATGTTTAAAAAAAAAAAAATGAAGAATCAAAACATAAACAACTTTTGAAGGGGTGACAATTACCATGCATCATGCACACGATGATGTACGATGTTGCACGATACAAAAATGTTCACCATTCTATTGGTTGGTCGACACGTTAAGCTTTTTTTGACGATGCAACATCTCTTAGCGATTTTAGTTGCGGCGTTTATTGGACTCGCCCCCCATCGTCAGTGGGAGGTATGCCCTAAAAATGAAAAATCCCAAACTTTGGAGGTCCATATCTCGGCTTCTATAGGCACTATCGGGAAAATTTCAACGGTTTTGACTTAGTTTCGTCCTTCTGAATCCAACGAGACCATCCGCAAAGTCGTAGCTCTCATATTAGCGGAGATCTCGCATTTTTAGGACCCATTTTTGGGCTCAAAAACGGGGTCGAAAATTGACTTTTTTCCGAATTTTCAAAGTGCTATAATTCCACTTGTTCTGGTCGAATTCCGTTATAATCCGGTGTTTTCGTAATGTAGGTGATGGGAATAAGCCGCTGATAGGGGTTTCTATAGCTATTTTCGGATTTAAAGAAAATCGATTTTTCGCATTTTCAAAGTGCTATAACTCCCTTAGTTTTTCTCGAAACTCATTATAACCCGGTGTTTTCGTGTTGTAGGTGATGGGAACAAGCCGCTGGTATAGTTAGTTCAAATTCGAAAAAAATCAATTTTTGGTGAAAAATTCGATACGGGGGGGTATACCCTAAAAATGAAAAATCCCAAACTTTGGAGGTCCATATCTCGGCTTCTATAGGCACTATCGGGAAAATTCCAACGGTTTTGACTTAGTTTCGTCCTTCTGAATCCAACGAGACCATCCGCAAGGTCGTAGCTCCCATAGTAGCTGAGATCTCGCATTTTTAGGACCCATTTTTGGGCTCAAAGACGGGGTCGAAAATTGACTTTTTTCCGAATTTTCAAAGTGCTATAATTCCACTTGTTCTGGTCGAATTCCGTTATAATCCGGTGTTTTCGTAATGTAGGTGATGGGAATAAGCCGCTGATAGGGGTTTCTATAGATATTTTCGGGTTTAAAGAAAATCGATTTTTCGCATTTTCAAAGTGCTATAACTCCCTTAGTTTTTCTCGAAACTCATTATAACCCGGTGTTTTCGTGTTGTAGGTGATGGGATCAAGCCGCTGGTATAGTTAGTTCAAATTCGAAAAAAATCAATTTTTAGTGAAAAATTCGATACGGGGGGTATACCCTAAAAATGAAAAATCCCAAACTTTGGAGGTCCATATCTCGGCTTCTATAGGCACTATCGGGAAAATTCCAACGGTTTTGACTTAGTTTCGTCCTTCTGATTCCAACGAGACCATCCGCAAGGTCGTAGCTCCCATAGTAGCTGAGATCTCGCATTTTTAGGACCCATTTTTGGGCTCAAAAACGGGGTCGAAAATTGACTTTTTTCCGAATTTTCAAAGTGCTATAATTCCACTTGTTCTGGTCGAATTCCGTTATAACCCGGTCTATTCGTGTTGTAGGTGATGGAAACAAGCCGCTGGTATAGTTAGTTCTAATTCGAAAAAAATCAATTTTTGGTGAAAAATTCGATACGGGGGGGTATACCCTAAAAATGAAAAATCCCTATATTTGGAGGTCCATATCTCGGCTTCTATGGGTCCTATCGGGAAAATTCCAACGGTTTTGACTTAGTTTCGTCCTTCTGAATCCAACGAGACCATCCGCAAGGTCGTAGCTCCCATAGTAGCTGAGATCTCGCATTTTTAGGACCCATTTTTGGGCTCAAAGACGGGGTCGAAAATTGACTTTTTTCCGAATTTTCAAAGTGCTATAATTCCACTTGTTCTGGTCGAATCCTGTTATAACCCAGTATTTTCGTGATCTACTTGATGAGAACAATCCGCTGGTATAGTTAGTTCGAATTCGAAAAAAAAAAATTCTGAAAAAAATCCAAACGGGGGGGTATACCCGCAAAATGAAAAAAACCAAACTTTGAAGGCCGATATCTCGGCTTTTATAGGAGCTATCGGGAAAATTCCAACGGTTTTGTCTTAGTTTCGTCGTTCTGAATCCAACAAGACCATCCGCAAAGTCGTAGCTCTTCTAGTAGCTGAGATATGGCATTTTTGATGCCCATTTTTGGTCTCAAAAACGAGGTCGAAAAAATACTCGATTTCTTAGTTCTGCTCGGATTCCCTTATAACCCGGTATTTTCGTGATTGAGATGGTTTTTTAAAGTAATATTTAAAATTTGAGCGTTTTAGGGACTTAAATTTTTAAAAAGCAAACAATTTGTTATACCTTGGTTTTTAACCAAAAAAGACGCAAAATTATTTTTTTTCTTGAAAACCGCTGAAGATACGTATAAGAAAGTATAAATAAAAAAGACTCAAAATGAAGCAGGGAATCAAAATATCGAAATTATTTAGGATGTTCCATTTAAAAAACCAAAAGTGTTGCCATTTTTCTATATAAGCGGCAACGCTGCAGTGCTGAAAATATTTTATACTTATAGAGTATTGTCTGTTACTATAGTTACCAAGTTTTCAGAAAAATCCTACGTTCCGTTTTCCATATACAGCTAACGTACCATTGGTCGTCAATCATCCTGTATAATAAACTCTCATACACACTAAGCGGCGAAATACAACGTTGCCGCATCATACACTCATTTAATATAAAACTATTAAAAACCCACTAGAAATACCGTGAAAAATAATTGGATTATTGAAGAATGCGGTTCTATTGGCAACGTTATCGCCGGTTTCACGGTTTAGAGCAAATAATTCTCGGCAAATCCTTAAACGGGGGTCCGAGCCAATTTGAAATAATCGAAATATTTAAAATATGCCCGGCACTTTCGCCAACTCGTTTATGATTATTTTAAATAGCATCTTAGATGCGGTTTTGTCGCGTTGAAATATACGCCTTCGCCAATCTATTAGCATTATTATTTCAAATTATTGTTCCAGATATAATTATGTAGGTTTAAGATTTTTGCTTGATGATGACGAGTCACTCGCCTGGAATGTATGTGCGATATGTGATTTTATTTAGTTATTTAATGTAAATAGTAACTTTGTGTGTGTTTAGTGCGTATTTGGACGGACGGTTTTGTTTGTTTTATTCGCGGGGACTTTTGCGTTGTAGTAGGAGAAATACGGTGTCTTTGTGATTTACTTTTACGGACAGGTTTAAGTTAGTTGGATTTAATTATAGTTTATTTATTAGTACAGAGGCTATATAAATAATATCTTGAATTAAAAGGTTTGTAAAGCTATTATAGGCTTTAGGAAATAACATTTTAAAAAGCAAATGCGTTTTCTTAATCATTAATTACTTAAAAAAAAAAATAAATATATATCTAACGATAATAATTTATGATGTGTTGCTTGGGCTTAAATCCCTGCAAAAAATACGTCAAATATATAAAAAAATATGTCGATATTCTGGAAAACATAGATTTTCATTTTTTATCAGCTTGTATTAATTTCTTTCACATATATTGGTTTTGGTAATTTTAAATATTTGGTCACTGGATATAATTTTGGATATTTGGAAACCCAAGCAAGTAGAAAATCAGCTTTTATCCTTTATCGTAGGTATTTTTTTGTCTTTTTTTCTGTGAAAAAAATATACGGCAAATGCCTGAATTAATAAGATTTTATTTAATTTTCCGAAAAATATGGACTTTTTTTTTAATATATTATAGAAGTTGTTGGACATTTTGAGGAATTTAAGAAAACATAATAATATTTTATGAATATTTTATAATCAATTTAAGAAATTATAAATCATCCTTGGAAATTAAATAATTTCTTTGTTAGAAATTGTGCACGAATTCGTAGTTATAGATAGGTTCCACACAAATTAAAAGAAAAAACATTGAAATTTTAAGGTTATTAGTAAAAAATTATGCAAACATCGAATTTTTGTTGAATTCGCATAGAATTCATTGAAAGTATTAAGAAATTTCCTTAGAAAACTAACAAAAGAATTTTCATAGTTTTTCTCGTGAAAACATTGTTGGAAATGCATGGAATTTTTTAACTTTATGAAACTTTAGGACAATTTAGAAACTGAACGAATTTCATAGTATTAGTAAATAATTATGTTAGAGCCACACTTTGATAAATTTCAATTGGAATTCTATGAAATATTAAGAAATGTCATTAATTTGTAGTTCATTTAAAAAATTGCAAAACATCCCTGGAATTTTCATTTAAATTTAAAAAAATACTTGAATTCTGAACGAACAAGAATTATGGTCGAATATACACTGGTAGCCAACTACTTATTTTTCAAATTTGTTTATATCACGGTTTAGGAAATGATAAATTAGGTGGGACAGTACCTGATTAAAAAATAACGGAGCCTATTGTAATGTTCAATTATATTTAAACTATTTATTCGTAATACCCAATTTTATTAAAAAAAAGATTAAAAAAGTAAACAATTTTCAAGTGGCTAAAATTAAATTGACAAATTCAAAGCTTACTAAAATAAAAATAAATATAGAAAATTTTAAGGGTTTTATTTAATATTGCGTTGCATTGTTGCATAGCCCCTATTTCTTCTCATCTACCCTTGCGATCTACTTGATGAGAACAATCCGCTGGTATAGTTAGTTCGAATTCGAAAAAAAAAAATTTTCCTGAAAAAAAATCCAAACGGGGGGGTGTACCCGAAAAATGAAAAAACCCAAACTTTGAAGGCCGATATCTCGGCTTCTATAAGAGCTATCGGGAAAATTCCAACGGTTTTGACTTAGTTTCGCCCTTCTGAATCCAACGAGACCATCCGCAAATTCGTAGCTCCCATATTAGCTGAGATCTCGCATTTTTGTAGCCCATTTTTGGGCTCAAAAACGGGGTCGAAAACTGACTTTTTTCCGATTTTTCAAAGTGCTATAATTCCACTTGTTCTGGTCAAATTCCGTTATAACCCGGTGTTTTCGTAATGTAGGTGATGGGAATAAGCCGCTGATAGGGGTTTCTATAGCTATTTTCGGGTTTAAAGAAAATCGATTTTTCGCATTTTCAAAGTGCTATAACTCCCTTAGTTTTTCTCGAAACTCATTATAACCCGGTGTTTTCGTGTTGTAGGTGATAAGAACAAGCCGCTGGTATAGTTAGTTCAAATTCGAAAAAAATCAATTTTTGGTGAAAAATTCGATACGGGGGGGTATACCCTTAAAATGAAAAATCCCTAACTTTGGAGGTCCATATCTCGGCTTCTATGGGTCCTATTTGGAAAATTCCAACGGTTTTGACTTAGTTTCGTCCTTCTGAATCCAACGAGACCATCCGCAAGGTCGTAGCTCCCATATTAGCTGAGATCTCGCATTTTTGTAGCCCATTTTTGGGCTCAAAAACGGGGTCGAAAACTGACTTTTTTCCGATTTTTCAAAGTGCTATAATTCCACTTGTTCTGGTCAAATTCCGTTATAACCCGGTGTTTTCGTAATGTAGGCGATGGGAATAAGCCGCTGATAGGGGTTTCTATAGCTATTTTCGGGTTTAAAGAAAATCGATTTTTCGCATTTTCAAAGTGCTATAACTCCCTTAGTTTTTCTCGAAACTCATTATAACCCGGTGTTTTCGTGTTGTAGGTGATGGGAACAAGCCGCTGGTATAGTTAGTTCAAATTCGAAAAAAATCAATTTTTGGTGAAAAATTCGATACGGGGGGGTATACCCTTAAAATGAAAAATCCCTAACTTTGGAGGTCCATATCCCGGCTTCTATGTGTCCTATTTGGAAAATTCCAACGGTTTTGACTTAGTTTCATCCTTCTGAATCCAACGAGACCATCCGCAAGGTCGTAGGTCCCATATTAGCTGAGATCTCGCATTTTTGTAGCCCATTTTTGGACTCAAAAACGGGGTCGAAAACTGACTTTTTTCCGATTTTTCAAAGTGCTATAATTCCACTTGTTCTGGTCAAATTCCGTTATAACCCGGTGTTTTCGTAATGTAGGTGATGGGAATAAGCCGCTGATAGGGGTTTCTATAGCTATTTTCGGGTTTAAAGAAAATCGATTTTTCGCATTTTCAAAGTGCTATAACTCCCTTAGTTTTTCTCGAAACTCATTATAACCCGGTGTTTTCGTGTTGTAGGTGATAAGAACAAGCCGCTGGTATAGTTAGTTCAAATTCGAAAAAAATCAATTTTTGGTGAAAAATTCGATACGGGGGGGTATACCCTTAAAATGAAAAATCCCTAACTTTGGAGGTCCATATCTCGGCTTCTATGGGTCCTATTTGGAAAATTCCAACGGTTTTGACTTAGTTTCGTCCTTCTGAATCCAACGAGACCATCCGCAAGGTCGTAGCTCCCATATTAGCTGAGATCTCGCATTTTTGTAGCCCATTTTTGGGCTCAAAAACGGGGTCGAAAACTGACTTTTTTCCGATTTTTCAAAGTGCTATAATTCCACTTGTTCTGGTCAAATTCCGTTATAACCCGGTGTTTTCGTAATGTAGGCGATGGGAATAAGCCGCTGATAGGGGTTTCTATAGCTATTTTCGGGTTTAAAGAAAATCGATTTTTCGCATTTTCAAAGTGCTATAACTCCCTTAGTTTTTCTCGAAACTCATTATAACCCGGTGTTTTCGTGTTGTAGGTGATGGGAACAAGCCGCTGGTATAGTTAGTTCAAATTCGAAAAAAATCAATTTTTGGTGAAAAATTCGATACGGGGGGGTATACCCTTAAAATGAAAAATCCCTAACTTTGGAGGTCCATATCCCGGCTTCTATGTGTCCTATTTGGAAAATTCCAACGGTTTTGACTTAGTTTCATCCTTCTGAATCCAACGAGACCATCCGCAAGGTCGTAGGTCCCATATTAGCTGAGATCTCGCATTTTTGTAGCCCATTTTTGGACTCAAAAACGGGGTCGAAAACTGACTTTTTTCCGATTTTTCAAAGTGCTATAATTCCACTTGTTCTGGTCAAATTCCGTTATAACCCGGTGTTTTCGTAATGTAGGTGATGGGAATAAGCCGCTGATAGGGGTTTCTATAGCTATTTTCGGGTTTAAAGAAAATCGATTTTTCGCATTTTCAAAGTGCTATAACTCCCTTAGTTTTTCTCGAAACTCATTATAACCCGGTGTTTTCGTGTTGTAGGTGATAAGAACAAGCCGCTGGTATAGTTAGTTCAAATTCGAAAAAAATCAATTTTTGGTGAAAAATTCGATACGGGGGGGTATACCCTTAAAATGAAAAATCCCTAACTTTGGAGGTCCATATCTCGGCTTCTATGGGTCCTATTTGGAAAATTCCAACGGTTTTGACTTAGTTTCGTCCTTCTGAATCCAACGAGACCATCCGCAAGGTCGTAGCTCCCATATTAGCTGAGATCTCGCATTTTTGTAGCCCATTTTTGGGCTCAAAAACGGGGTCGAAAACTGACTTTTTTCCGATTTTTCAAAGTGCTATAATTCCACTTGTTCTGGTCGAATTCCGTTATAACCCGGTGTTTTCGTGTTGTAGGTGATGGGAACAAGCCGCTGGTATAGTTAGTTCAAATTCGAAAAAAATCAATTTTTGGTGAAAAATTCGATACGGGGGGGTATACCCTTAAAATGAAAAATCCCTAACTTTGGAGGTCCATATCTCGGCTTCTATGGGTCCTATTTGGAAAATTCCAACGGTTTTGACTTAGTTTCGTCCTTCTGAATCCAACGAGACCATCCGCAAGGTCGTAGCTCCCATATTAGCTGAGATCTCGCATTTTTGTAGCCCATTTTTGGGCTCAAAAACGGGGTCGAAAACTGACTTTTTTCCGATTTTTCAAAGTGCTATAATTCCACTTGTTCTGGTCAAATTCCGTTATAACCCGGTGTTTTCGTAATGTAGGTGATGGGAATAAGCCGCTGATAGGGGTTTCTATAGCTATTTTCGGGTTTAAAGAAAATCGATTTTTCGCATTTTCAAAGTGCTATAACTCCCTTAGTTTTTCTCGAAACTCATTATAACCCGGTGTTTTCGTGTTGTAGGTGATGGGAACAAGCCGCTGGTATAGTTAGTTCAAATTCGAAAAAAATCAATTTTTGGTGAAAAATTCGATACGGGGGGGTATACCCTTAAAATGAAAAATCCCTAACTTTGGAGGTCCATATCTCGGCTTCTATGGGTCCTATTTGGAAAATTCCAACGGTTTTGACTTAGTTTCGTCCTTCTGAATCCAACGAGACCATCCGCAAGGTCGTAGCTCCCATATTAGCTGAGATCTCGCATTTTTGTAGCCCATTTTTGGGCTCAAAAACGGGGTCGAAAACTGACTTTTTTCCGATTTTTCAAAGTGCTATAATTCCACTTGTTCTGGTCAAATTCCGTTATAACCCGGTGTTTTCGTAATGTAGGTGATGGGAATAAGCCGCTGATAGGGGTTTCTATAGCTATTTTCGGGTTTAAAGAAAATCGATTTTTCGCATTTTCAAAGTGCTATAACTCCCTTAGTTTTTCTCGAAACTCATTATAACCCGGTGTTTTCGTGTTGTAGGTGATGGGATCAAGCCGCTGGTATAGTTAGTTCAAATTCGAAAAAAGTAAATTTTTGGTGAAAAATTCGATACCCTAAAAATGAAAAATCCCAAACTTTGGAGGTCCATATCTCGGCTTCTATAGACACTATCGCGAAAACTTCAACAGTTTTGTCTTAGTTTAACCGTTTTGAATTCAACGAGACCATCCACAAGGTCGTAGCTCCCATATTAGCCGAGATCTCGCATTTTTAGAGCCCATTTTTGGTCTCAAAAACGAAGTCGAAAAATGCCGAATTTTCACTGAAACTATAGTTTCGATCATAGGCGATGGTTGTCAAACAAATAATAATAAACATTTAATACATACCTTCGTAGAACTATATATTCAATTAAATTGAAACGTAAGGAACTGAAATTCTCTGTAAGGTTCCGTTTTTATATTCTTTGCTGTAATTTTATTCATTTCCATAGTTATTATTTTATTTATTATGTATATGTCTGTACTATGTTGTACTTTAATTCTTTTAAATTGCGTCGAGAGTAAAAATAAATAAATCAAAAATATCTTAAATTACTTTTGGTTCTAGGGTCACTTTCGTACTAATAAAAATCTTTTTTCTTTATTATAATTTTATTTATTGGCACATTCAGAATGATAAAATTGCTTAGAAATACATCAAGAGTGTTTGGGAACACAGGAACCATGTTATAAATAAAATTACTTAAAATAAAAGTATGGCAGACTGGTCATTATCACAAACAAAACGAATTTTCTAAAAATAATTTTGAGATCAAGAATAGTTGTTTTAGGGAGGACAACCTCACATGACTAGTACTACTTTAAACACTAGTTTAACATTGACCATAGCAGTTGCTCTGTATGGTGGGGGTAATACTGGTAAAATATGATTGCACAAAAGACGCATGTTTAATACATCAGAATTAAATGTTGTGTAATTTAATTATCACCTTAAAAATTCATTAATATGTTTGATATTTCATGAAAATTGGCTTCACTAAACATCTACTACTACCTAAATAATAATAAACGGTATTTAAAATACTTGAAGTTGCTCTAAATGGCACGTCAGATTGAAATAAATGAAAAAGTTTAATCAAAAAGTAAAATAACCTCATTCGAATTCTCATCAGTCTCAAATTTCCAAATATTAAAAACTACCTTAATCCTAAGTAATTTCCTCTTTTCTCACCAGCTAAACTAAAAAAAAAATTAAAACTGGTATAATACAAGATGGAAATTATTGTCAAAAATGCAAACTAGAAGAACTAAAAGCATTTTGTGTGAACAATCGCTTTTCCACCTTCCTCATATTCCTGCTTGGAGACCCACATTTGTTGGAAGGAACCCAGTGAGCCCAATATGGAACCTCCAGTCCAAGCACCGAAACGTCTTTCGCTAACTCCTGGTGCGCTGATCACTTTAAGACGCATACTCTGGAAGGAAAAATACTGTGGTGCATAATTTTTAAATTAATTTACTTTAAAGAACTTACCGGAGGGGTTTTGGCGGCTAAATCGCGGTTCAATCGTTCAGTAAACCCTTGAAGGCAAGAGTTCCCTCCAGTTATAACTACGTTGCCATACATGGACTGAAATATAATAAAATCATTATTTAGAAATTTTGATAGAAAACATTAACTTACAGGTCTTATATCCATATCGCACATCCCAGCACTGGTTGTTACCAAAGAGCCTACACCCAAAATTGGTTGTCCATTTGTAGGGTTGAACAAAGGTTCTGGAATTTTAAATCTTTCAATTCCAAAATCTCTGTGGTACCCATTAGAAAATTCGTAATGGGTTGTAGGCATGGTTTTTACTATTTCCTCATCATAGGAACTGTCTGAGACTTGCAGGATGGTTGCTTGAAAGTCTTGCATTACTTCCTAAAATATATAGTATATTCAAATAATAATGGAACTGAGCCAATAGAAACAATGCTATTAAGAGCACTTCACAGTTGAAGTTCACCTTACTCATTGGTGACTGTCCCTTTTTAATTCTTAAGATCAATAGCAATAACTGGCTGAAAATGCATTAGTCTTAGTGAGTAACATTTTAACACTATTAGATATTTCTTTCGGGACTTTTAATGGTCTGCAACCATCAACATCATGTTGACAGTTTACAAAACTATGAAATCACTTATATTTACCTCAATACAATATATGTATGGGACTTAAATCAATTTCTCACAGAGGAATTCAATTATACAATGCCTTAACATTTTCCATTAAAGAAAAAAAAATAATATGTTTAGAAGCAAATGAAAATCATTAATTTTAAGTACCTAATACATTAGTCGATTGTATTACTTTTATATAATATAAGAATTTTTCTTTTTCAGTGTCAAATGTACTAATATTAATGTTTTTGTAGATCAGGAAAATACTTAAGCTGCTTACTATATGTAGTTCCAATTTTATAGATATATAATAAAAGTCATACATATATATCTATATGTGTAATACAATAAATGTATTGTTAAATCATAGTTACTATATATATGAATAATTATTTTTTTATTTGCATATAGACATGATTCCTAGTATAAGTTTATTTTGTATATTCTTCTTGGGATTAATAAATGCTTTCCACAGCAAAAAAAAATTAATAACAGCCTAAATTAACTTATTACTGAACCATAAAATAAAACGGTGCAAAAATTATAAAAAAAAATAGAGATAATAAATACCTTAATCATGTAGGCAAACCAAGAATCTGTCAAATTATAAGGCACATCTCGCCTCTGCCAGTTAGGTGGTTCTTCAGGCCTCCCCACCTCCTTTGATGCTACAAAACTGGGAGGTACCAACTCAATACCTCTTTCTTGTAAATATATTCTGCACTGTTCACTGAGATAATCCCCGCCTACAGGAGATTTAGCCACTGCTTGTGTGAGAACATAACTATAACAGAAGACTCTTTTTTTAGTATTTTAATTAAAGAAATGGGCAGTTTTCAGTTGTCATGATCCAAACCTTTGGCTTACCCATCATGTACTGGAACAGCAGAGGTGTGGGTAGCCCCACTGTCGAGAACCAAACAAGTTGGTCTTCCATTGGCAAATGCAGCTAGGCTAGCGTTTTTTGCCAAATATGCTGCTGGCACTCCATATTTTTCAAACATGAGTTCTGCCATTTCTTCCCGTTTAGGTGAAGTGATCCATGGTGGTTCACTGAGAAGGATGGGATGATCTCTTGGAACTGCTTTTAGGGCACAGAAATAGATGTAATCCAGGAAATTCTCAAACATATCCCAGTTTTCTACCATGCCATCCTTCAGGAATGAACTTAGTTCCATTTCTGGTTTAGAGAAAAAGGAGGTTAACATATTAAATAATGGATCGGTTGATTTTTCTAGTGCTTACCTGGTCTCCACACATGTATAGCACATAGTCCAATGTTATAATGGGTGACAGGTACTGATACCTCATCTTCCGAGTCTAGCCAGACCCCCATTGTAGTTGGGATGTCTACTTTTGGACAGTCTTCTCCTGCATATCCGGCTCGGACAGTATTGTGACCAATGTCAAATACTAGTGCACCTACTTCATCTAAAATCATGCAAGTCAAAGGCGTTATTCATACATACCAGATCAAAAATTACATTATTAAAGGAACTTCTAAGAGGTTAGGTACATATAAACAAACAACAAAACATGCTTTAAAATTTACCTCCACCATAAACGGCACCGCTCATGTTTATTGGTTGTAGATAAGGGGACTTAAATCAAAGATTAGTACATATTTGTAATTTGGCAAAAAAAAACTGTAAGAAGATGTTTACAAAATTTGCCTTGGCATTTTTCAGTAAGATTAAATTATTCGATAGTTGTCACCGCGTTGTTTACCGAATATATTGGACTCGCAAGCGTTTTCCACCTTTTCGATTGCGGTTTTTTAATTATTTCTGTAAAAAATACGAATTTTAATATTACTGAAAATTATTGCAAAATGGCTAATGATGTTGTGGTTGTAGTGCCATATTGGAGCTATGCGCGAGGTTAATGAAGTGAAGTTAACGCACCGAACTCCCGGGAAACTTAAAAATTATGCGAGGATTTCAAGAGGTAAAAAATGTATTTTATAGGAGCATGTAAAATTAATTTAGCGAACAAATACGGTTTTATTTTTCTACTTTAACGTACTATTAAAGTGCTACATAGAATTTAAAAAAAAATTGAGGTTATAAACACGATAAATTCTGAAAACATCTTGTCGGACTTGCATTGTCTTATTTATTTATTGTAATAAATAAATAAAACCAATAAATAAATAAGACAATGCAAGTCCGACAAGATGTTTTCACTGTACCATTGTCTACCACCTTCAAAAACATACGATAAATTCTCTTCTCGAATTTTCACAAAAATGTTGCAATGTTTACTGTTATAATTTTTTTTAAACAAAAAATGGCGGCATTTAAATACAATTAAATGAATTTTAGGAAAACATGCCATTTTATACAGTATTTTGAAACATTTTGCTTTTTTTAATTTGTTCCCAATTCCTTTTTGCAACAAAATTATATTCCAATTTCAGAATAATTGTCGATTATGTGAAAAGACCTTCTGTTGCAAGAAGTGCCGCATAAAACACGAAAGAAACGTTCACCAAATTCACCCAGACTGTGACATATGTATTTACGGACAATTCATATTTGAAAATCAGGATCAAGAATTCCTAAAACACTTACAAAAAGCGCATCTCCCAGTAGTTTGCCTTTATTGCAAAACAATATTTGGTTCTTTGGATGATATTCTTAAGCACCAGAAATGCATGCAAACACATACAGCCTTTAAGTCTCCGGCCCCTATAAAATTCAATAGTACCACTGATGACCAAGACAGTCCCATTTTGTCTGAATTAGAAAATAAAGAGTCATTGAAGTATATTTTCAGTTTGGCCACCAGCACCCCTATGCATAGGCCTCAAGATTCTAGTAAATTACAAACAAGTAAAGAGCCTGTTTTGGCTGTAACACCAGTACTACAGTTAAAAGGTACTGATGGTAATTCTTTGAAGAAGAGCATTATCAAAAAAACTGATTGCTTTAAAGTGAAAGAGGAGAATTCTTCAAAGAGGAGGGTAACTTTCAGTGAAACTCCTTCGGATAAAACTTTCAGTAAAGATAGTAAGTTTTCTCTTTATTTAAAAAATTCATAATCTTTTATGGTTCATAAAGGTCAAGTTAAACAACTGACACAACTTTTATCTAATCATTTGAATATTCTCTTAACGGTTTTATATTCAAAATATAATGAAAAGTGTTTGTACATATATGCTTGTTAGCCATTAAATATTTTTTAGGAAGTAAGGAACAGCTTAGCCAAAGGAAGGAGGGAAAGGAGTGTTCATTCCAAAAATTTACTGACAGTCCTTTTACACCTGGTGAGTTTCATTAAATTCTATTTATTTTGAAAAAACAGCTAAAGTATTTTTTAGTCACAGGAACAACCACAGAACAATTTTACAGTGCCAAATCAGAAATTGACCAGTTTCATAGTGCCAAAACTAACCAAGAAAATTTACCAGACAATTTAAAAAGCGATAAAGCACAACTTGAAGGATATACCCCTGGTAATAGTGATTAAATTTAATTCAAAAACATATATAAACCCTATGAATGTATTACAGTGCATCCTTCCAATAATATAAAAATCAATCCCAAAATATACATATATAATAATTTGGAAACCATGACCTCACTGGAGAATAAAACCAATGAGGGATTAAAAAAGGAAACTCAACCTCAGGATACTGATAGTTATAATGAAATATCTATGGAACTTACTCCGGGTAATATTTTCTGACTTATACATATAACTTTTTAACACTGTTTCTTTTAGCTAAACCCTCCAGAATGGAAAATGTATCTGATATCATCCCTTCTAAAAAATCAGAATGGGATGACTCACCTGATTTGTTAAGTAATAATCATATATGTACACCTGGTAAGATGCTTATTATATCTTCTGAAATGCACTGCATTTTTTATTATTATTATTTTAAATTTTAGAAGAGGAAGCTATTAAAAAGTCCTATCCGAAGACTCCTTTTAAGACTCCTCTAGGAAAATGTGATTATTCCCATGTGAATCTATATAAGAAATTCAAGTTTAAAGGTAATAACTTCTTAAAGGGGTCATTTTAGGCATAATGACACTGATTCATTTACAGATGGTATACCAACTCAAAATGACATAGCCAATGATACAAATTGTCTAACACCAACATCACATGATGAAAAAGCCAATGAAGATCCAAAAACAGTAAATAAAACTGATGATAGCAAATTAAATGCATTAATATCTATAGGTGACAATTTTCAGTCCTTATAAAAATGTGTATATTTAAAACCAGCTCTTTTAGCTAATCCGTCCTGTTGCAATGAAGAGTGTGTATCACAGAATACATCACATAGCACTGAAAAATTGGTAATAGACGAATCACCTCCAGTATTAAACAACAATCATATAGTTACACCTGGTAAGCATTTATTAACAATGTCTCTATATTCTTTGATAATTCTTAAATTTCAGCAATACCGGGTAAACTTAATAGAAAAGGAGACCTATACAAGACGACTGAAGAAACGAGTGAATCAAACAATGATTCCTCTTCAGTACCAATAGGTCCACAAGAAGTAAAACCCCCACAAGTGGAAACTAATAAACCAGAACTAACTCCAACTGACACAACCAACCCTGGATGCAATACTTTATGGCTAAGTGCACATAATTTGGATTCATTTGAGGAGGAGCATGATGAGAATAAAGATCCCAACAAATCAGAAGCTTCTGTCAAGGAAATGAACAGTCCAGAACCAGCTCCCAAAGTAGGGAGTTCAGAATCCCCTGAGCCTACAGGTCGTAGAGTGAGCATAGTAATGCCTACCCCTATATTAAAAAGAACAAACGTTCAAATGAAATTCCAAATCCCTGGTCACTTCTCTTCTACCCCTATAATGTCCAATGGAGTACTAAAAATGAAACAAACAAAGATTGTGGAAGAGATATCAACGAGGGTGTTTAATGCGAAGACTCCTTATAAAACCCCGGAAGGAAAATGTAGTTATTCCCACACAAACACTTGTAGAAGATTCGACTTAGAAGCTGGATCTTCCAACACTTACAGTGATGAAGAGGCAAGTAAAATTATTGGAGAGTCTTCAGAACCTTACCAAGAAATAGTGCCTCTAGAACAACCAAGTAGTGTTTCTGTAAGCTCAATGACAGAATCAACTCTTTGGTCTTCAATGACACGAATAATGAAAAGTGTTCTTGGAGGATTCTCTAGCATCAGTAACGACAGCAACATTTCAACCACAAGCTCTACTTCCTTCAAGAGGCAGCTCTCTGATAGCGAAGACGTCGTGGAATATTCTGACGCTCCTAGGCTAAAACGTTTTAAATTTACTGATATTAAATGTCGTAGGCCAATAAGAGACCTTCAGTCAATTGGTGCACCTCCTATGGGTCAAATGGAGAGATACAATAGGCATGAAAGGAACGGGGTTGCTACGTTAGAAATAGTCAAATCTGTTAGTACCCTATATGGAGGTCCGAGATTAAGGGTGCAGTGTGATAAAGCAACACAAACCGATGATTATTTAATGATTGGATGGGTCCCAAGGAGTTGAGATTTTTTGGCTAAAGTGACAAACAATATTTAAATATATTTGTCTTGTATATTTTTATTTTCTGATTTTTTTGTGAGTTTATTATTTCAAAAATTTATGTCATAAATTGTTTTGTTAATATTTTTTTCTTAGTCTATTTGTTCTAAACGTAATTTAATATAGCATATTCTGAATATCTTCTAAGTCTTTAATTTCAATAACTAATTTGAAGAGCTTAGTGCCATCTCTTGGTCAAAAAATTTACCAAATGTTCATGGCCCCCCTTTTCTTTTGAGAAGAAGAATCAAAGTGGCTCTAACCTAACATTCGCATTTAATTTATTTAAAGGTTTTGTTATAATTATATTAATCACCAACGAATTACTGTTAAAAGTTTTACATTCCCGGTTTTAAAATTGAATGACAAAACATCATGATAATCCCAAGATTTAAGCTGACCCAGGACGACGAGTTCGTTACCATCAATATAAGAGCACCCTACTGCAGTTTAGGGGAATTGGACGTTGATATTGACGGCAACACATTTCTCTTTGTCTGCAAGCCTTATTATTTAAGATTAACTTTACCTGGCGAAATTTTGGATGATGACAGACTGCACAGCACCTTTGACACAGATTCCGGTGAGTTTTCTTATAGATGTCCTAAGAAGAACAAGGGTGAATATTTCAAGGACCTTGATCTGATTACAAAACTTCTTACACCAACGGTTGAAGCTTCTTACAATGATGGATCTATGCCGATAGAAATTCTCTCAGAAGGTCAAGACTCTATGGAGGTCGCTTCAGAGCAACCTGCTAATGTAGACTTGTTAGAATATGGTTTTGGGTTTGGCTTGAGAGTTCATAAAGATTTTGTCCATATAAGTTCGGAATTTGATGAAGTATTTGCCATTGATCCTTGCAAAGTCGGGTTATCAGAGAGGAGGAAGCTTAGGCTGCAGTATGAGCAAGGGAAGTTTAATGTTGAACATTATCTTGCTGATTTCATAGAAAATGAAGAGATTTGTGAGCTTATTGCACAAAAGTGTCCATTTGTAGCCAATGAGCCTTTTTGCTACACTGATAAGGAATTAGACTTTCTGAAAGATCTTCCTAATATACAATATAATTTATCCTTGGACCAAATTAACTATTGCTTTAATGGCCTTGTGGATATTTTGTTTGCTTATTGCTATGATCAGCGTATCACAAATTATGAAGGTAATGTGGAGTCAGGATGGACTATTACCAAACTAGCAGCAACCTTTAATTGGCTTGATGCTTATCAAACACCTAAAGAAGCTTTTACCACAGCATTCAGAAGAAGTGTCATTTATCCTCTGCACAGGAATTTCGATTTGTCCCAGACAGTGTTTGAGGATGTTAAACAGCTTATAAAAATGAATGAAAAATATATTATCAAAGTACTGATTCACATGTATCATATTCTTTGTGATGACTGTGGAAGGTATATTCTGAACAACCTCTTTGTGAAGGATTACATCATTTACATGATGAAATGGGATCCAAATTTATGGCAATCATTTGTTTCCCAAGTCCTTGAAGTGAAGATAACTAAGGACGACTTAGGATTAAATTTGAAAGAGATTGAAACTGGATATGTTAAAGACAATCAGTTAGCAAGAATGATTATAAGGGAGAATGAATCGGATAGTGACGATGACACAGATTACTCGTCAACAGAAGACAGCTCAGATTATTCATCCAGTTCAGAGTACACCAATGATTCTCACTCAGACACTGAAGATTCGTTAGTGATTCAGCTACAGCAAACAGTGTTGTAAATGGCAGTGTATAATGTAGTTATTTATTTAGTTTTTAAGTTTTCACCAGAAGTGTTCTTAAGTTTATTTCAGTTTATGTTTTTTTTACTTTAAATTTTTAAGTTAATTAAGGGTAATACCAATGCAAAAATTACTGTAAGCAATTCAAATGCAACTTTGAAACAATAATAAACATGACATTCATGTTTATTAAGAATAAGATTTCATGTGTTTTTGGATAATAATTTAACTTGTTGAGGTGTATTAATGTTAAAGCAAATAAGTGGTACTGACTTGTTTAAAGTACCTTAAAACCTCTTTACTATATAGAACTGTTGTCAAATATGTAAAATAATAAATTTATTACAGTATGGGGGTGTTTCTTTGAGTTTATGGTAAGTTTTGGCAACAAAAATATATGGTAATTTTTTATATAGTCAGGAGCTTCCTATTTGTCAAATTTTTGTTTTAATTAACTTAGGAAGAAATAAGATATTCTAATTAAGGGACTGAGTTATATAAATGAGAATTCAATTTTTCCCCCTATTTTCTATCTCATTTTTTCATTTTATTAATAATATCCGGATCGTTTGGCAATAGTGTTTTTCGGGTTTAGTTAGTCATATTATACCTAAGAAATATCACTTTATTCTGAGCCTCTTCTAATTAATGGTCTAAGATAGGGATATCTAAATGAGATATCAACTTTTCCCCGTATTTTCTATATCACTTTTTCATTTCATTAATAGTGTCTGGATCGTTTGGAAATATTTTTTTTCGGGTTTAATTAGTCAGATTATACCTGAAAATTATTTCAGTTACACTTTACTTTTATCTCCATATTTGCAGGATTTCTTAAAAATAAATAATAGAGGTTCATAATTATCAGACAAGGCAACAACCCAACTTTTATGTAAGCACTATAAAATAAGGGTCTTCAACCCCTTTTGATCTATTTGATAAGGGTTTGTCATTGTACCATAATATCACAGTCTAACACACAGTTGAAATCTATATACTTTGATAATATGCTGCCAATGACTTAAAATTGGGATCTTTGAAAAAAAAAATCATTTGTTAAATTTGGATTTAATAACACTGCAGTTGCTATACAGATCTGTAGACTTTTAATAATTAAGATTCTTTAGTTTCTATGTGTAGGCTTTATTACATTAAGTTTGTTATTACCTATTGGTTTTATGATTTAAAATTGATATTTATAGATATCTTAGGGTTGCCAGATGTCCTGGATTTCGCAGGATGTCCTGGATTTGAGGCTGGAATGTAGGCGTCCTGCGAAGATCTGAGGAAGGACGCCTAATGTCCTGGATTTCAGAAAAGCAAATATTACAAATCCTTTTTTCCACGGCTCCCTCCGGCTGCCGCGTTTCGCTTAATTCGAACGTAATATTCTGTACTGTTACTGTTAAAAAGTGTTTTTCATTTATATATGGAGGTCTAGGTGACATAAAGCGGCACGTGGAAGGCTCTGAGCATAAAAAACACGAAATTGTGTTAAAGCAAATTAAAACACTACAATAATTTTTGGGACGAGAAGGAGAAGTTATGGATTCTCAACAAGAAAAAATACTGTCCTCAGTAAGTGGTAAATGTATATCATACTGTTAAACATGCTCATTCCTATAATTCATTAGATTGTACAAGTCAATTGCTTGCAGTAATGAATGTATCCTGATTACAATATTGCCACAAAAACTCGTTTGGGTAGAACCTTAGAACATTGAAAGGCCTTTCAATGTTCTAAGGGTAGAACAAAAGCAAGTATGATTGCTTTTAGTGTCCTGGCCCCTTTTTCAGTAGAAAGTCCATTATGTGAGCTTAACAAAGGAGTTTTTTTTGGAATATCCACAGATGCCTCTAATCATGGAAGCGCTAAGCTTTTCCCAATATTTTTAAGGTATTGTACATTTAAGGAATTACTTATACGTATACTTTTAAATAAGTTTTTTTAAGGTATAATGTTCCATCAGAAGGAGTAAAATTATTTCTTCTTGATTTTTTCGAAGATCCCGACGAGAGTACAAATGGTATTTACACTAACTTAAAAACTAGAATTCAACATGCTGGCCTTTTATTAAACTACAGATCATGCTATTTGGCTGATAATGCAAATGTTAATTTTGGACGCTTGCATTTTGTGTACCAATTATTATATTTTATTTTAAGCAATATGGAGCAAGGGTGTCAAGTCGTCTCTGTTTATATTGACTTTTCCAAGGCCTTTGATAGAGTGGACCATAATTTCTTGGTTGCAAAGTTAAGGGCCTTGGGAATTAGCAGTAGGGTAGCTGATTGGTTAAATAGTTTTCTAACTGATAGAATGCAGAGAGTCAAATATGGTAGTTCAGTGTCTAGACCTATAATTGTTTCACCAGGACTCGAGGGTCACACTGCGGTCCCCTTCTGTTCAATTTGTTCCTATTAGATTTACCTCAAAATATAAAGAATAGCTCGGTACTAATGTTTGCAGATGATGTAAAGATATTTCGGCCTATTAGAACCTAGGGCCTATTAGTCACTCTCTGGAAAAGAAGTTTTCTAAAACCCATTTTTAAATCTGGTAGTAGAAATGAAATTTCCAATTATCGGGCTGTGTGTAACCAATCTGAGTTGCCAAAGCTGCTTGACTGCCTGGTCAGTCATAGGATTGCCTGGAGTTTTAAATCTTTATTTAATTCTGAGCAATTTGGATTTATAAAAAGCAGATCTACTGATGCTAATTTGGTGCCATCTGGGGTGCCACAGGGCTCTTACTCGGGCCCTATTTTGTTTTGCCTCTTTTTGATTGATTTAGTTTGTAAACTTGAAAATTGTCGTGTGCTAATGTCTGCTGATGATGTGAAGCTATTTAGGCTTATCACATCCCTTTCTGATGCTGTGCTCCTGCAAAAAGACCTCAATTTGTTCTTTGATTGGTGCCACTTGAATAGAATGTCCCTTAATATCAATAAGTGCCATAAGATTCCTTTTTTTAAGCAAAGAAACCCTATTGCTTTTCTTTATAAAATAAATAATGTAGCAATTGGTGTCAAAACAGAGGTTTCTGACTTAGGAATATTTATTGACTCTAGGTTGTCTTTTGAAAGTCACATCAATCAGGTGACTTTCAAAAGGCAATGAAAATTCTGGGTTTTATCCAACGGTCTACAACTAATTTGTCTCTGTTTACTAAGTTTACTTTTAGATTACTTTATTGCTCTCTTGTTAGGCCCATCTTGGAGTATGGCTCAATTGTGTGGTCCCCGTCATATAACTGCTACATTGAACAGATTGAAAAAACTCAAAATAAATTTTTAAGGGTGGCTGCTTTTAGATGTGGTTACAGGAGACAGGAGTATTACTATCAGTGGGTTAGGGATAACCTGAACTTACCCACATTAGACTCACGAAGAAAATTACTCGCAAGCAAGGTTTTAAATACTACTATAGATTGTCCCGAGTTATTGTGTCTTTTTAAACTTAGGGTGCCTTCCAGATTGAATAGACAATCAGAAATATTTTCAGTCCCATTCCACCATACCAATTATGGCACTAATGAGCCAATTACACGAATGGCTCGAAGTGCTAATGGTCTGTCAGGACAGATAAACTTTTTTGACTCTAGGATAACATCTTTTAAGGGGCCGTTAAAGAATATTATTTCATAGGGGCTTTAATTAATTAACTCATCTACATTTTTCACTGATTTATAGATAGTTTTGTATCTGAATATATATGTTTATATGGGTATGCTATGTAATACTTTTGTAAACGTTAATAAATAAATAAATAAATTGTTTTTGACACAGAACAAAAACTTGAAAAAGCCGATTTACTTTGTTTCGAAGTTTACAATATTTTAAAATCTCTAAGAGAAAAAATTAGTCAACGAATAAATGACAATTTCTTTGGCTTTCTAGCGTCAAATCTTTTAAAAACTTTTGCACCAAATGAACAAACTCAAATAAGAGAATCCTGTTTAGAATTTTATAAAAATATTGCTGCTTATCTAGATTCAAAATATTTATTTTCAGAAAATAATTTGTTTTCAAAATTAAATATTTTTTCTTTAAAAACTCCATTTAATTTTGATTTACTTATGGAAGTTGTAAACAACTTACCAATCGACATAAATTTTGATAATCTGTATGAAGAATTTTGTATAGTCAAAACTACCCTTGACAAAGCTTGCACTTTATCTGAGAAGACTAATATTATCCAGAAATGGAATAACATATTCATAGGTAATCCGGAACTTACTAATTTTTTAACAAATAATACAATTTGTTTTTTCCATATACGGGTCAAATGCTGACTCTGAAAGAATTTTTTCTTTATGTAATGCAGCCTGGAGCGACAGCCGCAATAAACTCCGGGTTGATCACGTAGAAGCAGAGCTTCAGATTAAAACTAATTTTAATTTAAAGTGCAAAGAATTTTATAATATGGCTATTAAAAATAAAAGGCTCTTGCAGGCAGTCAAATCTAACCAAAAATATTCTTTTTCATCCAAATAATTTTTTTTTAAGTATTTTAAAACATTTATCATTTATGTATTATAAAGTAAGGAATATACGAGTATCCTGTTTTAATTTGGTACCATAATTTAAACAAATGTAATTTTTATTTAAAATATATGTTTTTAAATACATATCTTTATGTAAAATATAAAAAATCTTTTTGTTATGTAAAATATACTTATGTAAATAACTGTCAGTTCAATAAAAACATGTCCTTGATTATTTTTATCTCTCCTTCATTTTTTAATATTAAATTTTATATTTTTTAATATAAAATTAGGTAATTACTATTATATTTAATAAAATAATAAATATGTATATCTATACCGGGTGCTGCATCTCATTACGCACCATAGGAATTACAATGCAAAAATAAAGAAATAGAAATTCCTGTCTCCCTAATTGATTTAGCTAAAAAGTTTATAGGACCTTTTTTGTAGCAAATTAATTTTGTTATAAAAAGGTATTTTTATAAAACAAAATATTTGAATCGTGGAGGCAAAATTGTCGAAAATGTTCTTTCCCTTTTCTCTTTCCATCACATGATAAAACTTTATTATTCTGGAACTAGTACACGGGAAATAAGTGCTTTATTCATAAAATAGTTATGAAATAGTGTAATTATTAGTTTAAACTTTGTACAGTAGTTTATTGCAAATAAATATTGTTGGTATTACATAATATGACAGATTTTTGAAGTTTCAAAAAAGGTAATGTTTGTTTCTTAATTAGCAAACAGGTGATGGGAAGGGAAAAGGGAAAGAATATTTTCGACGATTTTGCCTCCACGATTCAAATATCTTGTTTTATAAAAATTCATTCTTATAGCAAAATTAATTTGCTACAAAAAAGGTCCTATAGACTTTTTAGCTAAAACAATTAGGGAAGCAGGAATTTTTATTTCTTTATTTTTGCATTGTAATTCCTATGGTGCGTAATGAGATGCAGCACCCGGTATAGGAAACTGTGAATAAAAGGAAATCCACATTTGTCCAATATTTGAAACTCCCGCTAATTTTTTAATAGTTTTTGCGTCCTGTCAAAAGGTGGCGCTTTGGTGGCGCATTTTAGTGTCAAAACTGGCGCGTGACAGTTAGTAATACCTGGCAACACTGATGACACATCAGTTGCAGGTTTCTGTAATTTTTCGAACTTCAATGTTTTGCTTCGTAAAGAGATCAATTTACAATTTTTTAGGTGTTTTTATTCAGGATTGTTTACGACGGGGCGAGTAAATAAAAACGAATATAAATTTGGCGACGTTTGATGTTATTCTTGGCTCTTAAAAGTGGTTTCGACGATATTTAAAAACTGATTTGGACCTTGTACGGTTTGCATTTCTGTGCGCTCATTGATTAGTTGAATCTTCAATCTGACATGCGATGCGACATGCGACTGGTGTAGTGTTGTAGACTGGGTGAAATGTGAAATGAAGTTTGTAGTACGTCGAACTTTGTTTTCTCGGGAGCTCCAAAGTTGTAGCTCGAAGCAGTAAAGAGAAATTCGTGTGTGTGTTGATCGGGTTGATCGATTTATAATAGTTTCTCACTCTCAAAATAAACATTGTTTTCAGGACATTTAGTTCATACTGAGGAGTAAAATGCGCGAATATTGAGAAATCTGTGTTTATGTGGCACATATAGTAGTATTGTTTTTAACAGAAAGGCTTAAACATGGCTACTACCCAATTATTTTGAATAAAAGTTATGTGGCTCCAGCACGAATTTCGGAAAACCACCAGAGCTAAGATGATACTTCGACGCCCAGGTATTTATTTTTATTACATGTCTGTTTGTTTTCTTTGTCACCAGTTATTTAACTAGGGCACCAACAAGGGTTGAAACTTCCACACTCCTATTTACAATGTTTACATATGCTCCCATTGTTTATCACCCTTAAAACAGATAATTTAAGTTTATCTAGTAACTCTTTACTAGTCAAAATCCATATTGGTTTATTCATATTTTTGTTTCAATATTTCAAGTCCAGCTTGCCCTAATTAGCCAATTTGGAAATGTCACTCATCCAGAAATTATCATACTGACTAGTTCTTATGTCCAGTATTTAAACCACTTAATGTGTCTATATTATTCAAATGAAAAACAGTTGATCAAATCTCTTAAAATAGCTGTTTTGTTTTATATTTTATATTACAGTAGTGGCAGAAAGTAAAGCAACTTCTTTTTTTTTCCAAGTACTTTATTGTCGAAAATTTGGTACATGTACACAAATTTTATTGACAAAGCTTCAGAAAATAAATACAATAAAATCAGATTTTACAAAACAAATATAAAAAATTTATACAACATACAAAAAAAATGCAAGAGAAAAATGTTACAAACAAAATATATGCATGTAGACAAAGGTAGCAGAGATAAAGGGACACATAAAGGTATGTTCAAAATGAACTTTATAAGAAAAAGAAAAACAACAATACTAAAATAAAGCAAATTGAGATAGATGGACAAAAAATTACAAACGAAAAACAAATTGTACAGGAGTTTAATCACCATTTTACATCTATAGGAAAAAAACTTGCCCTTAAAATGGAAAAAACTCAAACTACAACATTTATAGAGGAGGAAACAATAAATACCATTTTCTTAGAACCTACAGACAAAAATGAAATAATTCAAATTCAAATTCAAATTCAAATTTATTAATCATTTTGGTTATATTATAACAATTTTTTTTTTTTTTTTTTTTTAACTTAATTATATTCAATAATAATAGTTAACAGTCATTGTTTTTAACATACACCTAGATGTTGTAACATCTGTTTGTGTATGCTGAGAAATCACAAAATTTTAGTAATAATATAAAATATAACTAACCATAATCTACAACTAAACAAAAATTCTCCAATAAAATTTCCCTTCCCAAAACTATTTAAAAAAATTAAATTTATCTATATTTGAATAAATAAATTTTCTACAGACCTTACTAAAGTTTTTAATATTATTTATATTTTTTAAGCTCTTTGGTAAGATGTTATAAAATTTCGGGGACAAGTTTCCTAAAAATCGTTGCCCTATAGTTTTTTTTATGTTTGGTATTTTTAGGTGTCTGTTTATATTATTTCGGGTTGTGTAGGAATGACTAACATAATTTTTGATTTTTTCTGATTTATGTGTATAAATGCATGTTGACAATATGTAAATTGAGCGTATATTAAAAATTTCTTCAGAATATAATTGTTGTGTAGGAAATCTTTTTTGTTTTTTGTATATAACTTTTAAAATAAAGTTTTGTACTACATTAAGTTGTTTTAAACAATTCTTGTATAGACCTCCCCAGACAATCACCCCATACCTTAACAAGGACTCAACCAAGGATTTATAAATTAAAATTAGTAGTTTTTCATTTAAGATATTTCTCAAAATATGAAATCGATAAATAAGTTTACGGATGTTTTGTGTTAATTTTAGAATGTGTTGGTCCCATTTTAAATGTTTATCCACAATGATACCCAGATATTTAGTAAATTAAACTTCCTTGATATCAATTAATTCAAGTTTAATTTGTTGAAATCTGGGGCGATTAGCAGCTGTTATAGAAAATGCAATATAGTTTGTTTTTTGACTATTGAGACTTAATTTAAAAGAATCCAGCCAGTTCTTGACTGTTGCTAGACCAAGTTCTGCAGTTTTTTTTGTGTCTCCCCAAGAAATTCCGTGAAACACCGCAACCGTGTCATCTGCATATGATATCAGTGACCCGTCATGAATTTTAAGATTGGTAAGAGCGTTAATATAAGTTATAAAGAGTATAGGTCCAATAACTGTTCCTTGTGGAATTCCAATTTTTATATAAGATGGTTCACTAATCTCATTATTTATTTTTAAAGACTGTTTTCTGTCCCCCAAGTAACTTTCAAAGAATAATAAATACAATTTCTGAATTGAAACAAAACAGCTCTCCAGGCCTGGACAAAGTCCAGAGACCACCAAAGACTTAGAAAAATTAACGCATGTAATAGGAGATATTGTAGTGACAATGGTTAATGGAATATTAGAGACCGGAATTTTTCCAGAAGACTTAAAAACAGCAAATATAATACCAGTGCACAAGAATGGAAAATGTGAGGATCTAAACAACTTATTTATTTATTTATTTATTCATCAACGTATATAACATTTCAAGTACTTATTAATAATTAACAGTAGTCTTAAGTAAAAACTATAATACTAATAAACAATACTGTGCTAAACCTAATCCAAAGAGTGGGAGTAGGGCACTATCCCAAGATAGTTGCACTAGCTGACGACTTAAATTTATTTAAAGATGTACTGAAAAAATCAAGATCTTTTGCAAATCTATTCACTGTAGAAGCTATTCTATTTATAGGATTGTTTAGTAGATAGGATGTTCTGCAAAAGGGAATGTGGAGAAGCGCCTGACCTCATGTTGTGTAAGAAGATACATGCAAAGAGAAAAGGCACAGACATTGCGGACTTCTAACAATACCATTCAGAACCTTAAACGCAAAGCAAACATCAAAGAACTGCCTTCTACTTTATAAGGAGTTTATGCTCAGGTAGGACATGGTCTCTGAACAGGTAAGATCCAGGCCTGACTTCATAAGAGTATATCTGGCAAACCTGATAAACTTGTGCTGGATATTTTCAAGCCTCTCAATGTGAATCAGAAAATGAGGTGACCAAACAATATTGGAGAATTCGAGGAGAGATCTCACCAGGCAAATATATAGTGTCTTCAATGCTGACACATTAGTAAAGTCTTTGCAAGATCTTTTGATAAAACCAAGCAGTTTATTAGCTCTATTTACAGTATTTTCGAAGTGGTGGGAGAAAGTAAGACTCGGGTCCAGAAAGACACCCAAATCCTTGACTGAGTCAAGCTCCTTCAAGGGGATACCATCAATAACATATTGACAAGGAGGGGAGACCCTTAAACGAGTAAACCTCATAAACCCACATTTCTTAACATTCAATGACATTTCATTCGACTTACACCAGGAAAACACTCTGTTTATATTTCTCTGAAGCACCAACTGATCCTGAGAGGAGGAAATCCGCCGAAAAATTTTCAAATCATCAGCGAAGAGCAAAAACTCAGACTCCAGTAGGGAGCCGAGGTGATTGATAAAGAGACTGAATAACAATGGTCCCAAATGGGAGCCCTGAGGGACCCCTGAAGTTGTCAAAAATGGGTTGGACAAAAAACCACCAATTTTAACACGCTGCTCTCTATCCATCAGATAAGACTTGATCCAAAGTAAAAGAGATCCGCTGATGCCGAGATCTGAAATATGAGAGATAAGAATATTATGGTTGACTCTATCGAAGGCCTTACTAAAGTCCGTGTATATCGCATGTGTTTCATTACCGTCGGCAAAAGATTTGAAGATGTAGTTGCTAAAAACAAACAAGTTTGTATCCACAGAACGACCTCTGGTGAATCCATGCTGTTGATCTCCAATTATTTCCTGAAATGTGCCAGATAGAACCACCTCTACACAGTGCTCGAATAGCTTAGGAATTGCAGAGAGGATACTAATGGGACGATAGTTAGTTATGTCACTCTTATTCCCAGATTTATAAATAGGACATACATGAGATTCCAGTTCTCTGGAAAAGTTCCAGAAGTTAGGGACAAATTGAAAATATGAAAATATGAAAAGGGAATGACTGCATTCTTTCAAAAGCCTGTTTGGAATTCCATCGGGACCCGCTCCCTTTCTGCTGTCCAGTTTAGCTAATGCTGTTTCAATTGTAGTAGCACTAAGGAACACATGGTTGATATGGTTAAATTTACGTGAGGTATCGAGACCGTCAGAGGCATTAGAAGGGTTAGTATTCTTGTTAAATACAGATAAAAAGTGGGTGGCAAAGAGATTTACAATAGAAATACTAGTATCGGCCCTGAGATCATGAAGGAACATCTCATCTGGAACGGTAGAATCGCTTTGATTGGACTGAAGTCTTACAAATTTCCAAAAGGTCTTCCTATCGTTCTCTATTGCATTTTCGGCTCTCTCAATGTAATGTCTGTAGCATTCACTAGATAATGAACGGCATTCTGAGCGCAGAACACTAAAACTTAAGTAATCAGTATTTGATCCTGACTGTCTGTACCTTCTATGTGCTATTTTTTTCTGAATAACTAGACTTTTTAGTTCTCTAGAAAACCATGGTTGATAATGTTTCTTGGGAGAGTGTTTTTTTATTGGCACAAACAGATTCAAACAATCATAAACAACAGAATAGAAGTTTGCAACAGTGGTATTTAAGTTATCTTTAACAATTATAGACATCCAGTTGTATGTAGAAAAGTAGTTATTTATAGACACAAAATCTGCTTGATTAAAGTTGTAAAAAACTATAGGCCTATTTCACTACTGAGTACATTCTCCAAACTAATAGAAAAAATAATTAAGAAACATATGACTAGGTTTATAGAACAGAATTTTCAATTCGATGACCAACAATATGGATTTCAAACAAAGAGTAACACCTTGGGAGCTGGATATCATGACAAGTTCAAATATTTTGAATAGAACTGGAACAACTGATATTGGGCAACATATTTCATTTGTGTCTCTTCTTTTAAATATTGGATAAATCTTTTCAGGGAAAATTATCTGCAACAAAACAAGAATAATTGTTACTGCAGGTGCCAAACTATATTTTCTTGTTTTTATGAATTTATTCCCTAAGCTAAATATATTATATGTTTTACTATTAATCAAATCAGATGCGACTGGTCCAACAAAAGGAGCAAGAAAGATAGAGCAACAACATTTTATTTTTTGTTCATCCATGTCTACAGTAGGGTGGGCCGAAAAAACTTTTTTTTTTTTAATTGTAAAAAGCGCTATAGCAAAAAGGGTGAGTTTTTTTCTAAAAAAAATAATAAACCAAAAATTTACGACAAAAAAAAAATCCAGCTGGGGCCAGGGGCACTTCAAGGGGCTTTTTTTATAATATTATTTTTTTAAAGGGCGCTACCGAAAAATACATTTGATTTAACCTCCTTATTACCCAAAAAAAATATTATAAAAAAATAATAATTTTTAGCCGGGCCCATGACCAATTTTCTAAGCTGAGAATATCGGTCCGCCCTCGTATAATCTGCTTATTATTTTAAGGTCGTTGAGCTACACGCAGTCTCTATTGTAGGCCTCTATTTTGATGGGCGAAAGGATCAAACGCTTTTTATGGTGAATAACAAAAAAATTATTCAACAAGAAGAACACATTTCAATTATAAAAGAACCTGGTAATATATATTTCGCACATATATCTACAAAAGGAGCTTCTACTGCAGTAAATATTAAAAATGAACTTTTAAAATGTTTAGAGAATTATCAGACGGATATAAGTTTTTTGTCTGTAATCGGTTGCGATGGAACAAATGTAAATACAGGATGGAAGGGAGGCATTATTCGTCTTATGGGAACTCATATCGGAAGACCCCTTCAGTGGAGTATATGTCTTCTCCATATCAATGAATTGCCTTTACGTCATCTTCTTCAAAATTTAGATGGCGAGACCAAGAGACCTTACAGTTTTTCAGGGCCAGTGGGTTTGCTACTAAAAGACTGCCAACAAATGCCATTAAAGAAATTTAAAATTATAGACACAGAGCTTCCAGAACTAACAGCAGATATTCTAAGCACTGACCAACAATATTTGTATAATATTTGTTTTGCTATTAAAAATGGACACTGTCCGGAAAGTCTGGCAAATAAAGATCCTGGAAAGTTGTCCCATGCTCGCTGGCTTACTACAGCCAACAGGATACTGCGTTTATATGTAGCCACCGAAAACCCCCTATCAAACCTAGTTATTTTATCAGAATTTATTATGAAAGTATATGCCCCTGTTTGGTTTGATATTAAGACACAACCACTGATCTACAACGGAGCACGACATTTGTGGAAAGCCATTACTCTTTCCAGAACTTTTCCACCTAAAGTTACTAAAATAGTCGACAAAGTCTTTGCCGCCAATGCCTATTTTGCCCATTCTGAAAATTTGCTCTTAGCAATGCTAACAGACCCAAGGCCTCATATAAAGACATTGGCTGTGAGAAGAATAAAAAAATGCAGAATGTATCCCAGCAATGAAGTGAGAGTCTTTAGGGTACCTTCGATCAACTTAGCCGCTGAGGATCACATTGATTTAATAGACTGGCAAGAAACAGTAATATCTGAACCACCCTTAACAGTTGCTCTTAAAAATGAAGATTTGGATAATTTATTAAAAGGTACATTTGTGCCAAACTTTGAGAAATTTCCATGTCACACTCAGGCAGTAGAACTGCGTCAAACTGGTTACTGAGGCTTCCACTAAAGTATGTGGCGATGAGTCCAGAGACGGCTACGTTCGAATGAAATTAGAAGGTCGACAAATGTTACCAATTTTTGATAACAAGTCGCAATATTTTGAAAAACGTAACGTGACTTAAGTAAGGTTAGAAATATATGGGTGGGAGGGTCCCCAATTGGGAGGAACTCCAGGTGCAGATACCTCCGCGTGGTGGGTTCTGGGTTGATTAGTTTTATATTTAAAATTATACTAATCAAGCAAAAGGCTACACGAGTGCACGTGCACAATCATACAAATATGTTGATTTATGGTATATATATGATTTTTTTAAAAATGTCTTCGTTCATGGGGTGGGTTAAAATGCTTACTATTATCTTTAAATTTTTTCTGTGAATATAACAGATTAATGAAAAAAGATTTTAAGGTAGCGCCCCTAATTTGTTTGACAAAAAATTTTGACCCCTAAAATAGCCCCTGGGACCAGTTAATTTTTTTTTTTTTTTAATTCAAAAAATTTCCCTGCCTGTATGATAACCATAGGCACCTTTTCCAAACTAGCGTCTTTTATTTTTTGGGACTTTTAAAAAATCGGCTTTTTTCGGCCCACCCTAGTCTACAGCCTAAATATAAGATTACATATTTTTATAAAGCAGGGATATTAAAGGTGAAAAGCATTTATAGGAAAATTCATAATTTTTACCAAAATTCACTGTAGGACAACGTTCTCTAATTCTTCTAGAATTTGTGTGTGTGTGTGTTAAGTAACTCTAGTCTGATAATGGCAAGAACACTTGCCAAAATGCATCACTCCAGAAATTAGAGGATTAGCATTTTATTTGTGGAGAAAAGACTTTCCCTATTAACTTTTCAATATTCCTATATAATATAAAAAAATATATTTATCAAAATCACAAATACCAAAATATATCGCATGATTAACATATTGGAACAGGTATTCAAATGATAAAATTGAAATACTGGTCAAAGATACACAAAACTGTCAGTGCACATTAAGCTTGAACATATTCCGTGCTATGTAAAATTTATTAAGAAAATTCCAAAATAATTCCCTTATATACTTTTTAGCTTCTAATATTGTGGATTGAAAAACAAAGAAAAGCAATTTCTTCCTGTTATATGTACTACTTTCTAGCTCAAATTGCTGAAAACTTTCTCTGTAAGGGAAATACCTAGAAGTCAAGTAATAGAAGAGCACTTGTCATATAGAAATAGACTCAACATTTGAACTTTGACCAATTTAAAAACAATAACCTTAATATCCTTATAATAACTAAACTGTTAAAACTTTACAAAATCGAAGTCTTGAATACGTAATCAGAAATTACAATATTTCCCTCCTACATAGACAGGTAGATATTCATTACCTACCCAAGTATTCAGTGCTTAACTAACCCATCAAGCTGTTGTATTATAAATACCCAGAGATAAAGCAGAGCTGAAAACTTGAATGCCTTATTTACAATGTTTACTTAATATACATAATTGTTTACTGATGTATAGAACAAACAATTTATGGATTGAAACTTCCTCTGTAACTCCTTATTCCCCACACTAAACCCACTTTTGTTAGTTTATTTATATTCTTGCTTCTATATTGCTCATTTGAATGAACCTGCCTTAATTAGCAAACTTTGAAATGCCAGCATTTTTGTTAAGTGAACTGTATATTGTAAAGTTGCAAATTTTCTATTGTTCTCTCGATTTGTTTTTTATTGGATTGGGTTTGGTTTTTGTTGTGAGAATAACTTGTCATTGCAGGTCATTAATAAATGTAATGACCAAAAAACCACTTTATGTAATTTTATAAGATGTTCCTCATTTTGGTAAGTAGTAAATGGGTGTTAATAATATTGAAAAACAAATATCATTAATGCATTAATATAACTGGCCTTTTAAATAAATTAGAGCCTTTAAGCTTGTTGGAATATTTAACCGAGGACCAGTTTTATTTCATGTACTAACTGTGCTAAATGTATCAGCTGGAATATTTATTACACTTCAAGGTAATCAGAAATTACAGGCATTTCACTGTTATTTAGCATATTAAGTCTTTGAGAATACTTAAATTAAATATAATAATAATAATAGTAAAATTTTATACCCAATGCATAAAAAATCATGAAGGTTGTTGCAGGCTTTAGAAATAATGATACAGACTTGTTTATATGATATTAAATCCTTTATGACTGGTTTTTAGTAAATCCAATTTCATAGCAAATAGTAAATCACAAACTCATTTAAATTTAATAATTTCAGATCCCTTGCAATCTCTAGTTTAATCACATCAGCATTGTTATTATACTTATTCCATCCAACCAAAATTTGGTTCTGAATCATAAATAGGATACATACACATGCTTGCTGCATTAATAATTAACACTGTGTATCCCAACATCTATCTAAGCTTAATGCAAGTTTGAAATTAAAACTTTATATTCATGCATCCAATAAAGTTTTAACAAAGCTAATGACTATTATAGGATAATTAAATTATCCCCCAAAACTTTAATATGGCTCATGCATGTTCCCAAGCAAAGATCCAATATTGATTTATCATAATACAAGTTAGTTTGGTATATAAAGCCAGTGCAAAGATAAAAGGGCATAATATTCCAACTTAATATTTTATTTGTTTGAATGCAGGGCATTAAAACTTTTAGAAAATTTAAGAGCATTATTATATAATAATCCTTTATAATGGCCACTAAAGTTTGAAGTAAATCCTCTTTGGGATTTATTTCAGTGTTTCATTTCAGTTCTCCCAAGTGTAGATATGACCTAATTAGAAATCTGAGCGTAACCATTTCTAGTTTATAAGCGATTTGCAAATTTTGAATACTCTGTTTGCTTCAATTTGTTTCCGTAACCACCTTTTAGCTGGCTAGACTGTATTAGGGCAAGCAAATCCCTTTATATAATACCCTATAGTGTTTACCATATTTCATGTAGTTTTAGATAATTGCTAGTTTATAAACCGCAACTGAGGAGACATTTCCCAAAGAGGCTATAGCGGCAAAATTTCTCTACTGGAAGTCAATTAATTTATTCACTAATTAAGTAATAATAAATGGCAGTGGTGACCCATTTTTGTTACTGAATTAGGTTTGCAAATGTAATCATGTGCCTTCATTAGTAAAATTATTTCATTAGTGAAAAGCTTTTCCATGTTTAGTTTGATACATGTTGGTATTTGAATGTATTTCAGATGCAGATTTATTTCTCAAATTACATATGAATTTTGTGGAGCTAAGAGAGTTAGATGTTTAGTTATTATTTATTTAAAGAAAACCATAGTTGAATTTTAACAAATGATGGTATTTTACAAACTTTTGTACTGAGCCTAATTTAAAATATAGTGTATGCTCCCCAATTTTTAATTTTAATGGAAGTTCTGGCATGATTCCCCACAATACTTGTCCATTAGGCAACAATGAATGTCCATTTTCATCCCTAACTTTTGGTGCGTGATTGAAACTGTCCATTTCCCAATGGAAATTGACTTTTAATGGCCCCTAAAGTATTTAATGTTTTAAAATTGAAACCACCACATATTTCATGTTTTTATTTTTACAACAGAGTTTATGTTTATATTCTTAACTACAGTACAATGTAATAATTTTACTGTTCAATTCTAAGAAGTTCCATAAAAATCAATTAGCGGAGAGTAATTAATGCAACTGCTTACTCTTTAATTTCAGGTTATTACTACTCGCAGTGCCATATAATTGCATGGAAATACAAAGTAACAAAAGCGCTGAACGGATATCTCATTCGTTTAAAGTAGATTTAAGAACCCGTTTCTTGTATTTTTAGTTGTTGTAAATCAACAAGGCAATTTCGGCTAAACTCTTCCATTTTTATAGTAAAGATCCGGTGCTCCCGTTTTTTAGACTTTATTTCAGTGAATGTTTCCTAATATTTTCCACCGCTGGATTTTTTTAATACAGGCAACAAATAAACTGCTATTTCATTCAATCAATTTTTATTTTCTTGTACTCAATATGACCATGTTCATATGAACTTTGGCCATTTCACATGAGTATTTACATTACAAAATCGAGCAATTTTTGCATTTTTAATGCTGTTGTCTCGATCGTTAGAGCGTTTCCATGTTGAGGTAGAGAAATGGCAGCTCTAAAGACAGTTCTCGTAAAGTTTCTGATTCCAATACGTTTTGCGGTGAAGTTTAACTTCTAGTTAAATATTGCAAATTGTAATTTTTCAGATGAACTGTTACCGATTGAAAATCTGTTAAGGGTTTAGTTTATTTAAAGTTACTGAGTTCTGCGGTGAAACTATTGTTTGCTGTAACTAACGGTATTTTGTGAAAATGTTTTCTGAATCCCAACTTGGATTTTTAACTTCAAATTCATGCAAAGGGACTTCTTTATATTAATGTAAAAAAATATGAAGATATTTTCAGTGGCAATCTTATGAAATAGCAATTATTATAAAGACCTCTTTGAGGTACCAGAAACTTTCTTATATGAAATTATTCGGTAAGAAATGCTCCTAAAACCCTTTTAAATGAAAGCGGTCCCAACTTCACCGAGTAAACTCAGTAAACTTCATGAATCAACCAGACACTACATAACTTTAATTTAAACTTTTAAGTAGAGTTTTATGTTTAATTAAATATGAGTTGTGATATTTAATTATTTGCTCCGAAATTACCCTAAAAAGAATTATTTGCTCCGAAATTACCCTAAAAAGTTTTACTTCTCCCATTTTTGTACTTGCTAATTTCCAAGTCAATTTTTAAGAAATATATTTGAAATATTATCAGGTACTAAAGTAGTTTTATTGGGCAGTTTTTGAAGTTTGTTAAACGCTTCTGATAATGATAGATTATTAAGCAAAATATGCCTATGATCCAACTCTGTATAAACACCTGAAAAATGCCTGGCAAATAAAATCACAATTTCTTTATTGGAATTGCCTGTCATATTATGAATTTCATCTATTATAAATGAGGATGAGTAGAATAATTAGAACGTTTTTATTTATTTTAGAGCAAGCGGTCGGCGCGTTCGGCGGTGGAACGCGATGAGCTTATTTGGTTGCTTATTTCCGTGTGCCCCGCAGCCCAGCTGGAGAGGCGCCCTAGAGAGTGAGCGCTGCATGTCAGAGCGGATGGGGGCGAGCGCGTCGGCATCCCAAGACGCCGAAGGGGCCGCAGCACTGGGGCTCAATAATCCAGGCCTGAGTCTACCCCATGGTCATCATGCTCATCTGGAACCACCACCGCCCGGAGCCGTACGACAGGAGAAAAAGAAACGAGTCACCGGGTTTGCTACGCTTAAGAAGAAGTTTATTAGGAGGCGAAGGTAGAGTTTTGTTAAGTCATTTTCATTTTAAACTTTACAACCTAGAAACTAAAAAATCCATTTTTTTTACCCACTTTTTGAACTAAAAACCCGTCTGAGAAGCCATGAAATGCTGCTTTACGCCTACAATGGGAAACGCGGTAGAAACTGAAAAAGCAGGGATTTGAATTGCTGTTTGGATTCATAGACTATTCACCAGATTTGGACCCTGAGTTACTTAAGATAAGAACCTTAAATCTTCAACTAAAATGTTTCATTAACGTTGCCCATTGCACTATCTCTAATGAACAAGAAAGAGAAAGCTCAGGCATATTTAATTCAAATCTATGAAAGCAGTGAGTGGAAAATCCAGTCATTATTTCAAAAATTTGACATGCCAAAGTTGGGTTTTGACCATTAAATATCCTGAGCAATTTCAAGAGGTTCTGGGTGTAGTTGGTTTTAAGAGAGATGTCTTGAGAGTAAATATTAATGATATACTAATAAATACAAATAATTCTTTTTCCTAAATAAGTCAATGTACTTTTAATCTAAACCAGTTTTTAAAGTTTAATTCAATATAGTAAAAGGCATAGAAATTTATAGCTAAAATACAGGCCTTGCACTGAAAAAATGAATTCCTTGACCGAAATGCTTATGACTTTGTTTCAAAGACTTGTCAATGGTCAAGAGGGATGTCACTTTTATTTATTTCAATTTATGACAAAGCCAATTTACAAAAAATATTAAGATAAAACCTCAGAAGCCTCAATCATTAGCAAAGTTAACACTATACAAGGAACGCCTCGAAGTCTAGGATATAAACCATTCAAGGTCTTATAAAATGTTAAAGCATCAAAATGACGCCTTCTGACTTCAAGATTAGGGATGTTAAACTGGATACTGATAGCATTATAATCGATGTAATAATTAGGAAAATTAGTAACTTCTGCTCTATAAGCTAGGGGTCTTAAGAATCTTCTCTTTACAGCCTCAAGGCGTTCAACATGAAAATCATAATAAGGGGGCCAAATTACAGATGCATAGTTAAGCGAGGAACAAACTGAAGATCAATAAAGTAATTTGAAACAATAAGATTAAAGATGTACGCGATATCTAGTCATAAAACCAAGACTATGCATACCCCTGTTAATAATATTTAGATAGATTTAATAAATTTCAAACTCTCAGGGTTGTCAAGGCCCAGGGAGACCGTGATATATTGTAGCAGGATTTAGATAATTGTGTGGCATGGTTTGGTAATAGTGGAATGGCTTTAAATGGCAAAAAGTATTTTGTTTTGAAATTATGATCTTAGTTGAGTCAATGAGGTTAAAGACCTGGGTGGTCTATTTCAGTCTAACTTAAAGTTTAATAGTCATTTCTCCATCATTGTAAAAAAAGCATTGGGTTTTCTTATCCGCAATACTAAGCACTTCAAAGTCACTACAATAGTAAGATAATATAATGCAATAGTTAGACCTCACCTTGAATATGCCTCTCAAATATGGATGCCTTTAGAATCTGTGCACATAGATAGAGCACAAAGGTTTCTGCACTATCTTTATATTTTGAATAATATCTCTTATCCATACAAAGCGTCTTATAAAAGTATGCTGGACAGTTTTTCATTTAAAACTCTTTTAGATAGAAGAAAGATACAAGTTGTGATATTTTTATACAGTATATTAAATAACTTTAACTATAAAAACTGTAACTTGGTCAATTTTATTAGACTAAATTATTAAAAACTCTTTAAGGTTGATCCAAATAACAACTTGTGGTGAACCGAATGATGACTGTTGTAAATGAAGTTTCTACTCAAGATAGACATTTTGAGTACTTCTTTAAAAGATTTGAAAGCTTTGATGTGATTTTTCATTTAACTATTATGTTTGAGTTGGAAATTCTATACCAGGTTAAGACCCCTTTTATGATTGTTCTTGTTTCTTTTTTATCTCTGTTAATTGTTTTTAATTTTTATATTCTATTCCTATCATAATTTTTATTTTTTAAGTTATATTATCTTCTGTTTTAAATTTAAGGCTTAGTTAATCTGTAACTTAGGACTTTACATGCAATTACCAATTTTGTGGTGTTTGTGGAGTATTGCAGTAAATAAATAAAATATCCAAAATTTGTGGTAAAAAAGTTAGCTTGGTATCAAAAAAAATACCTAAATCTAACTGTATCAACTGACCTAAGTTCATTATTATTGATTGTGTATTGATAATTAATAATTTTGTTAAAACGACCAAACGAAATGCATACACACTTCTTTACATTCAGTTCCAGACTATTGCTATTACACCACTCAGGAACACTATTTAAATCCAATTGAAGTAGCCTTAAGATATGACTCCAAAGGGTTAATATAGTTTAAAATCATCAGCAAAAGCAAGATGCTTTGGATGAACAATTACATTACTTAAATCTCTTATGATGAACAAACTAAAATAAACTGGGCCAATATGCGACCCTAAGACACAACAAAAGATATTTCAATACCATCAGAAATATAATTTTAATACCAAATCTCTCTCTTGTTTTACAGTTTTAAATATTACTTATATAATCCCTTGATTCATGAGTGTGAATATTGGTACAACATCGATACGTATAAAGGGCTCTTTACACAAAAGTCAAGATGTCTCAAAGAAGGAATTTGTATTTTTATTCAAATCCCATTTCATTTTGATGCATATATACTTACATTATGGACTGACGACTTTAAATTGCTTTTTCTTTATTTGCCAATATTCGAAGTCAGAATCTAATTTGCTCATTATCTCAGTCGAGTAATAAAAATTTGTCAATTTTCTGCTCAAAAAAATAATTATTGCCTTTCTTGACCAAGATAACTAACCTTCATCTTATGGTTATATATAAATAATACAACCAAGTTAACGAATATATTATAGAAAAAAATACTTTCTTATCTCTCAGCACTGGTAATAAGTGAAACTTCTGCTACAACTAATTTAAATCCGCATCTGTCTTCCATGAACTTTGCATAAACTTATATTATACTATATTTAATGCACAATTGCAAATGCAAATAAACACTTTCTTCTTACTTTAAAATAGCAACTTTTGTTTGAAAATAAGGCACCACCTCTGAAATGTAAATAACGAAATTTTGACGCGTGTTTTTGAATTTCAGGGTCTTGAAACAATTTGAACATTTCGAAAAAATCGATTGCTCTTGACATAAGATAGAAGCATGAAAGAGAAATTTTAGGTATAATTTAAATGTATTTAAGTAATTGCTTAAGTGAAATGTGAAAATCTTGATGATTCTTATAGGACTTCACTAAAGATAGCTTGCTTTTGATTAAAGAGATCAACAGAAATTCGGAATTGCTTGAAGAGAAACGTTTATTTTTTTCCTGAAATAATTTAAATTCTCTTAGGGTCAAATAATTTCTCTTGACTCTAATAATTTTGAGTTAAGAGCGTTGACGACTTCGGCTCAAAGAGGCCTTTTTCCATCACAAAACGCCCTTGAAAAGGCTCTATAATTAACAATCCCAAAACCTAAAAAAACAAACAATTAAATATAAAATCTAGTCGATTTCATTTTAAAAACAGTCCCGCTTGAATAAAACCCATCATTCCCATAGGTTTTAACAAAATACTGTTCAAAAAAAAAGCGGTTGCCGTTCGTCCGTATTTTTTAATTAACAAATAATTAAAAATAATAAAAAAAAAACTGCAAACGCCAACTGGTAAATATTTTATAATATCCGCACCGAAGGTTTTTTTTTAAATATATTTTCCGCTCAATTGGACAAATCCCTCGCTAAAACCGAAAAAAAAACTGGCCTTTGTGAAACTCGACAGCGTTTAATTATAACTTTCAAAATTTCAAATCTAATAGAGAATGGCGTGATGAGAGTTGTCCAATAGAAAATTAAATTTCCCTTGTGAAATGGAGTGTATTAATTTATTTGGCCAAAAATTAAGTTACTGGACGAGTCGAAACCCGTTCGTGTAATAGTTACATTTTGTGTATACATTATCTCTTGCAGTTATTAGAAACTTAATTTCGAATGTTCGTGTTTAATTTTCCCCTATAATTTGTCATAACTATTGACGGAAACCATTTGGGTTATTCATCCTCCATTCTTTTTGATAAATTAAAATAACATTCTTTTTTGGACAAAGTAATGTGATAAGAATTTGTAATGAGTTTTGTTTTGAATCACTATCAATTCTAGTGATTATGCGTAATAATATATAGTAAAGCATTGGGATGTTCATTAATATTAAAACATTCAGCACAGTTACATTGAGAATTATAATTGAATATATTTAACATTTAAATAAATTACGAAATGCATAGGACGCGGATATATGGACAAGATGAATGGCAAATTATAATAAAAAAGTTAGCCTTTTAATTTTTTTTTAAATGTTAAATACTGCTTAAAACATTTATATATCATAAATTATTTCCTAGCAAAAGCCATAAATTTAAAATGAAAAATGTTCCCTAGGCAAGATGATGCCAACTTCTTTCCAGCAACATACAGCTTTCGATAAAAGCGTTTGAATTTAAAATCATCCTATTTCAGATCTTCAAAGGCATGTGATCATGGTCGCGTGCTTCGTGAACTGGTGTCAGACTGGAGCCCTATGGAAATCGCCGCTTTATTAGAAGAGTATGAAGCCCTACAAGCCCTTAAAGACCTTTGTGTTCAGGCCGAGCTAGCCAGACCGCCGGCGGCCACTTTTAAACAAGACTTATCAGCCCTTTATGACTTTAAGTACTGCACTGACGCGGACCTAGTCTATAGGGGAGCCTGTTTTCCCATTCACCGGGCATTAGTCTCCGCCAGGTGTCCTTATTTTAGAGACTTATTAGCTGGATGTCCTGGATATGGCGCTAGAATCTGTTTGGATCTACGTTCTCCCAGTGTTGATGTTCAGCTGTTCTCTGCTTTGCTTAGATACTTATATACTGGTAAGCATTAAGACTACATATATATAATATTTTACTAACTTCATCTATTACTTTATTCATGTGATTTTCGCGAGCACTGGTTAAAGCCTAATGAATGTTTTTTAATATCTAATTATGTTCCTGTATCAATTTTTTGTCGTCAACAGTCCATACATGGTGGAACTGCCTTTTTAGTTAAACAAACTTTTGAAACTTTTTTCTGTAAATTTAATGAGTTTGAGAATTTTGTGATGGACAAAGTTTCTGAATTCTCTTTGTTTTTGTACAGATTTTAATTTGTATGTTTTTTGTGTTTACAGACCACCAACTGGAGATATTGGTATATTCCTGGACAAACTTGACTCTTTATTATCCAATTTGTCCCTACATTCTAAAGTTATATTAGCTGGTGACTTTAATATTCACTTCACTGACGTAACCTTGCCAAATCGTACTTCTCTTTTAAGTATATTGGAATAAGTAAAATCTGTATTGTTGTGACAAATTCATAATGAGTTACCTATTTTAATGGGTATTACGTCACTTAATATTCTATCTCACACGCTCATAAATTCATGTATTTAAAAGAAATATGAACTTAGTTCTTTAACGATAACCTTCGTTATATTTAATTTAATTTAAGTTCAATAACTTTTAAATACAATAATTTACTTGAGGTATAATAGATTTTTTATGTATACCTAGGAGCTGAGGTTTAATCTATTAATCTCTGAGGTCGTTTCTTCTTTTCAATATCCTACCTACCTTTGTTATGAATATGGAAAATGATGAGAAAACCTATTTGGTTAATAAAAATACCTAATTTGAACCAACGTTTCAGTAATTAAATCTACTACCGTTATCAAGGTAAATAAACTTAAATTAAATTAAATTAAATTAAAAATGTGAAAAAAATATACTTATATCTTTTCAATCTCACGTCTACACTCATTTTAAGACTCTTAATTCGACAATAGTCAAAATACTTTTTTATAATTTGACGGCTGTATAATAGTTTAAGAAACTGTTTTGAAAGATAACAAAAAATTCAAGGGTTACTTCTTTTAAGTATATTGACCCGAAAAACATCACTTTACTCCCATACTCTTTTAATTTTCATACTGAGATCGGCATATATAAATGAGAATTCTACTTTTTCACCTTTTTCTATTCAATTGCTACATCCTTTATTAGAAACTCGCACATATACCCTAATAAAAAAAATACAATTGTATTCCTCTACCTATTAGACAAACATTAGATATTAAAAAGTTTCAAGTTAAAATCACTTTTATTAACTAAGGCATATTATAGTCTTGATGATTTTTTTAATGATTGATAAGCCTTTTGACCTGTGCTCTAACATCATTTTCATATTTTGAAATACCTTTTGTTTTCTTCTATTGTTCAATTTACTTCCTCTAACTTCTGTTTCTTGCAGCAGTTCTACTATTGCTTCTTCTATGAATTTTTAATTATGTAGTTTTTAGGATGCTTATAAACAAGATTTTTTCTTACGTAATATAGCACATTTTCTGTCTTTCCTTTTTTCTTAATGTGGTGATGGTATATTTAATCAATCAAAATTCTTTCTTCAACCATCAGGTAAATTTCCAGGTGATATTTGCCATCATAACGGCAACATAGACTTGAATCTCTTAAGAAGGCTGCGCGAAGAGTTCGGATCTCCAAACGCCTTAGAAGATGATCTACGTTACTTATTGGAGTCAGGAGATCACGCGGATGCAGCTTTGGTGTTCACAGAGGGTGCGGACGGCCCGCTGGGTCCACGTCCAGACTCAGCGGGCTCAGAATACGGATTCAGACCTCGTTTGGAGTTACCCTGCCATAGGGCAGTTCTCGCTGCGAGGTCACCATTCTTCAGGTCGCTATTAACGAGACGCGTGAGGTCACAGGAGGAAAGACAACCTACTAGGATAGTGTTGGATGAGGGAGTCATTCCTAAGCGATATGCCAAAGTTTTGCTGCATGCTGTTTATTTAGATCAGGTAAGTTTTTCTTTCGAATAACATCGAAAGACCTCTAGACCCCTCCCGTATGCGCCAATAAATTACGGAAAATTTCAACTTTTATAAAAATTAATATAGCGTAACATATACCGAAGGCTTTACTGTGACGTGGAAATAATCGTTTTTTTTACTATGTTATTAATTATAGTGACCTAAAAAAGTACAAACTTTCCTCTCCTATTAAAACTTTGATGCAGGTAATTCCTTTATCAAACTTTACAAAAAAAAAAAACTGTAATTGTATATAAAACCGTTTCGACCAAGTCGCTATTATGTTATCAGTAAGTTATATCAATTTTGCGAACTTTCCTAAGACGGCTATCGGGATTTAATTATAAACGATTAAGCGTTTTAGAAATTTCTTGAGGCTCTTTTAATGCGTCTTGAAACTTAGATTGAACTTTAGATTTGAGGGAAGTAATTTTGGAAAATAGTCGGGGTTTTATCGGGTATTAAGTAGCAGTAAGAAGGCCTGCTTTTTAGGCATATTTAAGAGGAATTTTAATTAAAAATAAAATATAAATTCCATTCACGTTATGAAGATTTTATCTACTCTTAAAAGTATATTACGGTTCATATTAAAATAAGATCATTGAACGACATTTTTCTTGTTTAGGTTGACTTAAGTTTAATTTCGCGTGGTGGATGTGGCGGAGGCTTAGGTGAGGCCCAAGCACTCGCGCACACTGGCAGGGTACGACCTTCTCCTTTGGAGGAGGCGATGGAGCTTTATCAGATTGGCCGTTTTTTGGAGTTAGACATTTTAGCACAGGGCTGCGAGGATTTAATTCTGGAGGCCCTCTCGTTGGAGACGTTGCCGTCTGTCTTACAGTGGAGCAAACAGCCTCACGGGTCTGCTTGGGTACATAGGCAGGTAAGAACTGATTAACCATAACCAATTTAATACAAAATTTGCTAAATTCATAAATATATGGGCAGCTATCTCAACACAACTATTTTAAAGAGAACCTCAAAGAAGTGTAATAAGGGGCTGTAGTATCAAAATCGACTCGTATGTTGTGGTATTAAAAAGATTCAAACAGCAGATTTTAACGGGAAAACAGTAGATCTACTGTTAAAACAATACGCCCGGCGACTCTGGAACTGAGAAAAATTTATATTTAAACTTCCAAATAGTTGAAGTGCTTTTGGTTCAGTAAGTTTATACACTTTGTTTTATTCTAGGCTATGCATTTCTTGAGGGAAGAATTTCAACCCGTTGCGCAATCACCTGTTTTACACCAATTAGATAAAGGACATATTATAGAAGTGTTAAAAAGTCCGTTTCTGCAGGCGAGTGAATTGGAAGTGTTGCAGGCTGTTTTAAAGTGGGGAGAGCATGAACTTGTGCGGCGAATGGAAGATAGGGGTGAGCTGGTTTTTATGTTCTCTATATAACCTTTTTTTAACTAGAGATTTCCTGTGTTTCAGGCATGTTTTCGGAGCCCAACGTAGTCAGTCATACCGCACACTCCGTGTCACGAAAGGGCGTAAAAAAGCGCGATCTTAACGACATTGAACTGAGAGAAATCTTATCGGACTTGCTTCCTTGGGTGCGGATGGACCATGTCTTACCTCCAAATAGCGACGCATTGGTTCAAGCAATCCGTAGGGGTTTGGTGAGCACCCCGCCTAGTCATATGGTTGGGGGTGAACGTGAGTTACGCGTGAACTCTTGGATCCGCGGTACCAAAGCGAACGCCCTCTTCGTTCAACCAAGACTGTTTATTCCGTACTACGATGAGTTGAAAGCGCTTGTAGAAGATCAGATGTTACAAGAAGCCGAAATGTTACGGGGCAGACGTGTGAGATACGTGCCGGACCCGGACGTGTCGTTTATGCCGGACAGCCGACCCTCGGGTGTTGACATTTTGGGTGGCGCGCCACCAGTACCTGACGCAGCAGTGGTAAACGCTATGTTAAAACGCGAACAAAAACTGCGCCAAGCGCCCAGTTGTCAACTGGCAATGGGTATGCCTTTAAGCTGTCGTGCAGAAATCGGACGGCAAATACGGCTACGCGTTGTCAGGGAGTTTAACTTACCGGATAACGTAGCGGATGCCCTAGAGGCTTATCGTATGGGGCCACAGACTGAAGCCGAGGCTGCGGGCACAGGACGACGCAGCCCTGCGCGTAGGCGCCTCGCTACTCCTCCTCGACGTTTAGTAGAAACTCCTGAGGGTCGTTTGCCAGACGTAACCATGGCACCCTCCACGTTGGTTCCACCACCGGCACCTTCAGAATTACGCTTAGATTTGGGAGACGGGGGGCCACTCTCGCGTTCAACGTTGCGATCTGCTTATCGACTGTGTCCCCCGGGACCCCCGTTTGCTCCTCCCGCCGCTCCGGTACCGCGATTTTTATAGGGTAGGGCTTATTCAGCCCCGAAATTTGAAATTTTACCGGATTATATATTGTTCTGGTAAACGGTTCTGGTCGGGTTGTTCGAAATTGTACGATAGAGTGGAAAAAAAATTAAACAGGAATTTTAATAACGTAATAAGAAAACAGGAATTTTTATCAAGTAATCGTAAAGACTTAAATTAATGTTCCAATTGCTTGTAGGGATAACTGTTATTACAGTCGTATAGAGAATCCTAAAAGTTTTATTGTTTATGGCTATTTTACTCCCGCAATATACAGTACTCCCCGAAAGTTTTGAAACATAAATTGGATAAATAAATAATTTGTTAATGTGAACAAAATATTAATATTCTGTTGATAAATGTTTCCAAACTTTTATGTTGTGTATATCAAGCAAGAAGTTCCATTTGTTGTAAATAAAAATAAACAAATATTTACACTAGAAAATACCATATGAAATACGAAAGATTAATGCCTATTAACTTTAAAAAGAGAGAGATACGTAAGTATTTCTAAACTTTTGTGCACAAAATATTAATTAACTAAATAAAAATGTGGCTAAAATCTCCTTTATGCAACCGTAATTTTTGGCAAATTAACTAAATTGTTTAAACATATTCAAAAACTGTTGATATAAAGAGTTACTTCTATACAATTACATTTTTCAAAACACAAAAGCTAAATAATTCATAGCTATTTTCTAAATAATATATAATATTACATTATCCTCATAAAATATATATAATATATAATTATTTTAACAAACTTTTGGTGTTATTTCTAAAGCAGGATGATGTAGTAGAGGCAATCTCTTTTAATCTTTTGTGATTGTTTAATAACTATGAACATTTAATATTCACCAGCACAACTTATTTTAAAACTTAATGTCCCATCTGGATGTCAACCGGAACTTTATGTCTCTCTAACGTGATACTTAAATTCCCTGCAATTCTCGCGCGACTTTGTTGTGGAATTCTAAAATTTATGGTTCTTATTAATAACATCCCAGTTAAAATGGAATTACTGTAAGAACATTTTTTAAAACAAAATGAAATCATAAAAATAGTTCTCCATTTCTGTGCGAATTAGTTAAATACCAATCCGGAAACCGTTAAATCCCTTTTCCGTGATATTTTACCATTTCAACATACAAAACAATTCAGACTGTAAGTGTAGATTTTTAATTTATCGCAGTCTGCGGATTTGAGATTGCTATTTTATGAAACTGTCGGGGATTTTCATAATAAATTATCTATTTGGGAGAGACGCGGTGCAGTTTCATGAATAATAATAGGACGGATCGCGCTGTATGGCTATAATATTCCAGTTATCCTACACTGTATGTTCTGTAAATATTTCAAGCATTCTGTTATGGTAAATCTGTGATTCTCTTATTAAAAGAAATTTCGTAATTATGATTGCTAATGTTTATCTCTTTTTCTCTCGGATTAAATCGGGTGGCAAGAAGTTCTTAGTACTTTAACCACTCGGTGCGTGTTTATTTTGATTTGTTTTATTGTGTGTGGACCAATATTAACTCTGCCCCTTGATTATGGAAAAATGCTTACGGTTTTGTTATTGAGGCATTTTATCACTATTGTAACAGCAGTACTTAACTTGAATAAGGAACGTTTCCAGAGACAAGTTTAATCTGTCAGTTTACCTAAGGTTTTAGTTTCTTATCAATAGACTTATTTAAGAGGCAACAACATAAAATGTCTCAAGAAATGTTCCGCATTTAAATAATATGTACCTAACTGATGGTCGTAATTTAATTAAATAAAAGTTTACTTATCAGTGTAACAATGGCATTCTTTCCCTTAAGGGCTAGGTTTTATCTTAACGTAGTAAATAGTATAATTCAAGCCAAACATTATCGGTGTATTTTTAATGGTCCTCTACACTTCTATGAAGTTATTCGCTATTATATGATGACTTGGCGTATAAGAAATCTGTGTTAACGTACCTGTGTCTATTGTCTTAGATGTTGCTGTATTGTTGTTGAAATTGTACATATTTTTAAAACGGGATTGTTGGTTTGTGAAAGTATCTGGTTTGCTGAAGATTCATTAAGTGAAAATATAAGACCTCTATTATTCTACTAAGAAATAGGACGGATTTCCAGTCATTCCGTAATAAAATGTCGACCTAAAGAAACAAATAATCTAAAACTGCTGCCAATTCAATCAAAATACTCAATATAATTTTCCAATAAAATGCCATAAGATTAAGTAACGAAAAATAAGGAAATTTATGAGATTCTGTTTCGCCTCGTTCTATTACAATAAAATTGCATTATCCGGAATAAAATATTGAATTTAAATCAAAGCCGCGTTTCTCGCAATATTTCCAGCTTTGACTCATCAAACGTGGCGCATCTAAATTGTAATATTTGAAATTTAAAACTGACAATGCCTTCCTGCCAGCGGGTTCATTAAATTTTAATTTTTCTACTTGGCAACATTCGCAGGTTAAATTTATAGTTTTCGTCCTTCTCTCCTCTGCACGACTCGATTTCAGATAATAAAAGTGTAACGTTCAATTTTTAGCTTATTCTGTTATTCCATTAGTGCCGGAAAATGTTTTCTCTTTAATTAAATTCGTTTTTTTTTTAATCCAAAATTGCTTTCACAAAAAAACGTCACTGTTGTTAATTTAGACTGTCTCAGTTAAGGGACTTCTCTATATTGAAAGATGTTATTCCATATATCTCCTATAATATACAGACTCATTTTTTTTTAAATTGTTTTTGCGACATCGATCTGTGAAATAGCTTTAACTGTATGATTGATTTGCAACATTCAACATAGAGATGGACCAGTTTAAGTTCAATATGTACTTACTTTGTTCTATATGATCTTTTATTTTTTACTTAAGTTTTTTACGAATTGTTTTTAATTTTTTATTTATTAAAAGTACTCACATGCCGTGTCATTTATAAATTTCATAGTTTCTTAAATAATTAAGCTACATTTTGTCGAGCCAGAGTGGTACTTAATGGATTTGCAAATGAAACGCATGAAAGGGTTTAAATTTGGTTAGTTTACCATTCTTGTGAAAAACTATATAGTGTAAAGTAACGGAGAGAAAATACATTCAAATTTGATATATAAATTGAGTATTGTGGGGATCAATAATCTAAAAGATAATCTTACTATATGACATTATAAGTATTCTCTATTCTCTTCGAATATTTGGTTGATATTGCATATTGTATGATACGACTTAAGTATATTGTTGTAAAGTTCGTGGCGGTTGTGAGTGACAACGAAACCAATATGACAAGAAGCGTTAGGTTTGTTTATGCTCTGCATTACTTCTATTTTTAATTAAATTTCGCTATTTAGGTTCACGACTTATCTGTGATTTTTGTTGCTATTTGGTGTTTCACGGCAGTAAGGGTTGATCAGGGACCAAGATGTACATTTTCTAATTCCTGTTCGCCCAACTGTGTCTTTTAAAACTTTCACCATTTTGTGATATGTGTGTAATATAAAATCTTGTTGCCTTTTTTTTCTTCCCAAATTACTTTTTCTGTTAGTTGGTTATTAGGCCAACAATCACAAAATGGATGATACTAGTTTTTCTATTTTACGTCTTCTACCTGGGAGGTTCAAAGTGTACAAATTAAGTTGAACACTTTGAAATTCCCAGTTAGTTTTTTAATTACTTTTACCGATGTATATCCTATTTAATTGACTGATAGTTTAGTAACGGAACTGTTCATGTGTATATATCTGTTTTATGATTAATTTTTAGCTAAACTGTAACTTCCAAATCAGACTTTAAAAGTGTTAAAATGTAACAGGCGGATGCTAAGTTCAACCGTTGAAATTTAAAAAAGAGTTCTTGTAATATATATACACGTAGAAGAAATTAGGGGTCTGTTCAGTACGTCATGACCGAGAAAGAATCATTATAAGAATTCAGGGTATTCTTTATTTTCTTTTTTTGTGATATTAATAAAATGATTTTTTTATACGATGGTAACATTTCTTACGCGCGTGCACTTTTGTATGGTTAAAACCGTCTACACCAATTTCATGACCTCAAAAGTGTTTCAAACAACATCATAATACACGATCAATGCAATATTTTCAATTTAGAAGCGTTTATCATTTTATTAAATAATTGTTATACTTGTTTTAGGTATTGTTTAAGATATTAGTTTATTGAATAAATTATTACTGAAAGGGCGAGCAGTGTGCGACACTGATTCAAATAAAGGGGTTGTTGCGCTGAAATCTTTTCGGATCATCCCACTTTTGTTGCTTAAACTGTACATTTGATTATTGTTAACGCGATTAGTTGTGTAGTTTTATTAATTTATTTATGTCTGTAAATAAAACATTACTTATTTGGAAAATCACAGGTTGTGTTTTAATTTTCACATTCAATAGGACCCTGTTATGTTATGAAGGAAAAAAAACTTGGTTTTTTATTGTATATAATAATCCTTTTGCATTTATTTGTGGGATAAAATTAAAATGAAACTGCATCGATTTAAATTTCTATTTACTTCAATTGTTAATCAATAGATGGTGCAATGCAGTTGGCCACCGAATGGCGAAAGGTGCACAAATGAGTTTTAAGAGATTTTGTTAAATGGTACGTATACATCCTCTTAAAATGTTTATATTGCTAGAACTTAATTATGCAAATGCATTTTCATTAACTCTTCATCTGTGTCGCCGAGCACCTAATTATTTTTCACGAGACTGAAATTATTTTGCATATCATAAATAGATGCTAATTAATGACCATATTTCGATTTATATGTGGGAATCAGTTTACATATCGGCGATTAATTTGTAAATATTTTTGCAGACTACCGGTCTATTAAACATATGAGCCGATATGCTAATTAATTGGTTGTGCTGTCGGGAACAGAATTTTGGCAACTACAAGCGGTAATATTAAAATTATTAACGATTAGTTTGACATAAAAAGGAAATCATTAAATATGGTAATAGCATGGAAAACGCAAGTCGCGTACAAAATCAATGTTAAGTTTGAATGAATGGAATATCATTTCTGAGTTAGAGGCAATATTGGTTCAGGGTTGTGATCACCAATGATCACCTCCTTGTTCTTAATTAATATGATTTAACTATTCCAAAACCAGCTTTCTAATATTCTCAAGGAAATCCCTATTTTCTTTAATATATAATTAAGCATACATTTATTGACATGATCTCCAGTAAATCAATTGATGATTTATGCAAACGAAGATTTAAATGATGCTATTAGAAGATTTTTCAAACTTTAAGCCTAGACAGAGTCTTAATATTAATAAGCAAGTTGCTAATAGTGATTAATAGTGAGTACGATTTGAATTAATTTATTAAAGTGTTGTTCCTTCCGGAGTGTTGGTCAAATGGCTCCACACTCGTCAACCCATTAACAAGTTTTGTCGCAAATTCGCAATATCCCACGGGAAAATACTTTTTGCGGAGCTATTATTAGCAGTGCTGACGATAAAATAGCCTCGACAAGAACGACAGGCATTTATTTTAAGGCAAGTCATCTCGGATTTTTTTTCTTAAAGTGTATTTTAGATGCCTTCGCGAAGAACACAACCAATGACATATTTATTGTGTCACTCTTCTGGAGCAGTTACCATATAAAAATTCATATTTCCCCACTTCATTTGAAAAAGCTACTGTTATACATTAAATTATTATCTCATACCATAAATAACAAAATTTTTTTCCTTCCTTGCTTCTGGCTGAAGTCGGTAAATGTATAAAAGCGACCTAGAGATAAAATATCAAAGAAAAAATCACTCTGGATTAGTATTTTATTACCCATTAGGGCCTCTTAAGTAGTTGATTTTTTGTGGGGCTTTTTAAGGTGTCGCTTAAAAGATCTTTAATTAGTGGTTATTAAAGAAAAATCTTTATAAGTGGAAGAGTGTTTTATGTAAATCTTTGTTTCTTGTCCAACAAATTCCGTCAATAAATAATCACTACAGTTATTTAAAATCATTTGAATTAATTAAAGCAGATAAATCCACTACTGCCTTTCCAGCGATATCGAATCACAAAAGTACAAACTTTATTAGCGAATGTACGGAACAGTATTCATCTTTAAATTGGTATTTATGTTTAACGATAAATTTTATAATGTTCATGATTAATTATTATGGTAAGTAAACCCATCACTTTTTGCAGTTAGGATTCATTTAAGAGAAAGGTGCGCTGCCAGCTTGAGACGTTTGAATCAAAACGTTATTAGCAGCAAAATATGCAAGAGGAAAGTAAATGATGAGATCCGATCTCTGATGATGATCCCCTGTGTAGGAGAGGTAGATAGAAAAGTAGCGAAAACCGCATTTATGGTTATATAGGTACTGGTTATCGTTTAAATTGGTGTTATTTGGTAGAACAAATAATAAATCTTCATCATTCCTTTTTTTTAATTTGATGGGCAGTTTAACATAGAAATCAATTATCCTATATGTTACCAAAGGCTGATCAAAAATAAAATTGTGAAATTTTTGTGTTTTGTTTCATCCTGTGCTAAAAATGCCACTTTTTCTAAAAAGGCTTATACAGAGTGTCCCCTTCCAACTAAGCCTTGAAGTTCTTTTTAAATATTTGACAATTTTTCTTGCTTTTTCTGTTTATTCTTTGCCTTATCATTTTAAACTATTTTAAATTTTCTGGATTTTTGCTAGAATTTTTTAAAAATAAGAAACTAGAATTATTTGCTGATTAAATCTGATAATATTGGCATTTTCAACATTAACATTTTTTTTAAATTATTAGATAAACTCTTGTTAAAAAAGTTCAATTTTCAAAATTTAGGATTTTTTCCTGGATTCTTGGTATCTTCTACATTTCTACAATTATTTCTCTTTTGGGATCTACGTTTAGAAAAATAAATATATTTTTTGTTATTATTGATTTTAAAGTTTATTTTTTTTGTATATTTACTGTGCCCAACTCAACTGTCTGGAAGGAAGTTCTTAATTCGTCCAGGCAGTTGAGTGCATTTAAGCAGCTTTTTAGAGGTGTGCGGAATAACAGGATCCAGCTCAACTACTTAAAAGTAGACTTTTAATAATTCCAGGCAGTTAAGTGCATTTGATTAACTTTTATGGAATAAACAGAGCATCTGTTCCTAACTCAAGGAAGTTCTTAATTCGTCCAGGCAATTGAGTGCATTTAAACAGCTTTTAGGGGTGTTCGGAATAACAGGATTCAACTCAACTGCCTGGAAGTAAACTTTTAATTATTTTGTTATTTTTGTCGTTAATTTTCAGTACAGATTTTTTTATATCTCTTCCAAGATGATTGAAATGATTTTTTGTTTCTTACAGAGCAGTTTTTTTATATTTTCCAGTCAGTTAAAATCAACTTTGGTCTCTTCCAGGTAGCCTTTAAAACCTGGAAAAATCGTAAAATGCCTTCAATCACCTGAAAAAAAGAATATACGACTTCCTTTCCCTGGAAAGCATGTTTTTAACCAAAACTCCGTTAAATTTCTAATAATATTTTAATTAATTTAAAAAGTTCTTAGTTTTTGGTCTAAGAAGACTTTTTTAAAGTTTTTTTTCTTCATTTTCTGGATTTTTCAAATTTAGGATTTCTTTATTTTAATATTTTTTTCTTATCTCTATTCGATTTTTTGTTTAATTAGAAAACATGTTTGTCTCTTCCAGGCAGCGGCCATTTTTCATTTTTTTCCAGACTCTTTAACCCTGTCTTTGATAGGGACGGTACAAAAATTGCAAAATACCGTATAGGAATCATGTTACTCCTTATCTGAATTCAAATTTTATACTACATATGAGGAATATAATAAAATGTCATATGCATAATTTAATTTATAAAATAATTAAATCAGGTCGAAATAATCAATTTAAGGCAATTATTCTTTTAGCACTATCATATACATAATATGAGAAATCCACACCTATTTTGAATTCCACATCATAAGAAATCAAGCTATAAAAAATCATTTCAGTATCTAAAAATTCACATGTGGGTTTCTTTAGCAGCCAATTATTAAATTTTTTGTCTTTTAATAATAATAATGCATTTATTTGGCATAATGCTATAAAGAAAACAATACAAATCTTATAATGTAACAGCATACATGACATCCAAAATATTTAATTATGACATAATACGGTATAGGTATGCGAAAATTATAATAACAATATTGTATCCTTGCCTTTTTGTTTTATACCTATTTTTTAATTAATTCAAATTAAAATATATTATATTATTAATACTGTGAAAGTTGTGATTTTATATGTATGCAATTTTAGTGTAATTTTAAGTGGAAATTATCATGATCTCAGTGGACAGTTTGGAATATTTCAATATTTTCTTATTTGCTTATTTATTGTGTTTGACAATTATTTCACCCTACCCTTTGACAAAGTGACTTAAAAATATAAATAGACAGCGAAGCCCCTTATATTTGAATCAATTTTTCTGTCTTAATGACAAACCTTTGATCAGTGAACTTAAAAAAGCTAAACTCAAAACTAGTCTCTTTGGTAAGACTTATGAGATACCCATCAATTGTCAATTCTTAAAATGATCAGGAATCCCCAATTTTCAAACAACAACGTTGTTGTGTTTTTAAGGTGTTTCCTAGAACCTACGCCAATGGAAGAGCATAAAACAAGCAAACGATAAATTAGCATGACTGTTTCATCTTCGCATTGAGAATTAGCGATGTAAATGTAATATTAGAAATGAAAGTTGATAATCTCGTAACAGTTTTATGGGTGCATAACATCCATTCGACACCTACATAGCCGTGGCATCTCGAGATACGCGGATATTTAGAAAAAAAAGCAAATTCACTTGCGTAAGTCCATCCTCGATCACCGTCACAAAACTAGACGAAAGTGAAAGGATTCTCAACGCATAATTTTGCTATTTATTTACATTGTTGATCATCCCACAGTTTTACTACGGTGTGTACGGGCACCAGGTCCTTTTTTGGTTAATATATGCGCCTTTTTTTCGACGACGGTATTTAATATCCGCCCAATATGGGGACGCTCTATAGTGAAATCGAAACCGTTTCATTGTATTCTTTAATCATTAATCTTTTTATGTAAATTGTTGTTATTTAATATTTTGATTTCCTTATATGCGCGGTGGTCTTCCGAGATTTATGGAGAATATTGACAACTTGGCAAAGCTATAATATATCAATCCAATAATCAAATTAACATTAACAGTGTTAAAGGCAATAAAAGAAAACAATATTTCTTAGGAGTCCCTCGTAATAATATAAGCGCAGCTGCTGCTGTCAAGTACCAAGAAGATGCGAGATAACACCGTAGGTACCGTACCGACTGCGGGTACTATACGATACTGCATTCCAAATTCCATATCGAAGATGCTTCCTAACGTGAAAGTAGTGTTTCTGCTCGCAGAGCCGTAATTAGGGAAATGTAGGACGTCGAATTACCTTTGATAAATAATAACCGATATTATAAAATAATATATTTTTGTTCGAAAGAGGACATCAACATTTTTTAATGGATAATATTTGTGAAAGTGTGCCAAATCGTAAAAAAGGCCCTTGATTGCAGTTATGTAAAATTATATGAAAGCAAAAAATGTTTTGTAAACAAACCTTTCTTTTACTTAGGTTGGTACAGTGATGCCATTTCTAGGTAGTTCTCCTTAGTTCAGAGAGTTTACGTAAGAAAAAATATCGACGAATCCCGTTAACGTAATAAAATCCCTTTGCTAACTACGAGGTTGGATGCACTGTAACATTATATGAAAATCCCCGATTTATTGACATTTGATCCAATTTAAATTGTGAAGCCTTGTCCTGTGTGCTGGTGTAGTTGCGTGTTAAAGTTTTATTAAACCTTGTTTAGTAACTAATTTAGCTTTTTTTAATGCAGTGATCAACTCTCTACGTCACTGGTATGACTCCTATAAATAAAAGGAAGAGTAGACATGAAATAAAACAACAATCTTGAATGCATAAAAGTTCCAAGTAGGAGACCCTAAATTTTCAAATTGGTTAAAAATACACCTTGTCAATGACACAATTTGTACATATATGTAGTATACGCGAAATAAATTTAAAATGTGGGAAATCCGAGTTAGATTACCAATGGAGAAACATACAAGAATCATCAGCGCATTAGGTTAAATAAATTTTTTACCATTAACTTTTCAAAGAGTTGTCCTACACTTTTTTAGTCGTAACATGTTATATTACGAACATAAAGTAAAATATACATTTTTTAAATTTCAGTTTTTTCAGAAAATATAATTTTTGTTTCAAAGTTGTATTTATCTTTTTATTTTCCTTGTATGATTAAGTTCAAAATAACACCAGAATATTTGAAAGTAATTTAAAGTGCAAAGTTCTTTAAATATCTCTTTAATATTTAATATATATTCAATTTGAATATTTACCTTGTAGTTTTCGGCAAGGGAATTGCAGTTCCTCTTGTTATTTAGAGTTAAATGTCTAGAATAAAATGGAAAATTAATTAAAATATGTAAAAATCTTTTCTAACGCCTGGAAGTCAGAAGAAATCGACGTCGAATTACTGGAAAACTGAAAATCCAAATGCATAAATGCCTGGAAAATTTAAAATACCACATATAGGAACACATAGACAACTTCTACAAAATTACTCACAAAGCCTGACAGATATGAGAAAAAAAGTCAAATTTCTGAATAATATAAAATATTAATTAAGAAAATAAAAATTATTTGAAATGGTCATATAAAAAGACTGTCAAATACTTGGAAGTCATAAACAATTACGTTAAAATTCCGAAATAAATTTAAAATAGTTGAAATCACATGAAATGCCTTGAATAAAATCGCGTCAAATGCATTGAAAAAATAATCCAAAGGCTTGGAAAGTGTCCTTATTGATGAAAGCACGTACATATCAGCTAATAAACTTTAATGCGTGACTTTGAAATTTGTTAACAACATTGGTTTAGTAGGTGACCGATTGTTAAAATTGTGTTGAAGCTAATAATGCTAATGTCGAAAATGTGTATACTGCCTTTAAAGAAGGTTTCTTTAATAGTGCCTGTTCAAAATTTGTAAGTAGTATTGTTAGTTATTTTTCATATTCTTCTAAAAGAATAGCTCAACTTATGGAAATGTAAAACTTTTTTCAAACGGAACAAAAAAAATTTTAACTATCAACAAGATGACTTTCCATGTAACAAGCTGTACGAAGACTTTTGAATAACTGGCTAGTACTGTACGATCACTTTCAAGTTGCTAATATCGAAGAAACTTAAAAATCAGTAATTTCTTGTGTGCACAATGTAATAATCATTGCACAAAAGTCAATTGAATGCACTATTTCAGGACAAAAACACTTTTAAATTATAATTTATCTTTTGAGTGCAAGAAAATGTTCAAAAAAGTAATTTCACATTTTATAAAGCCCTAGTATTTAAATAATTTTAATCGAAATTACGCAGGTCGACGTTATTTTATTGATTTATATTATTTAGATGTTTGCAATGAATGACGACAAATAGAGGGTAGAATAGCTAGTATAGAGAAAATTTTTATTTTTCTTTACTCTTTTTTAGGAAATTTTAGGGAAAAAAATTTGATTGTTAGGGACTTTTAGGAGTAAGATTGAGATGGGAATACAATGTGCTTGTCAGTTGCCAGATCATGTCAATTCCTAGGAATAGGGATAAATGTATTATAGTATGAAACATTTGGACCCAATTGACTCTTTCTTTCCTAAGAACGGCCCTGTGTGATTCCCATGTAGGTTGTTGCTAGATGACTCGTCGAGCTTAGAAATTAATTTCCTCAATGTGGTGATGGTGAATTTTTTTTTTTCGCTAAATGCCCAAACCCACTAAACCCGACTACACATCAGCGGCATTGTGCGGTACTACCCACAATGGAATTAACGAGTCCTTCGTTAGGATTCTGTTTACAGCCGTAACTATGTGTGAAAGTAATCAGTAAATCAGTAGCAACACCTATATGCGCCTTCGGGTATTGTTTCTATAATAAGCAGTAATTAAATAAACATTTAGCATTTGCCCGATTATGTTATTATATCTTTATAGCGCCTTGGAAGTTGGCCTGGTTATTAAACATATGGGAGCCATTTTTTAGTTTTACAGTTACCCATATAGAGGTAAGCCAGGATTCATTATCAAAGTGTTGCCAGATCTAAATATAATTCAAAGTAAGTCAAGAAAAATGTAATGTTTATTGAACAAAAATATTATAAATTATTTGCGAAAAAATGTAGAATGTTTATATTGTGCTTGATAATTAATCTGTACAAATATTAAAATGATAACAACACTTATTATTCCACAACGATATCTCATTGACATCGACAGCTTTTTCACTTTTTGACAGGTGCAATCGGCGGAATTGTGGGGAAAATTTTAATTAAAAAACTACAACGAAAATCATTATCTTGACCAGACAATCTCTTTCGTATTCTGTAAATGGCTATTCAAAAACACTCTAACATGCTCTCAGAATAAACATATAAACAATCAGGTAAATAATACTGAAAAGATAAAAATTGAAAGTAATAAAAGTAAAGCGACCCAAGTATTGAACAAGAGACTGTCATTAATGGGCAAAACAAGCAACCATAAAACTTTGAGCTGCTACAGAGACGAAAAAGACGTAAACGTAGTAATAGAATTGGGGATAGGACAGTAGTCCGACCAAATCCCCAAATTAAGGCGAGAAACTAATAATGAGTAAGTTGTCAAGAAACAAAATCCAAAAAAGAAGCAGAGGTAGAGAGAGGTTGCAAGAAATTCCCAAAAAAATACACATTAACCTTAAGACTGGATAATAAATGATCCGCAATAGGCACCTTATTGTTCTGAAAAATGTCTCATTCAAAAAGCAAACACTACATCCTATTCATAAACTAATCGTTTTAAAAAAAAAAAAGGTAATTTCTGTGAAAGTATCAAACTCCGAAAGTCGATTGTGTCAAAGAGCGGCCTTGGGTTTATTATAGACACCTGGACCCATAGGCTCTAGGTAGAGCCATATGTTTTCAAAAGGTACACAATGGTTATCTGTCCTTCTTTAACGAGTGAGTAAGTTACCTGGACCTTTAAGCGAATCCTAGCAGTTGGTTTTTTTTTTAAGTGGCTTTCTCAGAATTTTCTATTCACAGACAATTCTTATCTTTGTGTGAGCTATTATTATTCTCCGGTCGGAAGGGTAGTTAGTGCTAATGACTGTTTATTTTTGGTCTCTATGTTGGTGTGGGGTAATAAATAAAACGAGCGGGTATAGAACAAAAAATTTATTATTAAGATAACTTTTAAATAACATTATTCACATGAGGAACAAATACAGCCGCTTCTCTAGAAACAGAACATTTTTATAGGTACATATTATAAATATACACAGTAATATATTACAAACGTCTTTACTATTATTAAGTCTTTTAACTTGCCCAAGGGTTAAGTAATACAACAAACTCACAAGGCTACACCACGACTAAGAAATAAATAAGCGGCGCTCCTATTCCAAAGCGTGGTAAAAGCGGCTTTAGACTAAAATCATCGTAAAAAAATAGAACTTTCAAATAGGAGCATGTTATTTATTTCATTGTGGTGCACCCTGTGCATTTTGGCGTTGCAAAAAAGGTTAGAAAAATATAACATTTTTTTCGGCAACGTCATACAAAAATGACTTAGTTTACATTACAGGAACATTGTTTCTTTGTTCATATTAAGTACAAAATCCACACATTGAAAGGTTGATGGGACTTCGGCCGGTCCCCTAAATTCAACGAAATAGTCCACTGGCCAATAATAAATACGCGAAAGTCGAATTAAGGGGAGCGGCTTTATACGGTTTCCCTCTCAACTAATCGAGACAAGTATTGAGGGGATAGTCACACATAAATGACAGAATCGCATAAAATCCTAGAAATTTACATCACTGTTGGCTGCTTTTTTATTTTAATATAAAACGAAATTCAAGGCTTAAATACTAGAAAATACACAGCTAAGATAAAAAATTTTGATAAATAAAAAGGGGTTGTAATATCTTTAACTTTTTAGTAACTAATCAGTTTTACTATTGGTCCCAGGCATTTAATCAAAGAAAAACTATAATAATATTTATATGAAACTTCAATCAGTCCATTGATAAGTTAAAAATATTACAATATTAATAAAGAAGATCTATTTCAACATATGTTTGGCTCGTTCCTAAACAAAACAACTTTTGTAATTAAGAGCGAGGCAGTTTAAAAATATATATTTTCACGTTTAAATGTCTTCCATAAAAACAATCGGTTTCAATGAAAAGCATTTATTATGGCGGTAAAGATTTTAAAACAGGAATAGACCGGTCGTCCTGTTTTAAAATTCCACCCAAGAGAAATAAATCGCCTTTACTTACACCAACACTGAGAAAAATCTCCAGGGTACATATACAAAAATATTGGAATTTTTAAATTCACAAGATCATCAATGAAGAGTCGATGTCGCGTGAGAAGAATAAAATATTGTTTGAATATAGAGATAAGATTGAACGTATAAGCCTTAAGAGTAAAATCTTTATTTTATCTTGCTGAACCAGCTGAAGTAATATTTAAAAGCCAATAAAGACATCATCTGTTTTAGATCCTAAATAAATTATTTATTATCGGGAAGCTAAAATTTCAACACAATAATTTCATGTTTGTAAAACATTTGAATTATGGTTGTAGTTTTCTTGACAACTAAAAAAACTTACAATATGATAAAAACATAAAACTCCATGAACAATGATAATTAGCATGCATTAATTGTTTGATTAGAAGTGTTCAGTAAATAACTTAAAATTGATGGTGTCAAAGTCAAATTATTGCTTTGAAAACCCACAAATTACTATAAGAAAATAATTCCTAATAATGCAAAAAAATAATAGTAAAGAACATGAGAGAGTTTTTCTCAGTGTATACAGGATAAAACACCCCAAAAAGAGTTGTTGATTGGATATATACAACGACTAATACAGCCGTGTCTAAAAATTGTATACAAATACAAGAGAAACAAAACTTGAAAATCGTTTAAAAGAACAAAAGTGTACATTAGACTTAGCTTACTTAAGCATACAAATAACTCACTAGTAACTAACCCCTCGGGTGAGTTAGCTCACTTAAATGCATCACAAGGGTACTGAGTACCAAAGGGCACGATGCGCGGAAGCAAGGTACTACCGTAGCCCAATCTTTGGTTTCCGGCTAATAAGACAGTGCTAGGCTACTTTACAAAATATTAAACTAATATATACACTATGAACAAAAGAAAACTGCTAATCGGCCGACGGGTAGGCTACGGTAGACTAGGTCGCTTCGGCGCAACGTCCACTATCGGCAAAAACCGACACTTCTGGATAATGAGTACCGCCAGTTAATTTTAAGTGTAAAAATTTCGTGCAAAAAGATACGTAAAAAAGTTGTATAGAGAAGTATTATAAAAATGAATAAGTAGAATAGTAGTAAACTTGGAGATACTCAGAACCAGAACACAGCAGTCGTGGGGGAGAAAGAGAGAGAAAGAGAGGGGGAGGGGGGTAGTGGCTAATGCCGCCACCTATCACACTTCGGTAGCGAATAAGCCGCCAGGCACTGGCACTCGGAAGTGTTCTTCAACCACGAAAACCGGCGTATCTTTCGTTGGTGGATCACCCTGCGACATCACAGATAACCGTTTAATTGGCTCATACTCGGGTTCGTGCAGTTTTGCAACTAGCAGCGCAGATGCACGCGCAGCAGCTACGGCTGCTGAATTTGCTGCAGTACACGATGATTCTGTGTTAAGCTGCTTCTGTGAACGGCTGCGCTGTAGTCCGTACACTGGTCGTCCATCGATCACTTGTTGTTGTTGTTTGGGAAAGGGTTCCATATCACAAACTGCAGCTGCACCGGCAGACTCTTCCAGAACATTATTGGTACATTTGTTCCAAGAGTTTTTGATCATGCGGGCATCGGCTGCCATGGCGGCTCCACGTTTGGCAAAACTGCTATTGGCGGTATTTTGTTCGTTTTGAAGTCGGGCTTCCTCATCGGCCCTCGCTTTCTCACGTTTCCTTCTTTGTTTTAAACAAGCGATCACACCAACAGCGACAAGGGCTAGCAGAGGGACGAATGTTGAAATTGTAGCGATCACGACAACATGTTCAGCGGTTAAAGTTGATTCGGTTGAAATGCGAGCGCTTGAAGCGGCTCCCACACTAGATTCAGAACAATCCCTTCCGATGAAACCCATCGGACAGTCGCACTCGTAGTCCCTAATTCGATTCCGACAGGTTCCTCCGTTTTTGCAAGGGTTTGCTCGACACTTGTCAACTTCTTTACTACAGTCTTTTCCGCCAAAGCCAGGAGGGCATCGGCATTGGTAATCGTTAAGCAACTGATGGCAAGTACCGCCATTGGCACAAGGTTTGGCTATGCAATAGTCTACGCGTTCTTGGCACAATCTACCGACAAATCCAGGCACGCATTGACACCTAAACTCGTTCACTTTGTCTATACAAGTACCACCGTTAAAACAAGGATTTCCGCTGGCACACTCATCCACGTCGATCTGACAACGGTCTCCAGCAAATCCAGCTGGACAAGCACAACGGTACCCGTATTGTGTACTAGATGTTTCGGAGCAGACTCCACCATGTTCACAAGGGTTGTCTTCACAGGGGCCCAATCGGCGTTCACAAGTTGGTCCAGTGTATCCTGGGCGGCAAGTACAACGAAATCCTCCCTTTATTTCCTGACAACTGCCTCCATTGGCACATGGATTAGTGGAGCAGCTTTGACTTGGTGGAGGAGGGATGGCAGTTTGACATCTCGATCCGTGATAGCCGGAAGGGCACTGGCAAATGGCCGCGTCTCCGTTATCCGGTCTTTTACAGCTGCCACCGTTTAAGCAAGGTGTTTTGGTACAATCATCGGTGGGAATTTCACAGTCGGTCCCGTTAAATCCAGGAGGGCAGCTGCAAGTGTAACTGCCTTGGCCGGTGTTATAGCAAGTCCCTCCGTTTTTGCACGGCAAATGGTTGGTGCAGAAATTTAAATCCTGGTTGCAGAACAAACCTCCCCAGCCTTCGTTACACAAGCACTCCCAGGGTTTTACGCAGGTGCCGTGGTTGCATCCGGGATAACGTTGACATTTGTCGCACAGAGGACCTTCCCAACCTGATTGGCATCTGAAATAAAAAGAAAAATTAATTTTAATGGTCGTCGAGATCCGTGTGCGAGTTAGGTCAGTAACATGGTTAATTGCGGAAAATAAAATAATCATAATAATAGTTTTATTAACGGTTGCCCAATTTCGGTTACATATAAAAAATAAAGAAAATAGTATAAACAGAAAATAAAATATTTTAACTATGGTACTATAATAAAGGCATTTGACAAAGTGAGTCATGAAATATTCTGAAAGGTGTACAAAAAGTCAATATTTTTACAATGGTTATTGGCTAGTCTACACAGTCTAGTTAATGGACTATTCATACCATAATTTGTTCTGTGGTATTTACCTGAGAACAATTTTGAATTAAGAATTACAGAATTTTAAATTCTGTCAATAATATATACCTATTTTAAGATTATATTGTAAATTTGTTTTTGTTTATGTTTTATTTATTTTCCCATTTACTACTGGCATAAAGTGAGTTTTCTTGCTCTTCTTCTTTTATATTGGACTCCACAGTTGTTTTGGATTCAATGCAACATCTACCCAAGGCGCAGAGGGGATATTTCGTTGATAAACTCTGTTTGCTCAATTTTAACAGAAGCAAATAGAGTGATATATTAAATTATTGTAATGAGCAGAAACTGAATTGCACTGTTTATTATAAAGCAAAAGAAAGAATGAAATTCGTAATGAAACACCAAAATGGACTACTTGAAATCGATCGAAATCTACAGTTTATGTAATCAGCTGATGTGACTCGAGTTATGACGATCATGATTGGGAGGAAGATCGGGAAATGAAGAGAGGAAAATGTATCGTAGAAAACGAAGGAGATGAAGCAGAAGAGTCGGTAACCAGGCCCGGGTTTGCAATTTTCTTCGGCGGGCCGGCGACCCGCAGGTAACCTTTCCTTGACCCGCATACTTGCCAACGGGCAGCGTGGGAAAAGGCTCCGTGGGCGTGCCCCCCTGCGCCCCCCACCGCGACTCAGGCTGCAACTCAATGAGCCGCCGCTTCTCAGTGCACGAATAGAATGGTTAATGCGGATCGGCGATCGCCAGCCGTTGCTCGATTTCCGCGTAAACTTGCACCTAAGATGCCCTAAATCAACTACACAACAACATACACACATTCATATTACGCATACTAAATTAATAATTGCTTTAATTAGGCACATCCTCTTTAGTTGTACTGCTTAAACATTTTACGCCTGATTAATGAACTGTTTTATCCAAATTTCCCATCATGAATATATTCGTGTGTGAACGTTGAATATTTGTACCTGTAAAGAAATGTGACTCACAACTCTCAATAACGTTTTAATGACTACTCAGTCCGAAAACGAACAATCTATAATCTTCTAATAAAGAAATATTTGAACCAATGCAAAGCCATGCCTAGAAGGCTTACCCAGAAAAATCTCATAGTCAACATAATCAAACGCCTTGCTTATATCCCAAAAAAAGAACTGTAAAAACCCTGGTTCAGACTGAACTAGGTGAAATTATTATAGAAAATCATGCTTTAGCTGCCTAAAATCATTAAATCCATGAATCGCCTTAGCTGTCTGAAGTCACTGATGCAACTGCCTAAAATTGAAAAAAATTCTCGATTTCTTCCAGGCAGTTGAAGTAAAACTTTTGTTTAAATCCCAATACGAGTGACAAATTTAACTGAAGTTGGTCGAAAGGAGCTAATGCCAATAGCTCAACTGCCTGGAATCGAAGCCTGAACTTCTGTGACTTTGAAAAAATAATGTCGTTTTAACTATACAAAACTAAGTAATAATTCTTATACGTAAAATAAGTCACGGCTCACAATCTGCCCACAATCAATGATTAAATTCTGTTTAGCTACTAACCCAGAGAGCACCCTTTAGACCATAAATTAATAAATACAATTTATTCTTCAATAGCTTTTAGCATTTATTTGCACAACACAGTCATTTTTATATGGTTATCTCTGTCGGCTTCTTATCAGCTTAACTTTACTGTTAGCACTTTTTGAAAAAATTACTGAAATCCATACACTAAAAATCAAGATATTGAGATCTTCCTTACTGGAGTGCCTGGAAGAAATAAAATAATTTGTTTCTTATTGGCAAGTAAATATCTTGTGTTCTTGTTGTTAAAATATTTTAATTATTGATTTCTAGGACACTTTAGGTATTTTTTTTAGTTTCTTTAAAAAAATTACTAAAATCCATAAACTAGAAATGAAGATATTGATATTTCTCTCACCGGGGTCCCTGGAAGAAATAAAATAATTTGTCTCTTATTGGCAACTGAATATCTTTATTTGTAGTGGCTAAAATGTTGGAATTATTAATTTCTAGGATATTCCAAGGGCTCTTCAAGCAACTATTGAAAAGAACTATAGAAATCCATACACTAAAAATCAAGATATTGTTTGTCACTAAAGTGCCTGGAAGAAATAAATTAATTTGTCTGTTATTGGCAAGTAAATATCTTCAGTTCTTGTAGCTAAAATATTTTAATTATTGATTTCTAGGATTCTTTAGGGATTTTTTGTTTTTTTTTTTGAAAAAATTACTAAAATCCATATACTAAAAATCAAGATATTGACATTTTCTCTCACTGGAGTGCCTGGAAGAATAAAATAATTAAATCTCTTATTGGCAAGTAAATATCGTCATTTCTAGATTATTAAAGCATGTGACTTTGAGAAATTAATGCCTCCCAATAACCACCAAAACCAATTATACGTTTCAATTTAAATTAGAAAAAAAAGTATGTTAGACTAGACCCATCTTAACAATAAGAATTAACTGACAATGAAGTATTAATATAATGGGTGAATAAATTTGCCTGCACAAAAGTGCAATTCTAATGGGAGCAATTCAACACGATTTGCCAAGCTTTTAAGTCCATTTTCTAATATGCATTAGCGCTGAAGACTTTTATTGCGCCAAGCGGAATCTTCTGGGCAACCATATGTTCCTCAGAAAATGAATTAAATTTTAATAGACATACAGGGTATTTGTATTTCATTTTCCACAATTGTATGACATATGTACTTACATGCATTCGTTTGGATGGACGCAGTGGCCATGTTGTTCGTCACACCCCGGTAAACAGAGCGCTGCAACAATAAGAAAAAACTATGTTATAAATAACCCTAATTACATAATAGATAGTAAAACAATAAAATGATTAAATGTCAAGCAATGTTATTAATTCTCTCTGGGCTATTTTATGCGGAACACCCTGTAGACAGACAGGTATGCCGCGATCGTGGGAACCATTCGCTCGCTGAACGGCTGAATACTCGGCAGCAGTGAAGCTCACGTCTTAGATCTCGCGGTCAATTTTTTTGTCTTACGATACAAAATTTACATTTTTTGTGTCTCTTTTATATTTATTTTAATACACATATCAGTGGGATCGGAGACCTATCCGGGTAAATAACATTTTTCGATGGGAAACTCCCAGGAGGGAAAACGATCGAAATTGAACAAGTAAATTGACTAGAACCTATTTTTTTTTTATTATTAATCTAAAGCGGTACGTATGTAACGTTTTAGGTTACAGTCAATAACCGTGACATGGTATACCGTAAAGTAATGACCAGGAAGAAATTACAATAAGGAACAGTTTAATGAATTGTTTGTTTCATATATTGAGCTTAAAGCTTTTAATTAATAATATGGATTTATTTCAAGGGTATTTTCGTTCTGGGACCACTCTATTTGCCCTATAGGTTTCTTGCCTTCTCTTATTTTTTTTTTACATAAGATCTTAGTATAAATCAGTAGATTGTCCGCAAAACTTAACCAGTCCACAATTTTCTGAAAGTGAGTTAGCACTGGAATATGCTATATAAGGCACACTAAAATCCGTGAATGCAGGGTGTTACAGAATAAGATTCTTATCCTTAAGGGTGTTAATCCTTAGGTGATTTTAAGAAGTTTCCTAAACGCCTTAACTTTTGAGCTACAGGGTGTTAAAATCTTAAGAAAAAAAATGGTTTGTTCATCATAACTTTAATCACTTCCTAAATATGTTTATGAAATTTAGTAGTATCAACAGCCATTTTTTGATGTAGATTTTTTTCAAGTTTAACCAGTGACGTCCGTACAAGAATCATGTACGCCACTGTTTTCCGTTAAATAAAAACTATTTTTATAATCCCTATTCATTTTAGGGTAAATTTGATTCTTTTACATTTTTGTGATTACCACGGAAAAAAAAACTTATGCATGGTCAATTTATTATAGTAAAAAAAAAAATTATTTATTTTATAATGTACATTAGCTTACCATTAGAGTATAAGAACTCTAAATATAGAAATCTAGCGGTACTTTAATATTAAATAGTTAAAAAAAATGTCATATAGGGTCTCCTAAATTTGGTTCTAAGGATGACAACTTTCAACATTCTGTAGGTCAAAAGTTAACACAGTTAAATAAAAGTTACACTTATTCTGTAACACCCTGTATTTAAGCAAAACTTGACTTGATTTTGTTTGAAAACTAAACAAGTCCCATAATACTAAAACAATAGCAAATATCGACTGATTTAAAGCAAAACCTAAGAAGTGTCCAACACAAGCTTAAATTAGGCTATATTTTACAAAAAGCAAAAATAAACAAGTCATAAATTAGGATCATATTTAAATTTTTGACGAATTTTAGGGTAGTCCAACCATAGTTGGAACCTTTGGTGTGTTTTTTTTATTACTAACCAAAACTCATTATTTTACTCTCGCCACGTGGAGCAATTTCTAAGGAAGCTAAGTTAAATTCAAATTAATATGCTCTGTAGCGTTGTTTGAAAGCAAGAACTCACAAATAACAGATTGCTTCATCTAGGAACTTTCCTATAAAAATAGTTACTGACCCATCCTTGCTGGCTAATATTAAAAATAAATTTGTTTTTTGAAATAGCATTCATTCGGTAGATATTCGAAATAATAATAACAATGCCTCACATCGAACTACTATTTTTCAGAGAAGTTTCACATATAACAGCATAAAATTATTAAATCTAAAAAACAACAATTTAAAAACCAATATAAGAAGACCTTAATGAGCAAAAAGCATGAATAATTTTTTCTGCATTTACTTTCTTATGTTATTTTTTATTTATATTTCTTATTTTTACTTGGCATTTGGTAATTTGTATTTTAAACGTTATTGTAGATTTAAATACTTAAGTAGATTTTGTAGTAAGATTGTACGTTCGTTTTCAGTGTTCAATATAGTAGATTTAGGCTAGACTGCGCTCTGAATTACCATGCAACTTTTTTTTTTTTTTGCTAATAAAAAGACTTCTATTATTATTATATGGTTCATACTTTATTATTTTGGTTACATACTGAAGCTACAAGAATTAAAAATAAACAGCTGCATTTTCCAGGGCGTGTATATAGCTTTTTACCCGCATATAAGATTTTTGGAGTAGTTGAAAGAAAATTAAGAAATATATATACAAAAGTAGGCTTTATTAAGGAAACTTTACAATGTTAAAGAACTTCAACAAATATACAAAAAGTGAGTGTAAAAGAATATTTGTGACAAAAATATATGAACAGAAACTTATCCAAGTTTTAAAACTAATATTGGAAATTCAAAACAAAGTTCAATTAAAAGAGGATAAACCTGTACAAATTTTTAGTTGTCTGAAATGCCTTTATACAGAAAAAATAAATGTTAGAACTCTACTTCGTACACATATTGGAGAAAATTGAGAAGAAGATTTGGACTTAGATTGGTATAAGAATTTACTGGAAAATACCCAAGCTAATAACAATCGTGGAGAACTAGAATCAGATACCTAATTGGACCCAATGAAAGACTATCTTGATGATACACAAGAAATACATATTTAGTCTCGTTATGCCCTAATTTTTTCTAAACAAAGTTCATTTTGTACCTTTCAGTATATTTGTTTTATTTTCTTTACTGGCAAATAGTAAATTTCGCCCAAAAACTTTTTTTGTAAATATATCATTGAAAGAAAATTTTTGTTCTTCCCCAAAAATTGACACGTAAATATGATTTTTTTATTATTTTATTAATAAAAAATAAAATTTGCTTTAAAATTGATATAACCTTAATGCGAATTATTTAGTTCCTGTAAAATTTAGTGTAAGGCACTTGTTAAGTTTTGCGGGCTCTAATATAGCTCTAAACCAATATTTCATTAGCTTGTACTTTTAAAGAATTTTAATCCTTCTAAGAGGGTCATTGATATATAAGTGGCGTTTTGAGTACTAAGGTGATTAAAATAAATACTTACGTGTGGTGCAATAATCCCCAGTCCATCCAGCTAAACAAACTCGTTTTCCAGTAGAGGAACAGCTGTAATGTCCAAAATTATCATCGCGTGGTCGACACACATTCTCGCAGCCTTTTCCATAATAATTCGGCTCGCACGTAACTCGGTATTTGAATCTTAGGGTGGAATATTTCGAACTATGGGTCTCCTCAGTCCATTGCTCTCCTACATCCAACCAGCAGTGACGCATCAGTCTGCTGACCAGCACTGGAAATTAAATTTAAAAAAAAAAATTAAAATCCCATAAAGGTTCGGTTAAGTGGGAATAAAGTTGTTCCCAAAAAACAATTTAACAAAGCAAACAATCGCGAGGCTCGTAATCTATATCCCCTTAAACAGATTTATGTATAAAAGGTATTCTTCAAATAAAATTCCCTCCTGATATTTAATGAGATAATAAATTTTCTAGTGTGAGATAATACTGTTTTTATTTCTCATGGTTCACATAGTTTAAGGCTAAATTGTGTCAAAACTTAATGCGACTTCTTATCTCTCTATAGAAAGTTCTTTTTCCCTCAAGATAACAGCGCAAGTAACGTCGTAAATACGAAAACAAGTTCGCATGGGCAAGGGAGTACCCTATGGTGAAGAAGAATAAGAGAGCAAAAATACACCTGCGCCATATAGTAAAGCATCCTGTCCTGAGAAACAGCTGTATCCGGTACAAAAGGCATCGAGAGAACACCTTTGCCCATTCTCAAGATTTTTTTAGAGACGATTCAGATTCGGGATCTCGATTAAAAAATCGTCCTAATTAAATTGGACAAAACTGGTTCATTTCCTCAGGATATTTCTTTCATTATCAACTAAAGCAATTTCAAAAGACCCATACGTTTAAATGACTTAATTATATCAGAAATAAAATTAAAACCGACTTAAAAAAGGTCTCGATCAGTTGGCGTTATATAGTGCACCGAAGGGTTGTTCGAAGGAAGTACGAGATTGTATTCCACAAGTTGGGGAGAAAATAAAAAAAAAAAGACAGGACATCCGGTGCCGTATACACACCATCAGTCTTCTGTGCTAAGACGTGAATATTGGGTAACAAGTTGCTTGTGTAGGGTGGATGCTTCTTATACTGTACTTGAAAAAAATGACATCTAATAACTAGAAACCAGTATTCGAGAGGTGATAAATATCATAATTTTGAACGGGAGTTTCTTTTTCAAAGATGCCATCATACAGTATAAGCGGCCGGTAGATCTCTTAAATAAATAAGCCCAAGCGAAGGACAGGTTTTCCTTCTTTAATTAACAGACCTTCGTTAATAAGAAGAAACAAACAGTAAATAAATGGTCCGAGATAGAGAGAGGAGGGACCCAACAGAAAGCATCTTCGTTTTCGGTGAAACTATATTCAGTTATAGGAAGTAATCTATCTAAATTTAAAACACAACAGATACTTATCTGGCCACAGTGGAACATATATTAATCAGCGTTTTACTTCTAATTTTCGGCCGGAATGTTTGGGAAAAATGTTAAAATATAAAAAAGCAGTTATGCGGCGGCAATAAAACCAAAAGAGAGAAAGCGTAGCCCCATTGTTTTAATTCGTTTATTTTTATTTTGATGAAATTAATTTTTATGTTTATCTTCGGATTGAACGAGCGTGTGCCTCTTGACGAAATCATTTTAAAAACGGTAAGAATAATAATAATAAGAATAATATATTCTCACATGTTTATTAAAGCAATTATTATTTATTTTTCCGGAGTGGATCTGACGTGATTTAACGTGTGAACCAAGCTTGGTAATGATCCTGATCTTTATTAACATAACTAGTATATATTTATCTAATTCGCTACATTTTTTTTTTTAATTAGTATACCAGATACATATATTTTTTTTAGAGATCAGTTTTTAAATTGTAGGATAAGAGTCCTTATATAATAATAAATGGTTTAGGTAATAATCTCTCTAACTTTCCAGGTTTTGTTTTAGTGTACCTGTTCGCCAACTTAGAAACTATGAGTTGTCCAATATTTCTTATTGCAGGACTAATTATTATCAAAATGCTCCCTTAGTAAGGATAATTAAAGCTGCCAACTTGCATTGTACTCATCATAATTTAGACTTTTTTTCAGTTTGGTTGTGTGTTCTTTTGTAACATTTAATATTTGAATTAGATTATATATTAGGTTAAAGTTGTAATATCAAGTTACTACTTTTGGCTTGTGTCAATCTGTTTGTATCATGAAAACTGAAATAAATAAATAAATGTTTAATTTATATTTTACTTTGTTGTAGTACTGGCTTCCTTTTTTTCTAATATATGATTTTACACAGAATCAATAATTTTATTAAATATATATTAACTTGTTTGTTTATTAAGATATTTAATTATGACGCTGAATTATGAAGCTGTGTATCATTTATTTTTTTATGCAGGTAATTAGTGATCAAATTGTTTATTTAAATTTTTATTTATAATGAATTTATTCAAAGCATTTGAGCTCTGCATAATTTTACTTCTTTATACAGTTATGCATAAGACCCAAATAGCTTTTTACAACTGCCTAGAATAGTGCTGAAGTTTTTGAAAATGCAGCTGTAGGATATACACAAATATTTCCACAAAAAATTATTGGCCTAGATCGACTTTTATTAAAAAGAAAATTAAATTGAGTTATGCATCTTATTACCTTTTTTTTTAATGACCTTGTGTTCTTATTAAACCTAAATTTTTGTCTTTGCAATTGAACTGATTTCTCATTTATTTGAAATATTGCAGGACCGACTTCAATTGCCTGGAAGAAATAAAATAAATGATCCAACTGCCTAAAAAAGGGTTTTATTCTTGAAAGTGCATTCTTTATTGCATGTAAGAACTTAAAAAATAATTGTTAATGCCTGAAAAGGACATACCAATACATTTGTTTGTTTTTTTCTTTTTATGTAGATCTGATGACGCCTAGTTTGAGTGAAAGACGTGTAATCCCTTGACCTTATATTATACTTTTACATTTAGAAAATTGTGAGTGAACCGTTTCCTAAAAAAACGCCAAAGAACAATATCTAATTAAATGAAACAATAAATATCTAAAATGGCAATACAATCACAAATATTAATTGAAATTGTGCCTTTTTGGCCAAAAAAAAATCATTCTTGTATATAACAGGCCAAAATGTGCTGATTATTAAAATCCTGAATATTTTCCAATTCTTTGTTAAAATTAAACTTGTATGCTCGAACTTTCTGAAATGAAACTTTTAAGAAAATAATTATTTGTCAACGATCATCAATCCTACACCGATACGATCTTGAACGGTGATGCTCGGGATCACCCAGTAGATATCAATGGACAAACAATAACCCATTTAATTGTCAAACTAGGAAAATACCAGACAAGATCTAGTGATCCACAGATAAAAAAAAAGACCCGAGTTTTTCAAATGACTAAGCTACAAACAAATGGATGAAAAACGTCACCGGAGTTAGGGTTATGACATTATAATCGGTCAGAAGGGAGTTGGGGATCAATTCATCATTGTGCCGACGACTGCATGGCTGTTCCACCGTAAAAACGAGGGTAGGGGAACATAGAACGGTTACTCTGTTCTGTGTAGCACCTGGCCGGGTCTTGTGTAAACCCGGGGCTAGGGTACGGTATATCGCATTAAATTTCACCAACTTTTTCGTTTTCAATTCGTCCATTGTACGGTGGATCTATTTGCCGCCTTTTTCATGTTTACCATTACGTAATCTATGTATGTCTGTTGCAAAAATTCATGTACTGCCTTTTTTTTTTTGTTTATTTGCTTTTTTGGCTCGTGTCTAGCACACTTATCTGTGGAAGATAAGGATTTGCATTTGAATCGGCCTGAAGTAGTTTATTTTGAAAGTTGTATATGTAACCCGTGAGAAAATGTTGGTGTAACATAAACAAAATAGGTAAAGGATAAATCCCAGCGTGTGCATATTTTGAAAAATTTTTTACCGGAAGGCGAGCCTTTTTATCAGGAAGAGGGCTGCATGTAAAGCAGAGAGCAGTTGACAGCTGTTATGCATGTGGCTCTGTACCGTGCCACATATTTATTTAGTTTTACAACATATACACAACGAAGAAAGTCTCTTGCGATTGATAAAAAAACACACTTCCACGAATTTTTGTATCTTACACCCAGGAACGGCCTTAGCGGATTTTTAGACCCCCCCGGATCGTATTTTACAGCGCACACATGTTGGATCCAGACAATAAATTCTTAGGAGTGGGTATTTTTAATGACGTATAACCGAATGCAGAATATTCAAAAGAATTCTTCTAATACCCAACTCGGTCCCTCGTATACTCGCCTATTGATGTTTTTGAATGAAAGCAAATAGATAAAGGCGGACCCTGGGTCAAAATTTCAAATTGTGCAATGATTTCTTACCTGGAGAATGTACCGTTGAATTAGACGAGCCATGCCAAGCTTCCACGATGAGCGAGAAGGACCCCTAAAAAAAAATAAGGAAAACTTTTAATACTTTCACTACGAAGAATGAGAAAATGCTACTTGTACATGCGATGTTGCGATCACCTGTTTATTAACCGCTCTTCACTTCTCATGATTGAGCAAATGATATGTTATTATTAAATATATTGAAGCTCCACTTCGACGGAAAATAAAAAATAAGAGAAAAAAAAAGAGTTCCATGGGAAGAGAACATGGACCGGTACTTAATAATTAATAATAAATTCGCCTCGCCTCGCCGAGTGTACCAGAAGACTTTTATCGTGTACCCAGGCCGGTAAATTACTTTATATATTTCTTTGGACAGTAATGCCCCAAAAGCTTTGCTGATTTATTTTAAAATTATATTGGTTTGATTGTGTAGCAAAAAGAATTCTTGAGTTGATCCTTCTTCAAGCTACCATAACATATATGATGATAAAACTAATTAAGCCCCGGGAAATATATTTTTTTACAAACTCTAGAAAAATAATTCATTTTAATCAGTCATCTATTTTTTTTTAAATAATTTGAGAAGTTGACAGTTGAGTATTCAATTATCATCCTATAAAAACTAATGGGTAGGTAATCTGATTCTTAGGAAATCTGATTTATAATTTTGTAGATCGTGTGGTTTTTTTATATCAGAGAATTACTTGTTCTCTCAAACAAACCAATAATAAGCATTTTAAAATGAACCCCACTACCACCATACTTTTTCAAAAATTTCTGATTTTCTTATAGAATTAGCAACGTACATAACTTTTTTTTAAGGCTTTCCTCAAGTCCCTTGCAGAACAATGGTATTTATGTTGTATGAAGGCTTTTATCTCACAGCCACCTATACCCATTAATGCCCCAAAAACTTGCTTAAATTGAATTGCAAACAAACAGCTAATTTATTTAAAAATTATATTAGTTTTCTTGTGTAACAAAAAGAAATCTAAAAATGACTATATATACGTTCTTGCGTTGATCCTTCTGTTGCAGTTAAGAATATTTGTAAACATGAAACTCAAGTTACCAAAACATATATGATGATAAAAGTAATTAAGCCGCAGGAAATAGGTTGAACTATTTGGCATGCTGCCATTTAAACTGTAATAGGGCCATTTACATTGTTTATTTGACCAATAAGTAATATCGAACACCTTTCGGTTTACCCATTATTTGTTTACATTCACGTCCGTAATGAGCTCTTATTACGAAACATTTACACCCGAGCGAATTTGTACGACGGCCTTTTCTAACGTGGGCTCTGATTATACAGGGCCATAGTAAACAATATCAAACCGGTTCAATAATACTCGGGAGACTGTGAGAAAATAAGCTTCTTCCAACCATGCTCCCATTGCGTTAATTTAGGTTCGGTTCCTAAATTGATCTTCTGAATTATAATTTCCTGTCTTTTACGTTGCGCCTCCTTCTTCTTCTTCTCCTCCTCAATGACTTTTGAAAGTCGTTCATTCTTTTTTTACCATATGTGTGAACTCCTTATCGCACCTGACGGATCAGCAATACCATAAGAGATGGTGCAAATAGTGAACGTCTGCCTAATACGTAATATGGTGGATCATTCAAGCGTGGGTTAATTTATTTAAGCAACCATTCGGTATGCATTCGAAAACGCGGAAATATCTTCTTCGCTTTATGTATATACACGAAAAGTTACGCTTTCCAACCTCATAGTTTTAGCGAAAATAATATTAATTAAATTCTTTATTATGCAGTCGACCAATGAATTCTTACTGTTACCCAGGTATATAATAATTTTTTTTTACCATGTATTTAGACGAAACACCTCTAATTTTTCTGGGATTTTGAACAAATTATTCTATTCATAATTTTGCTTTCTGTTACGTCAAATATGTCATTTGTAGAAAAGTATACCACTTAAAAAAATATCCCTTTATGGATTTACATTGCAACGGTTATGTACGACCAGGGAGGTGCTCGCCAATGAATTACTTGTTTTTTTGTAAACACGGTTTTTTATTAAGTTTAGAATTATAGAAATAAAGACATTATTATTATTATTATTATTATTATATAAATAAAGATTTTCAACTGACCAACTATATACTCATGAAGTACTGAATGTTAGGGCACTATATATTTCAGAGGTTTGTTTTTCACTCATAAAAATGATAACTCGAAAAATTATGTAGGTCATAGACATAACACAGGAAACAAAATAAATAAACACATTCAAATACCAAAAATTGAGAGAAATATATTATTCTACTAAAAATAAGACACATCCAAGAAATTAAATTATTTAATAGAAATTGTATATTCTTGAAAACGTGGAATTATTTAAGGTACTGGTATGTGTCACTCTTGTTTTGGTTATAAAGTTTTTTTTCTCTCTTCTCCATTGCCTGGAAGATTCTGTATACATTGTCACAATTTTTTCATTTATCACTGGTTTATAGATATAATTAGATGATTATAGAAAAATATCATTTTATTCCCATCCTCTTCCAATTAACAGACTGAGACAGGGATATATAAATGGGAAATCAATTTTTTTCTCAATTTTTTATACCATTGCTTTAATTTATTAATAGTGACTGGATCATATGGAAATAGTGTTTTTTGTGTTATGTTCTTTTTCTTTGTTTTTTATAAGCACACGTCATCGAGGTGCTATTTAAGTAAACATAACCTACCACCCTTTTTTTTTTTGTTAAGAATAACATTATTGAAAAAGAGCCATCAAGTCAACAAGATACCACAAAACAACTACATTTAAATAGATTTAAGCAAGTAACAAAAAACTTGATTTTGGAGATCTGTCCATACTCATTGGACGAATTCTACAATAGTCTTTAACCTAGTCTATCAAAATTTATGGAATATTATACTTTCATACCTGTATAACAAATGTTTCATATATACTTGTGAGCATTTCTGATGCGAACCAAAATTGTATTTTGTTTAATTTTTTTAAAATTTGCTATGTTATGTAGGTAAAACTCTGATAGATTAATGTCTCCCTTTATGCACTGTATTATTGGCGTTTGACAGTCTATACTTTTTGACGATGCTAAGCTGTTGGATGTATATGAGCAAATAAAGAAGTATTATTATTATTATTAAGACAAGACAAGACAACATTATTGAATATTGTATCATTATAAATTATTCTGGGATACTAAATATCAGTTTCATGTTTTCAATTATATTGTTGTTTTTGAGTTTAAAAGTGGTTGTCTTTTTAATGTGCATTCCAAAAATAGCTTTTATTAAAGAACCTCCTCAAATATGTGGAAAGACAATAGGATAAATTTGGACCTCTTAAGTCTAAGAGTTAACGGTAAATGCAGCGTCTAGTTTTTATTACTATAGCAGAAAAACGACTTTTAAACACAATTTTAGGCATAATTCAACCAACTTAAAAAATGCCACAAATTCACATTATATAAATTTCAAAAATTCCGAAATTAAGGTTGCATGATGAAAACAATATCGAATTATAATTTTTGAAATAAAAAAAAATCTTGAAAATCTTTACATTAAATAAAAAATAAAAATTTGAGTTGGGTGAATTCAGGAATTTGTCCGTTAAGCAGATTTTGCATGGTATTTTTTTCATACGAGAATTTTTTCCTATGAAAATTATTAACGATCATAATGAAGTCAGGTCAATGAAGTAAAATGATTTTTGCTAAGTTTATTGGGTCAAATAAAACTCCGGTAATATTCAAATTTAAAACTACACAAAAACTAAAAGTGAATTAGTACCCAAAGCAACCTAACCTTACTTTTCTGAAAATCGCACTTAAAATTAAAGGCAAAGGTTTAGAATGTATGTTATTTTACTTGGAACAATATTATGATGACAAAAGAGTAAATTTTCTAGTTGTAATTAGATAAACACATATATAAAAAAAATAATTTTGACATTTATTCATTTTAATCATACCTGGAATTTTAAACCCAACTCAACTTAATCCTACTATAAAAGCATCGGAAAGGGAACTTTCAAGAATTTATATTACCGAAAAAAAATATTTATCATCTTAAAATGACACCATAAAACAGTTTCCTCACACAATGTCAAAAGTAGATCCTATTTTCGCATAATTTAATATGAGGTTTTCAGAAAAGTAAGGTGATGTTGGATCTATAATTAATTCCATGTTATTTTTCTTAAATCCACTTGAAAATTATCTTCTCTTAGGTGTCATATTTTTTAGGTTCGAAAAAAGTTGCTAAACTAGACCTTTGTTTGGATCACAAAAAACCACTAACGATTAATTTTACTTTAAATTAAAAATTGTCCGTTAAAATTATTAAGGCAGTGTATGTATGTATGTGTACCCCAGAAAATTGTATAGAACGTTCCGCATGGTGCACAATTTTTACCGTTTCTTAAGAACTGAAAACACAGAAGTAACGAGTACGTCTCGTGAATCGCAATAGCACGTAAATGATCGATTTTAATAAATAAATATTTAATTGTTCTATTCAGAGTTGTATACGCTTCTGGGATCTAATAAAAGATGCACGATGGAAAGAGAAACAGGTGTTGACCTAATAAAAGACATGTCCGACCAATAAACCTATGATAAATCATTAAAAAGTGGTACCGCGACGATGAAGAGTGGTTCCCACGGTAGGATACCTGCATTTCGAGTGCCGAGCCGAGACAGTCTTAAAAGATGCTTCAAAATTTTCAGCGGAAACTGCCGTACACTCCACGCAGTAATTCTCGACCGACCGTACATGTTTTCTGTCACTGATCTTAAAATGCCTGGATATTTTATCGCTTTCGGTATTCTTAACGTTCTTGGCCTTTGTCGGATATAAGTACTTTTAATTATCTTCTTTTTTTTTTCTTTTCTTTAACCGCACATCGCAGTAACAAGCGAAAAATTACAACAAAAAAACAAGTTGATACCTACCGGCCAAGTGAACGGTATTTTCACAGCGATGGCATTGGCGAAACCGCTTTGTGGGTCATCAGCTGGTCCTGGACCCAATTCGGAAGTACTGACATCTCCGAAGGTGCAGGTGGAGGTTGCGTCGATCTTCACTTGGTACTCCTTGAGGCATATCCTGAAGCGAGGCCTACATTCTCCCTCGCATTCTAAACCGAGAGGGCGACCTGAGCAACACCTGCCTTGGTCATCCTTTCCAGCTTGGTTGTCGAAGGATAGCAACCTCAATTCAAACACCCCTGAAGCTGGGGTCTGAAAAATGATGCCGGTTTTTATTCTCTTTTATAAAAAAATAAATACCAGTATGGTTTTTTCATGCGGGAAAGGAGAACGACCTATAATACAAACACTGACACCAATATGAAACTAAGTAGGTAGGACCGTTTTAAGTTAATATGAACGATATTCTAGGAATTTAGGGCGAAACATTTGCGGTCAAAAACAGACCCATCATGTCCATATCATGTGTTAAAGAAATTACTGACCATGACTGTACGTTTATAAAAGCCAAATGTTCTCTAATTGATTTTTGGGCCCCTCAGATGTCATATGGATGAAGAAAGTAAATAAATATTGGTTTCAGTGCCAATTAAAAACTAACGGGTTTACGATAACTACCGTCATCGTAAATCAATGTAAACAAAATAATTACAAAGTTTTAGGTAGTCGAGTTGTTTTTTTGAATTTAAATTAGAAGATGTTTCAAGTCCCCCCAGGGGTTTTGTTATGATTTAACACTCAAGGTAACATAATATACTTTATTAGGCAGATGTTCTCTATAGACATAAAAGCACACAAGGCACAAGGTTATAAGTAGTTTAGAAAATAACAGGAATCTTTTTGGAAGTTTTAAACTGGCAATTTTGCCAATTCTTCAAGGTTTACATATGGTGTGCTTTTGTCAGATGGTCATTTTGAGATATCCACTTGATATTTTGACATCATACTTCAGAAATACTATGTGACAGCCACATACTTAAGCCATCTTCTTAGGTAATCATTTTGGTGTCATGTTAAGTCCCTACTGAATAAATTTCTTGTTTATACAGATAAGGGCCATAATTTCTGAAACTGTATAAGATATAATTTTGAACACATACATTGAGAGTTTGCCTAAATGGGATCATTAAGTTAATATTTAATTAGGTGTTTTTGAGGCAACAGGATCAAAAGTACTTGATTCATTTATTTTTTGTTAGATGGAGGTGAACATGCTACTTAATACCTAATGTATTTAAGGACAACTTTTCAAATGTAACTTCATCATATATATAATATTTGTTACTTTTACTCAAAAATAATTGAAACTAGTGTCTCAGATACTCCATAAAAATTTCCTAGTGAAAAGTGTTACATTTTAAAATAGTCTTGATATCAAGTTTATTTTACCCCAATCAGCAATTGAAAATAGTTCTTCAGTGATAAAAATGTAAAATACTAAGTTTACTTGGTGTCGGGTGGATGTTTATTGAAGGTCATGATGGTAATGATTCTAGTAATAATTATGGTAGCTGTGAGTGGATAAATATTTTCTTTTATAAGGATTTTTAATCATCCAGTTTGCAAAATTCATATATGATCACTGAACTGAAGGCGAGACTATAGGTGGTAGATACAACCAAGTTCTTTTAGTACTTTTATATTTTATGTTTCTTATATTATTATTATTACAGTAAAATATTTTTCATTTTAAATAATAATTAGGGTACTTCAATCAAAGTTAATAAGTTAACCCTTGCCATTTATATGCATGTTATAAAAAATATTTTTTTTTACAGAACTATAAGGCGAGACTTCAGGTCAGCTAGGGAGGTATCCAAGTTTTTTTTTGTAAATTATATTATTTTTAATTATTTTCTCTTATTAAATGCCTGTAAAATATTTCTCATTTTTAACAATAATTAAGATACTTTAACCAAAAATATTTTAACTGCATGCCATTTATAGGGCAGCCATATTTTTTTACAGCATTATAACTTTTATCGCTTAAACAAATTAGATTAAATGTTGCAACATGAATTTATAAATAATAATGGTTAAAGAAACTAGGTAGATATTTTCTTTTATAAGGATTTTTAATCATCCAGTTTGTAAAATTCATGTGTAATCACTGAACTGAAGGCCAAACTATAGGGAGGTAAGTACCCTCAAGTCCTTTTATATTATGTTTCTCTAAATAAATGCCTATAAAGTATTTTTCATTTTTAACAATAATTAAGATACTTTAACCAAAAACATTTTAACACTAACTGAAATTGCCATGTATAGGTATATTAAAAAAAAAAAATTTACAGCATTATAACTTAATCAAATTAGATTATGTTGGTAATGAAGTAGAAGAAAGTAGGTAAATATTTTCTTTCTAACCATTCAGTTTATAAAACTCATCATTCATTATCATTGAACTGAAGGCGAGATTATAAGGGGGTACCCAAGGGTAAGTACACCCGAGTTTTTTTGTAATTTATATTATGTTTAAAGTTTCTTTCATAAAAGGCCTGTAATATATTCTTAATTTTTTTACAGTAGTTAAGGTACTTTAACCAAAGTTCATGTTTTAAATCTACCTAAAATTGCCATTCATTTATTATAAGAAAAATGTATTTTAATACTTACTTAACCAACTTAGATCATGTTGGTAATGAATTAAGAAATAATAATACAGGAAGTCAATAGGTAAATATTTTCTTTTATAAGGATTTTTAACCATCGACTTTCCAAAATTTAAACATAATCACTGTACTGAAGGCGAGACAATAGGGTAAGTACACCCAAGTTCTTTTTGTAATTTATATTATTTTTAAAGTTCCTTTTATTAATATTCATGTAAAATATTCTTCATTTTTAAGAATAATTAAACAAAGTTAACATTTTAACTTTGACTGAAATTTATAGGTAAGTTATTACTAAATAAAAAATGCAAATTTGTACAGCATGATGATTTAACCAAATTAGTTTGCAAACAAAGTCTCTTATGATAACAACCTAATTAATTATGAATAAACTGATTGGGGGGCTAGCATTATTCACTTTGATTAGCTAATCAGTCAAGCTCAGTCAATGAATGAATTTATATTTTGCATGAATATTTAAATAAATTAGTTTCTGGTTAAGGGGTAAAAACAACTGAGGCCCTTAAAAAAAAGAAAACCTTCTTCCCTCCAAATTTAATACATAACGTGGTGTGTCAAAGGATGCGCGGGATATAAGTAAAAAAAAGACGGTTGTTTAGTAAGTGTGTGTTTGAAACAGTGACCAAGCATACATAACATTTCACTGTCTCATGCCATTCAATCGTAACTGGGTTGTTTTCAGGGAATTCTATAAATAGATTATTGTCAAAAGACTTACCTGAAGAACCAGTGAGAATCCGATAAGTGAAAAGAATATCCAATAAAACATGGTGATGGCGTTGTTTGTAAAAGTATTCCAAAGAAGGACGCTGGCCTATTACCAGCTTCCAGGTCCAGGTGCTGTTACCTTAAAGGTGTTCTGCACCGCGCCATAGGCTAGTAAAAAAACACTTAATATCACTAAAGGGAAGTTCACAAAGTGAGAACAGAAATGCGCACTGTTAGAGCGATAATAAATCCACAATAAGACACAACACAAGTAAGTTTTAAAGGGGTGTTCTAAAAAAAAAATGATGTTTAATAGCAAGCCGGTTGAATTCGCAACCCCATCTCTCGAATAACCGTAAGTAAACACTGCGATAATCACGTCGTAAATGCAAGAACGCTTTCGATATAGTAAAACGCGATGTGCTAACAGAGCCAAGGCAAAGCTGCTGTGCTGCGTCCGTGCTTTCGGGTTTGTGCCGACTGAGTGTGGTGAGCGAAGAGCGCTTTGCTCTGAACGGGCGGCGTGCGACCGTGTGGTAGCAGCGTGTCCGGGTGGTGGGGCGCTCTAAGGGGTACGTCGTATATGTACGAGCACATCATAGCCGGGTGCTTCCGTGGTGGTACTGGCACCCACACCCCGTACGCCCCCTTCCCTTTCTGCTGCATCGCCGCGTACACCGCCAATCTCAATTACCCACTTAAGCCACGGTGCGACTCATCTGGAGATATTATTACCGAGACCCCAAGTCTTCTTTTAAATTTTTTACTCATTTGTTGTAGACGTAGTACTACTGTCGCCGCTTTTTATTTTGCTTACTTCCAGCTAATTTATGTTTTAATTATACGTTTTTATTGTTTATAATTATGCTGAATGAGATTTTGAGGTTATGGTCTAATGAATTTTTTTGTTGTTTATGTTGGTTGCCATGACGATTTGATAGACAGGGTTGCCAATTATATGGAATTTTTCGCATTTTTTGATTTACGGATTTTTTACTGAATTTTATAACCGGAGATAAATTAATAATTGTTTTTTTTTCTAACGAAAATGAAAGAGAGGAAATTAGGGTTATGTTAAACATAAGCACAAATTACACAATCTGTGACCAGAAGTATTAATCTATGATCTTTACGCATTTGTTGTAGACGTAGCCTTACTGTCGCGGTTTTTTATTTTCGTTGCTTCAAGTGATTTTATTATACAAGGGATTTGTTGATAATATTCCGATTGCCCAATGAGACTTTGAGATTATGGACAGTCAAGTAATTTATTTATTTTACGTTGATTGCCGTGATAATAAAAAATAATAATAAATTTATTAAAATTATTAGATTAAATATTACTGTCCATTTTTTAAGTTGACATTATTGACAATTGGTTGTCTCTTTTTACGACAGTATGAATGAAATTTGTCTGAGAAGGACAACCAATCAAAATGAAGCGCAGTGATGCCAAATTAACTATTTTGCCTCCTCTTTTTTGAAGTTTTTATTGTCTCAATATCTATTTGTAGCTTTATTATTCTTGAAATATAGGGAATAGAAAGGGAAAGAATAAAAAATAATTTAATATGTTGTTTAAGCTATAAACCACACATACTGAGTTGCCAAATTGTTTTTTAATTACTCATTGAAATGAAATTAAAATCACAACTTCATTTTCTAAACTTTTTCTTTTTCCAGAAAGGCTACTCACAAGACTGACTATAGGATAAGTCACTAAATTAATTAAGCTTCTTCTAAATTTCCCCTAATTAATTATTTAGATTTTAATTAAATATTGGATTTTAAAAATGTAAATCAAAATTTTGCCTTTACTGCTGTCAAACTGACATTCGACATAAGTTTGACAGATCAAAAGCACCACCTGATATTAATAATATTAATTTACAATAAATTGGCTGCGCACATCATTAAATATTGTAAAAGGGATTTGTTTAAATTTTTAGATAATTTTTTTAAATTTTTACGTTCGCTGCCGTAACTATGTGATAGAGTACAACTGTCAAAGGCACTGTTTAAACCATTAAATAAAAATATTTTTTATTAACAATTTTGTTTTTGATTTATTACCACTGCCATCCACATAATAAACATAAAATAATTTTTATGCAATATTAAAAATTAGTTTCAATAATACTGTCCTTGCTTTTTAAGTTGACATTATTGACAATTTGTTGTCTCTTTTTATGTGCAGTACGAATTAAACTTGTCGGACAAGGACAAGTAATAAGAGCAAGCTGAAATTCGATATCAAGGGCAGTGACGCCATCAATGCCATTAATGTTTTTATCAACCAAAATATATTTTTCCCACTGATGAGTATTCAGTTGTAGCTCTATTTTTGAAATAAAAGAATAAAAAATTATTGTTTTAAGTGCTTACTAGTACTAATCCAGAGTTGCCAAATTTTGATTTTTTTTTACTTACTCAATGAAATAAAATCAAAATCATAATCTCATTTTTTAAACTTCTCACTATATTAATTAAGCTGCTTTGAATTTCTCCCTAATTAAATCTTAGTTATATTTTAGAAATTAAAATTTTGTTTTTAGTACTGTCAAACTGACATTTGACATAAGTTTGACAGATCAAAAACACTCACTGAATTTAGAATGATTAATGTACTATAAGTTGCGCGCGCACATCAACAAAAGGGCTGCCGCCATTAGTATTCATAATTATTATACTTCACTACAATAGTTCAATAAAATAAAATAACTTGAAAACCGTTTTATGTGGTGACGTGAGATATGGGGTGACGTGTTCATCAAGCTTGTAAGTATGATTTTTTTACATTTTTATAAAAAGTTTACCTCTTCTTACTAAGAGAGTCTTATGGTGAATCATTATAATCAATCGTGAGGACAAATTTTTAATTGCGACTTACCTAAAACGTCTTTTTTTGCCAAAATCAGGCCTTTAGACATAAAACCCAAAAATAAACCAATGTCCTCTACTAACAAACTCCTGTTGCAACAATAAAAACTTAATTAAACCAGTTAAAACAAGAAAATTTGCAAATTTCCTCAAAAAAAACCGACATTAACCATACGACCACGAGCGGTATACTGAATCATACTCCACCTATTTAGGTATAAAACCCTTTCGAACGTTGCAATTCTTTTTTTGCTAACGCTCGACTTAAATTCCTTAACAAATATCTTTTTAAGTTTTATTTAAAAACTATACGGGGTGTCATGACAGTAATATTGATTTATTAAGTAATTTAATTATCTACGTAATTAAGTGAGGCAGTTAATTAAAGTAATTTGAACCTTATAGTGAAATGAATAAAAACAAACAAGCGAGGCAGATGAGACCATCAGGCCTTTAATTATAATTAAACAAAGGGTGACAACTACCCCGAAATCCAAAGCTGCTTATTTACGTTTCCGATGCGGCAATATGCCATTCAAATTTTAATTGGTGTAATTTATTTACGGCTAATCGTTATAAATGGAAACTATATAAAATTACTATTTATATATATATATAGGGTGTAAAAAGAATATTCTTTTATCTGTCATTATAAGTTCTTTTCAAGCATATTGTAGGCGTGTATCTGTATCTGTGCCACATAAAGAGACTCACATACGATGCAAGTGGTCCAATAAAACAAAATCGCGCAAGTACTTCCGGGGCCGGTCCAGATTTCCGGCCGGAAGTAGCCCTTAAAACGAAATAGTGGGTCATATTTTATCCCCCTCGCCTGGGATAAGCAAATATTCCGATTGCCTCTTTCTGAGACCTGTGTGAAAAGATTCAGATAAAAACCACCTTTCGAGGTGTTATTTACTTTATAAAGCTCCCTTTTTTTTTGCTTCTTCTTTAACAAGGGATGAATTTACCTAAGTTGCGATACCGTAGATATTATTTTGGGCACCTTTTGTTTTGACATAAAATGTAGAGAGAGAAATCAACTGACAAGTGATCCATTATTAAAAAAATCATGTTAACTGTTTGAGATATCTTCATCAGTTTTGGCCCTTAAAAGATTTTCGTTGCGCAACATGCAACATTGACTGTGATGAATTGATGCTGAAGAGTCGATTTTTTTTGCATATTTTTGAGTTTTAACAGTATTCAATTGCTTTGAAATCTCGTCAAAGATACTAAAGAGTGAGAGAAAAAAAAAGCATTTATTTGCAAAAGGGTTGTTACCCAATTACAGAAAATAAGAAGGAAAACAGAGACAACAAAAGTATGCTGAAATATAAAAAAAAACAAAATATGTGTATATAAAAATAAAATAAAAATGCACAACATAAAATATAAGTTTTTATATATGTAGGTTACAAAACTTTTGATTTATGAGCATTTTGTGAATTTATTATTAAAAAATACTAAAAAAAATTTTTTTCAAAATTTTGTGAATTTTTTTAAAAACGCTGAAATAGGTGTCAAATGAATTTGATTAAGGAATCTGTGTACAAATTTTCAAATCTGTAGGTCACCAAACTTTTGACTTATGAGGATTTTGTAAATTTTATATTTAAAAAAAAATGGACAACCTAAAAAAATGTTTTTTTTCAAAATTTTGTAAATATTTTAAAAAACGCTGAAATAGGTGTCAAATGAATTTAATTAAGGAATCTGTGTACCAATTTTCAAACCTGTAGGTCACCAAACTTTTGACTTATGAGGATTTTGTAAATTGTATATTTAAAAAAAAAATGGACAACCTAAAAAATTTTTTTTTTCTAAATTTTGTAAATTATTTAAAAAAGGTTGAAATAGGTGTCAAATGATATTAATTAAGGAATCTGTGTACAAATTTTCAAATCTGTAGGTCACCAAACTTTAGACTTATGAGGATTTTGTAAATTTTATATTTAAAAAAAAATGGACAACCTAAAAAAAATTTTTTTTTCTAAATTTTGTCAATATTAAAAAAAACGCTGAAATAGGTGTCAAATGAATTTAATGAAGGAATCTGTGTACAAATTTTCAAATCTGTAGGTCACCAAACTTTTGACTTATAAGGATTTTGTAAATTTTATATTTAAAAAAAGTTGTCAACCTTAAAAAAAATTTTTTTCAAAATTTTTTAAATATTTTAAAAAACGCTGAAATAGGTGTCAAATAAATTTAATTAAAGAATCTATGTACAAATTTTCAAACCTGTAGGTCACCAAACTTTTGACTTATGAGGATTTTGTAAATTTTATATTTAAAAAAAATGGACAACCTAAAAAAAATTTTTTTTTCAAAATTTTGTAAATATTTTAAAAAACGCTGAAATAGGTGTCAAATGAATTTAATGAAGGAATCGGTGTACAAATTTTCAGATCTGTAGGTCACCAAACTTTTGACTTATGAGGATTTTGTAAATTTTATATTTAAAAAAAAATGGACAACCTAAAAATTTTTTTTTTCTAAATTTTGTCAATATTTAAAAGAACGCTGAAATAGGTGTCAAATTATTTTAATTAAGGAATTTGTGTACAAATTTTCAAATCTGTAGGTCACCAAACTTTTGACTTATGAAGATTCTGTCAATTTTATATTAAAAAAAAAATGGACAACCTAAAAAAAAATTTTTTTCTAAATATTGTAAATATTTTAAAAAACGCTGAAATAGGTGTCAAATGAATTTAATTAAGGAATCTGTGTACAAATTTTCAAACCTGTAGGTCACCAAACTTTTGACTTATGAGGATTTTGTAAATTTTATATTTAAAAAAAAATGGACAACCTAAAAAAATGTTTTTTTTCAAAATTTTGTAAATATTTTAAAAAACGCTGAAATAGGTGTCAAATGAATTTAATGAAGGAATCTGTGTACAAATTTTCAAACCTGTAGGTCACCAAACTTTTGACTTATGAGGATTTTGTAAATTTTATATTTAAAAAAAAGTTGACAACCTTAAAAAAATGTTTTTTTTCAAAATTTTGTAAATATTTTAGAAAACGCTGAAATAGATGTCAAATGAATTTAATTAAGGAATCTGTGTACAAATTTTCAAACCTGTAGGTCACCAAACTTTTGACTTATGAGGATTTTGTAAATTTTATATTTAAAAAAAAATGGACAACCTAAAAAAAATTTTTTTTTCTAAATTTTGTCAATATTTAAAAAAACGCTGAAATAGGTGTCAAATGAATTTAATGAAGGAATCTGTGTACAAATTTTCAAACCTGTAGGTTACCAAACTTTTGATTTATGAGCATTTTGTGAATTTTATTGTGAATTGTCAACCTAAAAAATTTTTTTTTTCAATTATATTGTAAATCGTTAACTATCTTAAAAATTGAATAAAATCCGATACAATCTCTTGTCTTAGCACCACAGTATAGAATATTGACATAATAGAGGACCGCATAATTTTATTGCTATCCCTCATCATTCTTGGGCATTATGAACAACCATCTCTTAAACTTCATTAAACTTTGACTCTATTTTACTGGCTCTTAATAAAAAAGTCAATTAATTCCTAGTAACTGTAAGTTTAAAAAACCCAAATAAGTACACCCCTGCATACAGGCATGTAGTAAATGATAATACTGCAGCATCAATTGGCTGATGGCAAAATAACTTACGCATTTGACTATATTGAAGATGCATATATACAGAGCCCCGTAGGCGCAAAATGCGTGACATCATTTTAGTGACCCCCCTAGCCTGAAATTTACCTAATCCCCTACTTAAATAATAAAAAAGTTCATTATTACAACCCAACGTATAGGCACTATTGCCGTCAGTAAAAGAAATAAAAGGCCTCATGGATGATTTATCATGGGGCCCCAGACATTCTAGCGTGTATTTTAGACATTCAAATAAATATATTTAGTTCTGAAGTATCCGAGATTGAAAAGGAGATAACATCAGGCTGTGTTTTAACCCTGTCATCTTTATACGTTCACGTCAAAGATGTCTGTAGAGGATTATTAGAGGGACTGTTAGTAAAATCCAATCATATGGATACAGTTATTGTAACAAATTACCAAAAAGGCGAAACGAATATTTTCTTAACAAACGGAATGTTTCCTATTAAATACCATAAAATAAATCTATTAAATTCGCATTGAGTATACTCGTAACATGACAAAACATTAGCCGATACAATGCTTCAGCCATAGAAACCGTTTAGTGCTTTATCACGTTCATCGATACTCTTTATTGTAACATACACCTAGTTAGCTTTCTTTATGTTGTCCAATTGTTCAAAATAAAAATGATACATCAATTTTTTATGGTTGTCGTGCGTCGAAAACTAAACCAATCAAATTTTTTTCCACATTTTCAATTATTGATTGTAAAGCCTACGTATAACTGTTTTTGCGTCTATTAGATATGTTTTTTTCTTTCCACTTATTAACGGTCTAATGACAGCAGTAATAATCTGATTATTGTGAATTTATCTAGTTGGGGTATTGTTTAGTTTGACTTCATAAATTAACAGTAATTAGTTGACGTAGAGATAAGAGAAAATGCATATCTCAATTTAAGAACTGTTAAAGAAATTCAGAAGCTGCTCGATCGCCATGTTTTTTGCATAAATTTAACAGCACCAATTCTAAATCAGTCAAAGTTGTTCATTTTCAGAAGTTTAAAGGTCAAAACATAATTCACTGTCATTCTTCCAGAAATTGTAAAAGCACTCACCAAAATCAGTATATGGAGAAATAGAACAAATGCAGTTACAGCTTATAATCTGAGGGATGTTGGGTGCAACTTTGAATTCTCATTGGACTTTATTGCCTCACACAGCCATGCAGAAAGAAAGCATTGATTTTCCAAAGGCTTCAAAAACAGACAAACGTAAACCATCAACCATTAGACGTTGAACTGAAGAAACCTAGAACTTGTGAACTCCTCATTGTGACACAAGATTTGAAAACACAGTTCCCTGAAGACTTTTTGAAAAATCTCGATTTGAGTCTGCTTCTACCTAAACTAAACACAAAATTGACAGACAAAGAAAGAGCTGAATTAATTAGGTGGCTTGTTAACCGTTTCGGAAAGATTCTGCAAAGTAATGTAGAACAGCAAAAAATGAAAAATTATGAGCCTGGAATGGAAATACCATCTACAATTGAGACAATGAAAAAGTGTGACAAGGACATCTATACAAACATTCATACAGTCGTTTTTTTTGGGTCATATCAAAACTTAACTCAGCACTATGCTGCAGGAGAAGACTGAACAGAATAGCCATCCTTCATGTAAATTATGACATGGAATTAATATGCGAAGAAGCATTGGAATAATTGGTATAATTACCAGTAAAAATGCCTGTTATAACACGTAGGTTCTCTTAAGTCAGAGACAATTCTGATGGAGTAGATCTATATAGACTGCCTGGAAGAATTCTTCTACTCTTCCAGGCATTCTTATATGTTTTTCCTTTTCTGAAAGAAGAACCGAACATTGGGCAAATAAATAAAAGGATTCCTGGGAGATGCAGAATTCAAAAAGAATGCCTGGAAGAATAGATCTACTCTTCCAGGCATTCCTATCTGTTTGGTTTTCGAAAGTCTACGAATCCCTGTTGTTATATACAGTACAAACATCTCAGCTTATGAATCTATAGATTAAGCGTATTAAGAGGTGTGGTAGGATGTAAACCCTTATTAGATCTTTTGATACCATCTCTTTGATTAATACTTTTTTAACCTTGTTCCTATCATAGGTTTCAAAGCCATCACCACATTGCTTTTTCATTGTCTGCTGGTAAAATTGCGATGTTATTATTGTCTTTTCAAGGTCTGAACTCAATATTTTTTTAAACAGCAATACTGGAGAAAGAGTTTTTAGAAGCAATGTAGATCTGGTAGAATTTATCCAATCGTATGTAGACTTCTCCAAAATATGACGAAACATATTCGTGCTTACATTACTTGGAATGTTTGATATTAAGTAAAAACGACCTCAAATACCTGGAATTAAAGAGAAATACTACGTTAACTGCTTAGAATTAGGTAAAAATGGCTTCTAATATTTGGAAGAAAGATAAGTGACTTTTCAACTATTAATTAAATAATTACTAATTAAGTCCATGGAATTAATGATAAATGGCTTAGAAATAAATACTAAAAAACTGCCTGGAATTAAAGATAAATTACCTAACTGCCTGGAATTAAATAAAAATGACTTCGAATATTTGGATAAAAAATAAGTGACTTTTCAACTGCCTGAAACTAATCATAAATGACTTCAAATGCCAGGAATTAAAGATAAATTACCTAACTGCCTGGAATTAAATAAGAATGACTTCGAATATTTGGAAAAAAGATAAGTGACTTTTCAACTGCCTAAAAAATTTACTAAAAAATTATTTCAAATCCCGGGAACTGATGATATACGGCTTGAACTGTCTAGAATGAAGTAAAAACGACTTCAAATGTCTATAAGGGAGAAAAGTTACTTTTCAAATGCCTGGAATTAAAAATAAATTACCTTAACTGCCTGAAATTAAATAATAAATGACTTCGAATATTTGGTTAAAAAATAAGTGACTTTTCAACTGCTTAAAATTATTTAAAAAATTAATTAAAGTCCCTGAAATTGATGATAAATGACCTCAACTGCCTGGAATGAATGAAATATGTCTTGAAATGCCTGGAATTGAGTAAAAACCACTTTGAATATCTATAAAGGAGAGAAGTTACTTTTCAACTGCCTGAAACTAAAAAGAGAAATTACCTCAAACGTAAACGTAACGCAATTGGCTAATTTTACGGAAGGTTGTTTTGTCAAATACACCCTTGATGTCAATAAATACACCCACGGTAGACTCTTTGTGGTCCATCAATTTTTCCACTTGCCCTATCATTCAGTGTAGAGTTGAATCTGTTGCTCTCCTTTTATCCCTTATATATCTTATGAACAGGCATTTCAAGCAAAAGGATGGTAGATTAATATAACGATAAGCTTTAGGAGTTGTATAGTCCAAGATTCTCGGTTTCAGATCTTAATGAAATGACGCTTTTCCTTTGTAGTTAACCTAATTGCCTAAGGGTTTTTAATTACTAAAAAATTAAATGAGCTTATTGAAATTATGTTTCTCATTTACGGTTCCTATACTAGTGGTTGTAATCCCATGATATTTTAATAAATAATTATTTATTAAAGTTCCCCTGCTAACAGTATGGCCTAGAGACTTAAAGGGATTTAAAAAAAGAAGGGGTTAACCATCGGATGCACACGTGTACTATTTATAAACATTTTAAAATAACCTCTGCTACCCAGTAATTTGTGAAGCATTTAGAAAAAACAGACATTTACTGGGCTACTTTTTATATTAAGCGCCTACTTAAAAAACTATTAAGGTGGTACGAGTCTGTGTTTACTATACTTAAAGGAGCTGTCTTTTTTCGGATGTTTATCCCCGAATGGCTTCACCTTATTCATTTATTACTACTCCCGGGTCGATTTAGAGCCAAATGAATTCTTTCTTGAAAAGAGTCAATAATAATCAATCAGATGAAAGATGAAAAACCCTTTGAATTCAAGCTGCGTTTCCTGTTTCAGATTTTTTTCGATCCACACGAGGAACATGTGCGCTATATACAGCAAAACCAAAATAAATCATTCATTTTTTTTTTGTTTTAATTCTAAATGAGCAGTTGCTCCAAAACAATGCTTTTGCTTTCAGGAACTGAGCAGATGTCGGGTGAATCCACAATATCTTTTTAAAAATCATGGGTCGACCCTTATTTTCGTTGCACCTTTACCTTGCCTTGCTTCATTTACCAGTTACCAGTTCTGATTCTTTGATTGAACTTCGATTTTTTTTGCATTGATTAGGGAAATTTTTTTTTTTTTCAAAAATCATATAATTAACTTAATAGTTAATAACGGTGATTAAGATAAGAAAAAAGGGGGCCACAGGGCCCTGAAACAAAAAAGGCTTTAATTTGGGGGCTTTCGTTCATCATCAGCTGCTTGCAGAGCTTGATAATCTTATTACATCTGCTCCGTGAAAACCCTTTGGTATGACTTTACTAAACCCGCATCATATCGCTAATTCTACCGTGAGTTTGATATAATATCAGCGGCGGCATAACACTAATTCTCGCGTGATATTCGTTTAAATCATATTCATTCTTTTGTCATGTTATAAACTGTTTTTCTGGGCTGGATCATGATACCCATGCCAGATTTTTAAGCTATCCAAAGGTGTATCCAGATGGGATAAGGAAAATCAAGATGAGAGACATTTTGAAAATTATGAATTGCTTATGTAACTTATAAGAGTTTGTTTAAAATGTGTGAATTACGTATGTTCACTCAGAAGTATTTTGAGGTCATTGATTGATCAATTTCAGGGACTTTAATTAATTTTTTAAATAATTTTAAGCAGCTGAAAAGTCACGTCATTTATTATTTAATTTTAGGCAGTTAAGGTAATTTCTTTTCAATTCCAGGCAATTGAAAAGTAGCTTTTCTCCCTTATAGATTTTAAAGTCGTTTTTGCTTCATTCCAGGCAATTCAGGCCGTCTATCATCACTTCCTGGGATTTGAACTAATTTTTTAAATAAAGATTTTAGGCAGTTGAAAAGTCACTTATCTTTTTTCCAAATATTCGAAGTCATTTTTATTTAATTCCAGGCAGTTAAGGTAATTTCTCTTCAATTCCAGACATTTGAAGTCATTTATGTTTATTTTTAGGCAGTTGAAAAGTAACTTTCCTCCTTTATAAACATTTAAAGTTGTTTTTACTTAATTCCAAGCATTTCAAGTCATATTTCATTAATTCCAGGCAGTTCAGGTCATTTATGATCAATTTCAGGGACTTTAATTAATTTTGTTAATAATTTTAAGCAGTTGAAAAGTCACTTATTTTTTTCGAAATATTCGAAGTCATTTATTATTTAATTTCAGGCAGTTAAGGTAATTTCTTTTCAATTCCAGGCAATTGAAAAGTAATAATATAAGGAGGAACAAGATGAGTGACATTTTGAAAATTATGAATTGCTTATGTAACTTATAAGAGTTTGCTTAAAATTTATGAATTACGTATGTTCACTCCGAAGTATTTTGAGGTCATTGATTGACCTCAAAATACTTCGACCTCTATTTTTATTTAATATATTTGATATAAGATGTTTGACCCCTTTAATGGAATTAAAGTTATTTAATGTTCCAGTCTTTTAGGCTAATTTTCAAATTTACTCTTGGTATTTGAGGTCATTTTAAGTATTTTTTATACCTTTTAGGAATTATGTGAAAAATGACTTCGAATATTTGGAAGAAAGACAATTCATTTTCAACTGCCTAAAATTAATTAAAAAATTACTTTAAGTAATGGAATTAATGATAAATGGCTTTAAAGGCTTGGAATTAATAAAAACTGGAGACCATTTGAATGTCCATAAGGGAGAAAAATCATTTTTTAATTGCCTGGAATTGAAGAGAAATTACCTTAACTGCCTGGAATTAAATAAAAAATGACTTCGAATATTTGAAAAAAAGATAAGTGATTTTTTAACTGCTTAAAATTATTTAAAAAATTAATTAGAGTCCCCGAAATTGATGATAAATGGCCTGAACTGCCTGGTATGATTAAAATATGACTTAAAACGCCTGGAATTGAGTAAAAACGACTGAATATCTATAAAGGAGAGAAGTTACTTTTCAACTGCCTGGAACTAATCATAAATGACTTTAAATGTCTGAAATTGAAGAGAAATTATATTAACTATAAACAGAAATAACTTCGAATAATTGAGAGAAAGACAAGTGATTTTTCAATTGCCTAAAATTAATTAAAATATTACTTCAAGTCCCTGGAATTAATGATAAATTGCTTGAATTGCCTAGAATTAATAAAAAATGCCTCTAATGTCTAGAAGGTAGAGAAATTACTTTTCAACTGCCTGGAACTAATAAAAATGACCTCAAGTGCCTGGAATTAAAGAATAATTACCTTAACAGCCAGGAATTAATTATAAATGGCTTGAACTATCTGGAATTGAGTAAAAACGACTTTGAATGTCCAGAAGAGAGAGAAGTTCACTGTTTTCAATTGCTCGGAACTAATAATAAATGATTTCAAATGCCTAAAATAGGAAAGAAATTACTATAACTGCCTAGAATAACTTCGAATAATTGAGAGAAAGATAAGTGACTTTTCAACTGCCTAACTTATAAGAGTTTGCTTAAAATGTATGAATTACGTATGTTTACTCCGAAGTATTTTGAGGTCATTTTTGACCCCTTTAACGGAATTGAAGTTCCAAGTAAAGAGTTCCAGTCTTTTAGGCTAATTTTCAAATTTATTCTTGGCATTATAATTTTCATGCCTTTCAGGAATTTGAAATAATTTTTCATAATGTCTTTTAGGCATTTAAAGTAATTTTTTTTATTTCCAAGTATTTTAAATGTCTCCTAAATATTCAAAGTCAATTTTTGTTCCAGGTATTTTTTATCTCTTTTGGACATTGGAACGAATTTCTGGTTATTTCTGGAAATAATTTTAGATTTGATTCCAGGCATTTGAGGTCCGCAATTGGATTAAATGATTTTAATTTGAATGTTGTATCTGTTTAGTGTAGCCCTTTTGAAATTTATTTATCACTTATGGAGGGTGTTTTAGAATCCTTGGATGTGAGAAATCAAACTGCTGCAGTTAGGGCTTTTAATGTCAATTTCTAGATGACAGTAGAAGTACAACTGGACTGTTGGATACAATGCGAAGTCACAATTTATACCAGAGAATCTTGGACCTAACTAGGGATAAAAGATGTCTGGATATCATTCTTTTGGATGCAGATTTCACTATTGAATAGATTTTTAATTTTATTCGAGGCATCCTAAATTATCCCTGGTAAATTATTCACGCAATTTAATTTTTTATTCATTATGTTTCAGACTTTCAGACTAATTTTCAATGTTATTTTAGGCATTTAACTCTTTTTCATTATGTGTCACACTTTAAGACTCATTTTCAGAGTTATTTCAAACATTTAATTTTTTTAAAATTGAGTTTCAGACTTTTGGATTAATTTTAAATTTTATTCTAGGCATTCTAAATTATCCCTAGTAAATTATTCCCGGCATTAATTTTTTATTCATTATGTTTCAGACTAATTTCCAATTTTATTCCAGGCATTTAATTTTTTTTCATTATGTGTCACAGTTTTAGACTAATTTTCAGAGTTATTCTAGGCATTTGAATTTTTTTAAATTAAATTTCAGACTTTCAGACTAATTTTCAGTTTCATTTCAGGAATTTAATTTTTTATTCATTTTGTTTCAGACTATCAGACTAATTTTCGGTTTTATTCCAAGCCTTTACATTTTTTTCATTATGTGTCAGACTTTTATACTAATTTTCATAGTTATTCCAGGCATTTAATTTTTTTTTAAATTGAGTTTCAGACTTTCGGATTAATTTGAAAATTTATTCTAGGCATTCTAAATTATCCCTGGTAAATTATTTCCGATATTAATTTTTTATTCATTATGTTCAGACTAATTTTCAATTTTATTCCAGGCATTTAACTGTTTTTCATTATGTGTCACACTTTAAGATTAATGTTCCGAGTTATTGCAGGCATTTGATTTTTAAAAAATTAAGGTTCAGACTTTTAGACTAATTTTTTTATTTATTCCATGCATTAAATTTTTTATTCTGGGGCTTTTTATATACTGCTTCCTTCGATGAATGTCGGAGAGTTTACCTCCGATTTTATTGATTATTTCGATTTAATAGAACCAATACATAAACCTACAAAAGGCGTATGCGATGCACTCTTAGAATTTAAATTAAATACATACAATATTAATTTTTTTCCAATTAAAAAGAACACAATGCGAAGAGGCGAAAAACTAATGTGAGTTAGATAAAAAATATATATAATATTACTTCATGATATACAATTCAATTTGAATCACCTAGAACCATTGACAAAACAGAAATATTAACAATGCACCCAATACATAATATTGTACTTCGATTCATTTGAAGGTTAAAAAAAAGTACCAAAACACACTGTTTAAGTTTTAAATATATTTTTTTTCTAGGTTGTTATGTCAACTTTGACCCCTATTTATCAGAAACTCTATATATTTACAAAGATTTATTTAGTAAGAGAAAAATTAGCCCGAGATCTCAGTTGTAACATACTGAAAATTTAATCCTATACATGTTTTTTGATTGATTTTTATTCAGGTTTTTGACCCCGCCTTCCCAGGAAAATTCAGACCGTTCTGTCCTCCGTCTGACCTATTTTATGTACATTGTCTAAGAAAAATAATATTCCAAGGAGATTCAGGCCATACTTGGAAAATAAAATGCAGTAGAACTAATGGGAGAATGGAAGAACATCATAAACATTTTTTGCATGCAGTAATTACGCCTTTTCAAAAATTAATGTTTAAGACGCTAAAATTAAGAACAATTATTGTGCATTTTCGAATAAAAATATCAATAATATAATTATTATTATCTTTAATTATTAGGGTCTTTTCTTTATTGTTTTTGAGTATATAACATCCATAAAAAAGTGTTATTGCAAAAGAGGAAGGGTAATATAAGCAAATCATACCCATAAAAATACTAACAGTACATAAAAAGTCATTAAATTATCTTGGAGCAGATGTCACCCAGTCATATAACCATTTGGCGTTCAATTATCTGAATACCTTTAAACTCATTTGCCTGCTGTATGATGCATATGCATGCGGCTTATTTACCTTAAGCCGAGGTACCTAGAATTGGTACTTTTCTCGAACCTTTCTTTAAATGCCACACGATTTTCGAAATCGCTTATTTCTTCTTATACAGGTATAAGAGAGCGGGTGTTTGGCATATATTTTAAAAATGCAGCTGCCATGCCGCCTCGCTTGTAAAAAAATAAGCCATAACCATAACACCGTGTGCTTATTTTGATGATTTTTGGCTTAAGAAAAATATGGCCGTGGTCTTTTTGAGTTCAATGCATTCAGCTGCATTTTTACACGTGCCACTTCAACAAGGTGTCACCCTCTTAAAAAAAAACTAATGTACAGGGTGTCTCTGAATATGGGGACAATTGCACCCCCTTCCCCTACAGAATTTTTTTATTTTATTAAGAGTGCAAATTAAAATCGATTCGAAAAGGGGGTGTTACTATTTTGATAGCGTTTTAGAAAGAAAATTATTTAAATTATGCTTTCTTTTTCATTGTAACAATGCAAATGCCTAACTAATTAAGTGCATTACTAGTAAGGAATGTGTTATATGTGCTGATCAGAAAAGTCTAATTTTGAACAAAAAAAAAAGAAATCTCCGTCGCTTCTTTACACAATAAATATTTACCATATAAAACTAATTTAATCTGGCCTGATTTTCATTGAACTCATGGGTAGGTGAAAAACAATAACGAATAAAATTTAATGGCTAAATAATAGAATCTCCTCTAAGGATATTCATTGCAATAATAATCGCTTAAGAAATAAACCTCTCCCATACCACACGAGTGTTACAGAATGCGACGACTGAAAAAAAAAATTAAAAAAAAAAAACAATATTGATTCGTGATTTTGAAAATGACGCCCAAAATGACATTCTATTGTAATTTTAACCGTGTTAACATCTCAGAAACACTAAAATTTGAAAGTGAGGTATTTTAATTTTCGTTAAATTTCTACGTTGTGTAACGGATTGTTATTATGCAAATATCCATTGTATACAGACTTCGATAATTATTGTTGCTGTTTGGTACGAGCCTTCGTTTGCCAATTTTTCTCGTTTTAAACCAGACAAGAGAAATTTTTAATTGTTGTATAATTTTAATTATTCAGACTCCTAGTTATACAGGGTGTTTAAAAAAGATATTTGAAAAAATACGACATTTTTGAAGAATCGATTTTATTTTTTTCTGAGCTCATTTCTTATCCGATTTTAAAATAATTTTAACGTTTGTATTGCCACTTTTTTGGTGCTGCATGATGGTGTTTTTACATTCTTAATATGACGTTTCCTCTTTTGCTGACCATCGTCAACTTTGTTTTTTCTTATAGACGCCATATTGCATTTTTAAGTTCCTTGCAAAATTTTCTTCTTAATGATGTATCACAAGTAATATTTTTTATTTTTAAAAACCAGCATTTCTGAAATAATCTAATAATGAAATAAGACAATATTTTAGAATATTGTATATCTAATCTAAAATAATCTGTAATATATCTTTTAGAATAATTATTCCAGGAATTTGATTATTTCAGCATTAATTATGTGTCCGCCTCGCAGACTAATTTTCAATTTTATTTTAGTTTTAAACTTTTGGATTAATTTTCAATTTTATTCTAGGCATTCAAAATAATTCCTCGTAAATTATACTACGCATTAATTTTTTAATCATTATGTTTCCGACTTTCAGGATAATTTTCAATTTTATTCCAGGCATTTAATTTTTTTTAAATTGAATTTTAGACTTTAGGATTAATTTTCAATTTTATTCGAGGCATTTAATTTTTTTAAAATTGAGTTTTAGACTTTTGGATTAATTTTAAATTTTATTCTGGGCATTCAAAATAATTTCTCGTAAATTATATCACGCATTAATTTTTTAATCATTATGTTTCCGACTTTCAGGATAATTTTCAATTTTATTCCAGGCATTTAATTTTTTTTAAATTGATTTTTAGACTTTTGGATTAATTTTAAATTTTATTCTAGGCATTCAAAATAATTCCTCGTAAATTATACCACGCATTAATTTTTTAATCATTATATTTCAGACTTTCAGGATAATTTTCAATTTTATTCCAGGCATTTAATTTTTTTTAAGATTGAGTTTTAGACTTTTGGATTAATTTTCAATTTTATTCCAAGCATTCAAAATAATTCCTCGTAAATTATACCACGCATTAATTTTTTAATCATTATGTTTCAGACTTTCAGGATAATTTTCAATTTTATTCCAGGCATTTAATTTTTTTTAAATTGAGTTTTAGACTTTTGGATTAATTTTCAATTTTATTCTAGGCATTCAGAATAATTCCTCGTAAATTATACTACGCATTAATTTTTTAATCATTATGTTTCAGACTTTCAGGATAATTTTCAATTTTATTCCAGGCATTTAATTTTTTTAAAATTGAGTTTTAGACTTTTGGATTAATTTTAAATTTTATTCTGAGCATTCTAAATTATCCCTGGTAAATTATTCTCAGTATTTTATTTTTTTTGTTTATTATCTTTCAGACTTTCAGACTAGTTTTCAATTTTATTCCACACATTCTAAATTATCCCTAGTAAATTATACCCAGCATTCAATTTTTTATTCATTATGTTCAGTCAAAAAATCCCTCCAAGCTGGAAAATAGAAAAACCGATTCCAAAAACGTGAAATAACACAATACTTTATTTTAAATGCCTGGAATAATTAAAAAATTACTTGTTTAACCTGGAAACCTTATCAAAAAAGTCTAAAAGCATGGAAATTTGTCAAATTAAAAAACGCCAATAATTTACCCTGAAAACCTAAAATTATTTCAAACGCCTGGGCGTGAATTATGACTCTGAAGTCCTGGTTTAAAAAGGACCCTTATTTCATATACTTAGAAGAATAAAAATTAGTTTGATAAGCAAAAATCCAAAATTGTACATAAATACATAAAAAGCTAAAATTAAAAGAAAAATTATTTCAAATACTCGGAAGACGTGGAAAAAAAGTCAGGGAACAAAACGATATTTTATTTCAAATGCCTGCAATATGCTCATTAATTTCAAAAAAATTTAAATTTCAGATATCAAAAACTGAACAGAATAACTTATTTTAAAACATTAAAATTTGAAATTTTCTTAAACAATATGAATTTCCCGAAATTGTCGGGGATTATTATCTTTCTATATACTTTCATTGGTCCATATCACATTCTGAAGAAAATAAACAGTATACAGTACAGTTTTTGAGCAAAATTAATTTTAAATGGATTAAATTTGTTTTTTTTTAAATTGTCTCCAAACACTTAACATAATATTTTGGGATACTTTCCGTGTACATTTCTCTGGGCTCCCATTTATCTACATTAAAAGTATTTTTTTATGTAGAACAATAAGTAGAAAAGTCGCTAATCCATACCTCATTAAGTAAGTTATCTTTAGTTCCTTCATCCATTCTATCTCCATATTTATTAAAAAAAAAGGGGTTATTAAAAAATTTCCAATTATTATTTTTTGACGACCGGTTTCGCGATTACATTAGAGGAATTAGTTAAATCGAAAATTGTCAAATATACTATGGCTAAAAGGTGACAAACTTACATTTCTTACAAATTAAAAAAAAAATCATTACGTTTTAACTGTGTTGTCCAGTGTATGTTTTTTAAAGAAACCTTTTAAAAGTGTATTTGTATTTTAAAAATGCTTAAGAAATGTACCTTTTTTTCATTCATAAAAATAATAATTGCCTAAATTATTAGTAAAATACCTGTTACTTTGTACTATAATACTAACAAAACATACAAATATTTAAAACATATGATATTTATGAGAGTTTATATATTGTCTTGTCAGTTTATCACAGACATCTGTGGCAAATTAAGTTTTTTCGAAAAAATCGGGTTTTTACAAAAAATAAGTATTACTTGTGATACATCGTTACAACAGATTCAAAAATACAATATAGCGTTCATAAGAAAAAACAAAGTTGATTATGGTTGGCAAAAGACAAAACCTCGTATTAAAAATCATATAGCACCAAAAATGCAAATTATTTTAAGAAATAATCTCAAAAAAATCGATTTTTCAAAATTCCGGATTTTTTCGAATATTTTCGCAATCATTTTTTCAAACAACACATTGTAGATCTCAAATATTAACTATAGTCGGCTCTTTTTACCCTAACACATAACGAATTATCTCGGGGTATAAGTGGACCGGTTAAACAATGAATTCCTTATCGCCGTATTATTCACTATTTATATCAAGTACCGATTTGGACGACTGTTACCAGCTGTTTAAAAACATTTTTGGTTTTTCATATAATATTGGCTATTATTTTAAAGGGTACTAATTTTTTTTTTAAAGGAAATGCCTTTTTATTCTTAAATAATTTGTTTTAATATTATTATGATTTAATAAGGCTAAAAAGATGTAGAATAACGTTTTTTTCAAATATAATAAGTCTTTTTAGCCTATAAGGATATGCTCATTTTTTTGCAGTTAATGAAAATGTCAAAACATGACCTTTTCACGGGGTGCAAATTATTAATTTTTCTCCCGAAAACTAAATGTAGCATGAAATTTGACTTCGTCAGAAAACAAATGCCATGGGCCCAACCGGTGGTGGTGAGATATTAACGGAAGTCGGGATTAGATTTTAAAACGACGACCACCTGATACATGTGAAATATGGACACCGTGCAAATTGGATCTAAAGCCATGTGGCGGGCATGTGGCACGTGCCGGGCTGGACCATTGCGTGCAGCTGCCGGTTATATTCACCAGATAAGTGTCACTCCCGTGCTTTTATTTGAAACCCGGCCCTTTCGGTTAAATTGCCAAAACATTTCGACAACGTTGCATTGAAGATTTTAAGCTTTATTGTTTATAAATCCTCCTGAGGAATTTCGTAAATTAGGACCTTTTAGTCAGCAATAAAATAAGCTTCAAGGCGCAAATATCAACTGCACAGCAATGGAATTAACTGGTGAATAGACCCTACTTATTTTTTTTATGTACGAATATTGATGCTTTGATAGCCGCATAAGCCATCAATTGGACTTTGTACTAGTGCTGTGCTGGTACGGTAACACTTGTGACACTTATCTTGTTCACGTTTATTGTGAAAGTGTAACAGAGATGGAAGGATAAATAATACAGAGTCACCCTGGAACTGCAATGCCTGTATTTGTAAATCTTCGAGCCATTTCTTGCAATCAAATACATCGCATTTGTACAATTAAAGAAATAATAAAGTTTTGTCAGAAATGGTATCCGAGATTTTAAAATACAACCAGGAACTTAAAAACAGTTTGAAAATTACTCGAGAATTAAATTAATTGAGTACCTGTTTTAGGGCTTCTTCACAAAACTTGACAATGGGAAAAGGAATATTTTTTTTAAATGGTGATTTTTTTAATGAAAAAATTGCTATAACTGAAAAAATATTTAAAATAATTATTTGAAAATTTGTACACGTATTCCTGAATTAAATTCATTGAATACCTGTTTCAGGGTTTTTTAAAAAACTAGACGAATTTTGATAAAAAAAATTATTATTTGAGAATGATAATTTTTTTAATGAAAAATTCACAAATAAGTCATAACTCGTAAAATATTTAAAATATTCATTTCAAATTTTGTACACGTATTCCTTAATTAAATTCATTGAACACATATTTCAGGGTTTTTTAAAAAAATTGACAAATTTTGATAAAAAAAAAATAATATTTGAGAATGATAATTTTTTTTAATGAAAAACTCACAAATAGGTCATAACTCGAAAAATACTTAAAATATTCATTTGAAATTTTTTACACGTATTCTTCAATTAAATTCATTAAACACCTATTTCAGGGTTTTTCAAAAAACTTGACAAATTTTAATAAAAAAAAATTAATATTTGAGAATGATAATTTTTTTTAATGAAAAATTCACAAATAGGTCATAACTTGAAAAATACTCAAAATATTTATTTGAAATTTTGTACACGTATTCCTCAATTAAATTCGTTGAATACCTATTTTAGAGTTTTTCAAAAAACTTAACAAATTTTGATAAAAAAAATTATTATTTCAGAATGATAATTTTTTTATTGAAAAATTCACAAATAGGTCATAACTCGTAAAATACTTAAAATATTCATTTGAAATTTTGTACACGTACTCTTCAATTAAATTCATTAAACACCTATTTCAGGGTTTTTCAAAAAACTTGACAAATTTTGATTAAAAAAAAAAAAATATTTGAGAATGATAATTTTTTTTAATGAAAAATTCACAAATAGGTCATAACTTGAAAAATACTCAAAATATTTATTTGAAATTTTGTACACGTATTCCTTAATTAAATTCATTCATTGAACACCTATTTCAGGGTTTTTCAAAAAACTTGACAAATTTTAATAAAAAAAAATTAATATTTGAGAATGATATTTTTTTTTATGAAAAATTCACAAATAGGTCATAACTCGAAAAATACTTAAAATATTTATTTGAAATTTTGTACACGTATTCCTCAATTAAATGCATTGAATACCTATTTCAGGGTTTTTCAAAAAACTTGACAAATTTTGATAATAAAAATTATTATTTGAGAATGATATTTTTTTTTAATGAAAAATTCACAAATAGGTCATAACTCGTAAGATACTTAAAATATTCATTTGAAATTTTGTACCCGTATTCCTCAATTAAATTTATTGAATACCTATTTCAGGGTTTTTTAAAAAACTGAACAAATTTTGATAAAAAAAATATTATTGAAAAATGATAATTTTTTTTTAATGAAAAATTCACAAATAAGTCATAACTCGTAAAATACTTAAAATATTAATTTGAAATTTTGTACACGTATTCCTCAACTAAATTCATTGAATACCTATTTCAGGGTTTTTTAAAAAACTGAACAAATTTTAATAAAAAAAAAATATTATTTGAGAATGATAATTTTTTTAATGAAAAATTCACAAATAGGTCATAACTCGTAAGATACCTAAAATATTCATTTAAAATTTTGTACACGTATTTCTCAATTAAATTCATTGAACACCTATTTCAGGATTTTTCAAAAAAATTTACAAATTCTGATTAAAAAAAAAATTATTTGAGAATGATAATTTTTTTTAATGAAAAATTCACAAATAGGTCATAACTCGAAAAATACTTAAAATATTCATTTGAAATTTTGTACACGTATTCCTCAATTAAATTCATTGAACACCTATTTCAGTGTTTTTCAAAAAACTTGACAGTTTTTGGGATTTTTTTTAAGATAAGTTTTTTTTAACGAAAAATTCACAATATGTCAATACCTCAAAAACCACTCAAAATATTAGTTTCAAATTTTGTACATGTATTTACCAATTAAATTCATTGAGCACCCATTTTCGAATTTTTCAAGAAACTTGACAATTAAAAAAAAATTCAATAGAAAAAAATTATTAGTGTAAGCTGATAATACGGAATAATAATTTAAAATTAAATAAAGTCCTTTATTGTCAATGTTAAATACAGTTACAGTGTTTATTGTGTCAAAATTTGGTCCTTCGAGCCAACTAAAACTATTATTACATACAACTTAATAATCTTATTAATCGCATTACATATATGTACATAATTCCATGTCTCATTAAATCTATATTATATTGTCCTAAATTGCCGTATATGTATTTATTCCTTAATCCATAATAAGTTGCATGACTAAATTAAATGACGACAACTGAAAATCATTACGGTGAGATTTACAAGAGTCATCCTGACTCATCGATCCAATAATTCAAAATCGTTTTTTCTTTTTGGTTTAACAATAAAAAAGCTCCTTACTCTCTCGACATATGCCGGGTAAATGTGATATAATAGAGAGAAAAAGAGGTTCTCACGGTTATTTTTCAGGGTACCATCTGCCGATTGTGGTTCGAAAAAACGAACAGAACCACGTGCCAAAAGATCCTCATATCCATCAATTGTAAAAAGGTGCACAATAGAAGGTAGAAGTGTCGTGTTTCCTCCCAAATGATGAATATTACGAACAGTATGTCACTCCTACAATGCTTTCTATATCGCGTTTTATAGAAAATTCGCTCTGTGGGAAGTGTAACTTAACATTTCATAATTTTGATTACAATATTGTAAAGCAATGCAATAATATTAAGGAGAGTACCGCTGACACACTATGGCATTTAGAACCCAAGGAGAATCTAATTAGATATTGTTGTCATTGTTATTTCAATATAGATAATATGTATACTGGGTGACCTAAAATATTTGGACAATTATTGAATGTTAATTTTTTTTTGACCAGGCAACTGATGGTGGCCTACCAACCTAAACAGTTTTGTCATAAAATTAATTATATTAAATAAAAACATTGCAACAAAGCATCTGTATTTTCGGTTATTTTACCCAAAAAAACTGATAACATATGACGCCCTTTTCCAAGTTTTTACCTTCCTAAAAGGAGCATATATTACCAGTGTTATTATATAATGAGTTAAAATTCACTTTTTCGTGTGTTACGCCAAAATTTTTTCAACCCTTATAATTATTAGCATAATAAAGCAGCTCGTTGCCACGCCCTGGAAGCTAAATTATCCATTTAAAATTCTGAATATAATTGTTTCACTGCAACTGTTGTTATAATGAAACCAGTGCAAAATAACAAGCATATTGTGTTCGGTACGCTAATTATATCGGGTTAAATTACCAGTTGGTAAACCCTAATAGATTTTGTGATTTATATAATTACCATTTCAGCAGATGTAATTGTTAAACAAAGTCAAATGAAGCATTTCTTGTAGCACACATACCCACATTACCTTGGCCAAGATGAATAATTCACTCAATTACAATTATTTATATCCGAATGCAATAGGTAATGTGAACAATGAGGGTAGTAAATATATATTTAGCCTTTTATTATATTTCTTTAGGAAAAAGAGCAAAAATGTTTAACTAAACCTGCCTACCGGTTAGTGAGCACAAGGTCAGTCCGTGAAGCACCTTGCGTAAACTGAATAATTTCATTTTCCGCTTTTTTTTTTCTTCTTTTCGTGCGTCGTCGATGGTGGAAATGCCATCACGGGCGTGTTGCATTGGATGATGCCTTCGACTTGTTTAAGAGCAAAACATTTTAAGTGGGAGGTGGTGCATCTGTTTTCTCCATAACAGTGGCGGAGTCATACTATCATAAAATTTCAAGAAACATAAATAGTCATTACTTTTTACATTGCCCCGGTATGCTGATTGCCACGTCGACAACATAGTGGGAGGAGCTTAGATTTCATGGCACGACCATGTGACCCTTTGCCTATTTAAGCATTCATCGTTCACGTGTCGAAGAAGAGGCGTGGCTTCGCTTCCTTTATTACAATGACTAGTCGAAAAGTAACTTATTGAATTCTTATTGTACTAGTTAAAAGTAATTGCGAAGAAAAAGAAGAACATAAAACTATGGTTGATTTTTATACATACCGTTATGTTCAACAAAGCAACGCAAATTATTCATAATTTAAAATAAAGTGCCAGAGGGTCCCGTTATTTGGGCGATCAACTAATAAAATGAATTTAAATAAGTTGTAAATGACGGAAATGCGTGATCTAATTACCGAAAATTTTGCATCGAAGGGGTGTTGCTTGCACCTTTTCGCCACAGTTTGGGCAATTTTTTGGTCACACCGCGTGTCACAGTACGTGAGCGCGATTCTTTCAACCGTAGACGGCGTTCAGCCCATTATTTTACAGTCACTGGTCATACAGTATTGTCATTATCATTTTTATGTAAGTTTAAGGAAACACATTACTTACGTCTTGTCTTGGAACTTACATGCGTTCGTTATAAACTATGATAGTCGAAGCACAGCTCAATCCAAACTCAAGGTGTGAAACTTCGATATGTCGTTAGCGAAGTTTCTGAAGCACATTAGGTCAATCATCAAGTTCACTATGGAGTTGGAAAGTGAGTCAGCACCGCCTTCTTAGATGCTCTTGACATTAGACCCAAACCAGCATATACAGAACAATACCTTCACTATAACTTCAATCATATTGGGTTAACAAAGTTGCGAATCATTAAAACCCTGTATACACAATATGCAATAAGAAATTGAATCACCAAAGACTTACAGAAGAATGGGTATCCAAGCAAGGAAGGGGCAACAACAGAGATAACAGGAATTTTAATGATTCTGTACATCAAGGGAACTTCACAGAAAATCAGGAGAATTGCCAGAAAATAAACAACTTGAATGTCAATTTGGGTTCATAAATGGTATGAGAGACGAGTTGTTTCAACTAATTGTGTTCGCACAGAGGTGTCTAGATATGAATATGGATATGCATGTCTATTACATTGACTTCGAAAAAGCCTTTGACAAGTTAAAACACGAAAAACTAGTCAAATATTTACTGGAACCAACGAGCACAAATAATAGTGCACAATGAAGTCCAGAAATAGAAATAAGGAGAGGAGTGAGACAGGGATTTGTTATGTCACCCTTGCTCCTCAATGTTTACATTGAGTCAATTTTTGAAGAGGCATTTGCGGCTGACACAGTGATTATGGCAAGATCCGCGGAAGTCCTTCAAAGATTATTAAATAGAATCCCTACATTTTGTGGACAGTATGAATTAAAAAAAAAATAAAAATAGGGTAATAACAAAGAAGCAAAATAAAGAAGCACCTGAATTACAATAGAATAAATAAGAACTAGAATAGAAACATTAAGAAATGTGTTCGCAAAACTGAAAACATTCCTCTGCTCTAGAGATATCACAATAGAACTAAAATTGCTATCAGTTTTCAATACTACATTATGGACTATAATAAGAAAACAGCGGTATGATATGCTTAGACTAATTATACGAGGAAAGATAAAGCGAAGCATTGGTAGAAGGGGATAGGATTGGTTTAATTAATAAAACTTTTCACCGTGGCGGTAAATGAAGAAAGAATAGCAATGTTAATATCCAACCTCCGATAGAAGATTGAATAAGCAATTAAAAAAGAAGAATACTGCCTTCGAAGACAACCAGGTTTAGTATTAAAGACCAAGTCAGAATACCTACTGGACTGTGTACATCAAATCTCCTGTGAATGAGAAGAGTCTTACATGTTACAAAACGACCACTAAACAAAAGAATATCAAAAGTTGACTTGAACGGAAAATCAGAAATAGTAGAACTTGCTTGGTCCAATGTCCACAATATACTTTGAATAGAAGCAAGGATTTTTTGCAAGGAACAATATCGGAAGCAAGTAATCATCAGCTAGGCCAGTGCTAATATCCCAAATATCTGGAGATTCCTACTGTCAGAACACTGCAAGATCTAATCTGCTTCACGGAGTTATTTCCCAACCGAAACCTCATGCTGAGTTCCAAATTTAGACAATAGAAGTTCGATCTGATATAATTGAAGTTTTCCCCTTTTTCTATATCATTCTTTCATTTCTAAATTACTGTCTAGATCTTCTGGAAATAGTTTATCTAATTCATCATCATCATCGTTAATTTATAAGTGTCGACTGCTGGACATAGCTCTTTCTCAGTCTACCAATACGTTTTAGGTCGTCAATCCATCTATTAGGTCAACTATCAAATCATCTCTGTAGGAAGCTTCTTGCTTTAGCCTCCACTCGATAATACGTCTTGTTGATCTATTATCAGATCATCTGGCAATGTGTCCTAGTTTTTCTTTTGAGATAAACCATTCAATATCTTTTCTAGCAAAAGAACCATTAAATTATTTGTATCCTGGTCATGTTAATTTTTAGTCTGACCTTGAGGGAAGCGTGATAGGACGATGTCCTCTGCAAATATTAAATGATCGAGCTTCTCTCCATTTATGTTGATACTGTGCTCGTATAGGTCTGTCTTCTTACATGTATGTTTTTCAGAGATTTTTGGAGAGATGGTGTCTAATTACCACACTCCTTATTGTATAAAAAATTAGTTTGTTTCTTGTTCATGAGTTTTGCTAGATATGCTTAATTAACTTGATATAACGATGGTCTATTCAATACTCAGTCGACGCTGTTGGCATTTTCAGTTGTTATCGAAGGTTTTTCATAATCCACCAATATAATTGCTGAAATACTGTGCATATTTCACATTCCTTATCACTAGTAGATGAAGTCAAGCCTCCAGTCTCTTTGTAATAATTTTTATGAAGAGCTTGTATATGTGTCACTTTAACGGTTTGTCAGATCTGTTATCTTTCCCTCTTGTGAAATAAAACACTTACTGCATTGTTTCAATACGCCCAGTGAAAAGTCTGGCATTTTCTCTGATTTCTGGTTTATGATCTTGGATATTGTTTGGTCCTGGTTTTCATTGTCTCTCCTATTTCGCAATAAAAAGACTCAGCAATCTCGAGAACATATTTTTTTTGCCTGCCATCTTCATATTTCTTCTCAGAAATTTCAGACTTTTATTTTCTTCTAATACTCATTTTATCTCATTTGTGTTGGTTTCTTTTATGTCTCTTCAGGTCATCTGGTGGATGTCTTTATTTAATTCCTTTAGTGTGGTGTAATTGGAGTCGTATTTTTTAGTCTACTGTCTTCTCTTATTTAGGGGCTCTTTGGTCGCACATTTTTTTTGTGCATGTCTGACTAGTGTATCTTCATATTTATCGTTATTTGTTCTCTGGAGAAATCCATTAAAAAAATTATAATTTTCTTAGTATTTTTCATAAAACTTCTTGTGATATAACAATGAGCTGTTCCTTGTCTTCCATTACGTTCGTAATTTGACTGATTTCCACGGCATGTCACTGAAACTAAAACGGCACGTGACTGTCAGTGAAATTCCCGAAAATATTCGGTAAATAGTCTGGCAAACTGTCTGTCTGCGGTTATCGTCTGTAGTTCGTTTCAGTTAGTTGTCACGGCACGATAATAATCAACTAACTCGAAAAGTCACTTTTATATGTAATATAACGGCGCATCTTTTAATTGGCCCTTTTTTTCCAATTTTAAATGTTGCCTTTATTAATCAACTTTTTCAACCGGACAGCAATTACCAAAGTACGATGGTGGGGCACCTGTAAAATCTAGGGGATTGACTTTGGTTTTTGATATCCACCTGCCAACGAGAGGCGACGCCGATCCTTCTCGTAGCACCTGCAAAGGACAAATTATATTTATCCCTCTCCGATCTGCCTTCTTGTAATTATAACATTTTGAGTAATATGCATTTTATGCAAAGGGTTTCAGGTATCACGGGTCATATATTTTCTTTTTTTCAAGGAAAATTACTCTCTTAATTACCGAATTTTTAACCCAACGTAATTAAACATCTTATATATCATTCCATAAATATTATTATAAGACGCGAAACATATTATCACGAGATTAAACTTTCGAGTACACCCGGTTTCACATGTTTTATCGATGCTCTTTTTTATTGCTCAATTGGATATTAATTACCCGTATAATAATAATAATAATATTAATGGTCCTTCAATTAAATAAATTTAATCTTGATCTCCAGTTTTCATTTTGTTTAGTCACTGTAGCAGAAATTTCAAAAATTGTTATAGCCCTCAAATGCCCTTGAAGATTATGTTCCAATATTGCATTCAACATCTTGCTGCTCACTTAACTTATAATAAAAAGTCTTCTCTTAGCAAAAAATCAGTAGCCCAAAAGAATACTGCGACTTCAGACCTATATGAATTATCTCAGTAAATTCAAATTTAGAAAAGTTTAATTAACCATATTTTTATCACAAGGAACATAAATCTAGAGGGTCAGTGTGGATTCCGAAAGTACAATATCCATCTTGTTAAAAGCTACTCAAGAAATCATTAAGGTTTTAGATAGGGGTGATATTACAGCAGTCGTATTGTTTGACTTCTCTAAGGCTTTCGATACGGTGGATCACAACTTGATTTCAGCAGAATTGGCTTTGGATAATAGACAGTTTTCGAAGATGCATATGTTTTGACGCTTAACGTAGACATAAACGTTATCTTAGCCGCTGTTTGACAGCTCTGCAAAAAGTGTTTTCGAAATAGGTGACACGTTTACTGCTAACCTAACGATAGCAAAAAGCTTTATTTCCAAGAAATTCGTTTCATTGTTTTCTTTGATTATTACTCCTTAAATTTTCTAACCTCATTTTTATTTGATATTGAACAAACTATAGATATTTTACATTAATATATCTAATTTAATTATGTAGCGTTATTTAAAAAAGTACCTAAAGTTGCAATATGATTGAGGATTTTGCAGCTTTAGAATCAGATTAAAATTCAACATAAGGATTATTTGCTAGGATGTCCATTAGAAGTATTTGATCATATTCATCATTAAATTTGACCCTACTTCTCTTGAATTTTGTCAAGACACTAGAATTTACGTTTGGGTTGGTCGTGGTCATTGTTATGCAAAATAAAAAAAAAATTAATTTCTTTTCACTGGTTACCGGTGATACTTTTTAATGGTCTCGACAACTGTCTAATAATTCAATAAACTTCTTTAGGTCTTACCTTTCTAAAAGGAATCAGCTGGGGGTCTTAGAAAATCAAACTAAGTCAAATACCTCTTATTTGTATACCACAAGTGTTTTGGGTCATCCTATTTTTAATGCATATAGCAGACATGTATAAGATTGTTAAATATTGCAGTAATCAGTGGTTTGCGGATGATATGCAAATTTATTATTCTTTCAAAGCTGATGATGTGTTGGGGGGTTGTAGTAGAATAAACGAAGAGTTGTCAAGGCTTTGAATGAGATAAAGGGTGCATGGTCAGATGAAATTCCAGCTATTTTCGCAAAAGGGTGTTTGGCCATGCTTTACCTGCACTTAACCTAACTGTTTAATCAGTCTATTTCTTCTGAAGTTTTCCCAGACTTCTGGAAAGTATCTGCTAAAATTACATATTAGCAAACTGTACGTCTTTTCTAAAAACTCGTCTATGCATATATTTTCAACTTTGTGACAAATGACATTATACTGCAGGTAGAGTAATTTACCCAGATTTTAACAAGGCATTTGACAACATTTCTCATATATCATGATCGACAGAGATGGGGTCTGTAGTGATCTTCTCAAATAGTATGTGTCTTACCTTTTAAAAAAAAATTTTGCATTTTAGGTATTTTGACTTTGTAGAGGATGCTTCCTTAGTAAGGATGATTAAAGCAGACAACTTCAGAGCTACATCCCTTGAAAATATCTTGAAGAAAACTGAAATCTCCTGGAAACTTGAATCCATTACTTTGAAGGCTCTTGATATTTTCCGTTTTTCACTTTTTCAAGAATGGTGTATATCCAATTTTTGGGAAAGATTCAGGAGGGTTTACCCTTATCAAGGCGCATATCTTATGTTTCCGATAAAGAAATCTGAAAATCTAGAACACCAGGTAAGCCATGAAAAAATTTACAATTATCGTTTCTTGCATTTTTTCGATACAATTATGTACAATTATTGTTTAGGCCCACTTCGTTTTTATTTCGGATTTTAATCGGATGCTCCCTTTCGATTACCAGCGATTTTCTCGAAAACAATTAATTGTATCAAAAAAATGCAATAGACAAAAATGTCTTACTGTAAACATCATTCTCCTGAGTCATCGTGTAAAATTGGAATTAGACCATTTTTGGGACGGAAAATGAAAAGAGCATCCAAAAAATGGAGACTTGCAAATTTTCAGGAGATTTGACGCCTAACTGTAGTCACAGTGGCAAATAATTAATTTTCTTCAAGCAATTTATTTATTTATTTATTTATTTATTTATTTACACCACTTCACAGAATAAATTCCAATTAATGAGTGGGAAAATTACAACAATAAATTACAAAACATAGGTATCTTAAGAAAATCAAAAAGAATACAATATTATCAATAATTACAAGCAAATGGTATTAAAAGAAATATAGACAAAGTAAATTAAAGGTAAAACATCTAGGAAAAGTGTACCCTTTTAATTTCCGACAAACTGCAATTAAAGATGTCACACTGATCCAGAACAGAGTCATGTATGTTACATGCTCTGCGCAGAGGAGAAAATTTACAAATGTTGGTTCTAGGTCTTGATAGGTAAAAAGTTGATGTATTCCTTGCTGATATGCGAGGCACATGAAAATTTAGTTGCTGCAATAGATCTGGTGAATCAATAATATTATTTACCAACTTAAATAAAAATTGCAAATCAGCGGATTTTCGCCGATCCTCCAGCAAAGCAAACGAAAATCTTTCCAATAAACGCTGATGTGGGAAACCAATTTCTGGGTACACTCCGTCACTCTTGTACCAAAGATATTTGAGAAATTTTCGTTGAATATTTTCAAGTTCATGAATATGATTTGTATAATATGGTGACCAAACTTGGGATGCATATTCCAATATTGATCTGACATAAGAAAAGTACAGAATTTTTAGACTAAGAACATTATTAAAATTTTGCGAGTTCCTGATGATATATCCCAACATTCTATAACTGCGCTTGACAATATCTAAAATATGCGGTTGAAAAGAGAAAGAGCTGTCAAAGATCACCCCTAAATCTCTAAATTCAGTTGATCTAGGCAGAATAACATCATCTATGGTATAGTTGTAAGTAATGAAGTTTTTCTTTAAGCCAAATGAGACAACATTACATTTAGCCGCATTAAGGGGTAGATTATTATTTTTACACCATGTATTCAAAAGACTTAAATTATTTTGTAGCCGCTCACAATCCAAAATAGAGTCAATTCTAATATATAGTTTATTGTCATCTGCGTACAGCAGGCTATTAACATCAAGTTGGTCAGATATTGTATTAATGAATGAGTTGAAAAGAAGTGGTCCCAGAATTGAGCCCTGTGGGACTCCGGAAGTGGCAACTATCTGCACCGAACTACGACCAAAACATTCCACGTGTTGTGGTCGCTCGGTAAGATAGGACTGTAAAAGATTTGACAAAGAAGAAGAAAATCCATAATATAGGTCGAAATTATTAATGAGAATGTTGTGGTCTAGTCGGTCAAATGCTTTTGAAAAGTCTGTATAAATAACATCGACTTGAGAGTTTGCATTTATTGATTCGGTGATATATTCTGTAAGAGAAATCAAATTTGTAGTGGTAGATCTACCTTTCATGAATCCATGTTGTCGAGTATTTATAAGACTCCCCACTTTAGGATATAAAGCAGAATGAAGTGCGCGCTCAAAACATTTGGAGAAGTTATTTATTATTGTGATAGGCCGGTAATTTTCAACCATGTTTTTGTCATTCTTTTTATGTATGGGAACAATTTTAGACGACTTCCAAAGATCAGGAAAACATTCTTGTTTAAGGGCCAAGTTAAAAAGAATTGTTAATGGTTTTGCAAAAACATGTCTACAGTCTGATAAAAGAAATGCGGGTATTTTGTCAGGTCCAACTATCGGTGTGGGTTTTATAGTTTTTAAAGCACTTAATACCTCGTTTTCAGTAAATCTAGTTATGGTTATGCACTCCGGGTACGGTGTCTGAATATTATTAGAGTTAGAGGCTTGAGGTGAACTAAAAGTCGTGTATGAGCTCCGAAAGAAAGCTGCAAATGCATCAGTAATACTCTGCGGATCCGATAACAAAGTTCCTTGTTGATCAAACATATTTTGGGGCAGGGAGTTATTTTTTTGTGAACTCCGAATTAACTTCCAAAAGTTATTAGGCTGCGAGTTTAAATCATTCTCAAGTCTCGCACAGTATTGTTTGTATGACAGCTCAACATTTCTTTTTATTTTAGAACGCAATTCTCGAAAATTTATTAAATCTTGTTGAAAATGAAAGCGTCTAAATTTTATCCAAAATTTATGTTTTTGTTTTATGTCTCTTACTATTTCAAAAGAAAACCAGGGCGGGTAGGTACGACCTCTTTTTGCAGTTTTCGGAACATACATATCAAGACAAGAATAAATCTTCAGATAGAAAATGTTCATAGCAGTATTAACATTTTTAACCGCTTCCAAATCACTCCAATCAACTCTAAGAAAACTGTCATATAACAATCTGAGGTCAGCTTTTTTAAAGTTATAAAAAATATTATCTATTTTACAGTTATTAAACTTTTTGTCAGGGGTATAATTGAACCTTATAAATAACGAAGGATGGATAGCTTCCTCGTCAACCAAGAAGTCGTAGCATCGCTCCACAGTACAGAATTGAGGCTCTGATGTAATGACCAGATCCAATAATTTACCTTGAGAATTTTTAATAAAATTTACCTGATTCCAGTCAAAAAAGTTTAAAGTATAAATAATCTGGTTTAATCTGTTGGATGATAATGAATTTTCCGAATAATTAATATACTCAGGTATATTAAAGTCTCCTAGCAAAATTATTTTTGAGTTGAAAAGATAGGTTAAAGAAGATAAGTATTCAAAAATATTTTCATATATATCAGCATTAAGTCCGGGTGGTATGTATATTAAAATAACATATACATAAGAGTGCTCAAATATAATTTTTATACCTATGATTTCAATAATATTTTTAAGGTTATAAGAAAGCGCCAAGTTTAACTTTACCACCGAAAATGACTGCTTTACTGCTAATGCCACCCCCCCGCCCCTCTTCTCGGACATCTCTGCATAGTTTCTATCGCAGCGGTAGACAGAGTACGCATTCGGAAAAAGTTCCGAGCTATAAATCCCATCATTCAGCCAAGTCTCGGCCAAAGCAATAACGTCAAAATTGCATGTTAAAAGAGAATTGTAAAGTACTTTTGTTTTCGAGCGAAGTCCTCTAACGTTTTGATAACAGATGCGAAGGTCATTGCAACGACCATGCTGCCGAGACTCGACTGAATGCGAGCCGCAGGAACCACGAGAGAGAGGGCAGGCGGTTTCACCTTGCAGGTTGGGGGAAACCAATAAAGTTGGTTGCTACAGAGTGGACCCAAAAATATCGGACTTGAATTTGCTATTAGATTGTTTGTATGCATAGCAAGCAAAATGGTCCCAAGCAGCGTGATTGATTTCAATATTCAATTTATATTTATTTTTTAAAGACTCGCAATTAGCACACTTATAATTTTTTTTATCTGCTGCTTTTAATGTGCACATTCTAACTTCATGTGCGCCTGCGCAAAGAGGACAAACGACGTTACCTTGGCAAAACTTCACTGAATGACCAAGAACATTGCATCTAAAACAGCGTGTTATTGATGTGGAGTCATAAATGTTGCAATTGTCAAGACCCACAACAATTCTTTTTTGATCAATTAGCTTTTTAAAAGTAAAAGTATCTAAACGTAAAGTAGCCTGAAATATAGTTTCATTTTTTTTTGTAGGCCAGACCTTAAGTACACTCATCCTAGATGCACCACTAAACAACAATTTATTTTGAGACCGCAAATGAAATTCTAGTGCTTCGTTAGAGTAATCTTCTGATAAACCAACTATTCGGATCAACGGCATTGTCGACTGAAGTTCTCGAATCTCGTAGTCTTCCCTAAGTTTCTCATTGGCCAGATCCTTCATTTTTTCTGCGCTATTAGGTTCAACTGTGACAAGAACACCGCCATTTGCAATGTGTTTAACATGGTTGAAGGATATGCTTTCATCCGCTGGCTTGATACGGTTTAAGATGTCAGCCTTAGTGTGACTGTTATCTTGTGCCGTATTCTTCGGTTTTATAATAAGCCTTGTTTTTTGACCGCTCAACGCATCTGCATAACTAACTCTAGGTTGCTGGATCTCAGTAGGTTGTAGAACAGAGAGTTTCTCATCTATGGTCTGCAATATTGATTCTTTGACAGAAGAAATGTCGTTCTGCAAAGCTTCCCGAATGGTACTTTTAATTTCATCCAAAGGTAGATTACGACAGGAAAGACAACGCCAAGTCAGTCCAGGAATCGCTGTAATAACATTTACTGCATCACTGGGTATACGCATGCATTCAGCATGGAATCGCTTCTTACAAGATCCTGCGCAGGTGAGATGCGGCTTGCTGCGAGAGGATCCCGCCGACGTGTTGCAAAGCCCACACAAGGACATTTTTTATCTCTATAGACTGATAAGAGATTTCATGCGGTGTGGATCAAACTGACTTTATTGATGGAATTCAATGGGTTAAGTGAAATTAAATCACTTACCAATCTGTAGTGGTCACCAGAGAAGCTTCTGTGAAAATTTCAGAATTTTCGAACCATAAATACAGCCAAACCTTAACACTTTACTGGTCAGCGCAAAAACACACGTCCGCTCAGGTCAGCGCCTAAACGATATATTGCAATTTGCACGGACTGTAGACTGAGGGCGGGATCTTGTAACACCCCTTATATTAAGTTAAAGATTTAATATCAGGATACTATTTAGCCCTTTTTGTCAATCTGTTTTTAACCTAAAAACTGAAACTGAAATAATAATAATGGAAATTGAATTATTACTACACTATAACTCATTTTGTTCCTCTACTACTGCCTGAATCAACTTAAAATTTTAATTTCTTTCATTGGGTTTGTCCAGTAAAACAGGCAAATATAATGCATCTGATATTTTTAATTGAGATAAAACGAAAACAATGAAAAAAAACAAAATGATTATGCATTAATCAATTAGCTAATTAATATAAAAAAAATATAATTTGATCCAACTCGTAAATTCTAGCCCTAAATTGAAAGCACCGTAATATTCCATAATAACAGCAGCTGGGTTACGGGGGTAGGAAAAAAACTGGGTCGGAATCAATAAAAATAAAATAACTAAAATTAAATGGGGCAAAATCTGGCGATGCAAAGTCAAAAATAAACCGGGGAGGGTTGCAGAAAACCCGAAAAAGGAGCAACGCGAATGCAAAATAAAATAACGTGTTCACGTCACTTTGTACAGCTGGCAGGCTGCCTGCGCTAGGGATAAGCCACCATACATGCACACACATACGACTGCGTTTCCGGAACGCCTGTTGAACGTGGAACTACCACTTGAGGGATGCGAAGAGAACCACCGGAAACAGATTATTACTGGGGATTTTTACAATATATACCATCAAAATTAATCCATTTATACAGATTGCATTTTTACAGTAGTCGAATTAGATGTAATTGATGATCAAAGTGGAACTTTTGAACAGCAATGGTTAACAAAATAAAATTGGGATTGGGAATCATTTATCGCTCTTCTCGTTTTAATGTGATCACTGTTTTGCACCATCTGGAAGAATATATAGCTAATTTGATTCCATTGACTGATGAACTAATTATAATGGAATATTAATCTGTGACGATATACTAACATAACCAAGCAAGTTGTACTTAACCCAAGTGTCATCATTCTTTTCGATGATCATCTCTTTACTGGCAACGTCCACCATCAGTATTTGCTTCAGAATTTCGATCTTCAGCTCATACACTGTACAATAGATAATAAAATCTCTTGATTGATTTGGACAACAACATTGATTGTTCACCAAAAAACTGCAATGCTCTCAGATATAATATTCAGTCAAATAAAATCACCGCAACTATCTTTTCGCTAAATACTGAAGTCCTAAAAATATACTTAAGTTAGTACGATTCGTATGATTCGAATATTAATAAAGATTCTAATCGCCCAACTCTAAGCTGCAGTAGTGTTTTGCGATCTCACAAAGGCCTTCGGCTGTGTGTCACATAAGATACTGCTGCAAAAATTTGAAATGAATGAATTTAAAGGTCCGACTTTAAATTCAAGAAGAAAATTCTTAGGAGAAAAATCGTATAGTAGCCAAGCTAAAAATGCCAATCAATAAATTAACATGAACTGAATGTCAAGCGAGGCATGTGAGCACATCAAAGAAAAAAATCTAAATAATAACGGGACATTAATATATCAAAGGGGCATCTGTGGTATTTAAAACTAAGGCCACCTGTAATGTAAATGAGAAATGTTTAAAAATTATTATTCTCCATAAAATTAAGATCGCACTGAAATATGTATGATGACGGTCAAATAACCATTTATCACTGTCAAGGTTCAATCCCTCCCTAACAAGATAAGTACTTGTGACGTCTAAACTAAAAATTAAAAAAAATACTAATTACGAATTAAAAAATAGTCAGGTGCTTCCTGAATATTTGAAAAAAAAATTGTATAAGATAATGGGCAATCGATCTAGAAAGGTATAGGGCCGGTGGGTGAAGGGTTGCTTTTCAAAATAGAACCCTCAGTGAGAAAGGATTAGTTTATCATCAACAGGTGCCTCGGATGGTTCTCATTGGACGTACGAAGGTACCTTTCGACCTTCATTCCCACGATACCAACAAAACATTTTCAAATGCTAATAAATTAAGAACAAGGTGTTTTTCACCTGGTCCGTGAGTCTCGGTTTGTGGTGGATCGTCACCACAAAAAAAAAACGATTCGGACAGACCAGTTTTAGATTGATTACAAGCCCTATGTACTTATTTAGATTTTTTTTTTACGATCCTTTAACGCGGTTAATTTCTCTCTGTTTAAAGGCTTAATTAAGTATTTGCAATTAATTTTTTTTAATCAGTTTCATACATAAATAAATACCGTGTTACATCAAAATTATTTAGAACGTGAACGAAATTACCTGGTAAAAGTTCAATATTTTAATTGGGGTAATTGTGTGTTTTAAAAAATATTTTTTAGGTTAGGAGTTTCTTAAGAGAAAAACTGAAATTTTGGACCAATTTTCATGAAAATTAACTTTAGGGAAAGGGTTTGAAATTAAGAACAAAAAATGTCTGTAATTATGATAAGTTTGAAAAAGTGGAAATCTTCGATGTTTCGTCCTAATTCATGGATGTCTTAAGTGAAAAAATTGAAAATGTGAATAACTTAAATAATTTTCCAAAAATTATAATAATAATAATAATAATAATCTTTATTTAGCAAATTGCTACATATAAAATACAAAGAGGTTAAAACGACAAAAATTAAATATAAAAAACAAAACTTGGGCCTAATAATACAATTTTAAAATATGTACTCTTAATAATCGTTTAAAACTATTTATATTATTACAGATTTTAAAGTTATTAGGCAATTTATTAAATTCAAGCAAACCTTTATATAGCACGGAATTAAGCATTTGAACGGTGTTATACTTATGAGCTAAAATAAAATCAGTACAATTCCTAGTATTATAATTATGGACATCACGAAATAGCACTAACTTATCACATATTTAATTAGGTAAAAGGCCTTTCTTCAACTTAAATATAAATACATTAACACTAAACATAATTCGTTGATGGACGGTCAACATATTTAAGACATTTAACATTATTTTAATAGGAGTATAGCGGTTACATCTCAATATTGTTCTCATTGCCCTATTTTGAATTTTTTCCAATTGAGAGATTTTATATTGCGGTAAATTATATAAAAGAGTTTAACAAAATTGTAAATGCGGAAGAGCTATAGCATTAAATAACGTTATTTTTGTATTCATTGATAAGTTTTGTTTCACCCTATTAATGAACCCTACCTTTTTAGCAAACTTTCTCATGATATAATCCGCATGAGCCTGAAAAGTTAAGTTCCAGTCTAAAATTACTCCGAGATATTTAATTTGATCCTCGTAAACTAATTTCTGTCCATCCACATAAACACTTACACTTTCAATGTCAATAGAAGATGTCTTCGATGATTTTGATTTTGTGGTATTTAAGCTTAACTTATTGTTACACAGCCAGTCAAACAAATTGCCAAGTTCTATGTTCATGTCGCAAACCATTTGCTGTAGATTTTGACCAACTATATAGAGCATAGTATCATCAGCAAATAAAATAATATTTGATTTTTGAGCCACCCTAACCATATCATTAATGTAAAATAAAAACAATAATGGACCCAGAACAGTACCTTGGGGCACACTGACATCGACATTTACAATTTCAGACATAGCATTATTAAACTTCACACGTTGTAACCTATTACACAAATAAAACTTTAACCACTTTAACACGTTCAGCTTAATTCCTATGTGCTCTAACTTACCCAACAATATGTCTCTATCAACAGTTTCAAACGCCCTTTTAAAATCCACAAACACAGCCCACAATTGCCTTTAAAAAATTATCACAGATATTTAGAAGAACAGATTCACATGAATGATGTTCACGAAAGCCTGATTGGTTAGGAACGATAATTTGGTTGTTATCACAGAACTGCAGTAATTGCTCTTTTACACATACTTCTAAGACCTTTTCATATATAGGAACAGTATTGATAGGACGAAACTCATTAGACAACTTGGTATTTGGCACCTTTGGGACAGGAATAACTGTTGATATCTTCCAGGACTCCGGGAACACGTCATAAGTGAGGTGTTTACGACGTCCAACAACCTATTTCCAGCAACATGAAAGACATCACAAAGGATCTGTTTGGAGATGTCATCTTCACCCCCGCCTACATTTTTTAGATTATTAACGACTTGTCTCAATTTAGCCATTGATATTGGTTCAAAATTCTGGAGAATATTAGTTGAGGTTGGACTTCTTATCTCATATACCTCCTAGGGAAAGGCTTTTTAATGTAATAATATTTAAAAGGGAATTATTGGAAAATACGTTATATTAATTAGGGTTTTAAGGAAAAAACATTTAATCATTTTTCAGCGATTTTCATGAAAATTAGCTCTAGAGAAGGAGTTAAAAATTTAGAAAAAAGATGTAAATATGAATATTTAAAAAAAGTAGAAAATTTCAGAATAAAAAAGGAATACCTTACATATAGTACCTTAAGAAAAAAACTTAAATAATTTTCCCGATTTTTACCTAATTTTCATGAAAATCTCTAGGGGGATTTTTAATTTAAAACAAAAAAAATTACTACGAAATTTCATAGTAAAAAAGGAAATAATATAAGAATCCCAAATTTATCAGTGTGTTAAAGGAAAAACTTAAATAATTGCCATTATTTTCATTGAATTTTCGTGAACATTTGCTCTTAGTAAAGGGTTTTTAGTTTAAAACAGAAAATGTAAGAATTAAAAATTTTGAAAAACTGGGAAATTTAAGAGTCAAATAGAAATATTGAAAAGGGTGTGTCCTAAGGAAAAAAACTGAAACAATTTCCCCAATTTTCAACCAATTTTCATGAAATATAGCTTTTGGGAAAGGGCTTTAAATTTAGAACAAAAAATGTAAATATGATAATTTTGAAAAACTGGAAAATTTTAGTGTGAAAGAGAAATATTAGAATTCGTATACAAATTCATGAGTGTGTTAAAGAAAAACTGAAATAGTTTCCATAATTTTCCACCGATTTTCATGAAAATTAGCCCTTTAAAAAGGGGTTTTAATTTAAAACAAAAAATGTAAATATGAGATTTTGAAAAACTGGAAAATTTTAGTGTGAGAGAGAAATATTAGAATTCGTGTCAAAATTCATGAGTGTATTAGGGAAAAACTGAAATAATTTCCTTAAATTCTCACTGATTTTCATGAAAATTAGCCCTTTGAAAATGGTTTTTAATTTAAAACAAAAAATATAAATATGAAATTTTGAAAAACTGGAAAATTTCAGAATAAAAGAGAAATATTGGAATTTGCGTTCAAATTCATAAGTGTCTTAAGAGAAAAAATAAATTATTTTTTTTTTAGTTTTTAACTGATTTTTGTGAAAATTAGCTCTAGGGAAAGGGTTTTTAATTAAGATCAAAAAGTCTAAAAAGGAAAATTTTGAAAAACTGGAAAAATTTTAGAGTTAAAGGAAAATATTAGAATACATGTCAAATTAATTTAATTAATTAATAAAAAAAAATTAAAATAATTTCCCTAATTTCCAACTGATTTTTATGAAATATAGATCTAAAAAAGGAGTTTTTAATTTAGAACAAAAAATTTTGGAAAATGTGTTAAAGTTTATGAGTGTCTTAAGGGAAAAACCGAAATAATATCCGTGATTTTCATAAAAATTAGCTCTAGGAAAAGGGTTTTTAATTTAGAATGAAAAATTAAATTTTGAAAAACTAGAAAAATTTTATAATAAAAGGAAAATATTAGAAGATGTGTCATATTAATGAGTATCTTAATAGAAAAACTTAAATTAAAATTTCCAACCAATTTTCATGAAAACTAGTTCTAGGGCAAGGGTTTTTAATTTAAAAATGAAAATTTTGAAAAACTGGAAAGTTTTAGAGTAAAAGAAAAATTGAAAAGCAGTCATCCATTTTTTCTTTAAGACTTACTTCTTCTAGTAGAAGTTTTTTATTAAAAAAATTTTTTTTTTGTTACGAAAATCTGTTAGTTAGGCTAAGTTAAATTTTGAAAAGAAATTAAATGAACCCCAATAATCGATGCGAATTTAATATTTGTCTTAATAGAGCCAGGCACAGATTTTGATTTTTTTCCTTGAAAACAAACCTAGATACGAGTAAGGCTTATGAAGCAAGAAAGTTACATTATTGATCGCTTAATCTAAAAAAAAAAATTAAATTGTCAAAAAAGCGGTGGCGTACCATAACTTTACCTATAAGTATCAAGTATGTAGCCCCCTGAAATGCCACTGGAATTAATAAATTTATTTCATTCCCGCCAAAGGAGGACCTTTATAAGCATACCAAATTTTATTTAAATCGGCTGAAAGGATTTTGAATAATTGATAAAAAACCATGTACGCAAAATGGTATGTGTGAAAACACGGATCAAGCGTCAGTTGTGTTAAGTATACTTTGACATTTCATTATGAATCGTTTAAGTCAAGAGCAACGTATAGCTATCGTGAAAAGGTATTACGAAAATGCGCAATCGGTTAGAGCCTGTTATCGTGCTCTTAGAGAAGATTTTGGCCATCGTGGACGGCCTTCTGAGCTTTCAATAAGGCGCACAATTAATAAGTTTGAACGGCAGTACACTCTTCTGGATAATAAGCCACCAACGCGACAAAAAAGTGCAAGGACCGCTGCAAGAGAAAGTGTTGACGCGAATCACAATGTGTCTGTTTTGCGCCGTTCTCAGCAATTAGGCATTTCACCAATGTCTCTGTGGCGCATTTTTAAGAAAGACTTAGGCCTACAACCATATAAGATGGTTCTAACTCAAGAATTGAAGCCTGCTGACCATGGTTTGCGAAGAACGTTTACCGACTGATTGCCGATTTTGGGAAACAAATCATCTTTTCAGATGAAGCCCATTTTTGTCTTAGTGGCGTTGTCAATACGCAAAATTGCCGCTTCTGGTGTCAGAACAATCCCCAGAAATTAGTACAGGTGCTATTACACCCGTTAAAAGTGACTGTATGGTGTGGTGGAATTATCGCTCCATACTTTTTTGAGGATGCAGGGGGGCGTACTGTGACAGTCAACGGAGAGCGCTACCGCGACATGATAACAAACATTCTTTGGCCTGCAATTGATGATGGAGACTTCGAACAGAATTGGTTTCAACAGGACGGAGCAACATCACACACCGCCCGAGCCACAATTAATTTATTAAGAGAGCGTTTTGAAGATCGAATAATTTCGCGACATGGCAATATCAACTGGCCACCAAGGTCCTGTGATCTTACTCCCCTGGACTTTTTTCTTTGGGGATATGTGAAGTCGAAGGTGTATTCTAACAATCCTCAAACCCTCAATGAGTCGAAAGTTAACATAACTAGCCCAACTTGTTAGAAAAAGTGATTGAAAATTGGGTTCATGGTCTAAACGTCTGCCGCCGTAGCCGAGGTGGACATCTTAATGATATTTTGTTTAAAACATAATGTTACATAATAAACTACAACATGAAACATCAATCATAGAAATTAACCAATTCGTTTTTTTTTTTAGCAATTTAAACTTATATCATTCTTATTGGTAGACCCTATATATGTTAATTTGAATGGGTTATAATTATATTATTTTTATTTAGGTCTGAAGAGACGTTTAGGAACGAAACACGTGTAATCAATTGTAAATCGTAATATAAGTTCAAGACTGGTAGTTTTTTGTAAGAGAGAATCGTTGGAAAATGTGCCTAAGACAAAGTGTCATAATTTTGCACCGATTTTCAAGAAAGGGAAAAAGCTTTTAATGTAGTACAAAAACGTAAACATGAAAATTTTAAAACTGCATTAATCTCCTTAATTTTTTATCGACTTTTATGAAAATTAGGTTAAGGGAACGGGTTTTAAATTTAGAACACAAGACGTATTAATGCAAATTTCGAAAAAGACTGGAAAATTTTATAGTAAAAGGCAAATTATTGAAAATGAGTATCTCAAGGAAAAAAATGAAGTTAATGAATGTTTTACAGGAAAAATTGAAATAATTTTCCTAATTGTCCACCGATTTCCATGAAAATTAGCTCTAGGAAAATGGTTTTCAATTTGGAACAAAAAATGTAAATATAAAAATTTTAAAAAACTGAAAAATTTCAGAGTATTATCATTTTTTATTAGCGTAATAGTTATACGTACAAAAGCCAAAATAAGAATAATAATTTGACATATTTATATAATCCAAAACTAAGAAAAAAGGAAATGAAATAAATACTTTTTAGGAGGAAATTGTGCTCAAATTAATGTGTGTCTTAAGGAAAAGGGATAGAAAATTAAAAATCCAAATCTTTACACTTGGATAAAATTTTAATTAAATTGTTCCTTTTTATTATTATTGTTGTTTACGTGTAATATGAGCAATAAGAATTTTTTTAATTAAATTTTAGTGCTCCTATTGACTATATAATATGACACTTCACCCTGAAAAATACCTAAACTCTTGAAAAACCTAAATAATTTCCTTGATTTCCATGACAACTATATCTAGTGAAAGGGTTTTCAATTTAGGACAAAAATATCTAAATAGTGTAAAATAAGTTGCTTAAATAACACGACTAAACTCATTATCCGTGTGGTACCCCAGGTACACAATAATAATACGAAAGATCTTATGCAGTATCACGGGAAGTTTCCTTTTTTCAGCTCGTTTCCTTGGGCCGGGGCGCATCTGTACCAAAGCAGTTCCCAGGGTAGGATTACAGGCAATGTTTGCCCTTAAGGGCGCAGGCGGTCGAGAGGTGAGCGACGTAAAGGGGGCGGCGGGGGGGGTGGGCGGGGGCGGCGGCTCGACGGAGCGGTTTACCTGCACGAGGAGCAATAAATGCACAGGTATAACAGCAAATGTAGGTGTGCAGCATCTGCCGCTGTTTCCCACAGGCCCCGCTCGTTGTTGCCGACATGTGTCTTGCAGATTTTGGCAAAAGGCGGCAGGTGCCCAATTTCCATTTTGCGATCCGCAAGAACCGAAAAAATTGTCGCGTGAGATGCCTCGATTAGGCTTTAATTATCCTTTGGTTCGTTTACTTTTTTACTTACAATATGCGTATTCTTATGTTACTTTTTTTCTGTTAAACAAGACACTGTTGCCGAACTTCTTACGTTTTCTGGTTTTTCTCTCATATAACCAGATATTAGATTAGGAACATCCTTATATTCTCTAAATAAAATTCACATAATTTTTTTTAACAGGGAGTTTATAAACATATGCAAATCCTGACAAAGGCACAATTTTAATAATAATAAGCTTGAGGTATACACCATAGCACTGAGCAAGAAAAACTGCAAGATGGGAAAACCACTACATTGAAGGCATGTTCACGAGGTTCAATAGGAGTATGTCGACATAGCTGCGTTAAACAACTGGTTGACTTCGGAACAGCTTTTTCCCGAAACTGAAGGGTTTCTTGTGACTATTTAAGATAAAGTAATACCAGCAAGGAATTATTTAAAGTTTGTCGTAGGTAACCTAACCATACAAAGTGACAGATGTAGGTGGATGTCCATGGGCGAAGTTAGAGCCTCAAAAATGGGGGGGCTAAAGCCCCCATCCAGGGGCAGAGTTACACGAAGAGGTGAGGGGGTGGCCATCAAAGAAAAGTCCGCCGCAGGCCCCGCCGGAGGTAACAAATTTTTTGGTGGGCACCTTCATTTTCACTTATAAGTCGTTAAAATTATTAAAAAAAAAGAATAGTCTTAAACAGCTTCTATTCTAATTTGCTGTACTATATACATAATATCATGAATTTCTTTTACTTTTATTTTCATATAAGGTTTCATCCAAGGAACACGTTTCTGAATTTTATTGCAATATCCATAATGTATGAACTATTCTGTATATGTATTGGAGTATATTGAATACACAGCAAAAGTCAAAAGTCGCTAGTTTTTTAAAAAAATTTAAACTTTCAAGAAAAATTTTAAAGTTCAAAATAATATCATTTTAATATCTAATTGTCGGACTTAATTAATTTAGACAAAGTTAAACACGACGTTTCGGTTGGTAAGTATCTCCAACCATTATTATATTAAAATCTTATATTAAGTGTAAACTAACAGTTTACACTTAATATGGTATTCAGTTTTTATGGTAACGGTTGGAGATACTTACCAACCAAAACGTCGTGTTTAACTTTGTTTAAATTAATGACAATGCAAATCCGACAATTAGATATTTCTCCATTGTCTGCCACCTTCAAAACCAATATCATTTTAATAAAACGCAATAATTCTTCAAAAATAGTAAAAGCAAAATTTATTAAAAATGTCCTTAAATGAAATGAAATCCAATAAAATTATCTTATAACTACTCTAATAAAACTTTTGGATTTCCTTTTTTTAAAAACTCTTTTAAAATTTCATCTGGCGACAATGACTTTGTTAGACCACTTTCAATACTAAGAGTGGTTAGTGCTAAAGAATTAAATCGATCCTGACCCATCGTTGACCTAAACCAATTTTTAATTCTTCTCATTGAGGAAGAGCGTTCGCAGGACGCTAAAGAAATTGGCAAAACTAATGCTATTTGCATAAGGGTATATGCATTTGGAAAAGTCACTTTTCTTAATACATCTTTAATATCAGAAATGGTAATGTTGTGGCTCTGGCTTTTATTTATGCAATTCCCAATAACGGTCATTTCAGCTTTTAATAGCTCCCTATCGATTAAAAAGGTATCTCAGATTTAGCTAATTTTTGACTTTCGAAAGAAAATCTTATTTTTAGATGATTTATTATATTGTCGATAATAAATTGAAATTAGCCAAAACTTTTGTGCCTCATTTTTTATCAAAGGTGAATTTAAGAACGTTTCTTCGTGTACTGCGGAAGTGGAAGCTTCAACCACATATTCTTTAAGTCTTATACTTTCTGTTTTTTTACGTTTTAAACAATTTTTTTGGGGGGGCTAATTTCATTTTAAAGGGGGCTAAGCCCCCCCAAGCCCCCCCCCCCCTAACTTCGCCCATGTGGATGTCAGACTCTTGCACCAACGGAATATAAAGAACGGCATGATCTAGTTGCAAAGATACTGCATCAAAGGCTCGTAGAAAAAACTAAACCTCTTATCGGCAGCCATATAATAACTATAAGCCGGAACTAGTTCTTGAAAATGACCAACACAAACTGTATTGATATCGCACTGTATTCTTTGACAACTTTATCAGTGACACGAAAAGGGGCGTGACTTACCTATGAAAAGTTTTAAAGCAAAGTTGTCATATTGATTTACTATAACTATCATTGTATATGCTAATTAATTCTCTAAAAACAAAAAAAAAATTAACCTGTTTCTAGATTCAATCTTATTAAATTTGAATAACGAAATTATAATATTGGATTGGCAATGATTTGGATTAAACCAATGCTGCATACGACAACTATTTTCGCATATCTATTAAAATAAAACCAATATGACAACTATAAATCTGATTGGCTCGGTTACTACAACAGCAAAATCATGGCCGTTTCGCGCCGAGCCAATTTTTAAACTAATGTTTAGGTATGTGTAGGTATTTTACGTCATCGTCAGGTATTTTAGGAGGCGGTCCTCTACGACAAACAGAGGCGTAGGCACATTTATTATTTATTTTGTGCTACACGTGTTTATGAGACTTTATGAAATTTAAATTATTTAAATTTCCTGGAAAATAAAAAATAATACGCCAATGTAGCGGCCATATTCACCTCCCGTCTCACCTATACGCACGAACTTAATAAATATACCTGGACTGCCCATTCAATGAAAAGTAAATGACCACTACTAGGGGGCCGCCATTTTGTGTGATTGTGTCCTTTCGATGTTGGTCACTCTGACAAATTTTAGTTGTGCCAACTGTAGGGAAACAAAACAATTAAAGTTTTTGAGAGGTTATGTTTACAAAAATATAAAATAGAAAGTTACATATAGGTAAGAATTTAAGATAGTGATGAAGAATTTCGTTAAAATTTATGAAAGAAAGTAATCCTCACCAAAAATGAGACAAAGTTTCAATTAACTCGGGATAGATGCATGCACCTTAAATTATTTATTTTATTATTTTGATAATCTTGAATTTTATAAATCTAAACTTAAACTTGAATCTTATAAATCCTAATACCATGAAAATGATAATCTTCATTGAATCTTTGCCTGTATTTACTTAACAAATTCAGTTATTTTTAACTTTTATTTTCTTTCTATTTTTACTGTTACGACTTTTACTTTCCTTCCATGTACAATGTTTCCACATTAATAGGTACAACCATCTATAAAAATCTTAATATAGATGATTTACGAGGGTTTGTAATTAGCAAGGGTTTATATCGTAAAAATAAACAACTCTATATATTATTCTATCATAAATACAGACAAATCGCCAAAAACTAGGCAATCCGCTATACACGTCAAACGTCAGCGTCGCCAACTTCATTATCGTTATTTAATATATTTTTTTGTTGGCAACACTGAAAATGTTCAGAGTGACCAACATCAAAAGGACACAACCACTATAAAAATGGCGGCCACCAGGCAGTGGTCAGTTTTAGGTATCGTGGACATATGCATTAGCAGTCCAGGTATATTTATTAAGTTTGTGAGTTATTTCATGCAGTGGCTATGAGAAAAAGAGAGAAAGAAAACGCGCACGGCTGTCTTTTGCTTCTACAGTAATATACGAACCTCTCTACCTTCTCAACTACCGTTCGCCTCGTCCGATCACACTTTTCGTAACGAATTCGCCAGCTTAAGGGTAGAAACATAGTGGAGCGGCGAGTCAAGAGTCAAGCGGCGCGTTTTAAAATCTTCCATACAATCAAGTTGATGCGCACATAGTGAGGCGGCGAGCAGTGCTGCATGCATCGACATGAATCTTGACTCATCGCTCGTGAAATCACCAACGATTTCTTTGAAGCGCTGCTCCAGTTGATTTGGGGCTTCTATTGCAGGTGGTACGGCGTGTTTGTTGTTTTTTGTTCTGGTTTTTATAATAGTTTAAACAACATGAACGGGGAGTTGTTTATTCTGTCAATACGGAATCGAGAACCTATATGGAATCAGCAGCTGAATGACCATCACAATCGTTATACATTGGACAAACTATGGAAAGAAGTAGGTGAAGAAAATAATTGTACAGGTACGTTTGTGTATACTAGGTAGGACAATAAACAATTTTCTACTAATGTAATACTTCTAAATATTTATTATTTATATACAAAAAATAAAATAAATTGTTGACCTAAAGGTAACTTTACAAAAGAAAAAATGTTTAGATTTGTTTTATAGGTTTTCCAAAAACGTTTTTCTGATTGTTTACACAATGAACCGTTTTTTTAACGAATGTTTCTTTAGTCTCTTGAGAAATGAATCATATTCTCATTAAAATATCGAGGGAATGTGTCCCGCACCAAAAGAGCATCACTTGATTGGCGTCCTCTTCGACGTCGTCCTATTGGTACTTCAATGTTCTTGGGTTCAACCTCTGTTTGAACCTCTGTTAAATGCCTCTCAAATCCCTCCTTATCTATGATAGTGTTTTGAAGAACACACATACATTTTACTATTATGTCTACAGTTTGATGATCAGTTTCAATACTTTTAGACAAAAGTCTCCATTTAGAGAACATGATTCCAAACGTACACTCTATACTTTTTCGAGCCCTAGAGTGCCTTTTATTGAAGACCATTTTTTCATCATTGAGATTCTCTACGTTGTGAGGTGTCAGAACACGCACAGATAAGGGAAAGGCTTCATCTGCGAGAAATACCAATGGCGTTGTAAAATTAGTTCCAGGCAAACAAGCATCATCCGGAATATCAACTTGATTGTTTTTTATCACGTGGTAAAAGTCACAGGAAGCAAAAGTGGCTCCATCACTTTGCTTGCCAAACTCAGCAACATCTATTACAAGAAATCTATATTTTGCATCACAAACTCCTAGCAAAACAATGGAGTAGAACTTTTTGTAATTGTAAAACATCGTGCCTGAATGTGGTGGGCACGAAATTCTTGCATGCTTTCCATCGATGCATCCCATGCAATTTGGAAAATTCCACAAGTGACTGAATTCCTTGCTTGTCTGAGCAAAGATTTCTTTTGAAGGATGTTGCATATGTAGGGGTTGCAAAACATTCCATAGAACATTAACGGTTTCTTTCACTATCCTGCTAACTGTAGAAGCTCCAACACGAAATGAGAATGATAAACTTTTGAATGAAGAACCAGTTGCCAAGTATCTGCAATAAAATATCATATTATGTAATATTCAGTAATATTTAATATCATGTTTAAATTTAATTCTTAGTTTCTCTTCTTTCAGTTAAAGAAGCTCAAAGCAAATGGAAATCGCTACGGGACTATTACAGGAAGGAAGTAAGAAAAATGCAAGAGGAAAGATCGGGATCCAGCTCTGATTCTGTGTATAAATCTAATTGGCCATATTTTTTGTTGTTAGACTTTATGAGGTCTCAATTCAAGACTAGGCCTACATCTGGAAATATAAAGAGAAACTGTGAAAGTGGGCAGGAGCAGACTGAAAAAACATTTCTTGAAGAGCCAACTGGTAACGACGAGAATTTTGTGGAAGAAAACGTGACAGAAGATCTAAATAAAAGTAATGAGGGGAGCGTCGGTGGCAATGTCAGGGTCACAGGTTCATCAACTTCCACAGACAAAATTACAAAGGAAGGTCTTGTCCACCCAAACAATTTCAATAAGAGGAGGGCACAAAGTCAGGACTTAAAGAAATTGATACAGATCGAAGAAAAGAAGATGGCGATGTTAGAAGAAAAGCGGACAAGATGAGCAGAAGAAAAGCCAGATGAAGACATGTTGTTTTTTCAAAGTCTTTTGCCTCACATACAAAAAATCAATGGTGCCGATAAACTTTTTTTTCGAAATGATGTTCAAAATTTAGTGCTGAAATATGCGTACAAAAACGACGTTTCTAGACCGTCTACGAGTGGTTGTGGTTCCACTTGTCAATCATTTGTGTCTACAGGCATTTCTCTTCCACCTTCCAGAAGTCCAACACCTCAGGACAATAACATCCTAGATCTGGATCAGTGGTCTCGTGGTTATGACTACTCGTATGATAGAACTTAAGTTTTTATAAAACAATCTCTAGTTTTATCTTTTGTACTGCGTAACCCATATTTATTTCAATATTAGCCATTAAAATGTGTTACAATTTTTTATTATCTAGTCAGTTTCTTACCTCAATGTTATAACCAGCTTCTCCTCAGGTTCAATAGGCTGCTTGACGAAATTGGTGAATTTTGTTACGATTTCAGGTTGTATGAGATCTAAAATATACACAAAGGTACTGTGCTCCATCCTGGTGTATTGAAAAAACCGATCAGGGTACTCCTTTAGTTGTGGAAATAGGTTATGGTATTCGCCTAATGTATGACGTTCTTGGTTCAATGGATGAACAGTATAACTTCTAACACCTTTACGACATAACACTTTAAGAGCACTATTTTCCAACAAGTAATCATCTTCACTGTCAGACAGCACTTTGCTGACTGAATTCATGACATGAAGCTCTCTTCGCAGCAGTTCTCGCCGCTCTACTATGTACATGTGAAAGCGACGCTTGCATCTTGAATCAAAAACGCGCCGCTTGACTCTTGACTCGCCGCTCCACTATGTTTTTACCTTAACTCAGGCGTGCGCAAAGAAGTTTTACTTTAAAAATCTAAATTAGTTTGATAAAAAATAATTTAAACTAGATGTGCGTATGATAATGAACTAAAATGTATATCACAACTATGTATCACGCAGTCGTGTAAAATAAAGAATTACTTCGCGACCTAATTTTTTCGAAAAGTGATTTAATAATCCTAAAAGCTATTTAATAATTTGTAAAGAAAAACTAAACTACTACTTACAAGCCTTTAGGGGGAAAATAGCCTCCAATTTTAAACGGTAAAAACTTTCTATGGACACTCTCAAGGGCTGCAATGTGGATTCCATGCCAAAGAAGCGTATTTTAATTTAGATCTAACTAGTGAGCAATAAAATGTTTTCGCTTCAAAAGCACTGACAATTACGTATAATAAAACCCAATTTTTTTTATATTGTTTTTATAGTATTATATTTGTGCACAATAAAAACCAGCTTTGCATGAAATGCTTCCCCCAAATCCTTAATCTCCACACATTTCTACAGATCCACGTTCCTTATAGTATAATTCAATAAGATTGAGCGTTGGTGTAAATGAACAAACCTTACATTTAGACGCGTTAAGTAATAAATTATTATTTTGGCGTAATTTTTTAAATCATCTGCAAATAGAAGAGTTTTGCAATTAATATTGTTAAAGAAACTAAAACGATTCAATAAATACTGGCTAATGCCAATGCCTTTTAATTTTTTTAATTATCTATTTTGCATAACGCTTTTGAAAAATTAGTGTATGCTTGTCTGCACTGCCATGTCTTTGTACAATTTTATTTATTTATATTTTTATTTAAATATGACTATGGATAAGAACCAACATAGAACAGAGCAATGCTAAGTTCTTGCAACATGCGGACATGTGCAACATTTTGGATATAATTGGCGCTTATTTAAATTATAAAATAATTTTATTTTAAAGTTCATAAAAAAACACTAATTATTTTGTAATTTAAATAAGCACCAATGGATATCCATTGTAGCGCTTTAAGGATGGCCTAATATATACCGAAACATCGGAAGTATTAAAATTTAAAACCTGAGTTTTATTTAACTTAGCAAGAAGCACAAAATGTTCACGTCTCAGAGAAATCTTGAAATCTAGATTCCTTAAGTAAAACTATTTGATTATAATTTTTTTTGGAAAAATCCTAAAAACTGATTAAGTTAAAAAAAACATCTAAGTTAAAAAAAATCATCCTCTAGTAAAAAAACCACTTGATCCTTATCTCTACCCTTATAAATTGATCAATATATATAAAAATATTATTATAATAATCTCGTTTGACCAAACAAACAGTAATGTCAAATAACACAACCACATAAAAAAAATCTACAAAGCGAGACGACCATTAAGCATGGAGAGTTTCATTGTTCGATATTACTGGACTGTGGCGCATATGCCAACTGCTTTAAAGTCTCGCTTTTCCTATGGCCCTCCTTGTTCTTTAACAGATACCACGCGTATAGATCAGGTTCAACACTGTTATTCATTTATTTTCAAGATGGTACCGCGGTACTGTACCGAAAGCAATTTCTCCTACTCGTTCACCGGTACACCGCGAGCACTGGGATCATCTCTTCGCGTTTGCATGTTATGGCGTAACACACTTTCTTCTGATCGAAATTCCTTTATTTGTGTATTGAATAGATGCGGATGTTAAGGCCACCGTATATTTGAAATAAGGAAAGATTATTAAGTTTTTCCAGTTTAGTAAGCAATTTCTAGATAAATTGATAGAAGGGGCAAAAGCACATTTTCTTTTTTTAATATAGCACCGTAAGGTTGATTTATTTTAATATTCTACATAAAATACATTTTTATTTTTATGTTATTGCCTGGATCTTCTGGTTACTAGGTTGTTCTGACATAGTTTAAATTTGCTTGGAATTTTTTTTAAGTCTTCCAAGACTCTGGAACACTTTTTTAGTTTTCAACATATGAAGTGTAATTTTTAATTTTATTCCAGACAGATTTATGGAATTTTAAGTTGTTCCGAGGATTTACAATAACGTTTCATTTTATTTGAGACATTTGAAGTAAATTTTCATTTTATTCAAGGAATTTGTCATGGCTTCCGGAAATTTCGAATAATTAAAAAAAAAATTATTCCAGGAATTTGACGCCATTTTTTCTGTCTTTCAACTTCCATGCCTTTTCCCACTAATGATACACCTATTTCTGTTTTTCTTATGGACTTCTTATGGCAACAATTTTTCACATTTTAGACGTCAAACCTATAACCCAGACAAGGGTATTTTTTTTGGAAAAATCGCTCTCCGTTAACAACCCTTTTATGTTAAAAAACTGTTTTTTTTTTTAATTTCAGGTTGCAACACGATCTATATCAAAACTGATCCGAATTTAAAAAAAAATATATTAGTTAGCCTTTAAAAATTAAAATTAATGACTGATTATAAATACCCTGTACTGATAAATTAAATTATACTTTTGCTAAATGTTCAAAAAACTCCAATACTTCTCGTTAATAAATGGTTGTAGTTTATCGTGGGCCACTCGGTATATACCTTAAAAACCAGTAAAAGTGGCCGGTGTAATTTGCAAAAGGAAGTAAACGTCAGACGTGACAATGTCCAAACATTTATGGTAGCAGCAGAGGGCTGGTGATATTTAATTACTTAAGGAACTGAACTTTGTCTCGAGACATATTAGCAAAGCTGTCAATCGAATGGATATTCTGGGCACTTCCCTTTTCTCTTCCTTTAACAACCACGTGCCGTCTTAAGCCAGGTGGCCACTGGTTTTTTCTTAAGACCATATGTGGGACCTGATATCTCTCCTCGAACCTAACGATCGAAGATCACGAATATTTCTTTCAAGCCCAATCTTTTTAAGTAAAATACCAGCAGCTCCAAATGTCACTTAATTAATAACGTTCAATTAACTTAATTACTAGTTGCCTAATCGCACAGATACTCCCTAAAGGTCGAACGTGGTGAACTATCGAAAAATAATTTCGGCTCTTCGGCATTGTTGTTGTAAAAGCCGTAAATGCAACTTAACGTAAAATGGCAAAGGAGCGCCATCATGTCGAACCCATTGTGAATTCTACAAATTGTTTTAAAGAGAGCAATCGATTATTTTGATCTTATTCTAGGAAAGTCACAATAGAAAATCGGTTGATAATTTGTAATAATGTTAAGTTCAGAATATTATCAAACGAGACCCTTGAAAAGATCCCCATTTTGCTAAGTATCAATGACGATGGTGCAGTGCTTGCAGATTATCTCTGCTCAGTGTTCAGTATCTAAGTCAAACTCCTGCAGCCTCTCTATCCATTTTACCACTTGACCTTGAAGGAGCCATTTCTTCCTCCCATAGAAATACTGGTAGAAGTACTGCATCACTTTGAGAACATCTAGCAATAGCATCTTACTAAAATAGCCAATGCCTTTTTCTTCTTGGTCATCCTGGATTTGAGACAGCGCTTTTCCTTAAGGTAGGGGATAGCTCAGGATAGGTTCGCTTGTCAGAGCCTCTTTTAATAAACGAAATCTTGCTAACAGTTTTAGGACCATTGAAATTTTCGTTATGCTTCCGTCAGCCTGGTTTTGCAATATTGGTAAATCTTTCCCCATAGCGTTGGGGAACATTGTTTTTAGAAACTGGTTAATGTTTGACAGCCTGAACCTTTGTTTTATTAACTGCAACTCCTTTACTAGATTTTTTTCCCCCCAATAATGTCAACAAGATAAATCAAGTAAGTCTTCCAGGACAAACAATCTTCTTTTTCTAATCTTCAAGTAAAATGAACAAGGATGAAATTTTTTGGACTGAACTGGAAGAGACCAGGAATACAGATAAAATATTAATTAAGAAAAATTGGATGTAGTAAAAGGAGATGAAGAAACAAATCCGTTTGGGCTCAATCCAAACTACTTAAGAAGTTCTTCAATATTCATGGTATTAAATTTGATAGTCTATAATTATTGGGTCTGAAATGGATGATTAGGTCAGGGATTATTAAATTGTCTCCATTGCATTTTTTTTTTTATGTAGCTTAATTTATTTTAATAGGAGTAGCATTATTGCACTAAAATGAAAGAAATATGAAATCTTATAATTTTCTAAATCTCATTTCTCAATTACAATATGTATGATTCTGAAATTTAACTTCCTTATGCAGTTTGATTCATTTAATACGACAAACATCATTTAATTATGATCCTTTAAGAAAATCATCTATCATGATATTGATATTTACTACAACTGCCTGAATTATCCTGAAATGTTTCATCTTTAGGAACTGGCCAATCTTTGAGAATCTGGACATTCCAACTACAACTCCTTGACTGGAAAGGACGTGAACCACACTGAAACAGATAACATTTCTTTGGGGTCAACTTAGCATCAGGAACACTTCTTCTAGATTTTTCATGTTGCCAATGATTTTCCTACTACAATTATGTCATTAAGGTAAACCAGACATCATTGCATCATGTTAATCCAGTATCCACCCTGAAACTTTATTTTTTAGGACTAAATTAATTGAAGAGACCAGGAATACAGATAAAGTAGTAATTAAGAAGATGAAGATGAAGAAACAAATCAGTTTGGACCAGAGGAAGGCTAGATCCAAACCCCTTAAGAAATTCTTAAATTATTATTAGAAGTACAAAATTTTATGCAAATATGAGTTGAGGATTCTTTGACTTAGTTGATACGGTCATGATCAGATGATCAGAACTTGACGGCCTGTGATGACTATTTCATTTGTGTCTGAAATGGATTTATCATCTTCTGAGTCCTCTTCAAATTATATTTTTTATGAAGTTTAATTCAATTCAATAGGAACAGTATTATTTCATTCAGATTCTCCATGAAACGTGGCTTTGAAAAAAATATTAAATTTTAGAATATTCTTCATCTCTACTGCATCCTATTTTTCAACTATAGTCTGAATCATCCTGGAATTTTATTTTTGTTATGTAGTTTGATTCATTTACTAGCTTTCCTTCTCCTCTAAGTATCCCGATAAACTTTACCATTTAATTCTTCGTACAAACTTTCTTGCTTTGAAACTATATTGACTCAGGTTAAGGTTACATCACACAAGTAGCTTATGCCCTTGGTATGGATGCTGTATTTTTCCTCCAAAACCGAAGGTACTAAAGTTGATTACATAAATAGATCCTGATTCGTTGTCTCCATTTCATTTCATCTTCTGAGTCGTCTCCAAATTGTATTTTTTAATTTATTTTAATAGGAAAAGCACTATTTCTTTAACATTCTCTATGAAATGAAATCTTATGATTTTCTTCATTTCTACCGCATCTCATTTCTCAATTACAGTCTGAATCTTCCTAGAATTTGATTTTTCTTATGCAATTTGACTCAAAAGCATCATTGATTATTTCATGATGATCCTTTAAGAAACGCATCTGTCATGACAAAAAATACGAAAAATATTGATTCTTATATACAACTCCTTGAATTATCCTAAAATGTTATTTTTCTAAAAGCATAATTTATTACGGTCCTCCATAAATCTTAGGTCTAAACTGGGTTTTTCTTACGTAATTTGATTCACTACCTACAAAAACGATCAATTCATTACTCTGAAATGGAAAAAATATGACATCTTATGATTTTCTTCATTTCTACCGCATCTCATTTCTCAATTACAGTCTGAATCATTCTGGAATTTGATTTTTCTTACGCAGTTTGACTCAAAAACATCATTTCATTATGATCCTTTAAAAAACTCATCTTTCATCACAAAAAATACGAAAAATATTGATTCATTACATACAACTGCTTGAATTATCCTAAAATTTTATTTTTCTAAAAGCATCATTCATTACGATCATCCATAAAACTTAGGCCTAAACTAGGTTTTTCTTACGTAATTTGATTCACTACCTACAAGAACGATCCTTAATAATTCAGGCCTCTGAAATGGAAAAAAATATGAAATCTTCTGATTTTCTTCATTTCTACCGCATCTCATTTCTCAATTACAGTCTGAATCATTCTGCATTTTGATTTTTCTTACGCAGTTTGACTTATTTAATACGAAAATCGTCATTTTATTTTGATCCTTTAAGAAACTCGTCTGTCATGACAAAAAATACTAGACTAGGTTTTTCTTACGTAATTTGATTCACTACCAGCAAGAACGATCAATTCATTATGATCATCCGTGATTAATGCCTCTGAAATCGAATATCATACCTGAAAATGTCATAATCATTAATTTTTATGTGCATTTATGATTAAAATTTTAATAAATTAATCAAATAGCGTGGTTCGTGTTGCAGCAACCTTATAAGGTAAAACAAAAAAAAAGGTATATACTCCGGCCCTCCAAGTGAGGTAGCCAAAAACAATAAGCCATAAATCCAATATGTGACCCTATAAAAAGATGTAATATAAATTTTTTTTTATGTACCACCAGTTAATTCGGCAGGTGGGCACAGCCATGATTATTCACTTTTTCATTATAAAATGGTAAAACCTTATACGATTTACTCGGTTCTTCGATCCCATTTAAGCTGCATTCAGGGTTAGTTTTTCCGCCTGCATAAAACGTCACTGCCGGCTAATCGATTATTAATTATGGCAAAAGGTCCCTTCGGACTAAATTAATAATCAACGATTTGCGCTTAAACGTTTTTTCTTTTTTTTTTTTAGATGACGGGTGTCGGCTGCCAGAAGCATCTGCATGGACATGTCATTTATTTTAATGTGCGGGGGTGAATATTTAAATAGCCCCCGCGGCTCTCATCCCCCATTTTAAATCGATTATTGTTGAGCCAGTAACGCTTTAGAGGTGTTTTAGGAAAAGCTGGAAAAATAATTTGTTAATTCACAGTGGGAACATCAACGCCGTTTTCGGGTGTTTTGATAAAAAATAGACTGGATAGGGAGGAAAAGGAAGTCATTAGAGCTCCCTATAGAAAACGAGGATTTTTTTGTTAATATCAAAAGTTTCTTAGTCATTACCATGAGCTAAGCACATTGTAACCATATAGCCAAGCACCTTGTTCAAATGTGGTTGAGTACACGTGCTACAAAAATATGTGAAAACCGCAATTTAAACATGTTATTGGGTATTCTTCATCGGGCAGGTTCCTTTTTAATGTTGTAGTGCTAATCAGATTTGGTTTCCGGTTTATTTTATTTTGGGTTAACCTTCATGATTTACTGGCGCCTGACTGACTGACGAATTTAATGAGAAAGTTCATTTTTTTATTATTATATTCGCATAAGAGTCTGAGATATTACAAAATATATTTTTCATTGCAATTTGGTAAATTATACGAGGAAAACACAATTTTACAATGGTTCAGGGAGGAGTATTGAAATTAAAAGAGGATATAAAAAAAAGAGTTTGAGTGTTTGTAATGAAATAATGATTTTTCATTGTATTCAGTAAATTATACGAGAAAACCAGAATTTCAACATGAATTAGAAAGTCGTATTAAAATGAAGTAGTGGCATAAAAAAATAATGAAAAAGTTTTTGTGTTCAGTGTCTACTTTGTTTATTTTTAAATTAAAACATGAAATGCTGAGGGATATATATAATCAGCTTTATTAAAAATTCACATAAATAGTACAATAATAAACTTCTAATAATAATGCTAGACAATTTTAACAAGCAAAGAAATCATTACTAAGGCAGCACAACTGCCAGCACGTAGCTCTTTCAGCTTTAAATTAAAACAGTTTAAATAAATATGACAAAAAATTTGAATCAAAATGCTTTTATAATACTTACATCTAGAAATCTACTACATTAAAATAATTGACCAAACAAAGATTTATAACTAAAATCAAGTGATTTTATTTGGGTTTTAAAAAGTTATTTAAATTTTGATTAGTAAATTATGATGATGATCTAGATGATCAGAAACCTGAAGATTTTTGGAGATGTACATAAGTATAACACTTGAAATCGTGATAACTTCACGTTACTAAATAATTGTAATATATGCCTATTGCTCAATTCGATTCTTCATAAAGGCTTATTGGAATTTAACAATTTTCCAGCCTTCCAACATCAAAAATAGGTCAAAAGGCTCTTGATAAAGATTATTTTAAGTAGAGAATTTACAAGGGTTTGTCTGTTATATATTATTTTTTATACCTCTTATTCTCTTTAACACATGTTTAGTATTGTTTTATTTTATATTTCATTTTTATTTGTATTATTGTTTTATTTTTATATTTCATACCTAGTGTAGATTTATGATTTGATAATTGTAATAGTTTTTATTTTCTATATGTCTATCCTTCGAGGCTTATTTATCATAGTCTTAAATTTTTCTTTCTTTATAGGTAGAATTAAGTAAATAATTTGTAATACCCTTGTACCACTTATATGAGAAATAAATTAATTATTATTATTTTTTCGTTTTTATATCCCTATACAATAACGAAATATCGTCTGAGATATCGTAAAGGATTTCAATGGAATTTTTTCGACTTAAAATAAAATTGACAATGAAAATATGCATGACGAAAAAAAACAGAACCAGAAAAAGAGATTTTTTTTAAAGGAAATTTGACCAGCCAAAGCTCTTAACCCACTGCATAAATGTTCATAATTTTTAGCCCCATTTACAGTAAAATTGTTCCTTTTACAATAAATTGAAGTGAACGCACGCTAATTAGACCTAAACAGGGAAAAAGTGATGTAAAATCCACTGGAAATTTTTTCTTTCAAAGAACTTTGATCAGCGATAATTTTTGACCCACTGCACAAGATTTTTCGCATCATTTTACGCCGTTTATAGGCATATTTCAATTCTACTTTGTTTTCAGACTATTTTTTGAACAATTAAAATTGTTCATGTAATTTTTATTTGGCTGTTTTTCGTTAAGCTCAATAAAAAATCGTTTTATTATTATTATTATTTACAGTTGAAACATTCCTCTCACAGGAAATAGAAGTAAACACACCCTAATTAGGCCTAAACACAGGGAAAAATCATGTAAATCTCACTGAACTAGATTTTAATTTAAGTAACTTTGACCAGTCAAAACTCTTGATCCACTGCATAGATTTTAATGAGTTTTGACCCATTTATAGAAGAAATATTCCACTTACAGGACATGAGAGTAAATGCATTCTAATAAGGGCTAGTCAGAAGGGAAAATTGAATAAATCCAACTAGACAAGATTTTTTTAGAGGAACTTTGTCTAATTCTTGATCCACTGCATAGTTTATTATGATTTTTGGCCCATTTACAGCAGAAATATTCCCTTTACAGGACATGAAAGTAGATGCACCCTAATTGACCTAATTAGGTAAGTGATACCTGTAAATGGGCCAAAAATCATAAACAGAGGGAAAATTCATGTAAATCCCATTGAACTAGATTTTACTTTAAGTAACTTTGACCAGGCCAGACTCTTAATCCATTGCATAGATTTTAATAATTTTTGGCCCATTTACCGCAGAAATATTCCTCTTACAGGACATGAAAGTAAATGCACTCTAATTAATGCTAAACAGAAGGGAATATTTAATAAATCCGACTGGACAATATTTTACTTTAAGTAACTTTGACCAGTCATAACTCTTGATCCACTGCATAGATTTTAATGTTTTTTAGCCCATTTACAGCAGAATTATTTCCCTTACAGGACATGAAAGTAAATGCGCCCTAATTAGGGCTAAACAGAAGGGAATATCGATTAAATCCCACTGGACAAATTTTTTTTAGAGGAACTTTGACCATCCATATGAACACTTATGAAAAGTTGACCCATCATGGTTTTTGACTGGCAAGGAAGAAAAATCATTTAAACTCCACTGGACAAGAATTTTTTTTAAGGAACTTTGACCAGCCATTACTCTCGATCCACTGCACAGGTTTTTAATGTTTTTGGCCAATTTAAAGTAAAAACGTTTCTCTTACAAAAAAAGTAAACGTACCCTAATTAGGGCTATACAGGGAAAAAGTTCATGTAAATCCCACTGGACAATAATTTTTTTTTTGAGGAACTTTGACCAGCCATAACTCTTGACACACTGCACAGATTTTCGTGATTTTTGGGCCATTTACAGTAAAAACGTTTCTCTTATAGGAAATGAAAGTAAACTTACCCTAATTAAGGATAAACAGAGGTAAAAATCATGTAAATCCCACTGGACAAGATTTTTTCTTAAGGAACTTTGACCAGCCATAACTCTTGACCCACTGCACAGGTTTTTATGGTTTTTGACCTATTTACAGTAAAATCGTTTCTCTTACAGGAAATTAAAAAAAACGCAAATTAGGGCTTTACAGGGGAAAAGTTCATGTAAATCCCACTGGACAAGAATTTCGTTTTGAGGAATTTTGACCAGCCATAACTCATGACACACTGCACAGGTTTTCGTGATTTTTGGCCCATTTACAGTATAAACGTTTCTCTTACAGGAAATAAAAGTATACGCAAATTAGGGCTTTACAGGGGAAAAGTTCATGTAAATCCCACTGGACAAGAATTTCGTTTTGAGGAATTTTGACCAGCCATAACTCATGACACACTGCACAGGTTTTCGTGATTTTTGGCCCATTTACAGTAAAAACATTTCTCTTATAGGAAATGAAAGTAGTAAACTTACCCGAATTAGAGCTAAACAGAGGGAAGGATCATGTTAATTCCACTGGACAATTTTTTTTTGAGGAACTTTGACCAGCCATAACTCTTGAACCACTACAAAGATTTTCATGATTTTTAACCTATTTACAGCAAGAAAATTCCTCTTATAGGAAATGGAAGGAAACGTAACCTTGTATAAACATGGGAGAAAATTGTTTAAATCCCAAGACAAATTTTATTTAAGAAACTTTGACCAGCCATAACTCTTGATCTACTGCACAAATTTTCATGATTTTTAGTAGAAATATTCATTTATACAAGAAATAGAAGTAAACGCATAGTCATGGCTAAACAGGGGAGAAAATCAAGTAAATTCCACTGGACAAGATTTTTTTTAGATGAACTTTTGACCCATATTCCGGTAAACCACACAATTTGCAGATGATCCGACCAGTCATAGAGTAATAAAAAAAGGATATAGAAAACAACATGACATTTTTAATTATCTCTATTTTTGTATCCTCATCTCTTTCTAAAATATTATAAAAAATGAGAAAAAAATAGATACAGAGGGTAATATAGTAATGAATATGAGAGTGTCTTTATTTTTACATCCCTACCTTAATCTAAGAACCCATAAAGAATAAATATATTTTTTTTATTTAATTTTTTCACTATTTTAATGACATTAAACTTGAATGTCTTAATTTAATTTTGTATTTAATCAAATTCTTTATTTTTACCTATCAATATTTGAAAAAGTTATGATAATAATGAAACAAATTATAATAAGATTTAAAAAAAATATGATAGACATCGTACAGACTTCATATTAGTAGATAGATGCAATACTAGTCGAATGATTAATTTAGTCTTATATAGAGGTTAATTCGTTTCAAGAAATTAAAACTTGTGATAATTTCAAGTCATTAGCTAGGGCAAGGTAATTTGTTTTTTATTATTTTTACAATTTTACCCCTAGCTTAAGTATTATTTTTTATACTCTTCAATTATTCAGTTATTTATAGTAATTTTTTTTATGTAGAATTGATGCTAAATAAAAACTCTATTCATTCTTTATTCCCATCTGTGCTTGGCTCTTAAGGGCCCTAACCAAAACCCACTTGCACCACAAAATTAAAAAAAAAGATGCTGTACAACCAGAACAAATGAAAAAACGATTTCTCCTACACTCAAGATGTTTCTCCTCTGAACAGTTGTTTGTCTTATATTAAATTGAGAAAAAAAGCTGCCAAGACGACGACATGTCGGGATAGAAAGTATTACCTACTTGTTGATACCAGGTAAACTCTGGGACCTATAGAAAGAACATTTTCTTTAGAAACTAGACAAAGGCACATTGAGAGGGCACCGTTACACAAAAGATGAGAAAAAAGGTCAGATATCAGACAGCTGCATCTTTTGGCACGCGCTTCCCTACGCATATGGCACGTGCTCGGATGCGTCGGCGTGCGCATGCGCCCGACAACGCAACAGGTCGCCCCAAACTACCCCCAGAGATTTATTATACAGATCCCAGTAGCCAGAGCGTTTTCGCGCCAATTCTCCCCCACCCCCTGTTAAGGGACTTAATCTAGCGTAAGTAATGGATTAGATTTTTTTTTTTAATAAATTTTTGCTAAGGGGAGGTTTTTGAATCAGGAGGGTTGAAAACCGGTATGTATAGCTCGTTTTTTTATTGGAATTTATTGTTGCAGCAAAAGGGGTTTAATTGCTAAGACTTTTCAGAAATCATTAATTTTCTTATTGAACAGGAATGCATAATAGCTAACATTTAAGTAACATCGTTGGGATGTGATGCTAAATTGAAAGTCAGATTTTGTAATTATCGGCTTTATTAATGATTCCCACAAGTATTGTTATGTTCATTTAATTTATGCAGGTATGCTATTTCTTCATTTGCCAACTGTGATTATCAATGGTGCAGCTTGAGAGCCGAGATTAACGATAAAAATCGACTCGAAATGAAGGAATTTTCATGCACCTTCTTACATATTTAATTAATTAATTTTTTTTAATCTCAAAGGCGCACTTTATTCATAAATTTCAATTATTTAACATACCAATTATATTACAGTAATACTCCGATAAGGTATGTCCAATTCGCGAATATTAAGTACTAAGAGGAGTAAGTTCAATCAAATGCACATTACATTTAAAAAACGAAGATTAGCTAAAGCTACTTTTACCTTTTAAGCTTAGTAATAAGTAATTAAAAAATTAACCAAAAAACAAATTGAAAATAAATGAATTAAATAGAACTAAGTTTTATAAGTGAAACATTGAAATTAAAAAATTAGGTCTAAGTCTAGGTGAGAAAAAAGCTGTGGTGTGGCAATGTCATAGTTTTGTGTCTTTGAATTGCATTTTTTAACAGATATTTTGTTTTTTAATTTTCATAGAGTCGATATGTAAATGTAAGAAAATGAAACTTAAAAAGCAATGACATTTTTAGCCACTATAATCGATGATCAAATTTTCTTAGATTGCACACAAATCGACAACAGATATTTTGTACACATTGCAATCTTTGCTGTGCCATTTTATTAATACAAGGATAATAAACTATGAAATAGAAAATTAAAATAGATAATACTAATGATACTGAGCGTTTTTTTTCTTGTCACAAAATTGAAAAAAAAAACAACTCTCTTTTGAATCATAAAGACGAATCAATAGTTAAACCTAGAATCTTGACGTACTCAGTAAAAGTAAGAGGGCTATAATCAAATTGAATGGATGCATTATTTTCAATATTAGCACGATCCCAATCTCAGCCTGAATAAAATGATGTTTTACTGGCCTTAAAGACTATCAAGCCAAAATCAATTGTTGGCCCTGATAAAATACCAGCTTTTCTCTTATATGATTGTGCTTGTATTTTTGCTAAACCGTTAACAGTTCTCTTTAATCTGGCTCTAAAACAAGAATGTTTCCCGAACCTCTGGAAGTCATCAAAGATAATTCCAGTACACAAAAAAAATGATAAGAATCTCATCGAGAACTATCGGCCAATTACAATAATCAACAACTTTTCTAAATGTTTTGAACGTGTTCTTCATTCGGCCTTATTTCCTTCAATGAGGGGTCTTATAGATCATCGTCAACATGGATTTATGAAAGGTAGATCTACCACCACAAACTTAGTTTGTCTTACAGAACATATATCTGAGTCAATAAATGCCAGGTCACAGGTTGACGTTATTTATACAGACTTCTCGAAGGCTTTTGACCGTCTGGATCATGGTATTCTTCTAAATAATCTTGACCAAAACTACGGTTTTTCTTCTCACCTAATACACTTTTTTAGCTCTTATCTTACGGGTCGTCTTCAGCACGTGGAATGTTATGGCCGTAGTTCGGCTCAGATAGTTGCAACATCTGGAGTTCCACAGGGCTCCATATTGGGGCCGCTCTTTTTCAACACATTTATTAATAGTATATCGGAACAGCTCACTGTAAATAGTTTGTTATATGCGGATGATACAAAATTGTATTATGGCATCAATAGTATCTTAGATTGTATGGAATTGCAAAATAATATTAATCTCCTCAATGTATGGTGCAAAAATAACAATCTTCCTCTTAATACTGCCAAGTGTAAAGTTGTTTCTTACTCTTCGAAGAAAAACCTGATTATGTATGACTATACTATGGACAGTGAGACTGTCCCGAGATCAACGGAGTTCAAGGATTTGGGGGTGACATTCGACAGCACTCTTTCCTTTCAGCCACACATTCAGGACATTGTTAATCGGAGCTACAGAATGCTGGGTTTTGTCATTAGGAACATACATAGCTTTAATAATATCTTTAGTCTTAAAATTTTGTATTTTTTTTATGTGAGATCAATACTGGAATATGCTTCTTCTGTGTGGTCACCATTTTATATGAATCATATACATGAACTAGAAAATGTTCAGCGTAAATTCTTAAAGTTCCTTTCATATAAATGTGACGGAGTGTACCCAGAAATTGGTTTTTCACATCAACGCCTACTAGAAAGGTACTCCTTTAGTAGTCTTGAGGAGAGGCGAAAATCTGCTGATCTGAAATTTTTATTTAAACTTCTTAATAATAAAATTGATTCGCCAGACTTATTACGACATGTAAATCTTCATGTGCCCCGTACATCATCTAGAAATTCTGACACATTTTACCTATCTAGACCTAGAACGAATATTTGTAAGTATTCTCCAATGCATAGAGCATGTGGCACTTTTAATTCTGTTCAGGATCAATGTGACATATTTAGCTGCAGTTTGTCCGAAATTAAAAGAGTACGCTTTTCCTAGATAGTAGACATAAACAAAATTATTAACTATAAATTAACTATTGCTATTAATAATGTATTCTTTTTTTTTCTCTAGTTTTGGATTGTAATTTGTATAATATTGTAATTTTTCCCCCACTCAATAATTGGAATTTTTTCTGTGCGGTGGTGTAATTAAAATTAAAATTAAATTAAAATAATAATGAGTAGTAATGCAATCCTGAAATATTGTCCAAGAAATAGTTTTTTATTAATTAAATACTTTATGCGTTATTCCTATCTGGCAACAACGCAGGGCCAGTACGCATTCATTAACAACCAAGGCGGCTGCGCGATTGTATGTCTACGTACAGCAATGCAAGGTTGCCATAGTGACTACAAGTTCTAACCTTCGTTTCAATGTTTGTTATGTAATTAGATTTTATATAAAGATTATTGAATGGTGTGAACTTTGAATTTAATGTAGACATTGGTGACATTGCATTTGCATGAAGAGGTATTGCAATAGACTTTTTTTGTGGAAATGGTGAGTAAGAATAAGAAGCTGCTGCTTTTCTAACTGTAAGCTTCTGGACACAAAGAGATACATATTTTCTGCATGTTTAACAATTTCTATAATAACATGTCATTCATGGCTAATAACAAAATTGACTGGAAGAAGTCAATTCTTGCTTAACAATTTTAATCAAAATTCAGCCCTTTACCTCATAACAAATTAATCCTGCTCCGTTCTTTCGTTTCTTCGACTTCAGTAAGAAATCGTTAATGGGAATAAGAAGTTACAGGTACAGGAATACTTATAGACGAACTTGAAGTATAAACTAACAGGCCCAATATCTTTAATACTTGGGTTTTAATTTAGCAGAAGAAAAACTTTACTGTAACAAATTCTGACACCTATAAAATTGCTAAATGGTCTTACATTGAAGCACTTTATGCATTCGATTTAGTAGCAGACAACAGAATGTGCACCAAGCTGACAGATTGTCATGTAATACCTTGAAATATAAACAAAATGAAGGTTAAAAACTGTATCCAGTAAAACAGTAGAATCTTATATGGACAATGTGGCAAAATCTGGATTTTAAAAATAAATCATTTCAATCAGAAACCAAAATAAATTACCAAAGAAGCTCAATATACAGCTTCGATGTCAAAACTCACTTTAAAGCTGACTCCAAACCTCATTGTTTTGCATTTAAGATGTAGACTTTTACATAATAAGTTTAAATTTATATTAATTAGCTCATTTAACTAAGATTGTTCAAATAACTTCTTTAGTTATATAAGATATCATGGTTATCGAAACAATAATCGTGATGTTTCACTTGTTGTTTTAAAACTATTGTTGTAAATCATTTTATGTCAACCCATTCCCCTGGATCTAATTGTGAAGTAGATATATTAAATGAATGTCGAGATAATCTAAAAGCTTTACGTTTGTGATACAAGATCCACGTACACGACCACCAGTTCCAAAAGAAGTATGATTGTAAAGAAAACAGCAAAAATTGGTAAATGTATTGACACCTTTATGAGTGGATGTTGTTAAATCTGTTTTGAAAAACAGAGATATAAAAGAAACAAAGACAGTTGTGATGTTTGCTAAAGTGCCCTCTTAATCAGGCATACTTTACTCTTTTGTTACTGCTGAATTGAGTAGGGGGTAATTTCTTGATGATTTTATTAAATTTTTATTAACATTTAAACATTTTGAAGAATTTTGATATTTTATTTAACGTTTTAACAAGCATGTATAACTTGTGAATTTTTGTTTCATTTCTGAAACTATCTATGTATCTAGTAGGAAAGTTATGGGAAATTATTGTACGCAAAAGTAAACAAAGTGATAAAAGGAGGATTTTGTTTTATATGGCGATAAAAAAACTCCCATTTTAACACTTTTTCGATCTGCCTACTATAGTTTCCAAAAGAATCACATATTTTCCATTAAGCTTAAGCGTATCATATAGTAAAGCGAAATTCAAATTTCCCGCGATTATGAGGTCACAAACCCATTTTCGCTTCAGGTTAGTATCTCGACATTCAGAGGGCGCGACATTTATTCGACGGTTCAGTGTTCTATGGGCGTTTATGCAGCTTTCCTATCAACGAGGTGTTAATCTATGATGTTCACGAACTTAATGAACCTGGGCTGCCAATTCAATGAAAAGTAAATGACCACTATTAGAGGGCCGCCATTTTGCGCGATTGTGTCCCTTCGATGTTGGTCACTCTGACAAATTTCAGTTGTGCCAATTGTAGGGCCAACAAAACAATTAAAGTTTTTGAGAGGTTATTTTTACAAAAATACAATAGAATAAGAATTTAAGATAGTTGCGTTAGATCTGTGATTTTTCAACTTGGAATAGATGCATGCACTTTAAAATATTCGTTTTATTGTTCTGATAATCTTATAAATCCTAATACCATGAAAATTATGATCTTCATTTAAATTTTTGCTTGTATTTACTTAACAAATTCAGTTAAAAACACTTATTTTCTTTCTATTTTTACGAGTTTTACTTTCCTTCCATATAAGGGTTTGTAATTAGCAAGGGTTTATATAGTAAAAATATATTATTCCATTAACAACTCTATATATTATTCTATCATAAACAACACATACAAACAATTCACAATAATTCGGTTTTGAGAAATAGTGAACCAAATACCTTTAAATATAAATTGTAATACATTATTCACGTACTAAATAAGGAGGATCTAAGTGTCGTTTACAAATCGCCAAAAACTACGCAATCCGCTATACACACACGTCAAACGTCAGTCTTCATTACCGTTATTTAATATATTTTTTGTTGGCAACACTGAAAATGTCCAGAGTGACCAACATGAAAAAGACACAACCACTATAAAAATGGCGGCCACCAGGCAGTGGTCATTTTTGGATATCGTGGCCATATGCATTAGCAGTCCAGGTATATTTATTAATTTCCTGATGATGTTAGAATTGTTTTGTTTATTAAAACTCTTACTACAATCATCGCGTATGAGTGAATAGGAAGGACCAAATATGAGATATAACTTAAAAAAGCTTAAAAATAATTTTAAAATACATTAAGTAGAACCGCAGACTAATAAACAAATACTGTCGGTCCACTTGTCGAATCTCGCGATATCCGCGATGTGTGAAAACAGAAAAATGAAAGGAACGATATTTTTAGCGCATTTTATAAATCGTTGGCGGGTCCAGATGTTCTGTGTTTGTAAAAAAAAAATATATTTTAGCTAAAAGGTGCATTATTTTATATGTAAATGCAAACAAAGACTTAAAAAAGATGTCGGTCGGTTGGTTGGTTGGTCGGTCGTGCTCTGGCCCATTTGTCGCATCCGAATTTAATGTCTGTCCCGAGCGGGAAAATATTTCAGCGATTTTTCGGGATGTTGTGTTGTGAAACGACTCGTCGATAAATTTCGGCTTTTTTTAACGGGCCCGGTCCGAGTATTTTGGTAAATATGTCGCCCCGTCAAATCTATTACTATTTAAAGATCCAGACACTCTGTTGCCAAATGTGAACGAGCAGATGTGTGGATACGTCGACTCATCTTCTCGAGTTGATACTCCCTTGAGTCCTCGTAATTGTCTGTTTACACCTCTTTTTTTTGTTTTTAAAAAAACTGGTGGTGAAGACGTTTAGATATGCAGGAGATGTTTTTCAATAAGGAATCCTTAGTGCCACCCTGTACATAATCATCATACCTGCATTGACTCATTGACAATTGATAGTTAAGGTAATGTTTATCTGTCAGTTGTCATTTGAACTACTTTTACAGTGTCGGACTCTCAATTTAAATATCTCATTTAAGTCAGAAGATAAATCCAAGGAAAAACTGAAGTTGACAGCACAAATCTACCAATGGAGATTCAAAGGTTTAATCTCTTTTGAAATCTGAATGTCCCGTAGATATCGGTTTAATTTTTGAAAAAAAGCAATAGATGTCCACGATGATACCAATGTCACAAACTTTGCCGGCCATAGGACCATTAAATAAAATTCCACTGGACCTAATTTGTTAATGCAAAGGGATATTGTAATGTATTAACAACACATCTTGCTTGCAACCCCCAAAAAAACTAATATAATACCTAACCACAAACGACGTGACCACGTTACCAAGCCACTATCTTAAGCTATATCACTATTGGTGAACTTTTTACAGATATGTAAAATAGAAAATCCAATGGATAGTGACTTTTCTTCATCAAGGTGAAATGATTTTCGGTGTTAAAAATCCATTGGACATCCATTGAGTTGCGAAACACGCCCTTTAAACGGTACTACCTTGGTTCTCATTTTAAACACATCCATTGAAGTTATCCAATGGCTTTTTATTATTGTTTGACCAATGACTTTTTCTTCTTGAGGCATTGAGATTAAGAATTCCATAAGAGATCCAATACATTCATTAAAATGAAGCTACAGTTTTCGAAACAGAGATCGACGTCTAATGAATCTAGAAAAATAGCAGTCTAGTGGCTTTTCCTTAGTTCATTAAATTTGTTCAGCAGTTTCTCATCCATTATAATTTACGCATATTTGTCAAAATGGAAAAACAGCTTTTGATCAGTAACATACCTATAAAAATATGACTCCAATGACCTCTCAAAAAATCTATTCATTGGATTCATGTAAGCTAACTTTAATTTTCAAAACAGCTTTTGAAAAAACCATTGAAACTCCATTGGATAAACATAATTTAAAATCTAAAGGCTTGTACAAAATTATCACCCAAAGATGTCCATAATTAGCCCATGGATATTTCGATCTAGTTTGGTCTATTGGAGGATGTGCGCTTTTTGGATATCTTCTTTTAATCTTTCAAAATCAAAAGGTTTACCAGCGGGTAGGTAAGACTTTCGATGAAAGAATCGAAGTAGTTGTGAGATAAAATGTAAGAAGGTGTAAGTGCCTTAACGTTTTTCAATGGTCATCAAGAATGGTCTTCAATCTTACAACTGTAGGACCAAGTACAAATTCAAGGGCAAAATCAAAAATTGATATAATTTTTTTTTAATGGCTAATTCCCTCGAAACTAATTTTTTAATTATGCATATCGTGGAGATTTTCATCATTAAATTAGTCTTTGTAAATGATGGTATCATTTATAAAAACGTCTTGAAGATACTGGTCGCATCTTTATCCTTGGGAAACTCCATTTGGGTTTTATAGGGTTATGAAACAATGAAATCATTTGCAGTGTACTTTTTGAGAACGTTCTGAGACCTATAAGTTAAACACTGCCCTCCTGCATAATGAGGTAACTTAGAGAAGAGGATGTTATGAGAAATACAATCGAAAGCCTTTGAGAAGTCCCGGTAAGAAGCATACGAGGGTGGTCCCAGAAGTACCCGGCCTGACCTAGAGTTCTCGGTAGTAGCTTAAAAAATATCAGCGTATTAGAAAGTATACAATCTATAAAGCATATGTTTTAAGTTTAAAGACGCCACGTTGTTAATTATTTGTTTGGCAGCCATCAATAGTGAACGTTTTCAGTGAATTTGTGAAAATGAAGAAATATGTGATACAATACTTTTATTTAAAAGGCCTCAGCCCAACCAATATAAAAGCTAAATTGAATTCTACACTGGGTGAGTCTGCTCCTTCATTAACAACAGTAAAATATTGGGTAGCAGAGTTTAAACGAGGCCGTACGAGCTGTCAAGACGAGCATTGCAGTGGTCGACCAAACGAGCTGACGACTTCAGAAATTTTAAAGAAAATTCACAACGGGGTACTGGATGATCGTCGACTGAAAGTGCGCGAGCTAGCGGACATAGTAGGCATTTCAAAAAGTGCGGTACATCGGATATTAAGTGAAAGTTTTGACATGAGAAAGCTGTGTGCAAGATGAGTGCCGCGTTTGCTCACACTCGAGCAAAAACAGTGTCGTGAAGATGTTTCAATTGAGTGTTTAGCGAAATCTAATAGCAACAAAGCAGAATTTTTGCGTCGTTTCATAACCATGGATGAAACATGGGTCCATCACTTCACACCGGCTCCAAAGAAGGCGAAAACCGTGCAAGGTCATGGCGTCGGTTTTTTGGGATGCGCGAGGGATAATTTTTATTGGCTATGTTGAAAAAGGTAAAACTATCAACGGCGAGTATTATGCGAACTTATTGCAACGTTTGAGCGAAGAAATCAAGCAAAAACGGCCGCATTTGGTTAAGAAGCAAGTGTTGTTTCATCAAGACAATGCACCAGCTCACAAATTCGTTATTGCAATGGCCAAAATTTACGAATTAAAGTTTGAATTGCTACCTCATGCACCCGATTTAGCCCCCTCAGATTATTTTATGTTTTTCTGTTAAAGATTTTCCAACGATGAAGAAGTGATGTCTGTAGTTAATGGCTATTTCGAGGCGCAAGACAGTTCTTATTATAAAAAAGGTATCGAACTTATAAAACATCGCTGTGAAAAGTGTAGAGCTGAAAGGAGATTATGTTGAAAAATAAATATTTTCTTTTCCAAAATTTTCGTGTTTTCTTTCTTGGGTCGGGTACTTCTGGGACCACGCTCGTATGTATCTAAGACCCCCTTCAAAGGATCTGGCTCACGAGAAGTTCAATAACTAAAGTTGTGCTCTTTTTTAGGTGTAAGTACTTAAACAAAAGTTAAGTCTAATTATGTCTGTTCTTGGTTGAAAAAATTGCCTCAGATTGTGTCGGAAGTACAATAATTATTGCAATTATTTAGTACTCTCGGTTTAGTTTCACGTTCTTGGAAGACTTTTTAAATTACACTAGTTAAATTTCATGTTCCAAAAATACATCTAAGAATAAATAGCAATAGACTGTTGTCTACTAATAAGACTGATTGTTCACCTATAAATAAGATGTTAAAAGAATGTAGCCATGTGATAATTACGTCTGATAAAGACTTTTTAAATTTTTCTGTAAAACAATTAAAGGACACTTTTAAAACAAATTATTAGTTATCAGTAGTTAGCACTCCTTTAATGTGATAACAATTATTTTGTGTTTTAAAGGAGGATAAATAAATAAATAAAAATATAAACAATACCTTGATAATTGGTCTTTAATTTACTTATTAGCTAAGGATTAATTAAGAATTTAAACAAATGTAACTCTATTTGACCTGCCCTTGTAAAGATACCTACCCTAATAATTTACAGGAATCTACAAGACCAAGACCCTTAAAACATTCCTTAAATAATGCATATTCATCAGAAATGTAATATTTAGGTAAATTAAGAAAAAGGGACAAGGAAAATACCTAAACGCACCGAATAAAAAATTATCTATTTCATCTAGTCCTAAGCATGACGTTAAAGACATCGAAACACTGAATATTCAACAGTAAACTGAATCAATTATTATCCGCAAGATTTACCTTGCAAGCCAAATTATCGTTAAAAAAAGGTACTACACTTGGTACTGATCGATCAATTACCACAAATGTTACTTATATCGCAAAAAAAAAAATCATCTAATGCAGATGGTCATGCGCCTAATTAAAATCTAAGCCGAAGATCATCAATCTTAACGAACGAAGATGCGCCCATCAGTGGTGGTACCTTAGGCGCTGTTACTTCTTGGCGTATTGTAAGAGTACCAAGGAGCGCCCAGCTGCCTTCTCACTGGCATCTGTCTCTCACAGCTGCGTCTTACAAGCAATCAGTCCAGATACATACAAAACTTATATTTGGTTTTGATAACATCACAGACTATATTATGTTGGCTCGTCTTGTATCTTTGGCCTCACATTATAATGATTATTACATTATACACCCGATTGTGCATGAAATGGGAAATTTTAAGGAATTTTTTTTTGATATACAGGGTGAGGCAATCGTAATATTTTGTCATTTTCACCAACGGATATAAACTTTAAAATAGCACTTTTTTTTAAATTAATTTAATTCAATTAAAGAACAATTTTTTTAACCATTTTTATGCATAATAACACCTTTGCAAAACACGACTCCTTCCCTACTAATTACATTCTTGATTGGTCTGCATGTGTTAAAGCACCAGTAAGTTACATAACTTAAACCCCCATTAATTTAAACTACCGTGTTACACCTGCAGAAACTGCTTTAAAAATCACGCTGATATTTAGTAAAAATGCAATAAATCAGATAAGACCACACTCTTATAACACGGCATTGCGCTCAAAGACACATTGTAACACCTTTGCCCCCAAAAAGCGATGATAAATGCCGACAAGGTGTCTTTGCCTTTAAAAAAAAAATTAAATAATAAACAAAAACGACATCTGACGTAGTTAAATATCTTTTTTTTTACATAACTGCCCCACTTTTAACGGTAAATTGTGAAAAGCTGCGAATAAAATGAGGATTGGCTTTTCACATAATTAACATGTACTTTAAATGATGCCTGATACTGAATGTTTAACATACAAAACAACACCTGCCTTCGAGGTAGTTTATTTATGCAAACAGCCCTTTTTTCTATCACTGAACTGTAACACTTCCGGAAATTTTGAGGTTAGCCGAGAAACACACACAAATTGAGTCTTTCTTTTTCTTATTATGATATACATCCAGTTATTGATGTCAAAAGTTAGGAACTTTGCCTAGGAATAAAAAGGACAATTTTTTGACATATTTTATCTTCAACTGCCTGGAATTAATATTAATTGCAAAATTATCTTCCACTACCTGGAATTTATGACTATGACTGAAGGACAAATTTTCAACAATTTTTTATCTTTAACTGGATAAAAAAGTAATTTTTGTACTAACTGTCTGTTGGAATAAATATGAATATCACGAATATTTTTTTCTTAGATATTTAACTACATCTTAAATGGCACAGTTTTTGGACCTCTTTTACCTCTGCATAGAATATATATTAAATGTTGCTTTTAATTGCCTGAAAATTGATGGTTTTCGAAATTCAACTGCCTAGAATAAGTAATAATTTCATAATTCAGTGCCTATAAAAGAAGCAATAATTGTACGCATTTTTTGCAAAATTTTTTGCAACTGCGTGATTTTTTTTCAATATTCAACTATACCTAAAAAAAGACAAATTTTCAACAATTTCAACCTAAACTTCTTAAAAAAGAGGCAATTTTTGTATTAATTTTTCCTTGGAATTTCAGAAAATTTTTTGTTCAACTCTGGATCTTATTTTTCTCAGGTATTCAACTACATCTGAAAAAGGCATAATTTATGTATCTATTTTGCCCTCAACTGCCTGGAGGAATAAATATTAAATGTCGCGTTAAATTGCCTGAAAATTGATGGTTTTTGAAATTCAACTGCCTAGAATAAGTAATAATTTCATAAATTTTTTATAAACATTTCATAATTCAGTGCCTATAAAAGAAGCAATAATTGTACGCATTTTTTGCAATAAATATGAATTTCAGAAATAATTTTTCTTTTTCAACTGTGTATTAGAAATAGGCATAGTTCTTGGACCTATCTGCCCTCAACTGCCTGGCATAAGTATTATAGTCGCTTTTAATTGCCTAAAAATTGACGATTCTTGAACTTCAACTTTCTGGAATAAAGAATAATTTTATAATTTTATATTTTATAGAAATTTTTCTTTTCAACTGTATAAGAGAGTTTTCAACAGTATAAATATTTTTTTAATATAATTTATCTTCAACTGCCTGGAATATAGCATACGTTTCAAAATTCTTTGCACTGCCTGGTATTTTTTTCTTAGTATATAACTATGCCTGAAAAAAGTCAAATTTTCAACAGGTTCAACCTAAACTACCTAAAAACGAAGCAATTTTCGTATTAATTTTTCCTTGGAATTTTAGAGATTTTTTTTTTCAGCTGTGGATCTTATTTTTCTCAGGTATTCAACTACATCTGAAAAAGGCATAATTTTTTTATCTATTTTGCCCTCAACTGCCTGGAGGAATAAATATTAAATGTCGCGTTAAATTGCCTGAAAATTGATAGTTTTTGAAATTCAACTGCCTTGAATAAGTAATAATTTCATAAATTTTTTATATTAATTTCATAATTCAGTGCCTATAAAAGAAGCAATAATTATACGCATTTTTTGCAATAAATATGAATTTCAGAAATAATTTTTCTTTTTCAACTGTGTATTAGAAATAGGCATAGTTCTTGGACCTATCTGCCCTCAACTGCCTGGCATAAGTATTATAGTCGTTTTTAATTGCCTAAAAATTGACGATTCTTAAACTTCAACTTTCTGGAATAAAGAACAATTTCAGAAATTTTGTTTTCAACTGTATAAATATTTTTTTATATATTTTATTTTCAACTGCCTGGAATATAGCATACATTTTAAAATTCTTTCCACTGCCTGGAATTTTTTTCTTTATATATAACTATGCCTGAAACAGGACCGATTTTCTTGAAAAAAGACAATTTTTTGGCTAATTTTCCCTTTAAATAAATATGACTCTCAGGAATAATATTGTTTCAACTGCCTCGATTTTGTTTTTCTCAGGTATTCAACAACATCTGAAAAAGGAACACTTTTTAGGTGTTGTTGAATGTTTTACCCTCAACTGCATGGAATAGAGAATAATTTTAGAAATTTTTAACTGTATAATTTTTTTTGGCCTATTCAAATATGTATTAATTTAAAAATTTCTGCAACTGCATGTATTTTTTTTTCACTAATCAACTATGCCTGAAAAAAGACAAATAAGGCAATTTTTGTATTAATTTTTCCTTGAAATTTCAGAATTTTTTTTTTGATCTTCTTTTTCTCAGGTATTCCACTACATCTGAAAAAGGCATAATTTTTTGATCTATTTTACCTTTAACTGCCTGGAAGAATAAATATAAAATGTCGCGTTAAATTGCCTGAAAATTTTTGTCACTGCCTAAAAATTCAGCGAATTTTGAACTTTAGCCCAGGCAGTTGAAGACTAATTTCAGAAATTTCATTATATAAAAATGTATGTTTGACTATATAAAAACTAAAAAAAATTAAATATTTTATCTTTTACTGCCTGGAATAACTACATAATTTTTTTCCACGCCCTAGTTTTTTTTCGGTACTCAACAATGCCTGAAAAAGGTCAAATGTTCGACAATTTTCATCTGTAGATGCCTAAAAAAGAGGCAATTTTGCACTAATTTTCCCCTGTTATAAATAATTAACAGCTTGGATCCTAAAAATTAATGATTTTTAATTTTCAACACTCCTAAACTAAGGAATGATTTCGGACAATTTTGGGGATGATTGTATTCAACTGCCCGGACAAATTTGTTTCAACTGACTAAAAATGGACGACTTTTGAAAATATTTCTTAGTTCAACTGCCTGGAATAATTAATTAATTTGACAATTATGAATTAACTACTTTATATGCATCTGATAAAATTACGGCAGAACCCAACATTTAAAACACGAAGTTCAGAGGGATTTCAATTCAAGGATATGAAAGAGATTCAAGGATATTGCTACTATTGTAATACCTGTAACCTTAAGAAGTGGAATTTTCAGACTGATCAATTAATGAAAATAGTGAAAATAATTTAAAAACTAAGTATCAAGTTAAGATGACAAGATAACCAGGCAGTAATAAAAGAATAATTTATAAAGAAACAAGTCTGATGAAGATTTCTGTTCAAAATGAATCACTTTTAGAAGAATTTCTCCACTCAATGTTAAAAACAACTTATGAGAAAACAAAACGTTTGAGGGATCCGTTCTGCCAATTTCCTCATTTGTTGATGTTCACGTTGTTATGACCAGCGAGTTGTTATTGGAATGTTTATCCATTATGCGATGACGTTAGACTCATTGACATTAAATACAAAAAACCGGCATTGCCCAAACAAAAATTCAATTCCTCCCAACTCCTCTAAGCCGTTAAAAACAACAAGAAATTGACATTTGACAAGTCAATTAAGGGTCACGCGACTCTCGTTTACAAAACAGGGCCCCGAAAGGAGGCAGTTGTGTCAATTTAAAGTCGATTTTTTTTCCTAGAATTACACGGTGTTTCTAATTAGTAAAAGCGCGTGTTGTGCCCCAAGGTTCTCGTCTGGGGCCCCTCCATTACTTGGTTTCATTCAGTGATCGCGGCAACGCGTCTAAGACTTGATAAGCTTCCGGTCATTTGCCACGTTGCCGCATGTGGAACTAATTGTACTAGTTTTAGGATACGGGTACGAGCTGATTTATATAGACTAATCAAGACTAAAAGTTCAGTATATAGAAATATTTCACTTAAAAGCCATTACAACAATGAGAATTTTAATTTACATATCAGCAACAATGAAATATATTCTCTATTATCTTGTTGAGTCTAATCAATTACAGCCTTTGCCAATTTGCCTCAGAAAGATACATTCAATTCATATTCAAATTTAATTTGCTTAAAATAAGAGAACAATATATTGTGGAGTCAGGCCCGGATTTCCAATTTGGCACATTTTTGTAACCCTTTGAATAGCATTCAAAATAATAATTTGTGTCCTTCTCAGATTTTGAAATACTTAATGAATTACGTCTTGAAGTTCTATGAGAATATTGCATTGTCTTTTATACACTTGATCTTGTATATACCCCCATGAAATTATTTATTTACTTATTAACGGTATTCACCAATTTTACAAAAATAAAATAATACAAAAGATACTAATATTAATTGAACTCTTAAGCTTGATAACAGAAAGACATAAATCAATGTTACCAATTAATTTAAAGAAACATGTTAATTTAATAAAAAACAATTTATTTGTCATTTTTTTGTTTCTTGTTTTAAATAGCCATTGCCTCCCATTAAATTATGAATTTGATCATTTACATTTAGAAAATTGTAATTTTTTTGCGTATTTTTAAGTCCATACTGTTATATATTCTTAAAAAGGTACTGTAATTAAAGCAAATTTTACTCTTAATATTTGACATGTAAACGGATAGTGTAAATGTCAAAAAGTAAACATGTCCTGGATAGTGTAAATCCAGGACTGGGTGGAGTCTAAATAATTGAACCATATTCAATTATTTAGACTCCACCACTAGACAAGTTGTGAGCTTACCAACCCGACATACAGTGGCTTAAGCCAGTAATTTCTCAAAGTATATTCGGACATCTGTTGTGACTTAACGGCTAACTGATTGACATTTTCATTAAATATTAATTGAGAATCTAAAAGTGTTCTCAAATTCTTGGTTTGCTCTTTATTTTGCATCGCTATTGAATAAGACGATAAAATCTTATTCTTATTTTTACTAAAGGAAATTATGAATGAAAAGATCTAACACTATCTAAATCCCTCTGACATAAATCCACATCGATGTCATTCATAATCATCAAAGATCATAAGCAAACATTAAAAATTCACAATGTTTTATACAATCTTTAAGGACGTTAACAAACGGACTAAATAGCAAAAAGAATTCTACAAATTACATTAATAACTTGACAAAAAATTAAGTGCAAATGCATCAGAAAAACCAATTTTTATTTACAAGTGATTTATTCTGTCAAATGCCTTGAAGAAGTCAGTATATATGGCATCAACCTGATACTCCCTCTCCAATACACCCGACAGTTTAGTGTTTTAAGTGAGTAGATTAGCTACTGTAGATCGACCTCTTCTAAAGTAATTCTTGACATTGCCAATTTAAATAGTTATAGACCAAACTATCAAAAGCTTTTGGAATTAAAGACTGTATAGACACACCATTGCTTTCTTGTGATTTAAATATAGAATAAATAGAACTTCCTATCAAGTAGTGGAAGACACCCTAGTGGACAGAGATTTATTAAGCAATTGACATGAATATTTGGACAAGTTTAAGACCAAATCCAGTTTATCGTTGGGACCAGTCACCAACTTCTTAGATAAGGCCCCTATATTCAGCACTAACTTTTAGGTTATTTAGCTGCTGTATACATTGTCTATACAAATAATTCATTTGGTTTATATCTTTTATTAGTTGCTCCCTACAAGCCTTTTGTCTTATTTGCTTCAATTGATGAGTATTTTTGCCTATAAAAAGTTTCAGTCCATCAATAAACTGCATTATAACTCTCATTACTGCTTGTCTTTGAGACTAATGTTTTTCAAGGAAGGAAAGTTTCTCAGGCTTAGGACTTACAGACAGAAAAAAGATGCCGATGTTTCGGCCTTTATTTAGGCCATCTTCAGGGCTGGCAATAACAGGTTCAAATTAAAACACTAAATAAAAAACACTATAAGACAGGCAGTTTTATTTTCTTATGTTTACATCCTAATTTTATAGATTATAATTTACAAAAAAAAGCAGGAAAAGATAGAAAAAATTTATTGTAAATTGTAATATGACAATATTTTATTGTTTACTATTAAATAATGAATTATAATATGTTTCCATAAAATAATAATCTGGTCTTGATAATGATTTGATTAATGTAAGATGTAATTTTAAAAAAGAGACAAAAGTATTTTTATATTCTTTATATACTCCTCATATTTCTGAAATAAAAAGAGATAGATGTTTGAAAATTGGAATACTGCTTCTTCTAATAAAATCATTGGACACCTATTTTACCTGTTTTTTTTTAAACCCACTAATAGTAAAGAAATGGATCTTGAGTATCTTGAAAAAAAATTCTTACAAAGATTGAAATTTCTAAGGACAAAAATGTTCATATCTCTAAAACAAAGAAAGTTAGAGGTTTAAATATTGGACAACTACTTCTTCTAATAAAATCATCGGACACCCATTTCAGCGTTTTTTTCAAAAGCCACTAACAGAAAAAAAATTGAACCATGAAACTTTTTAAAAAAACCTCAAGGAAATTGAAATTCCTAAGGATAATATGTTCACATCTCTAAAACTAAGAAAAATAGAGGTTTGAAAATTAGACAACTACTTGCTCTAATAAAATTATTGGACACCTATTTCAACATTTTTTTTTAAAACCTATTAATAGGAAGAAACATTGACCTTGAATATCTGAAAAAAAAGGTTTAAGAAAATTGAAATTTCTAAATGGAAAATGCTCATATCTCTGAAACAAAGAGAGTTAGAGGTTTGAAAATTGAAACAGTAGTTCTCCTAATAAAATCATTGAATATCTATTTCAGCTTTTTTTTCAAAATCTACTAATAGGGAAAAAATTAATTAATTGAGTAAAATTTCTAAAGAGAAATTGCTCATATCTCTAAAACTAAGAAAGCTAGAGGTTTAAAAATTGGATTACTGCTTCTTGTAATGTGATACCTATATCAGCGTTTTTTTTTACAAAACTCAATAAAACCGAAGAAATGAACCAAGAATTTCTTAAAACCCACTAATAAGGACAAAACGAACCTTGAATATCTTGAAAAAAAACCTTACAAAGATTGAAACTCCTAAGGACAAACTGTTCATATCTCTAAAACAAAGAAAGTTAGAGGTTTGAAAATTGGACAACTACTTCTTCTAATAAAATTATTGGACACGTATTTCAGCGTTTTTTTCAAAACTCACTAATAAGGACAAAATGAATCTTGAAAAAGAATCTTACAATAACCGAAATTCCTAAAGAGAAGATGCTCATATTTTTGAAAAAAAATTATTGTGAACTGCAACCTGTCATTACCAGCCCTGAAGATGCCCTAAATAAAAGCCGAGACGTCGGCATTTCTTCTGAAATAAAATCAGTTGTATAAGGACCTTAAACATTATTATTAGTTTATAAATTTTTAAATTTTGTACTTGCCATGTGTTAATAATTTTATGTTGATGTTGTAAAGAAAGTATTACGGGAAAATGGTCAATTTTTTGATTGTATACTATTAAATAATGTATTTTCATAAAATAATTATCTGGTCTTGGTAATGATTTTATTACTGTTAGATGTAATTTCCGAAAAGGGACAAAGTATTTTTATATTCTTCGTTAAGGTCTATATTGGAAAGTAAGTCTTTGTTTATATCACCAACTTAAAATCCAGAATGAAATATTAGAATGTTCTTATTTTCTCTAATAAGGAAAGTATTCATTTGTTTTAACAAAATAGTAGTCTGTATCCAGGATTAATAAGACTAATAAATGATTTAAATTTGCTGCAATATCCCAGGGATGTTCTGGGAGCAAAATACGCCTCATATGATCAATTAATGGCCACTTACCAAATAACGAAACACCAACAATCACTTCAATATGTTGGTAAACAAAACAACTGTGGCTTACATTAGAAAAATAAACAAAAATATGGATGTTGTGGCTCCCAAACCAAAAACCAGTTTTAATCATTATTGCCAACAAAAAAAAAAAGTGGAAAAAGTTTGCATGTAGTATGCTATTTTTACACTTGATGCAATAATAATTTTCTGCATTGAATGAATTGTTTGTCATTGTTAAAATGTCTCACTAATTTCAAGTGAGTCAGATCCAATTTACGCTCTACAAAAGAATAAGGAAAAATATCAATTCAGGTAAACGCTCTTGAAACAGTAACGAATTTACGAACTTAAATGACCGAATACAACATCGAACGACGACGATCGGATGTAATCAGTATGAGAAAGCAAACCGCATGTCCCACGATAAAAATAAAGTGGAAAAAAGAAGAGCAGAATGATAATCTACATTATGCAATTCGGCGGCAATTTGACGTGTTCGTATGGGAAAAAAGGTTTTTTTTCATAAGACGGTAATTTGGAAGAAGAAGAAAAAATAGGCACGGCAACTGTGGCGACGGTCAGTTGGCCGTTACAGGCCGGAACTACGGCCGGCCAGTCGCGAACTCCTGGACTACGTCTTTCTCGCTTCCTTAACTCGCTCTTCCTGACCCATCTGCACACATGACATCATTCTTCTGTTACTTCTTTTTTTTTAAATATATTTTGTTTTTGATTAATACCTTAAAATATTATTTTAATGGGGTTTTTTTCGATAGAAAGAAAGTGCAGACCATCTTTATGCACGTCAAATTTAACGGAAAGTCAAAGAAATACTTGGAGATGTCCTGTAAAGGTTTGAAAATTCATCAAAATATGATCATAGCTTCATTTGATGTTTGCGCAAGCAAGTCAGTTTTTGAGATTAGCTTGCGCATAAGGTTACAAATTAAATTCATGTAGTGAAAAAACGAGAAATAGCAAGTAGATATTTTATTTCAAGTATTATTATACATACTTTTAAGTATTTTTTTAAAATGAAGAAACTGGCCTTGAAGCTTGAAATTTTTTTTAGTTGAAACCTAAACCACTGAAACCAAAAAAACTTGGAGATTTAAATATTTGGCCACAAGTTCTTTAACTATTAGATGCTTAGTTCAACCTTTTTTTTTATTGTTTAAAGGTTAATGAATTAACCTTAGAAGTTGAACAAATGTTTAAGTTTCCTAGGGACAAAATACTGATAGGATAGTTAGAGGTTTAGAAATTGGATCACTATTTCTTCTAGTAAAAGTAATGGACATCTATTTCAGTATTTTCCTCAGAACTTATTAAAACTAAAAAATGGACCTTAAATTCAGCATTTTTTCAAATGAATAAACTAGCCTTGGAACTTGATAATTTTTTTTATCACCAAACGCTTATTTGGAAGTTGGAAAAAAATGTTAGTTTCCTAGGGATAAAATATTGATATCTCTGAAACAAACGAAGCTAGATGTTTGAAAATTGGAACACTACTTCTTGTATCAAAATTATTGGACACCTATTTCAGCGTTTTTTTTTAAACCCAATAATAGAGAAAAAATTAACCTTCAATATCTTGAAAAGAAAACTTTAAGAAAATTTAAGTTCCAAAGGACAAAATGCTCATATTTCTGAAACTAAAAGAGTTAGAGGTTTGAAAATTGGAACATAGGTTTTTTTATTAAAATTATTGGATACGTATTTCAGCGTTTTTTTCAAAACCCAGTAACAGGGAAAAAATTAACCTTGGATACCTTGAAAAAAAAATCTTAAGAAAATTTAAGTTCCAAAGAATAAAATGCTCATATTTCTGAAGGTTAAAGAGTTAGAAGTTTGAAAATTGGAATTTAGGTTTTCCTCCTAAAATTATTGGATACCTATTTCAGCGTTTTTTTTCAAAACCCATTAATAGAGAGAAAATTAACCTTGAAAATCTTGAAAAAAAATCTTAAGAAAATGTAAGTTTCTAAGGACAAAATGCTCATATTTCTGAAACCAAATGAGTTAGAGGTTTGAAAATTGGAACGTAGGTTTTTTTATTAAAATTATTGGATACCTATTTCAGCGTTTTTTTCAAAACCCACTAATAGAGAAAAAATTAACCTTGATTTTCTTGAAAAGAAAACCTTAAAAAAATTTAAGTTCCCAAGGACAAAATGCTCATATTTCTGAAACTAAATGAGTTAAAGGTTTGAAAATTAGAACGTAGGTTTTTTAAATAAAATTATTGGATACCTATTTCAGCGTTTTTTTCAAAACCCAGTAACAGGGAAAAAATTAACCTTGGATACCTTGAAAAAAAAACCTTAAGAAAATTTAAGTTCCAAAGAATAAAATGCTCATATTTCTGAAACTAAATGAGTTAGAAGTTTGAAAATTGGTATGTAGGTTTTACTCCTAAAATTATTGGATACCTATTTCAGCGTTTTTTTCAAAACCCATTATTAGAGAGAAAATAACCCTTGAAAATCTTGAAAAAAAATCTTAAGAAAATGTAAGTTTCTAAGGACAAAATGCTCATATTTCTGAAACCAAATGAGTTAGAGGTTTGAAAATTGGAACGTAGGTTTCTTTATTAAAATTATTGGATACCCATTTCAGCGTTTTTTTCAAAACCCACTAATAGAGAAAAAATTAACCTTGATTTTCTTGAAAAGAAAACCTTAAAAAAATTTAAGTTCCCAAGGACAAAATGCTCATATTTCTGAAACTAAATGAGTTAAAGGTTTGAAAATTAGAACGTAGGTTTTTTAAATAAAATTATTGGATACCTATTTCAGCGTTTTTTTCAAAACCCAATAATAGAGAAAAAATTTACCTTCAATATCTTGAAAAGAAAAGCTTAAGAAAATTTAAGTTCCTAAGGACAAAATGCTCATATTTCTGAAACTAAATGAGTTAAAGGTTTGAAAATTAGAACGTAGGTTTTTTAAATAAAATTATTGGATACCTATTTCAGCGTTTTTTTCAAAACCCATTATTAGAGAGAAAATTAACCTTGAAAATCCTGAAAAAAAAAATCTTAAGAAAATGTAAGTTTCTAAGGACAAAATGCTCATATTTCTGAAACCAAATGAGTTAGAGGTTTGAAAATTGGAACGTAGGTTTTTTTATTAAAATTATTGGATACCTATTTCAGCGTTTTTTTCAAAACCCACTAATAGAGAAAAAATTAACCTTGATTTTCTTGAAAAGAAAACCTTAAAAAAATTTAAGTTCCCAAGGACAAAATGCTCATATTTCTGAAACTAAATGAGTTAGAGGGTTGAAAATTGGAACGTAGGTTTTTTAAATAAAATTATTGGATACCTATTTCAGCGTTTTTTTCAAAACCCAATAATAGAGAAAAAATTTACCTTCAATATCTTGAAAAGAAAAGCTTAAGAAAATTTAAGTTCCTAAGGACAAAATGCTCATATTTCTGAAACCAAATGAGTTAGAGGTTTGAAAATTGGAACGTAGGTTTTTCTAATAAAATTATTGGACACCTATTTCAGCGTTTTTTTCAAAACCCACTAATAGAGAAAAAATTAACCTTGATTTTCTTGAAAAGAAAACCTTAAAAAAATTTAAGTTCCTAAGGGCAAAATGCTCATATTTCTGAAACTAAATGAGTTAGAGGTTTGAAAATTGGAACGTAGGTTTTTTTATTAAAATTTTTGGATACCTATTTCAGCGTTTTTTTCAAAACCCACTAATAGAGAAAAAATTAACCTTGATTTTCTTGAAAAAAAAACCTTAAGAAAATTTAAGTTCCAAAGAATAAAATGCTCATATTTCTGAAGCTAAAAGAGTTAGAGGTTTAAAAATTGGAACATAGGTTTTTCCAATAATATTATTGGATACCTATTTCAGCGTTTTTTTCAAAACCCAGTAACAGGGAAAAAATTAACCTTGGATACCTTGAAAAAAAAACCTTAAGAAAATTTAAGTTCCAAAGAATAAAATGCTCATATTTCTGAAGGTTAAAGAGTTAGAAGTTTGAAAATTGGAATTTAGGTTTTCCTCCTAAAATTATTGGATACCTATTTCAGCGTTGTTTTCAAAACCCATTAATAAAGAGAAAATTAACCTTGAAAATCTTGAAAAAAAAATCTTAAGAAAATGTAAGTTTCTAAGGACAAAATGCTCATATTTCTGAAACTAAATGAGTTAAAGGTTTGAAAATTGAAACGTAGGTTTTTCTAATAAAATTATTAGACACTTATTTCAGCGTTCTTTTTACAACCCAGTAATAGGGAAAAAATTAACCTTGGATACCTTGAAAAAAAAACCTTAAGAAAATTTAAGTTTCAAAGAATAAAATGCTCATATTTCTGCAACTAAATGAGTTAGAGGTTTGAAAATTGGAATGTAGATTTTTCTCCTAAAATTATTGGATACCTATTTCAGCGGTTTTTTTTTAAACCCACTAATAAAGAAAAAATTAACCTTGAAAATCTTGAAAAAAAAACCTTAAGAAAATTTAAGTTCCTTAAGACAAAATATTCATATTTCTGAAACTAAAAGAGTTAGAGGTTTGAAAATTGGAACATAGGTTTTTCTAATAAAATTATTAGATACCTATTTTACCGTTTTTTTTAAACTCACTAAAAGAAAAAATTAAACCTTAAAAATCTTGAAAAAAAAATCTTAAAAAAATTTAACTTTCTAAGGATAAAATGCTCATATTTCTGAAACTAAATGAGCTAGAGGTTTGAAAAGTGGAACGTAGGTTTTTCTATTAAAATTATTGGATACCTATTTCAGCGTTTTTTTCAAAACCCACTAATAGAGAAAAAATTAACCTTGAAAATATTGAAAAAAAAAACTTAAGAAAATTTAAATTTCTAAGGAAAAAATGCACATATGTCTGATAACCAAGAAAGTTAGAGGTTTAAAAATTGGAACACTACTTCTTCTAATAAAATCATGGATTAATTTTGAATGTCTTGGAAATAAAAATTTACAAAGACTGAAATTCCTAAGGAAAGAATGCTCATATCTCTAAAACAAAGAAACTTACAAATTTGAAAATTTAAGACACTAGTTCTTCTTATAAAATTGAAGAAATTAATATCAAGTTTTTTGAACATGTCTAGCAAACTTTACAAAAATATTCCCTTAAGATCCGAAACGTTTGTAGTGATCGTTGCTATTAGAAATCATTATATAATTTGCACAAATTTGCTTGTACAAACCATTTAGCCCAAACAATCGTTGATTGATTCGAAAAATTCACGCTCATAAAAATTGAATTTACAACATCAATTTTTAGGATCTAAAGAACGAATAAAAAGAATAGACTGCATACATTTCAAGATACAACAAAGTACCTTCTTTATTGTAACAAATTTAACTGGTAAATAATATAAAACGCCTCGATCCATGCAGTTTGTCCGTAAGCAATAAACTCACCAATTACTTCGCCCCCTGCACCGGTAATAAGACGATACCGAGGCAATTGTAAAGACGTTTTTGTTCTTTTCCCTGCTTTACTTCCATTTAAATGTGTTTTAATGATAGCCTCTCCCTCTTACGCATGATGACTTATATGACATCTTTCATTCATGAAGACCAATTTTTTTTGTTCATAATAGAATTAACGTTCTGCTTTATTCCTTGGGCCATCAAGGGTATGGCTTATTGAGGAAATTATAGCTTTTGTTTAAATAAAAATGTTTTTTTTTTAATTTGTCATTGTGGTCAACGACATATGCGGATCGCCTTAATGGTTTTTGATTGTATGTTATTAAAGGTCGAATCGAAGGACCAAAAAAAAAAACTTTTTCCACCTGAAGACCCTTAAAATAACTTTGCATACCACACTCATGTATGTCCACCCCCCAGTCAACCCTCTTGAGCTAAAACAAGCCAGTATTCAGAAAATAAATCTCGTGACCGACAGGGAGGAGGAAAAAACCAATATATCTTCCGTTGATCAAAGGATCTATTTAAAATCTTATATAATATATTATAGAAAGTCGGTCTTTTTTCTTCCAGCTGTCCACGCTCGGCTATGAAATAACCATTTCTTCAGTGGATGAAGTTATTTAAGAAAAGAAACGTCAACAATACGAGCGTATAATTGAACAATGCAATTGTGGCACACGCACACGGTATTAAGACGTGTGAACCTTTAACAAAACAGTTATTTGTGTTATAAGTATGGTAGTAGCAAATCCATAAACTAAATAAGTTCGTTACTCGGCCAATTTGGTACTGAGAGCTTTATTTATTACTGTTACTCGCTCTTTTCAGGTAGCCCATATAATTTATATGTATATTTACGTGTTAAACCTTTTAGAGTATATTTAATTGACTTCTAGTTTGGATCATCATATCTTCCGCTTTCTTTTTTTTTTGCGGCATCGTTTTATCTTCATAGACGTCCAGGAAGGAAGAATTGTCAATATTAGATGGAAAATCTGAAGTTTAAAGAAGAATGATAAAGCAACTTGGAGTGTACAGTTTGCAGACGACCAAGGAATTCAATTTTGATGTTGATTAGTTGAGTTATCAGATAAATGGATCAAAATAGATGATGATGAGGGAGATTCAGGAAGGAATTCTAGGACTAGTAAGATTCCTTATTTGTTTTGGCAAGTGAAAAAAGAAACAAGCAAAGGTCATTTTCAATGCAAATATTGGATCATGGTTTGGAAGTTTGGAATAATTGTGTTAGTTTATTCCAGGCATTTAACGTAATGTCTTAGCTCTTCCAGGCATTTAAAGTGCTTTGTAAACTTTTTGTAAATTGTCACATTAATATAAATGTCATATATTAAAGAGACATACAGGGTGTTCATTTGAAAACTTCCCACCACGGATTTATCGAAAACCACTGTTAAAAAAAAAAACGCCGAAATACGTCAAAAGGTTTGTCAAGGGGGACAACTTTCTGATCTAAAATCACTTCACCCCCTTTCACCCTCTGCCCCCCAGGGTCATCCCCTTAAAAATTTTAAATGTCAAGGGGTATCGAGTAATAGCTTGTTTAAAAGGTCTTTCGAAGTCTTTTATTTTGACGTTTGATTTTTTTAAATCGGTCGATTCGTTTTCGAAAAAATTAGAAAAATCTTTGTTTATCTTAATTTGTTCAGATAGAAAACAAAAACGTGAAAATAGTTCAAAATGTTGCCCGTTTTTGGCCAAACAATGATATAGGCGATGTTCAAATTCCTGACGGACATTTTCAAAAACATGTTGTGCGATATCATGGCAGCTGTCGATGATGCGTTGATCCAAATTTTCAGGTTGGGGAGTAAACATAATAGATTTTAAATGACCCCATAGAAAAAAGTCTAACGGCGTTACCAGGAGATCTAGCAGGCCATTCTATAGGCCCCCTTCGCCCTATCCATTTATCTGGAAACTCGTCGTCTGAAATATATTTCCAGCAAGACGACGCTCCTCCTCACTATGTGCTTCCCATTCGGCAATGGCTAGACGACGAGTCCAGAGTCCAGATAAATGGATAGGGCGAAGGGAGCCTATAGAATGGCCTGCTAGATCTCCTGATATAACGCCCTTAGACTTTTCTCTATAGGGGTCATTAGAAATCTATTGTGTTTACTTTCCAACCTGAAAGTTTGGATGATTTTTACTCTTTTTAGATAGCCTATATAACTTTACGCTTTTAACCTAGTTTGGATTATCATAACTTCCATTTTCTTTTTCTACAGAGTCCAAGAAGGAGCTATTACTGGTATTAAATAAAAAATCTGGATAAAATTTTCCTACTGTAAATAACAATTTTATCACTCTTCCAGGTTGATGATTCTTTAACAATAACAATAAATTATAAGAAGAATAAACACATCAACTAGGAGCCTACCGTTTGCAGACGACCAAGGAGTTTAATGTTGATCTTGATCAGTTGGGATTTCAGATAAATCAGTCAAAATTGATGATGATCAAAAACCTTAAGATTAAGTGGGAAAAGTATAGATACAAAAACTATAGATTTTTTATATCACCTATAACTTTCGTAAAAAGTATTTTTCTCAGGTAATAATTTTCTGCAAAAAAAACATTTTTTATTAACCCTACCTTACCCCCCCACCCACCCCACACAACTTGTTTTTCAAAATAATACGCATGAATAGCAGCTGGTTTCGTTGTTAATATCTAATCTAATAACACAGTTTGTTTATTTAAATTTGATATAATTATATATATGTATATTAATAATTATTTATTACAAAAAAGTGCTATTAGATTGAATATTATGGACGAAAAACGGTGATTTTTCAAAGGAATTTCTTACTGGGCAAATGTTTGGGGTGGGTGGGGGGGGTAGGGGTTGTGTTGATGAAAAACAATGTTTTTGCAGGAAATATAGATTTAATATTTAATTTAATAACACTGTTTATTTAAATTTGATGTAATTTTATATATAAATATTTAGTATAGAAGCAGCGTTATTAGATTGGATAATATAGACGAAAAACAGTGATTTTCCAGAAATATTTTATCAAAAATTTGAGATGTAGTAATCGAGTTTAAAAACTAAACATGTAAATTTTATGTCATTTTTTTAAATGTCGAAATTTTCTTCCTTTTGTAAACAGAATCGTATATGATATACCTATATTCTACAATTATGGGATACCTGTTTACTTTCCAAACTTTTTAACCCAGCGTTTGCTTTCCAAATAAAATATAAAAGTTAATAAATTAACCTTGGAACAGTTTTAAGGGGGAAATGTACATACATATCTCTAAATCCGAGAATAATAAAGATTTAATTTGTAACACAAATTCTTCTTATAGAACTATTGCATACCTATTTCAGGGTTTTTTTGAAAAAAAAATGAGTAATTTAGCCTTAGAAGTTGTGAAAAAATCTTTTAAAAAATTTGAAATTTTGTTTGTGTTAAATTTGAAAGGGCAAAATGTTCATATCTCTACAACCAAGAAATTTGAGGATTTAAAAATTAGAACACAGGTTCTTCTCGTAAAATCATTCAATATATATTTCAGCGTTTTTCCTAAAAAAAATTAAAAGTGAATAAATCAAGCTTGGAAGTTGTATAAAAAAATTAATTCTAGTGGCAAAATGTACATACATATCTCTGAAACAAAGATGATAAGAGATTTTAAACTTGCAACAATTTTTTCTTATAGAATTATTGGATAACTATTTAGCGTTTTTTTTTTTTTTAATAATTTAAACTTAAAAGTTGTAAAAATATTTAAAATGGAAATTCTGAATGCAAAATGTAAAAAAAAATTAAAAATATAGAAATCATCCTTGCAAGTTGTAAAAAAAACAAATTGTAGGGGCAAAATATACATATTTCTGAAGCAAAAAAAATAAGAAGTTTGAAATTTAAAACACAAATTGTTTTCATAAAATTATTGAATAAGTATCTGTAATTATCGAATATTTCAGCGTTTTAAAAAAATAAATAAAAAAATATTAATTTAACCTTGGAAGTTATAAAAAAAATAGGAAATTTAAAGGGGCAAAGTGTTCCTATCTCTAAAACTAAGAATCTGGAAGATCTAAAAATTAACACAGATTCTTCCTATAAAATTATTCGATACCTTTTACTGTTTTTCCATATAATGATAAAACAAATAATTTCCAATAAAAATGAAAAAATTAACCTTAGAAGTTGTAACAAAAAATTATTTTAGGGGTAAAATGTTTTTTTTTCTGAAACCAAAAAAAATAAAAATTTGAAACATGAATTCTTCTCATAAAATTATTGATTATGTCTCTCTAATTATAGAATATTTCCAGCGTTTTTTAAAAAAAATAAATAAAAAATTAATAATTTAACCTTAAAAGTTGTGAAAAAAATTGGAAATTTTAGAGACAAAGTGTTCATAGCTCTAAAACTAAGAATGTAGAAGTTTTAAAAATTAGAACACAAATTCTTCCCATAAAATCATTCGATACCTTTTTCAGTGTTTTTCCAAAAAAAAAATAAAAAATAAAAAAATTAACCCTGGAAGTTGTAAAAAAAAAATTAATTCTAGGGGCAAAGTATTCATATCTCTCCAATGAGGAAAGTTAGAGATTTAAAAATTGGAACACACATTCATCTCTGAATTTTATTATTAAGAGGTCTCTTTGAGAAAAATGGACTACTTTTTTGAATAAAAAATGGAGATTCCAGTAGAAAAAAATTAAAAGTGAATAAATGAACCTTGAAAGTTGTCAAAAAAAATTCTAGAGGCAAAATGTATATATATCTGAAACCAAGAAAATAAAAGATTTAAAACTTAAAACAGGTATTCCTCTCATATATTGAATACCTATTTTTAAAAAAAAATTAAAGCATTGAAGTTAAGTTTAAGAACACCTTGTAAAAAAAATAGGTTATAGGGGCAAAATGTTCATATCTATAAAACCAAGAAGGTTGTAAAACCAATTTTACATCTCAATTGAAATATAGATTTTTCTGATAAAATTATTTGATGCCTTTTCAGCGATTTTACAAAGAAAAAATAAAATTAAATAAATTATCCTTGGAAGTTGTAAAAAAATCTTTAAAAATGAAAATTCTAGATGCAAAATGCTAAAAAAATTAAAGTGGAAAAATCAACCGATAACGTTGTAAAAAAATTGAATTATAAAGTCAAAATCTACAAATCTGTGAAACCAAGAAAGTTGAAGATTTAAAAATTGCAAGTCAGATTCTTTTCCTAAAAAATAATAATTGGATACTTTATTAACCGCTTTTTCAAAAATGAAATGAAAAATTAACCTTGGCAGCTTTCAGCATTTTTTTTCTAAATGATGTTTTTTTTACAATCTTAACTTAAAAATACCTTAGCCATATTTTTTTAAAAGGTGCCTAGATGACTAAATATCTATATACTCTTAATTCATCTAAATAAGCTATAATATTCTTTCAGAATAATCTTGAAATAAAAAAAAGAAAAATCTCTGAGACCAAGAGAGTTAGAGATTTAAAAACTATTTTAGACCCCTATTTAATTTTTTTCCAAATTTTTCCTTAAAATTTGAAAAAAAAAATTCCTTGGACCTTTGACTCCATTTCACCCAAAATCGACCACTGCACTTCCAAACAATAAGATACATAAACGCCAAAAACCATCTAAAACTTCATGTACGCCTCTGTCAAAAAGGCCTTAACTCGTATCAGCGCAAGATGTTACAGTTATTACACCAGTATACGGGAATCATTTGATTTTAAACTAATTTATTACCGAGCCGCATTCCCACGGAAAGTTGGTAAGCTACCCGGCGGACGTTAACATATTCAAAAAAAAAACTTTTTCAGCGTAATCCTTAATACAAGCAAAGTCCAAATTTACGTGACTACGAACAATAAAGATAGATTTATTCCTTTAGTGCTTTTGTACCGCCGAACGACATACTGCATAAAGCCGTTTACACTTATGACAATTTGCCTGATGCATATCCTGATGCATTCTCTCTTTTTTTTCTGTTGCATCCGTTATAAGAACATGAGGAGAGTACGAATTTTGTCAAAATTGTTTTGTTTGAGGTTGGGAGATTATTTATCAATTCCACTTACATTACTAGAAGCAACACTCCAAGTATTTCTCTTCCTTTAACACATTGCAATTATTTTATGAAGTACTAAAATAAATTGGGTATTTTTCATAAAAGGACGTATGTCAATAAAAATATGGAACACAAAGAAGAGCTTATATAGATCTTTTGCATTTGGGACACCTTATACATATATAAAATACATATGCATTACCTTATCTTTATTGACAAAGAAAAAAAAGATGTTCACTTAGTTTACCTAATAAGTAAGCAATTAAATTTAAAGTATTCATATGCAAAGGGTTCATGCGGTTTTATTTGGACCGTTTGCCTATTTAAATCCGCAATAAACCGAACCGAATACGTATCTTCAGACAGCTCTCATATAAAGTTATAATTAATGAAAGTTTTAATTTATATAACTACCAATAAAGTGCAAGAGGAACGGTTATTCAAGATTCTTTTAATTTACAAACATTATCTTTGTCTTATATGGGCTCGCTCGTCTAGCGGTAACACGCACAACCTTATGTTATGCGACTCGTATAATTTTAGTATAAAAACGCTTATACATATATTACCGGTAAATAATTAAAACATTATTCTCCTGAAGAACAATTACAAGATAATAAAGTTCGTCGAACATCTAAGAAGAGGTCAAAGAACGAATCTTGGATGTTTTTTCATGGCAGAGGGTCTTTTTTTTAATAGGCACTTTTCTCATTAAAATTTAATTTGTTATTTGGATTTACCACCATTTTAATTAAAATTATTTATGTTTCTTAACTAAGCTGAAATAAGTGTTTAAGGAAGTTGTATACATGTTTTGAAATTTTAATTTTTTTGCCTTATAAGAATTTTTTGGGAACAACATTTTAAAATCCTCACTCAGTTTGAAGCAAATTTGATTTCTCGCATTCTTCTTCTGCAGGTTTTATGTCAGTAGATAGTTTACAAGGAAAAAAAGAGTTTTCTTGCAAAAGATCCGCACTACCTAAGAAAAGATTACTGAAGGTGAGATGCATCGGATCCATGATCCTAAGATGATTGATTCATTAATGAATTTCATCCATTGGAAGGTCGAATATCCCGCTGAATTTTACTAAAGTTAGCTGAATTATGAAGAATTCCTGAAGATCTTGAATATGTTGAAATCTTCAACTCTATTCAAAGGCCTAAGTCATTTGTAAGAAAAATGAAATTCAATGTTAAGTACACAGGACCAAAATGTCATCATGGATCAATGAAAGTTCGCAAAAGTCAAATGAGTCAATAAAGTGTCCTTACCTATGGATTTGATGTCTTTGATGAAAGTTGTAGAGCGTAAATAGATTCTGAGGTACTGACATAAAGCATAATTTCACATAAAGATAAAGAAGATGGATGAGAACACGTAATAGGAAAAAATAATAATCCGCTCCTTTTGCAGGGCGAAAAACGGGAAAAAACAGTTTTTTTTTAATTGTTTGGTTTTTCCTAATTTTTTTTTTAAATTACAGGCATAAAAGCTCTTGAGGCAAAGATCATCGATCATCTTTAATATGGGTATGCCTACAAGATATCACCAAGATCTCAACATTTTGCACCATAATAGGGCTCTATTTGAAAAGAGTGCGATTTTCGTAGCGTCTAAAGCGTTTAATAAATTACCAAACTGCATAAAAACAATTGTCGGTATATACCAGTTCAAATCAAAAATAAAGCAACTCCTTTTAGATATTCCTTTATAATGACTATTACTGTTTGAACCTAAAAAATGGAAAATCTGTGCAAGTTTAGTCTCTAGTCTATAGTGTTTTAGCCTTTAAGTCTTCTTTTGTAAGAAGAAAGCAAAGAAGAAATAGAAAGAAACACTGCAATACCTTACACTTTTAAGGCGTTTAAAAAGCAGGCGATTTATTATTGTTAAAACTGTCAGTTTGACGCGTGCAATTTTTCAATTTTAGTTAAAACAGTGAGTTAATAAAATGGTGTATACGCTAGCCGAAAGAATAGAAATAATTTTTCTTTATGGAGCTCAAGATCGGTTTGCTCGCAGAACCGCGAGAGCATTTAATGAAAGGTATCAAGATAAAAACGTGAGCCATAAATACGTATTAGAATTGATACGAAAATTTGAAGAGACGGGATCGATTTGCAATAAGAAAAAATATGAAAATAGAGTTGTCGATGAAGCATGCCAAGTTGAAGTACTAGGACAATTTGCTATGGATCCAACTTCGTCTATACCAAAGGCCGCAAAACTAACAAATATTTCTATTATTCTTCATGAACTCGGAGAAGATGATTTTGATAGGAGAATTCAATTTTGTGAAGTAATGTGCCAGCGAATTGACGACGATCCCTATTTATTGAAGAACATTTGCTTCAGTGACGAATCGACCTTTTTCTTGAATGGCCTGGTGAACACACATAACTGTAGATACTGGGATAATGAAAATCCGTTTTTCGGGAAGGCCATACCCAATATCCCCAAAAAATTAATGTTTGGGCAGGAATTTATGGGAATGAAATAATCGGGCCATTTTTTTGGAAGAAAATTTGACTGGCGAAATTTATTTAAACCTTTTAGAAAATGCAATATACCCTTCCATCATCCAATCTATGGAAAATCAAGCAGATCAACATGGTGCTATATTATTGAATGAAAATAATATACATTTTTAGCAGGATGGAGCTCCCGCGCACTACACTTTGGTAGTTCGAGAGTTGCTTGATGAAAATTTTCGAGAAAAGTGGATTGGCAGACGTGGTGCAATCGAATGGCCTGCGCGGTCTCCGGACCTAACCCCACTAGACTTTTTTCTTTGGGGCTACTTAAAAAGCAAAGTTTATAAAACCCAGAATTATAAAGAATTTAAAAAATAGAATATTTCAAGAATGCAGAGAAATTAGCGGGCAGACCCTTGCCAATGTTCGTAAGGAGTTTGAAAATAGGCTTTCTTATTGTCTTGCTAATAACGGCGCGCATTTTGAACATTTAATAAAATGAATTTGTTAAACTAATTAAATTTGTTTTTCTACCCAACCGATTTACACTTTAATTGCTTCTTGGTCAATCAATTTTATTTTTTTTTACTACCATTGATAGCATAATGAATGCCCTTTACATACCATTTGACATACCAAAGTTTGGCGTAAATAAAATATTCATTATTTCTAAACATTATCGCTAACTATTTGCTTACACATTTACCGATTTCATTTTTTTTGGTACCGTTGAATAGAGAATTTTACGCTGCTTACTATGATGTATCACGCGATGGGGGTTCCCATTTGACATATTAAAGTGAGGTTAGCTGGAGGTGAAGAGGTGAGTGAGAGAACTTCAGTAAATGCATAATTAAACGTCCCCCTGGATATCTAATTTGACGTGTTTTTTTTTTTTTTTTTTTTTTTTAAGAAAGTTATTAAGGGTGGATTGTTTTGAAACGAAAGCACTGTATGTATGTCTCTATTTAACCTTTAATTATTAATGACTTTTTATTAATTAGTTTACGAGATAAACGGTCCTCAACAAGAATATTTTCCTTTCCAAAAAAAATGAATTTTTGCAGAAATGAATTTTTTTTTTCAGTAGATAGTTTACAAGGAAATAAAGAGGTTTCTTGCAAAAGATCCGCACTACCTAAAGAAAAATATTACTGGCGATGAGATGCATCGTATCCATGATCCTGAGACGATTGATTCATTGATGAATTCCATCCACTGGAAGAGTACATCAAAGCAAAAACGGTTGAATATCCCAATGAATATTAGTATAATTTTACTAAAGTTAGCTGAATTATGAAGAATTCTTGAATATGTTCAATTCTTCAGCTCTATTCAAAGGCCTAAGTCATTTGTAAGAAAAGGAATTTCAAAGTTAAGTACATTTAGGGCCAAAATGTGATTATAGATCAATGAAAGTTAAATGAGTCAAGAAAAAGCCGATGAAGTGTCCTTGCTTCATGAATTTCATGTCTTTGAGCAAGCTGTAGGGCGTAAATAGATTCTGAGGTACTGACTGAAGCATAAGTTCACATAAAGATAAAGAAGATGGATGAGAACACGTAATAGGAAAAAATAATAATCCGCTCCTTTTGAAGGGCGAAAAACGGGAAAAACCGAAAAAAACTATTTTTTAAATTTTTAAATGGGATCAGTTTTCTTCGTTATGGTTTTTCCTAATTTTTTGCGACTTACAGGCATTAAAGCCCTTGAAACAAAGATGAACTGAAAGGGCGCTTTTTCAGATCAACCCCTGGGAAGGTGCCTTTTACGCACCATGAACTTCAAAATTTTGTTTGGTAACTCGAGGTATCAAAAGAACTCTAAACGGTCAATCTATCATGTTGCGAACTAATGATGCGTCTTACGCAAATGTAGCTTTCTTCCTATATAAGTCATTATTATTAAAAAAAAAATCTTCTCGACATAAACGGTCCTAAACAAGAATATTTTGTTTAAAAAAAAATGAATTTTTGCAGAAATTAATATAAAGAAGACCACTATTATCAATTTGTTTACATCATTTGAAAGCCTGATCTTTTAGCATTACATAACGGTATTGCTCATGACGCTCGGTAATATACAGGGTGCACCGCGTATCAAAGTATGAACCCTTGTTTGACTAACTTTTTTTCTTAATAACCCTTTATTGGCGGCACTTAAAGGTTTTGTACGTAAATCACATTTTGCTTTAAACTTCTTTGACTTTGGCGCTTTATGCTACATACGAAAATCATTGTAACTTCGTTACACGTCTGTAGACCAGGTGTAAAGGTTTGAAAAAGCAGCCAAAAATCAAATTTGGTCCAAACTAAATGCGGACTTATAATAGAAAAAGCAGTGGCGTACTATTTTTAATAGCTAATGAGGAATTCGACAAATAAGTAAGTAAAATAGGTGTCTAATTCAATTATCTAAAGAAACTTTTTTTAATTTTTTTCATTTCAATTTTAATTTATTTTTGACTAAAAATAATATTACCAGTTTTTCTAAAAAAAAATCACATTTTTCGAAATTCAATTTTTCTCTATGTAAAGTGAATTTCTTCTAAAATGCTGAAGCAGATTTCTGATGAAATTACCTAGGGAACCTATATATAAGATTTTATATTTTTATTCTGCTTTATTATTGACTTCTAAGGATTCTAACAAATTTTATAACCAAAAAACAAGTTATTTAAAATTCCTATTTCTCTCCACATTTTGAGTTTTTTTTTTCAGAAAAGCTAAAATTGGTGTCTAATTAAATCATCTAAAGTTTTGAATATAATTTTTGTATAATAATTGTTACAATATTTTAATTTAGTTTTATTCTTAATTTACAAGAATAGTTGCAAGTTTTTAGAAAAAAAAATCGAAAATATCCATTTTTTTCTTTATCTAGTAATTTTTTTTTTATGTCAAACTAAGTATCTAATTAAATTTTCTACCGATGTTGTATACCCTGTATCTTAAAAATGTTCAGAAAAAAAAACAATTTTTTCCAACTTCTTGTAACTTTTTTCTAAAATGCTAAAATAGTTTACTTTTGACTATATATTAAATATCTATTAGAATTCTATTGAACCTACTTAGGGAAGCTGTATACAAGATTTTTAATTTTTATTAACTAAAAAATAATTTATTTATCAATTTTTCTTAACGTTATCAATTTTATTCTTCAAAAAGGTATCTAATCAAATCATCTTAAGAATCTTTCGATTTCGGTTTATTCTCGATTTTTAAGCATAATGTCAATTTTAATGAATTTTTAACTTAATTTAATACAACCGTATTAAAAAACATTGCGTCGAAATATACCGCATATTTCTTGATTTATCTAGCCCTATTTCCGTTACAGAACATATAACAAAACAAGTCACCCTTATCGAATACGATAAGCAAAGAAACATTTTAGGGGGAGATTTAAAATAGGGTCGCAACACCTAACGCCATATTCTTAAGCTGCTTTAAAGGTCCCTTTAAATTTTTTTCTTTATCAATTATGCAAGAAGCTTTTATTTTGCATAACTGAATTATTATTAAAAGTACTGTGTTCATCAAGTTTAATAGAAATAGTAGAGTGCGTATTTGATCTTATATATGGTACGTTTCTCGGTAATATATCGGAAGGAAAATCAAATAAAAGTAGCATTTCCCTATCGGAAATTCCATTGTGCCATAGTCGATCACATGAATTATTTTGATTTGACAAAACCGAGTTGGTTGAAGTGATGTGGAGGGACTAATGAAATCTATTATCTCTTCTGGCAGGCCCGATTGGAATCGTTCCTCCAATCTCGCTTTTTTCAATTTACGCCCTGGGGAATGCATTCCGAACGACGAATCTTTATCATGGGACCCTTTTGTCACCTAAATGCCTGTCATCAGCAAGGCAAAATTAAACCAGGGATGGATCCAACCGGAATATTTAGAAGATGGTTGCACCTTTTGGTGTAAATCAGATAGCAAATGACTAGGCTTGGTGTATACGTATCTATTTTCTTCAAACCAATCTTTTAATTATTTCATAATATAATTCCTTCATACCAAAGTAGATTATACAAAAAATCGTACCTCTTCTATTTTCGGAGATCTCAAATCTGACAGTTTCTTGGCCATTTTTTAATCAAATGAAATAATCTTTATTTTATGCAACAAATAAATTATATCTATTCACATAGTACAATTTTCTTAAAAATAAAAACTTAAACAAAAATGATTCAGAGTACCATACCAGAATCAAAGTTACACCCGTATTACGAGGGCGGGTCAATAAGTCCGTGACTTTTTGGATAAAAGACAGGTTATTTTATTTTTCAACATAGTCTCCTTTGAGTTCTATACACTTAGATCAACGTTTCTCCAATTTTTTTATCCCTTCGGAAAAATATGATTTGTCGAGGTCATCAAAATAGGCATTTGTTTGAGAGATGATTTCGTCGTTGGAGTCAAATCTCTTTCCGCCGAGCCATTTCTTTAAGTTTGGGAATAGGAAATAGTCACTGGGTGCTAAATCTGGAGAATAGGGCGGATGAGGAAGTAATTCGTAACTTAATTCATGGATTTTCGCCATGGAAACTGCACATGTGTGGACCCTTGCATTGTCCTGGTGGAAAAGAACTTTTTTTTTGGCCAAATGTGGTCTTTTTTCTTTCAGTTCCTCATTGAATCTATCCAATAAGTTGGTATAATATTCTCCATTGATTGTTTTCTCCTTTTAAAAATAGTCAATGTGGATTATACCGCGTGCATCCCAAAAAACGGTCGCCATGACTTTATTGGCTGACAAACCCACCTTTGCCCTATTGGGCGCCGATTCACCCCGAGAAATCCACTGTTTGGTGTCCGGCGTGTTGTGGTCGATCCACGTTTCAGACAAAGTATATAGATTTCAACTTTTTCAGCTTTTCTTTTCAATTGTTAGACTGTGATTTCGAGAACCAACCATACCAGAATCAAAGTTACACCCGTATTAAAATATCAGCGGTCTCCAAAAATTTTTTTAATTTAGACCTTAAAGAGGCCATGCCTAAAATTTTAATTTCTCCAGGTAGGCCATTGTAGATACAGGCAGAAGTATACATGAAAGAACCTTTTAGAAATTCAGTCTTATGTGAGTGTGCTTTTATAGCGAATATTTACATTATGTGCATCTCCCCTTTAAATAAGAAATTCTGACAGATATTCTGGTTCATGAAAATTCATTAATTTATGTACTATAGACCTGCTTTACATGCTCACTCACATGAAGCTTCCGAGGCAAATTTCTAGTAAATGTTACACAGGAATTTTGATTTTTATATTTATTCAAATAAAAAAGAACCATTTATAATATTTCAGTATCCAGCAATACTAAGCACTAAACTCTCTGTAAGGATTTTCTTGTACTATCAGGCAAAATATCCTTAAATTAATATAATGACTTTAATTTATAATATGACTGTTGACAAATCTTATTTGCATGCGCATTAAATGACATTCGATTATCCATATAAAAGCCCAGGTTTCTTCAGGCCAATTTACCATTAATATTTAATTTACTTGGTGCTCTATTATTTAAGGGACTTTCATTTCTTGAGAACAGGATTGCCTGTGTTTCACCAAAATTAATAAAAAGTGAGTTTTTGTCTGCCTAATCACAAATCCTCTGTAAGTCGGCATTAATTGAATCTAAGGCTTCAGGCAGGCAACTAACCAGTGATGGCAGATAAATTTGCAAATCATCTGCATACTTGTGATATACATCCATTTGGCTCAATATTGTAGTGCTTTAGTTTTGCCATTAAAAGTTCTATATTGAGAGTATCACAGGCTGTTATCATATCTATCAAAACAGAGGGACAACATTGTCCATTATCCAGAGATAGCGCAATATCTGTTCTTGCTTTTAGAATAGCTGTCGTACAGCTATAATTTGGTCTAAAGCCAGACTGAAATTTTGGGATAATGTTTCTGCTTTCAGCAATTGACCTTTTACAATTTTCTCAATTAGTTTAGATAAAGTTGGCAAATACTAATCGGTCTTAGTTTATTAATATTGGTTGGATTGTTCTTTTTTCCAGATGTCAGGGACACACCCAGAAGATAAAGAATTATTAATAATGTTCACTAGAGGTTTTAGGCAAATAGGAATGCAAGCTTTTAACATTTTTTATAGAGATCTCATCTACCCCCATAGCATTACTTCTAATACTATTTATTGTTTTATAAACTTCATTTTCAGAGACTAGTTTAAAATTGTGGAATTAAGAAATGTATCGAAATTATCTGAATCAATCTGTAATTGAGGCACACTATCCAGAAAATGATTATAAATGACTTGTCTCCTTTTTTATCACTGGGCCTAATCTGCCTAACCTTTTTGCTCAATATTTTCAGACAAATTATTCAAATAAAAATAAATTTTCATTCAACCATATTTAGGTTTCTGAGTTCTCTATTTCACAAATATGAAGTGTCTTCAAAGCATGTGGTTTTGTTCCTTCTCGTCCACATCACATAACGTTTAACAACTCACTCTCTAGAATCTAAATCTTCTGGATCTTGGAAACTAAGCTACCTCGCACCAATCTTCAAATCTGGCAATAAGACCCATATCAGCTAATATAACTATAGGCTTTATCCCAACATGATTTGAAGATTGTCGCTTCATATTTAAGATCTATATGTATAGCAGCAATTCCTCCCTCTTTTCTTCTTTCTTCTTCCCCTCATATTTTCCTTCATATCCTGATCCTCTTCCCATGCTCCCGTTAGGTATGTTCTTTCTTTTTTCAGTAGAATATTTGTTATTAAATTTTTAAACTATTGTTTTTTTTTTTAATTTTTTTTGGCCTCAACAGAATTCAGGGAGCCTTTCGTTTAAGCGATATTTCTGTAAATCTGCATATTATGGCCTGTTGGTCACGTTGCATTATTAGCTTTTTTATTTAGTTACAAATTCTTCGATTTTTTTTTTGTTATTGGCAAATGATGAAATACTCAATATTTAGTGGAATTCTGTAATATTTGAAATTTTGTAAAAGTTAATACTCCTACCTATTAGTTTTATTCTTTATGCTTAATTGCTGTAATTTCTTGGTGACCAATAAACGTCTTATTATTATTATTATTATTATTAATTGATGAACATTTAGTTTCCCCTCAAAAAAATCTACAAAACTGAATTTAATTACTTTTGTTGACTGTCTGTCGGGCCTCTTGGATAAGGGTGGTGAGCCGCGAGTCATTTACACTGACTTCTCCAAGGCGTTTGATAGGGTAAGTCATGGGTTATACTCGGTAAGCTAAACGCAGCATTTACGGCCTATTATTGGAATGGCTAGCAAGTTACTTCTCAAACCGCTTTCAAGTTATAAAAATAAATATTTACAGATCTAAAAAAATATTGGAAGCCTTTCTGGAGTGCCTGCAAAAAATTGAGAGTTACTCAAGTAAATACCTCAAGAAAAAAAAAGTCTAAAATGCCTTAATGCCTGGAAAATATGAAAACAATTAATTTCAAATGCCTGGAAAAAAATTAATCATCAGAATCTCAAGAAATATAAAAGATATTTACAAATGCCTGAAATAAAATCAAGAATAACTTTCAAGGTCTGAAAAATAAAAACAATTGGACAATCACAATATGGAATCCATAAAAATCGAATTGCAAATTTTTTTCTGTTTTTTTCCACTCTACATGCCTTAATTCATAAAATTTCCCTTGAATACTCTCATTAAATATCCAATAAATAAATTCCGAATATTCATGTCGCCAAAGCATAAAATTGATTAGAATCGTTAAAATAAAGGCAGACAATAACCAACAAAACGGGGAGGTAATATATTGTACTACCAAATAAATAGATCGTTTTACCCGATAAGATTATTGGTCACAAATTTTGGCGATATCGCGGAAAGGCAGATGTGGCACACGACAAACCGAATGGCCCTTTTAGTTTTGATTTCGTCGTCACGAATTTCCTATCGGCGAAAAATCAATGATGAATATTTTGTTTCCTGCCCATTTTACAGTTCCGTACTTCTTATATTCCTTCTTTATTTTAATTAATTAATTAGTGGAGATATTTTTCGCGTCAATTCATTTTCCAGTTTATACCATTGAAGTTCTTGTTAAGTAAAGGTGTTTTTTATTTTACATTTTTGGACCTCAGATTTTTTTCCAGGTTTTTAGAATTATTTTTTGTTCATTCTAGGCATTTTAAGTGTTATCCCTAACAGTTAAAATAATCATTTGCAAAATTTTTTAGGTCATATATCATAATCCTGTCTCTGTTCATTTCCAAGATAAGGAGGATCTATGAGACGTTTCTATGACTCTTCACTAGAAATAATTTAACTGTGCAATATATATACCTTTTTTTTATAATATTTCAATTAGACCTTTAAATAAAGACGTATTACATTGCATCCAAAGCTGTCATCCTTTTCTTGTATTGGAGCAGCCCAGACAGACAAAATAAATTAACATTGTACAAGAATTATATCTAAGATGCGCAGAAGTTGGTTTTAAGTCATCGTTCATGAGTAAAGACAAAAAAAGAGAGAGATGAGTTTACTTAATTTGTTCTTGTCTCTTTTTATTAAATTATTAAATTCATATTTTAAAGTTAAAAGAGTTTTATTTTTGCACACTGTTTCGATGTAATTTGCGCAGAACCCGAATTTTAGTAAACGGTCATAATAAGGTTTTGATGGTATACTTAGTTTGATTTCGAAAAAACAATTTTTGGTGAAAAAATTCGATACGGGGGGGTATACCCGAAAAATGAAAAATTCCAAACTTTGAAGGTGGATATCTCGGCTTTTATTGGAGCTATCGGGAAAATTTCAACGGTTTTGTCTTAGTTTCGTCGTTGTGAATCCAACGAGACCATCCGCAAGGTCGTAGCTTTTACGATAGCCGAGATATGGGATTTTTGATGTCCATTTTTGGCCTCAAAAACGGACGTCGAAAACGACTTTTTCAGGATTTTCAAAGTGCTCTCATTCCCTTAGTTCTGCTCGGATCCTGTTATAACCCGGTGTTTTCGTAATCTAGGTGACCCAAATAAGACGCTGGTATACTTAGTTTGATTTCAAAAAAAATCAATTTTTGGTGAAAAAATTCGATACGGGGGGGTATACCCGAAAAATTAAAAATTCCAAACTTTGAAGGTCGATATCTCGGCTTTTATTGAAGCTATCGGGAAAATTTCAACGGTTTTGTCTTAGTTTCGTCGTTGTGAATCCAACGAGACCATCCGCAAGGTCGTAGCTTTTACGATAGCCGAGATATGGCATTTTTGATGCCCATTTTTGGCCTCAAAAACGGACGTCGAAAACGACTTTTTCAGGATTTTCAAAGTGCTCTCATTCCCTTAGTTCTGCTCGGATCCTGTTATAACCCGGTGTTTTCGTAATCTAGGTGACTCAAATAAGACGCTGGTATACTTAGTTTGGTTTCGAAAAAAATCAATTTTTGGTGAAAAAATTCGATACGGGGGGGTATACCCGAAAAATGAAAAATTCCAAACTTTGAAGGTGGATATCTCGGCTTTTATTGGAGCTATCGGGAAAATTTCAACGGTTTTGTCTTAGTTTCGTCATTCTGAATCCAACAAGACCATCCGCAAGGTCGTAGCTTTTACGATAGCCGAGATATGGCATTTTTGATGCCCATTTTTGGCCTCAAAAACGGACGTCGAAAACGACTTTTTCAGGATTTTCAAAGTGCTCTCATTCCCTTAGTTCTGCTCGGATCCTGTTATAACCCGGTGTTTTCGTAATCTAGGTGACCCAAATAAGACGCTGGTATACTTAGTTTGATTTCGAAAAAAATCAATTTTTGGTGAAAAAATTCGATACGGGGGGGTATACACGAAAAATGAAAAATTCCAAACTTTGAAGGTCGATATCTCGGCTTTTATTGGAGCTATCGGGAAAATTTCAACGGTTTTGTCTTAGTTTCGTCATTCTGAATCCAACAAGACCATCCGCAAGGTCGTAGCTTTTACGATAGCCGAGATATGGCATTTTTGATGCCCATTTTTGGCCTCAAAAACGGACGTCGAAAACGACTTTTTCAGGATTTTCAAAGTGCTCTCATTCCCTTAGTTCTGCTCGGATCCTGTTATAACCCGGTGTTTTCGTAATCTAGGTGACCCAAATAAGACGCTGGTATACTTAGTTTGATTTCAAAAAAAATCAATTTTTGGTGAAAAAATTCGATACGGGGGGGTATACCCGAAAAATTAAAAATTCCAAACTTTGAAGGTCGATATCTCGGCTTTTATTGAAGCTATCGGGAAAATTTCAACGGTTTTGTCTTAGTTTCGTCGTTGTGAATCCAACGAGACCATCCGCAAGGTCGTAGCTTTTACGATAGCCGAGATATGGCATTTTTGATGCCCATTTTTGGCCTCAAAAACGGACGTCGAAAACGACTTTTTCAGGATTTTCAAAGTGCTCTCATTCCCTTAGTTCTGCTCGGATCCTGTTATAACCCGGTGTTTTCGTAATCTAGGTGACCCAAATAAGACGCTGGTATACTTAGTTTGGTTTCGAAAAAAATCAATTTTTGGTGAAAAAATTCGATACGGGGGGGTATACCCGAAAAATGAAAAATTCCAAACTTTGAAGGTGGATATCTCGGCTTTTATTGGAGCTATCGGGAAAATTTCAACGGTTTTGTCTTAGTTTCGTCATTCTGAATCCAACAAGACCATCCGCAAGGTCGTAGCTTTTACGATAGCCGAGATATGGCATTTTTGATGCCCATTTTTGGCCTCAAAAACGGACGTCGAAAACGACTTTTTCAGGATTTTCAAAGTGCTCTCATTCCCTTAGTTCTGCTCGGATCCTGTTATAACCCGGTGTTTTCGTAATCTAGGTGACCCAAATAAGACGCTGGTATACTTAGTTTGGTTTCGAAAAAAATCAATTTTTGGTGAAAAAATTCGATACGGGGGGGTATACCCGAAAAATGAAAAATTCCAAACTTTGAAGGTCGATATCTCGGCTTTTATTGGAGCTATCGGGAAAATTTCAACGGTTTTGTCTTAGTTTCGTCGTTCTAAATCCAACGAGACCACCCGCAAAGTCGTAGCTCTTCTAGTAGCTGAGATATGGCATTTTTGATGCCCATTTTTGGCCTCAAAAACGGACGTCGAAAACGACTTTTTCAGGATTTTCAAAGTGCTCTCATTCCCTTAGTTCTGCTCGGATCCTGTTATAACCCGGTGTTTTCGTAATCTAGGTGACCCAAATAAGACGCTGGTATACTTAGTTTGGTTTCGAAAAAAATCAATTTTTGGTGAAAAAATTCGATACGGGGGGGTATACCCGAAAAATGAAAAATTCCAAACTTTGAAGGTCGATATCTCGGCTTTTATTGGAGCTATCGGGAAATTTTCAACGGTTTTGTCTTAGTTTCGTCGTTGTGAATCCAACGAAACCATCCGCAAGATCGTAGCTTTTACCATAGCCGAGATATGGCATTTTTGATGCCTATTTTTGGCCTCAAAAACGGACGTCGAAAACGACTTTTTCAGGATTTTCAAAGTGCTCTCATTTCCTTAGTTCTGCTCGGATCCTGTTATAACCCGGTGTTTTCGTAATCTAGGTGATCCAAATAAGACGCTGGTATACTTAGTTTGATTTCAAAAAAAATCAATTTTTGGTGAAAAAATTCGATACGGGGGGGTATACCCGAAAAATGAAAAAACCCAAACTTTGACGGTCGATATCTCGGCTTTTATTGGAGCTATCGGGAAAATTTCAACGGTTTTGTCTTAGTTTCGTTGTTGTGAATCCAACGAGACCATCCGCAAGGTCGGAGCTTTTACGATAGCCGAGATATGGCATTTTTGATGCCCATTTTTGGCCTCAAAAACGGACGTCGAAAACGACTTTTTCAGGATTTTCAAAGTGCTCTCATTCCCTTAGTTCTGCTCGGATCCTGTTATAACCCGGTGTTTTCGTAATCTAGGTGATCCAAATAAGACGCTGGTATACTTAGTTTGATTTCAAAAAAAATCAATTTTTGGTGAAAAAATTCGATACGGGGGGGTATACCCGAAAAATGAAAAAACCCAAACTTTGACGGTCGATATATCGGCTTCTATGGAAGCTATCGGGAAAATTTCAACGGTTTTGTCTTAGTTTCGTCGTTGTGAATCCAACGAGACCATCCGCAAGGTCGTAGCTTTTACGATAACCGAGATATGGCATTTTTGATGCCCATTTTTGGCCTCAAAAACAGACGTTGAAAACGACTTTTTCAGGATTTTCAAAGTGCTCTCATTCCCTTAGTTCTGCTCGGATCCTGTTATAACCCGGTGTTTTCGTAATCTAGGTGACCCAAATAAGACGCTGGTATACTTAGTTTGATTTCGAAAAAAATCAATTTTTGGTGAGAAAATTCGATACGGGGGGGTATAGCCGAAAAATTAAAAATTCCAAACTTTGAAGGTCGATATCTCGGCTTTTATTGGAGCTATCGGGAAAATTTCAACGGTTTTGTCTTAGTTTCGTCGTTGTGAATCCAACGAGACCATCCGCAAGGTCAAAGCTTTTACGATAGCCGAGATATGGCATTTTTGATGCCCATTTTTGGCCTTAAAAACGGACGTCGAAAACGACTTTTTCAGGATTTTCAAAGTGCTCTCATTCCCTTAGTTCTGCTCGGATCCTGTATTTAAAGTACAATAAGTACCTTAATTTGTCTTTTTTTTTAACTCTTTTCTGGGTATGAATTTCTGGTCACATCACAATAATTCCTGCTGTTTGTAGAATTGAGTGGACCATCTCTTAAGATGCCATCCTTGCTTTCAGTTTAAACGATCTAACTGACAAAAGAGAGAAAGGGAAATATAACAACCAGTTTAAAAAATCTGATAGAAGGTTTGCATTTCTAACCTCTTCTGATCAAACACAACTTGATATAGACGGGATAGCAGCAGATAAAGACTTTGATAATTTTCGTAGTTTTATGCTGCTGTGATATACCAACTTCTCGAAAAAATGCTCATGTTAGATAATAATAATAATAATAATAATAAATATTTTTTTATTTACTCAACCCAAGACTTTGTATGTAAGTTTCATTTGGAATGAATAATTAAACGAGTAAATAAAAAAGCCGGCAGATTCAGATTTCTGCGTATAGCAGATTCTGCTCTTTAACATTGCGGCTAAGCATCAATGTGTATAAACCAACTCTTAAGTGTGACAAAACTAAAATCTAAACATGCCTATGAAACATTTATTTGTAATCCTTTTTAACACAAATAAAATACATTTTTAAATTAAACCAAAAAGCAAAATCCATGCCGGGCACAAGGTTCAGAAGGCCATTTACTGGCCATCAAACAGCACTGTAAATATATGTTTTCTAAACACATTTACTGAACTATGTAAAGAATTTAAGTCGATATTAAAAAAAATTTGTCTAGCAATATTGTAAGAAAATGATAGTTTAAATAATTCAATTGTATGTTTGGGAATTTGAAGCCTTTCTTCGAAGATTCAAATGATGAACATCAGTACTAAAAGAAATCTTCCGGTAAAGGTTTTTTAAAATTTTACAATAAAAACACAATAAACGCATCAATCTGCGATTAGACCTATTTAGCCACTTTAGTTAGTTATGGACCATATAACCCCTGACTATACGTTATTTTCGCTTATTATGTATAATTTAATTTTTATTTAACTAGTTCACTCAACTAATGTGATACATGATTTCGTCTGCAAATACCAAAAATAAGTCGAATACGTGAATTTTGTTGCTTTTGTATTCTTCTCTTATCCTCATAGTCCAAGCACCAACCATAGACAACATCACAATAATTAAATTGAGATAAAACTAGCGAGTCACATAAGAGTTTTTTAATGTTTATATTACCTATGAATATAAATAGACTTTAGCGCCTTGTAAGCCTTTTTAAGGATTCCAGATACATGGTTTGAAATCGAAGGGTAGAATCTACCATTAATCCCAAACTTTTACATTTATCACCGATCGGTATTTGGTCATCATTTATTTAAATTTTAATCTGATTCTGAATGTCACTGACAGTCGCTAAGTTGCCAATAAAAAGCATATTAGATTTCATCATCATAGAGACAGTGCTTTTAGATCTTCGTTAATTTTATTTTCGGCATCCTTTAATTTCTGGGCTAAAAATGAAAAGTAGAGATATTTTTTTGGTGCTTGAAACTTTTGACGCTATTTTTCAGACAACTGTGAGCACTTTCCAGTCATTAAATGTTCAAAGAGAACAAAAATGATATTAGTTCAGATGGTACAAGGCAGGTGGTTTTAAAATAAAAATCGAAATTCACCTCAGTAAGTGACATCAAGGGTCATTCGAAATTTTATCGTTTCTCTTGGGGGCAAACAAGCCTGAATTTTAAATAGACATTTAAAAAATAAAATACGGTAATAATCGTAGCGGCGGCGATTATTACGGCCGGACAATAAAAATTGAAAAAGAAGCGGTAAAATTCAAAACACGCAGCTGATGGCGATGATGATGAGGAAAACACATTGCATTTCGAAAAAAGCAGATTATGAATGCGCCAGTGGTTTCAGCTCAGGTTGGCCGACGAACGTGAAGGAAGGAAAAAATAAACCATCTGCCCTTGGTCATGATTTTGTAAAATACAGATAGAGCGAGCAAAGGGTTGGTCGTGGCGTAAGCAAAAAGAACTAACGGGCTGACAACTGGCAAGTCGAGGAGGATTCAAATCAGAACCGCATCTGTTACGCAGATGGTCTTTAGACCTGATACCTTTCCTTCGCGCTCCCTTATAGGTAAAAATCACTTGATTACTGTCCCTTTATTATCGGATTTTACCTGTGCCATATTTCAAACGATCTACCACCTTTTTATGGCGTCACATGTTTTATTGGATGGACTTTTTCGAAATATACAAAATCCTTACCATATGGCCAAGGTGTTTGTCAAGATTTTCTCTTCAAGATGTTCACTTTTGGAAAAACCTTCTTGTAATATAATGTACCGTTATTGGGTGTATTATATTTTTGGTTTTATGCACCCACGTACAAACTTAACAATAAATTTTGAAGATGGAAGATTTTTTTTAAATGTTCATCTTAGGACATATTATTTAATATAATTTTTCTGTTTCTCTGACGGCATCCCCTCAACCCTCAAAGCCCCCATGTCAATTTTTTTAAATAGGGGTCGAGTGATACCTTGAATTAAGGCTAATTTTATTCTCTACATAGCCCTATTTGTATTTTTTATATTTTAACAATTTTTTTTTCAATTATCCATGTGTTGTCTAGTCAAGAAAAAAATACATTCCGAAAATGTAAGTTATTTTGACAAAAATATGCAGTAAATACCTGCATATTTCGACGCTTTTATTGGTTTAGTTATTCCTATTTTGTTGCAGTGAACAATAACAATAGTAGCACGAAGTATTTGTTTAATTTAGTCCTGGCCATATTGATACGCTACAACCAAGAATTGAGTTGGTGGGTTTTTATTATCAACAAGATAAGTCTGCTAGAGCAGCAGCACGAGCTTTTAATGATAATCATCCGGATAAAACGATAAATTATCCTTATGTAATGGATTTGATGAAGAAGTTTCAAGAAACAGGGTCAATACAAAACAGAAAAAATTAAGTTCAGCATCCAGTGAAAAATGAAGTGGTAGAAATTGCAGTCTTGGGTCATGTTGAAATGGAACCTAATAATACATCTGCTCAAAAAATTGCTACCGCATTTGCCGTGTCTAAAAGTACCGTTCACAAAATTTTAAAATTACACAAATATCATGCCTACAAAATCAAACTAGTACATGAGCTAAATAAAGATTATTTTGAGCGTCGTGTACAACTTTGTGAGTACTTTAGTGATAGGTTAAATCGTGAGAGCAATTTGCTGTACAATGTCTGCTTCTCAGACGAATGCTCCTTTTATTTACCTGGTGAAGTCAATAGACACAACTGTCGATACTGGGTGACACTATTCCTGATTTACTTCGAGAAGAACATACGCAGCAACCTCAAAAACCTAATAATTAAAACTAAATTTTAATGCTGAAAATTGTTTGAAACTTACTTGAACAAGATGATAACCTTCTGGAAAATGAACTGATGTTCCACCATATTATGCTGTTGCCACTCATAATTTTTTCAACGACATATTTCCTGGACGGTGGATTGGCCGGAGAATGGCCTGCTGGATCTCCCGATCTTACCATTCTGGATTTTATTTATTACAAAGCCTGGCTCTCTTTAAGATCTTCGAAATAGAATTATTGTTAACGAATGTCAGTTAATAACGCCCGAAATTTTCGCTATTGTGCGCAGACGTTTTGAATAATTCTATTTTTGCATGGAGGTCAACGGAGATCATTTTCAGCATTAAATAAAATACGTGTTAGATACTTTTTTTTCATTTAAAATAAGGCTTTTTTTATCCACATTTATTTATATTGAATTCGTTAATTGATAAAATAAAAGTTTTACATGGGGGCTTTGAGGGGTGAGGGGATGATGTCAGAGAAACGCTATTTCTGTCAATAAATGTCCCCTTCAATATTAAATTTGACGTTTTTGACAGTTTTTGGCTAAGAAAATTTATTTTTCAAGATTTTCAGGGTGGACTGTTTTGTCTCGGACACCCTGTATATGGTGTGCGAATTCTAATGTAGTCATAAAAAAATTATCGTAATTTTTTATCTCTCCCAAATATTGAAATATATTTTGGATAAAATTCCAGGCATTTAAAAGTATTTTTTTAAATTTTCATTATGAAAAAAAAATTAAATATACGAAAAAAAAAAATTAATAAAATAAATAACAGATAAAATTAAATAAATCATGTATGTACTCATTTGCTATCTGTGCATCTAAACATTGCTACAGCAATTTGTATGTAATGAATTTTTACAAACACGTTTTTTTTTTTTTTTTAATCAATGTTTATTAATATGAGTTAAGGTCCCTATTGTAACACCAAAAACACGTCTTTTAATTTATTTATCTATTTGCACATTTGTAGTATAATAAAATAAAAACCTCAAAATTCTAAAATAAATAAGAAAAAAAATAAGCTTAAAAAAACATATACATATAAATAGCTAATCATTAGATAATTTAAGTGAAGTTAAACAAAGACAGGTACAAAAAAAAACACTAAAAACTAAAAATATTCAGATAACTCTTTTAAAGTTAAAATAAAAAAATCAAGAGTTTCGGCATAGGAGTTTGCCATTCTTGACACCCTTGGAATAAATAAATTAAACCCAAAATTGGCTCCTTTAAAGTTGGTAAACTATGCTTACACATTTCGTATTTCAGTTTAAAAAACAATTTAAGATCTGCTTGATCTCTCTTGACTTTTATTGTTGAAACTGAATATACATTTTGCAAATATTGGAAATCATAGGTATATTCATCGACTGGAGGCATATTGGACCTGTAGGCTAAATATCTAAGAAATATCCCTCACACCCGTTCCAGTCTGTGTATATGATAAACATATTGAGAGCTCCAGACTGATGAACAGTATTCAAAAAATGGTTTTACTAAAGTACAAGGCAGTAATCTAATAGCAGAAATACTCGTAAAATCAGATATGCATCTGTTTATAAACCCAAGCATGCTGAGTGCCCTGGAAACAATCGTGTCAATGATATTGGAGTGACCCTGGAGCCTAGGGTCACTCCCATATCTCGTACTAATGAAACCTGAGACAAAGATGGCATTTTGCAATATGTAGATCCAAATCATTCTCCTGATAACACTGATTTGATCTTTTTTAGGTCTGATTAAAGCTTTTAACAATTTCGAACGAAGAAACAGTGATTTAGATAGGGATTAGATAGGGAATATTTCGTTACATATAACATGTTGTTTAATGTTGGTTTATATACTTCAAATACACCCTGATCTGGTTCAGTGGAGTAGCTATATAAAGCTAGACTGCGCCAGGTTCAGGTACTTTGTTTTTTTTTTATCAAGTTTGTAATGAATTTCATTAATAAAACACATTTATTATTATTATTATTATTATTATTATTATTATTGGATCATCAGCAAAAGATAAGAATTTAGAGAATTGAAAACGGTTAGATATATCAATAATGAATGGTTCCCAGATGAAACCATTGAGGAAAACGTTTTTTATTCTCTCCAGGTATTTGCCATATTTCCTTATTGATTGGTGACATTTTGTCCTGGCAGTTGAGCGAATTCTAATGAATAGTCAAAATTTTATTTTTCTTACTGTTTTTAAATATTGGCACCCAAAAAACTCAGTTATTTCCTCATTAGTAAAAAGAATTCAGAAATTTGGCAAAATTTCTGGCATTTGAGTGAATTCCAATAAATAATTAAAAATTAAGTCTATTGGATTCATCGAGGATTTTGAATTTTGACTCCCAAATAAAAAAAGTCGTTTCCTCATTAGAAAAAAATCAAAAATTATTGGTAAAATTGGCAAAATTTTGTCAAAAGGCAATTGAGTGAATTCCAATAAATAGTCGCAAATTTGTCGAAGCGAAATTTTGGCGCCCAACTAAAAAAGTACAAAAAATTAAAAAATTTACCATTTATGGATCAAATTGCCAATATTTCATCTGAATTCCCATAATTTGAATGAATTCCAATGAATAGTTAAAAATTGAATTTTTTCACGGTTTTCGAATTTTACATATCTACATATCCAAAGTTCTAAGTATTTACATATCTAGAGCATTAAATTAAGGATTTTTTTTTAAATTCCTGACGTGAATCAATTGAGTATATTTTTTTTTTAATTCCAGGCAATTATAATAAATTAAAAATATAATTCCAAGCAGTTAAATATAATTGAATATATATTCGAGGGTTTTGAATTTTGGCTCCCAAATAAAAAAAATGGTTTTCTCATTATAAAAAAAATCAAAAATTTGGCAATTATTGGTCAAATTGGCAAAATTTCGTCAAAAGACAATTAAGTGAATTCCAATAAATAGTCGAAATTTTGTCGGAGCGAAATTTTGACGCCCAACTAAAAAAGTACAAAAAATTAAAAAAATTACCATTTATGGATCAAATTACCAATATTTTATTCAAATTCCCAGCATTTGAGTGAATTTCAATGAATAGTCAAAAATTGAATTTTTTCACGCCATTCGCATTTTACATATCTACATATCCAAAGTATTATAAGTATTTTCTAGAGCGTTACATTAAGGACTTTTTTTTTAATTCCAGGCAATTATAATAAATTAAAAATGTAATTCCAAGTAGTTAAATATAATTAAATATATATTCGAGGCTTTCGAATTTTGGCTCCCAAATAAAAAAAGTGGTTTTCTTATTAGAAAAAAAAATAAAAAATTTGGCAATTATTGGTAAAATTGGCAAAATTTTGTCAAAAGACAATTGAGTGAATTCCAATAAATAGTCGAAAATTTGTCGGAGCGAAATTTTGGCGCCCAACTAAAAAAGTACAAAAAATTTAAAAATTTACCATTTATTGATCAAATTGCCAATATTTCATCCAAATTCCCAGCATTTGAGTGAATTCCAATGAATAGTCACGAATTTTACATATCTACATATCCAGTTCTAAGTATTTACATATCTAGAGCCTTAAATTAATGACTTCTTTTTATTCCTGACGTGAATCAATTGAGTATATTTTTTTTTAATTCCAGGCAATTATAATAAATTAAAAATGTAATTTCAAGCAGTTAAATATACTTTTTTTTAAATAAAAACAGCTGAATATTTTAAATATAAGAAAATTGTAAATTATAAATTTTCTTACTCTAATTTCTTTTTAAATTCTAGACACTTAAATATATTTTTTAATTCATAGCAGTTAAAATTCAAGGGAATTACATATCTAGAACCATAAATTAATGATTTCTTTTTTAATTAATCAATTTGAGTAAACATTTTTTAATAACAATAACATTTTTTTAATTACACACAAATGAACATATTTCTTTTTTAATTCCAGGCATTTCAGTATTTTTTTTTAATCAGTTGAATCAGGTATATAAAAATTAGAAGCTAAATCAGAGATTGTCGCAATTCCAGGCACTTAAAATATATTTTTTTTTTGTAATTTTACGCACAACTTTTCTTTTTAATTCCGGGCAGTTAAAAAGTAATAAAATGAAACATCTATGAACTTAAATTATAAATTTTAATTTATAATTCTTTATATACGTTTTTCTTTAATTAGAGGCATTTAGAATCTAATAAAATACCAAATCCAGGCAGTTAAGTTTTTTTTTAATTACAGAAAACCGAACGTATTTATTATTTAAATCAAGACATTTCAACATTTTTGTTTTAATTCCAGACTAAAACATACTTTAGCCATATTTTCTTAAGGTACTTTTTTATTTTCATATTTGCTATATTATTTTTATTTTAAAGCCATTTTCCAAGTTATTCGAAGCAATTAAATGTTTTTGCTTCCTGAATGGATTTGAATGGAGTAACTCTCAGTTTTTTTCAGGCATATATTTTTAAGATTGTTTAGGCATTTGAAGCCATACTTCGTTGAAGTAATTCTTTATTGTCTTCTTGGGGTTTGAAGTTATTTTTTGTTTTCCAGGCATTTCAAGCCATTTTCCAAGTTATTTCAGGCATTTGAAGGCCTTTCATTTTTTTCGTACTCAAGGTGCAATAACTCTTAATTTTTTCCAGGCATATATTTTTTCATACTGTCCCGGTATTTCAAGCTATATTCCCTTGAAGTCATTTTTATTTTCTTCTAGAGGCTTGAAATTCCTTGTCATGTTTTCCACACGTTTCTTCTCATTTTTGAATATTTTTTATGTTTTATATAATTTATCTTATCTTCCAGGCATTTTATTTCCTCATCCTAAGTATTTTTAAAGTAAAATCTTAAATTTAATATTTTTTTCAACCCTATGGAAGAAATCTCTATACATTGTTTTATCCCAGGAATTTATCGTAATTATACCTGAAGATGCCTCCCAATATCCGAAAGACATTTTTAAAATAAAAAAGCATCGACAAATTTTTTTTATGGCGGTTAAATTAACAACCGTCAAGAATTCATCAGTGCGGCAGTTAAAAATATAATTAAACATTAACGAAACGATGAACAATGTTATAAAGTCATTTTATTATCAGAAGGCATTTACATAATCTTTACGAGTAGAAAGTAGCATCTATACGTCAATAAAACCGAACTTTTACACCCGAAAACGAATTTTAGGGGCTACCTGTAAAAGAAATTAAAAAAAAATAATTAAGTTAGGACTCGTTATTACGCTTAATTACAACCAGAAAAGCGAGCAGAAGTAACCGAGAGACACACACAGAGAGGAGCATATTATAAAAAAACGCCACGAGACGAGTGACACCCACCAGTAATGTTTTGTTTGTTTTCTATTTCGCTTTCTTATGTTTTGTTACAATCTGCGGCACATGTTTTAATGAACTTGAAATCTGCCGGGCTATTAATATTTTTATTACTATTATTGTATCATCCTATATTAATGCTATTTTTAACAGCTTAATGCTTATACCAAGCTTTAAGAAAAAATATTTTTTGTGACAGTTTTTAAAATCAATCATTTCATGTGTGTTCTTGTTAGTGGGAGATCGTTGTTTGGCCAATAGAACTTAATCGACATTTAGAGTTCCAGACTTATGCAGTAATTTTCAAGTTTGCTCCAGGCATTTGAAGTCACTTCCTAAATTAGAAAATATTTTTTCAATTGTTTTAATTCAGACATCTGGAATAATTTTAGATTTATTCTTAATATTTGAAGCCTTTTAAACATTTACAGTGATTTTCCGTTTAATTTAATATCAAATCACCCAGTTATTTGTTATTTTCCATTGATCTCTTCAACAATTCTTGGTGAAAAAAATTAAGGATTGTCCCAATCAGATTGTACTGTAACCTCGCCTTCCCTCTCACCTTTCCGTTTTAACAAGACAATTTAACAGTTCCAATTTCTTTTTTCAAAATTCCTGGCAATTAAAGTAAGGCCTAACTAAGGACTGATAAAATCACTCAATTACCTAAAATATAAATAAAGCTAAGTATAATAAATAAACCAAATTAAAATCTTTTGACTTATTATTCCACTTTTTTTTTTAAATTCAGGCAGTTGAGAGTCAAACATCTCTGTCTCAACTGCCTAGAATTACAGGATTTATGCTGTAATTCCAGGCAGTTAACTCGGAACGTAGGTTGAATCAGCTGGAATTCTAAGGGCATGAATTAAAATATTTGTGGAAATTCCAGGCAGTCGAAGTAATTTCGGGACTCGATTCCAACTGCCTGGAATTCTTGATCTATGACTCATTTTTTTCTAATTCAGGCAGTTCTGTCAGTCGAAAATCCTCACACAAATTCGTGATAGTTGAGCCAGCTGAATAGCTCCGTCTCAATTTCATGAAATTCCAGACAGTTGAAGTAATTCCTTGACGTGGTCTTAAAGGCTAGGAATTTTTAGTGCATGATTTTTTTTTTATTCCAGGCAGTTGAGATTAGTCCAAAACTTGAGTTCAATTGCTTCAAGTTCCTAATCCGTTATTTTATTTTATTTGTAATTCCAGGCAATTAAGCCAGTAAAAATAATTTATGTTAGTTGCCTAGAATTGAAAAATAAAGGATTAACTACTCTATAGTTTTATAATTACCGGACACTTTTGGAAATTTCAGGCATTTATGGTTATTTCCGGACTAGGATTCAATTCATTACTCGGGTTGAACTGAATGCAACTGCTAAACTATGATTTTATTTCATTTGTAATTCGTGGCATTTGAACCAGTTGAATAGCTCTGCCTCAATTTCTTTGAATTTCGGGATTTATTTTGAAATCCCAAGCAGTTGAAATAATTCCCGGATATAGTCTCAACTGCTTGGAATCTAAAACCATGATTTAATTTTTTTTTAAATCAAGACAGTTGAGGATAGTCCTAAAACTAGGTTCAACTGCTTCACGTTGCTAATTTATAATTTTATTTTATTTGTAATTTCAAGCAGTTGAAGAACTCTGTTTTAATTGCCTAGAATAAAAAAAAAATATTCACGACCTTATAGTTACTTAACATCCGGAATATTTCTCGTAATTTCTAGCAACTGAAGTAGTTCCTGAACGTGATCTCAACTGCCTGGAAATCTTAATTTATGATTTTATTTTATTTGAAATTCCAGGCAGTTAAGCCAGTAAAACATCTCTGTCTCAACTGCCTGGAATTACAAGGTTAATGTTGTAGTTCTAGGCAATTAAGTTAATTCCGGAACATCGGTTGATCAAAATGAAATTGCTTGACTATGACTTTATTTCATTTGATTTCAAGCTTAGGGATTTGTATTGGAATTCCAGACAATTGTAGTAATTCCTAATCATAGTCTTAACTATTTGGAATTCATAATCCGTGATTTATTTATTTCTTATTTCCAAGCAGTTAAGCCAATCAAACAGCTATGTCTCAATTTCATGCAATTCCAAGATTTTTATTTTGGAATTTCATGCAGTTGAGGTAATTCTTAGCCGTGATCTTAACTGCATGGAATTCTCGATCTATAACTTTATTTTATTTGTAATTCCAAGCAATTGGGGCAGTAGAACTAGTCTATCTCTGTTGCCTAGAATTAAAAAATAAAGGATCACCACTCTATAGTTTTATAATTACAAGATAGTTTTGGAAATTCCAAGCATTTATGGTTATTTTTGGATGTGGTTTTAACTGCCTGGAATTCTTAATCTATGATTTTATTTTATGTGTAATTCCAAGCAGTTAAACACCTCTGTTTCAATCATTTAGAACTAAAACAAGAATTATTTATAACCTTTTAGTCCCTAAAGTAGGTGCTGTGCAGGCAGTAGAAGTAATTCTTGGATATTATCTCAACTACCTGGAAATCTTGATTTATGATTTTATTTTATTTGAAATTCTAGACAGTTAAGCCAGTAAAACAGCTATGTCTCAACTGCCTGGAATTACAAGGTTAATGTTGTAGTTCTAGGCAATTAAGTTAATTCCGGAACATCGGTTGATCAGAATGAAATTGCTAGACTATGACTTTATTTCATTTGACTTCAAGCTTAGGGATTTGTATTGGAATTCCAGACAGTTGTAGTAATTCCTAATCGTAGTCTTAACTGTTTGGAATTCATAATCCGTGATTTATTTATTTCTTATTTCCAAGCAGTTAAGCCAGTCAAACAGCTATGTCTCAATTTCATGCAATTCCAAGATTTTTATTTTGGAATTTTATGCAGTTGAGGTAATTCTTAGCCGTGATCTTAACTGCATGGAATTCTCGATCTATAACTTTATTTTATTTGTAATTCCAAGCAATTGGGGCAGTAGAACTAGTCTATCTCTGTTGCCTAGAATTAAAAAATAAAGGATCACCACTCTATAGTTTTATAATTACAAGATAGTTTTGGAAATTCCAAGCATTTATGGTTATTTTTGGATGTGGTTTTAACTGCCTGGAATTCTTAATCTATGATTTTATTTTATGTGTAATTCCAAGCAGTTAAACACCTCTGTTTCAATCATTTAGAACTAAAACAAGAATTATTTATAACCTTTTAGTCCCTAAAGTAGGTGCTGTGCAGGCAGTAGAAGTAATTCTTGGATATTATCTCAACTACCTGGAAATCTTGATTTATGATTTTATTTTATTTGAAATTCTAGACAGTTAAGCCAGTAAAACGGCTATGTCTCAACTGCCTGGAATTACAAGGTTAATGTTGTAATTCTAGGCAATTAAGTTAATTCCGGAACATCGGTTGATCAGAATGAAATTGCTAGACTATGACTTTATTTCATTTGACTTCAAGCTTAGGGATTTGTATTGGAATTCCAGACAGTTGCAGTAATTCCTAATCGTAGTCTTAACTGTTTGGAATTTATAATCCATGGTTTATTTATTTCTTATTTCCAAGCAGTTAAGCCAGTCAAACAGCTATGTCTCAATTTCTTGCAATTCCAAGATTTTTATTTTGGAATTTCATGCAGTTGAGTTAATTCTTAGCCGTGATCTAAACTGCCTGGAATTCTTAATCTATGATTTTATTTTATTTGTAATTCCAAGCAGTTAAACACCTCTGTTTCAATCATTTAGAACTAGAACAAGAATTATTTACAACTTTTTAGTCCCTAAAGTAGGTGCTGTCCAGGCAGTAGAAGTAATTCTTTGATGTTATCTCAACTACCTGGAATTCTTGATCCATTATTTTATTTTCTTTGTAATTCCAGGCAGTTGAGCCAGTCTAACAGCCCTGTCTTAACTGGATGAAATTAAAGGGTTTATGTTGTATTTCTAGGCAATTAAGTTAAATCTGGAACGTGAGTTGAATTTTTTAGAATTTTAAAGAAACTGACTAATTGTAGGCAGTTGAGGTTAGTTTGAAACGTGGATTTAACTGCTTCACGTTCTCAATCCATGAGTTTATTTCAATTATAATTCCAAGCACTTCAACAATTCTATTTCAATTGCCTAGAATTAAAAAATATATATATTTCTGACTAAATAGTTTTTTTCTCTTTATGTGTACTTATATAAAAAAAATTTCAGTCTTATATTCAAGATGTTTTGATTATAAAATTCATTAGTTGAAAACGTAATTTTGCCCTTATGTATAATAAAATTTGGAGCATTGTCATACAAACCACATACAATGCCATATTATAAGCAGGATTCTATTGAGAACACCTGGACGAATATTGTTTTTATTCCAGGCATTTGAAGATATCATCCCTCTCATTCAAATGACACTTACTTAAAGTGCCTGGACGAGCATTTTATTTTTTATTCTAGGTAATTAAGGGACGTTATCCCTCCCATTTAAAAGACAAATAACTTTAACTGCTTGGACGAATTTTGTTTGTATTCCAGGTAGTAGATGACGTCATGCCTCTCATTCAATTGATAAATAAAGTGCGTGGACGAATCATATTTTACAGGTAATTGAGGACGTCATTCCTTTCTTTCAAATGAAAAATCACTTCAACTGCCCTGAATTTTATTTTTTTATTCCAGGCAGTTGAGGACATCAATCATTGCAAGTATTTTCTGTACTGTGCTAAAAACTAATTAAATATTTTTTTGTAGAGTTCAATGGCATATTCAAGAAAAAAATGAAGAAGCATCATACTCATATTGCACTGTTGTGGCATTTTTAAAAATGTTATTTAATAAAAATTTATTTCCATGCCCTAAAATTATAAATAGCCCCAAAATTACGATACATGATCTACAAAGTATTTTTTAAGTTACACTTAAAAAATGTTAATCATAATTTTCTTGACCAACCCAACCCAACCCAACCCAACCCAGGATCTACGGCACTGTAAACAAATCATTTTAAACTACAGAAGGATAATAATAAATTTGGGTCGCGTTCGACATATGCGCGTAAAAAAATCGGATCGGGATGTGAAAAAAATCGGATGCAATATAGGGAGGCTCCGTCATTTTTTTTGAACATGTGGTGCTTGTCCGCACGTGCGCTCAAAAAAATGAGTTATCTACGTTTCCGATCCGACGTGCCGCTCATATTTATTAATCCGGCAAAAAAAACATATTTTACCCATTAGGCGCAGCCGAACTCATCTCTCAAATGAGGGATAAAAATAACTTGTGGCTGTCATTTTAGTCATAATACTCAAGGGTTGATTGAATCATCAATTCCAGGCAGTTGAGTAATGATCAACTGCCAATTACATATAAAATAAAATAATGAATTAGGAATTCCCGATAGTTGAATTCACGTCCAGAAATAACCATAAATGAGCAGAATTTTTAAGGCAATCCTGCAAGTCGTTTATCCTTTATTTTGTAGTGAACAGAGATAGACTAGTTCTACTGCCCCAATTGCTTGGAATTACAAATAAAATAAAGTTCGAGAATTCCAGGCAGTTAAGATCACGGCTAAAAATTACCTCAACTGCATGAAATTCCAAAATAAACTCTGAAATTCATGAAATTGCATGAAATTGAGACATAGCTGTTTGACTGGCTTAACTGCTTGGAATTAAAAAAAAATTAAATCATGGACTATGAAATATACAGATACACTAGTTCTACTGGCTCATTTGCCTGGAATTTTAAATGTAATAAATATCATAGATCAAGAATTCCAGGAAGCTGAGATCACGTCCAGGAATTACTTCGACTGCCTGGAATTCCAAAATAAACTCTGAAATTCTAACAAATTAAGACAGAGCTATTTGACTGGCTCAACTGCCACGAAGTACAAAAATATATAAATATAAAATAAACTCATGAATTTAGAGTTCCAGGCAGTTGAGTCCACATCTGGAAATAACCGCAAATGCCTGAAATTTCCAAAAGAATTACGTAATTATAGAATTATAGAGTCGCTTATCCTTTATTTTTCAATTAATTTTTCAATAGACAACTGTGATAAATAAGTTCTGCATGCTTAATTGCCTAGAATTACAAATAAATTAAAATCATAGATCAAGAATTCTAGGCAGTTGAGATCATGTCCCGGAATTTCATCAACTGCCTGGAATCCCAAAATAAATCCTGAAATTCTAGGAAATTGAGACAGAGCTATTCGACTGGCTCAACTGCCACAAAGTACAAAAATATTAAATAATGGATTAAGAATTCCAGGCATTCAAGAACACGTCTCGGAATTACTTCAACTGTCTGCAATTCCCTAAAATATTCTGGATTTTTAGGACCATAAGGTCGTAAATATTTTTTTTAAATTCTTGACAACTGAGATAGAGTATTTACATATAAAATAAAATTATGAATTTAGAGTTCCAGGCAGTTGAAGCCACATCTGAAAATAACCATAAATGCCTGAAATTTCCAAAAGAATTCGATTATTACAGAATTATAGAATCGTTTATCCTTTATTTTTCAATTCTAGACAACTGTGATAAATAAGTTCTACAGGCTTAATTGCCTGGAATTACAAATAAATTAAAATCATAGGTCAAGAATTCTAGGCAGTTCATATTATGTCCCAAAATTACATCAACTACCTGGAATTCCAAAATAAATCCTGAAATTCTAAGAAATTGAGACAGAGCTATTCGACTGGCTTAACTGCCACGAAGTAAAAAAATATTAAATACTGAATTAAGAATTCCAGGCATTCGAGAACACGTCTCGGAATTACTTCAGCTGCCTGGAATTCTCTAAAATATTCTGGATTTTTAGGGCCATAAAGCGTAAATATATTTTTCTTAAATTCTAGACAACTGAGATAGAGCTGGTTAACTGCTTGGAATTAGATATAAAATAAAATCACGAATTTAGAGTTTCAGGCAATTGAATCCACATCTGGAAATAATCATAAATGCCTGAAATTTCCAAAAGAATTTGGTAATTATAGAATTATAGAGTCGTTTATCCTTGATTTTTCAATTCTAGACAACTGTGCTAAATAAGTTCTACAGGCTTAATTGCCTGGAATAACAAATGAATGAAAAACATAGATCAAGAATTCTAGGTAGTTGAGATTATGTTCCGGAATTACATCAACTGCCTCGAATTCTAAAATAAATCCTGAAATTCTAATAAATTGAGACAGAGCTATTCGACTGGCTCAACTGCCACGAAGTACAAAAAAAAATAAATAATAGATTAAGAATTCCAGGCATTCGAGATCAGGTCTCGAAATTACTTCAACTGCCTGGAATTCTCTAAAATATTCTGGATTTTTAGGACCATAAGGTCGTACATATTTTTATTTAATTCTTGACAACTGAGATAGTGTATTTACATATATAATAAAATCATGAATTTAGAGTTCCAGGCAGTTGAATCCACATCTGGAAATAACTATAAATACCTGAAATTTCCAAAAGAATTCGGTAATTATAGAATTATAGAGTCGATTATCCTTTATTTTTCAATTCTAGACAACTGTGATAAAAAAGTTCTACAGGCTTAATTGCCTGGAATTACAAATAAATTAAAATCATAGATCAAGAATTCCAGGCAGTTGAGACCACGTCCCGGAATTACATCAACTGCACCAGCTGTCTTTATTATTAATTATATTTGCAAAATTGGTTGTTTGTTTATTATGTTTTAGGTAGTTGCCCTTTTTTTTTCTTTGTTTTTTTTAGACATTTTAACTTGGTTATAGGTTGACAGCGACTTAGAATATTTTGAAAATGGGGAAAAAATTAAGTGCGCAAAATTGTACAGTAATTAAGGCTGATATTTTAAATTAATTTTAGTACGCCCCTCGTTATCCGTGGCGTTAACTGCCCCTTAATTTAAATAAATAGTCGAAGTATTGTTTTGTTATTTATAAAGTAGATAAACACCGACAGAAGTACACAGTTGGCTGACTCGATAGTCTTGTACTTCCGTTTTCCGCAACAATGGTCAAGCACGAGCCAATTTTCTATTAAACACTACCGACTTGAAAAGACAATTTAATAATTTATCATTTGTTATCGAAAAAGTGTCACGTGCCATAAGAGTTTCTAAAAAAAAACCAAAAACTCTCCCTCTGCCGGATGTGGTTAAAAGTTATCTGCCGATCAAATTTTTTAATACAAGGGGTGTCTGTTTTTGACACAGAATTTCAAGAAGGCTTATTAAGTTTTGGCCAAAATATGCATCCTATTTAGTCCGGACGGTCTGCATAACTAAAAAGTCAGCTGTCCCGAAATCAACGGCAAAGGGAAGATAAGGGCTTAAAAAGTCACCCTTAAATTCTTAAAATATCGACGGCAGCTTGCGCGCACTGCTGCTGTCATATAAGCGTTTTTTTACTTTAGGAATATGTTTTTTATTTTAATGATAACTCATTGCATAGGCGTAGACAAGAGAGAACATTCATTAAAAATGCAGGGCATATTAGAAAAATATAATTTAAAAAATAAATCAAATTTTACTAATTTTTGATTTGACTGGTGAAAAGGGAGGAGGTGCTATGAAAATTTGATAGTTTTGATAGCTTACTTTGTTTTGTCAAATGACAACATATGTCAAATATTGCAAGTATGTTCACAGCCCTTCATTTTGATTAAAACCTAAAAATTAATTAAATATTTTTAAGTTAACTCTTGAATGTAGGTTGAACTCACTACAACTTTTAAGCGATGATTTTATTTCAGTCGGATAACTCTGTTTTAATATCTTGGAATTTCAAAATTAATTTTTGAATTCCAGGCAGTTGAAGTAATTCCTGAACGAGGTCTTGGGTTTCTTGATCAATCATTTAATATATTTTTTACTTCCAAGCAGTTGAGGTTAGTCTAAAACGTGGGTTCAACTGTTTCGGGTTCCTAATCGATGGTTTTATTTTATCAAAAATTTAAATATTTCCAGCAATTATTTGTAATTCCAGGCAGTTGAAGTAACCAGAGCGTGATCTTCACTGCTTGGAATTCTTGACCCATGATTTTATTTTATTTGTAATTCCAGACAATTGGCCCAGTAGAACTAGTCTATCTCAGTTGCCTAGAATTAAAAAATACAGGGTAAATGACAGTATAGTCCTATTATTCCAAAATACTTTTGGAAATTTCAGGCATTTATGGTAATTTAAGAACGTGGATTTAACTGCCTGTAATCAATTGTAATTTATTTGTAATTCCAAGCAGTTGAATAGTTTTGTCTCAATTGCCTAAATTAAAAAAAAAACCTCTTTATAGTTTCTACACATTATAAAAATTTTTGGACATTCCAGGCAGTTAAGGTAATTCCTAGGCGTTATCTTAACTCCTGCCTAAAATCCAGAATATCGTTGAGAATTCTCGGCAGTTGAAGTAACCAGAGCGTGATATTAACTGCTTGGAATTCCTGAGCCATGATTTTATTTTATTTGTAATTCCAGATAATTGACCCAGTAGAACTAGTCTATCTCAGTTGCCTAGAATTAAAAAATAAAGGGTAAATGACTCTAGAGAACTATAATTCCGAGATACTTTCAAAAATTTCAGGCATTTATGGTAATTTAAAAACGTGGGTTCAACTGCCTTTAATTGATTTGTAATTCCAAGCAGTTGAATAGATATGTCTCAATTGCCTAAAAATAAAAAAAAAAACTACTATATAGTTTCTAAATATCAAGAAAATTTTCGGAAATTTCAGACAGTTAAAGTAATGCCTAAACGAGGTCTTAACTGCTTGGATTTCTTGATTAATGATTTAATATTTTTTTTAGTTACAGGCAGTTAAGGTTAGTCCGAAACGTGGGTTTAACTCCTTGAAGTTCCTAATCGATGATTTTATTTTAGCATAAATTTATATTCTTCCAACAATTATTTGTAATACCAGGCAGTTGAACAGTTCTGCTTCAATTGCCAAGAATTGAAAAAAATATATTTAAGACTTATAGTCCCTAAAATCCAGAATATCGTTGAGAATTCTAGGCAGTTGAAGTAACCAGAGCGGGATATTCACTGCTTGGAATTCCTAACCCATGATTTTATTTTATTTGTAATTCCAGACAATTGACCCAGTAGAATCTCACTTGCCTAAAATTAAAAAATAAAGGTCTGTATAGTCCTATAATTCCAAGATACTTTTGAAAATTTCAGGCATTTATGGTAATTTAAGAACGGGGATTCAACTGCCTGTAATTGATTGTAGTTTATTTGTAATTCCAAGCAGTTGAATAGTTATGTCTCAATTGTCTAAAATTAAAAAAAAATCTACTTTATAATTTTTAAAAATCAAGAAAATTTTCGGAAATTTCCGGCAGTTGAGGTAATTCCTAGGCGGTATCTTAAGTCCTTGAAGTTATTGATCCATGATTTAATTTTATTTGTAATTGCAGACAGTTGAATTAGTCGAGTATCCCTATCTCAACTTTTTGGAATTTCGGGATTTATTTTAGAGTTCCAGACAGTTGAAATAATTCCTGGTGCGTGGTCTCAAGCGCTTGGAATTCTATAATATAATTATTCTTTTATAATTCCAAGCAGTTGAGGTTATTCTGAAAAGTAAGTTCAACTGCTTCAAATTCCTAATCCATGATTTTATTTTATTTATAATTACAAGCAGTTGAACAGCTCTGTCTTAAGTGCCTAGAATGAAAAAAATATATTAAGGACTCGATTTTTAAAAATTCAGAATATTTTTGGGAAAATAGTTAATGTAATTCCGAGACGTGATCTCAACTGCCTGAAATTCCTGATCCATGATTTTATTTTTAATTCCAGGCTTTTAAGGTTAGTCCAAAACATTGGTTCAACTGCTTCGAGTTCCTAATCTATGATTTTATTTTATTTATAATTACAAGCAGTTGAACAGCACTATCTTAATTGCCTAGAATGAAAAAAATATATTAACGACTCGATTTTTAAAAATTCAGAATATTTTTGGGAAAATAGTTGATGTAATTCCGAGACGTGATCTCAACTGCCTAAAATTCTTGATCCATGATTTTATTTTTAATTTTAGGCAATTGAGCTTAGTCCAAAACGTTAGTTCAACTGCTTCGAGTTTCTAATACATGATTTTATTTTATTTATAATTCCAAGCAGTTGAACAGCTCTATCTTAATTGCCTAGAATGAAAAAAATATATTAACGACTCGATTTTTAAAAATTCAGAATATTTTTGGGAAAATAGTTAATGTAATTCCGAGACGTGATCTCAACTGCCTGAAATTCCTGATCCATGATTTAATTTTTAATTCCAGGCTTTTAAGGTTAGTCCAAAACGTTGGTTCAACTGCTTCGAGTTCCTAATCTATGATTTTATTTTATTTATAATTACAAGTAGTTGAACAGCTCTGTCTTAATTGCCTAGAATTAAAAAAATATATTAACTCGACTCGATTTTTCAAAATTCAGAATATTTTTAGGAAAATAGTTGATGTAATTCCGAGACGTGATCTCAACTGCCTGAAATTCCTGATCCATGATTTTATTTTTAATTCCAGGCTTTTAAGGTTAGTCCAAAACGTTGGTTCAACTGCTTCAAGTTCCTAATCCATGATTTTATTTTATTTATAATTACAAGCAGTTGAACAGCTCTGTCTTAAGTGCCTAGAATGAAAAAAATATATTAAGGACTCGATTTTTAAAAATTCAGAATATTTTTGGGAAAATAGTTAATGTAATTCCGAGACGTGATCTCAACTGCCTGAAATTCCTGATCCATGATTTTATTTTTAATTCCAGGCTTTTAAGGTTAGTCCAAAACGTTGGTTCAACTGCTTCAAGTTCCTAATCCATGATTTTATTTTATTTATAATTACAAGCAGTTGAACAGCTCTGTCTTAAGTGCCTAGAATGAAAAAAATATATTAAGGACTCGATTTTTAAAAATTCAGAATATTTTTGGGAAAATAGTTAATGTAATTCCGAGACGTGATCTCAACTGCCTGAAATTCCTGATCCATGATTTTATTTTTAATTCCAGGCTTTTAAGGTTAGTGTAAAACGTTGGTTCAACTGCTTCGAGTTCCTAATCTATGATTTTATTTTATTTATAATTACAAGTAGTTGAACAGCTCTGTCTTAATTGCCTAGAATTAAAAAAATATATTAACTCGACTCGATTTTTCAAAATTCAGAATATTTTTAGGAAAATAGTTGATGTAATTCCGAGACGTGATCTCAACTGCCTGAAATTTCTGATCCATTTTTTTATTTTTAATTCCAAGCAGTTGAACGGCTCTGTCACATTTGCCTAGAATTAAAGAAAAAATATTTAAGTCCCTAAAAAAACCTAAATTAATTTCACTTACTAAATAGTTATTAAGTCGCTAAAAATCCAGAATATTTTTGGGAATTCCGGGCATATGAAGTAATTTCAAGACATGATCTCAACAACCTGGAATTCTTGATCCAAGAGTTTATAAGGGCAAATTTTTTGACAAGTTTGACGTTTTGGAAAAGGTGCTGTCAAATAACAAATATGTTCAACTGCCTGGACGAACAGTTAGACAATGTTCCCTCACCATTAACCTGCAGAAAACTAAAATTGAGAGGAAAAGACCATATATTTTGATTTTAAAATAAAGTGATAGTTGATTAAAATCATTTATTCTAAATAGTCCTTGTTCACCTTTTTCTTTTATCTCCTGCCAACAATTAGAAACCTCCTGAATTTCGGATCTTCAAAGTCTATATTAATTACAAAGAAAAGAGGTCCAAGTTAATTATTTCTAGGGTGAGCTTTAATTCGGTATTCTGCCAGACTAAAAAAACTCTAAAGAAGTTACCACTAATACCAGACCACCGTGTCAAAAGCCTTGGCAAGATCCCAAAAAATTCCAACCATGGACTGTTAAAATTGCAACCTTGGACTGTACTAATTCCCTTCAACCCAAAATAATATGTGCGTACATTATTACTTGATGCTATATCTTCTGCTAAGACAATGGATCTATTAAGTAAAAATCATTATTTTTTAATAGCGTAGCATTTACTTGATCATTCCCAGGGGAACAGTTATTTTTTTAAATAAAATACATAAAGTGCATTTATTTGGAGTGACAGGTTTAAGTGTTTAGTATTCTGAAATATCAAAATCCAGGAATATCAAAATCATGATACATCAAAACAATTTCATCATTAGAATTAACAATTTTCATTTGACTGGAATTATACCATAAAATGAGAACTACGGGATATGCTGTGTAGGTGAATTGCAATTTAAACAGTGACTTTTGGCCTTGATAATATAAAAAATAACCAACTCCTTAACTCAACGTTTTTTTTCTGAAAACTCTTGGACTTTTATTAAGAAAATTGCCTTTCAGAACACGCCTGGAAAATTGTTATAATTGGTATTTATTCATTTAAGATGCAACGATTTGTTGTTGATTAAAACAATTGTTAAAACAGCACGTGCTTCTTAATAGCAACCATTGTAAAGAAATTAGTGTAGTAACTAAACCATCGGCACAAGACAATACCACCAAAAAAGAACATCCGATTGTCTTCGAGTGCGGATATACCTCAGGTGTCACATAAAATAAATCTGTAAGGGCCACCCAATTTGTCAGGTGTTTATTTGTCATTGTTTTCCATAACCACCGTGGTTGCGGGTAAAGTGTTGGGCCCTTTATCCTTCCCTCTGTCGGTAAGACTTTTATGTCCGATTGTATATTTTAAACAATTAACCACTTAAGCTTCTCAGGATGAATACTAATCGTTTGTTTTTGGGATTTATGTTATACGGTGGGAACGTTTCTATTTGATGCTTTCACCTCGACTTGTCGTCCAAAAATCAACGATAAATCTGCTAAGCAATAAAAATACAGCCAACGAGTTTGTAAAAGCATTCATTTCGGGAATAAATATTAGGGTGAACATTGGACGATTTAAAAAGTGTTATATTGACTTTTTACGTGATGCTATAAGTTGTCACTTAATAAAACAGAACCGGGATAAATGATCACAAACATAAATGGTACCTAATATTCGTGTTTATCTCGGCAGTGATCTTTTCTTACTGACTTAGATACGATGGAATATTTTAATTTTAGTGAAACAGTTTGAATTCCTTAATCATACTATTATTATTTTTTCAAAAAAAACACTTTTTTTATGTGTTCCAGGCTGTAATTCTATACATCTTTCAAGCAGTTGGGATAACTTTCTATTTTATTTCAGGCTTTTGCAGTAATTTTTCCAGGCACTCGATGTTAGAGATTATTTGTAATATTTTCGTTTTCTTTAAGGGCATTTAAATATTTTTTAAAATTTTATTGCTGAATATTGACTTATCTGTTTAAATCTTTCAGAAATTTACGATAATTTTCCAGGCTTTTAGAGCAAATTTTTCTATCTACCAAGTATGCCAGATTTTGCCAATTCAACCTATTGCTTTTATCACTTCCAAAACAGGTAGACTTTCCACCGATTCAATGAGATTATTAGATTATCACTTATAGGATTTTATGACCTAAATAACAACATGCAGAAGATAGAGCAGAAAATCCAGAACGGACCCTTGTGATACACCCTATATAATTTTTTTTGGTCAAGGGTATTTTCTTTCCCTGTGAGTTTATTTCAGTTACTCTTTCTTGGCTATTAGTTAAATATGATTTTTAAATGAGCACAATTTTTTTCATTTTGACAAAAATGTAATAATGTTAAAAAAATTACTGTAGACGTCACGACAGAAAACCTGGACAAAACCGAAAATGCCTGAACTAAAATTTTAGAATGTCTGGACAAGAATCACTTTAAAAACTACCTGGACGAATATTTTAATTACATCCAAGCAACTGAGTATAGTTAACGATCTTGTAGTGAAGTCTTATAGTGAAGAGAGCTACAGTTCAATAACCTAAAATTTTAAAAAAATCTTCCAGGCAGTTGCACACAACCATTAATTAACAATTTTTTTTAGTTGAATTAAAACTATTCTTATAATTTTTTTTATTATTTCCAAGACTTCAAAATAAATTAATACATTTTCCAGACCTTTCTTGCTTTGACATCAAACGCCTGGAGAATATAATAAATGACTGAAGAAATTTTAGTTGCTTCAACTACAATCTTAGAATGTTGCTAATAACCTGGAATAACATTGTCGTGGAACTATGACCAGTTTGTTTGCTTGCAACATCTCTGATGCAATGATGCCAAATTCTTATGTAGAAATGGCAAAAAAACACTTCACAATATATCATAAAAATCAGTCACTTATTTTGACAGGCACAAAACTTAAAGAAGTCAATATTCAAAGTTAAATGAATACGGATAACGTCCCTATATTAGAGAAAAAGGCAAAAACATCGCAACGCCGCTTGATCGCATTGTTGATTCCACCGACGCAAGAAATCTTTACCAGTGACGTCGTTTATGATCTCTTTATACGTTTTTTAACGTACTTCATTAAAATAAAAGAACCTATCTAATGCAAGGCATTTTTATGGAAATTAAATATTTTATAATTATTATAATTTCCTAATAAATTTTTATAATTATGTTATGACAATATCGTTATTTTCTGGTGAAAAGATCGGCTTGAATCACGTTGTAGGCACAAACGGTACAAGTTTTTACCATCGTAACAGCTCATAAAAACACTCAATAGGGACCTTTTTAACCAAAAACTAAAGAAAAAACACAGAACTTCACAAATTCCGAACCAACACTATTCAAACACTACCAACACCAATAAGTTAAATTAACATTATTATATGCTCAAAATACGAGACAGTTTTACCACTAATCAAAACTCTTTATTTTTACTATCGACACGTGTTTCTCTAACGATGTAAGCATCTTCGGGAGAAGATTAAGACTACACTAATGATTAAGATAACACCAAACAAATCTTTTTTAAATCTTAAAAAAAACACTAACTATAAACTATAAATATAAATTATAAACTATATAATTGACTATAAGGGATTAAACCTTTATCCCTGTTAAGAAGGTTTTTTGGATTTTTGAATATTGCTAAACTTTCGTATACATAACTGGTTTAAGTTTTTTTTCTTTTTTTTTTTTTTTAATTGTTGTTTAATTTGTCTATCCCTACAAAGTGAACATGTTTTAAATACTGGTCACTCAATAGAATAGAATAGTTTAAACAACAAAAAAAGAATAAATTAAACCCATTAATAACAATAAAAAATCAGATGCATACGAAAGTGTAGCAATATTCAAAAAAACATTATTAACATAGATAAAGGTCCAATCCCTTATAGTCTTATAGTAGTAAGGAGATTTGTAAGTAGTTTTAGTTTAGTTTCAATTTTCTCCCGAAGATGCTAACATCGTTAGCGAAACACGTGTCGAGAGTAAAAATAAAGTAAAAATAAAAGAGTTTTGGTTAATGGTAAAACTGTCTCGTAATTTGAGCATCACACCAAAGGTTCCAACTGAATTTCCTCTTTTGAAAATTTATGTGAACACAAACAAAGTTGTTATTTACTAATTCTAGTCTTTCAATGTTCTTCCAAGGTTTTTGATGATTTTCTTCATTTTGACGTCAAACGTCTAGAGGTTAACTACAAAAAAACTTGAAGACACTTAAAATGCCTGTACTAAAATTTTTATAATAGGTGTTTTATACGTAAATATAATTTTTATAATAAAATAAAATTCATTCTGCGGTTAATTTCTTCATCTTCATTTAACGGCAAATGCCTGGAAGATATAAGAACTGGCTGCAAAAAAACCTGGAGGAAACCTTAAATGCCTGGACTAAAATTTTAGAATGTTTCTAAAAGCATGAAACAACAATCACTTCCTGATGATGCATTGGAAGTAAACTTAGGTTAACCCAAGTAAATTTGAATGTAATAAAAGTAGAGATAAATAATGAAACAATATCCTACCAGAAAGAAATTAAATATTTGGCTGTTGTTTTTGGATCCACATTTGAATTTTGATTCTCATATTGACAGCATAACACGCAAAATGTTAAAAAAAGTTAATTTTTTATCGAGAATTGGCAGAAACCTCTCTTTACAAACAAAATTGCTGATTTATAATAGTAGCCGCACTTGGATTTTTGTTCTACACTTTTGTTTGGTATTCCGGATTCCAGGGTCAATAGACTTCAAATCATACAGAACAGAGCCATGAGAATAATACTAAAATATAATAGATATACATCAGTAAATAATATGTTAAATCTTATCGGTAAAACAAAAAATATTATTTAGTACCTGTATTTTTAAATTAAAAAATAAATTGCTAAAAAACTATATTTGTGAAAAGATTATAGTCTTTACAGTCAACGATGATCCGATAAAGGGCATAAGACCAGGTGCTCAGGGATTCAAAAAAAAATACTAAAAAAAATCTATCTTGAGTACTTTTAAAATTATAGGCATTCATAGAAAAACCGAAAAAAATTGACACCCCCTGTTGACCTTTTTAGTACTGTGGTTACATATTTTCCAATTTCTTAACATTTTTTTAATGTAACCCTAAATAACCTTTCGATAAATTACAAAACTAAATTCAAACACGACTGTTCACATTTTTAAGAAATTATCAGATTTTTGCGCAACTTGTGTTGAAAATTGTGTCTTTTGACCATCATTTCTCAAATTTAACTAACTGTCCTGGAAAAGAAAATTACTTGACTGCTTGGCAGTGATTTCAAAAGTTGACGTATCTAATCTAGATTTCAAAACGGTAAGATACTTGCTAGATTATTGCTTCAATAGGTGTGTATTTTTATTTTTTTTTTGTACATAGTCAAATGTACGCTGCAACTCTAAGCTAAGTTAATTTTACAGTCAAAATAAATGAAATAAAAGATTATTTAAGTCGCAACAACTGTTCAAATTGGCTGCCTCCATTCCTGATACGACGTTTTAAATTCGATTAGTGCACACTTTTTCTTAATTTTAATTTCTCACTTTTTGTTAATTATTTTTCCCATAAAGTAGGCAAATTTAAAGAATTTGTTGTTACCTAAAAAAGTTTTGTTTTATTTACTTTGATTTTGTTCCATTATTTATTTTGACTATAAAATTAACTTGGCTTAGACCAGCGGCGTACATTTAACTATGTACTAAAAAAAATAAAAATACACACCTATTGAAGAAATAATCTAGCAAGTATCTTACCATTTTGAAATCTAGATTAGATACGCCAACTTTTGAAATCACTTGCCGGACAGTGAAGTAATTTTCTTTTCCGCAGAACAATTTGGGAAATAATGGTCAAAAGACACAATTTTCAACACAAGTTGCGCGAAAATCTGATAATTTCGTAAAAATGTGAACAGGTTTGTTTGAATTTAGTTTTGTAATTTATCGCGGGTTATTCAGGGTTACATTAAAATAAAAATTGTTATGAAATTCAAAAATTTGTAGCCACAGTACTAAAAAGATCAACAGGGGGTGTCAATTTTTTTCGGTTTTTCTATGAATGCCTATAATTTTAAAAGGACTCTTCGGTCTATTGCCCTTTTTCGGCTTATCGTTGACTTTTGGGACACCCTGTATAAGTGTTTTATATTTTAATTGTCTTTCTTTGTATCTTTTATTTTTACACTTCTTGGTATCGTTTTAAATTATATCTATACATATGTTTTATGTTTATTTTTTTATATATTAATATTTGTGTAGTTTAACGTTATATTTTACTCTTTTATTATTTATTTGCTTACTTTTATTTTTACTTTTTATATTTTCTAGTTTTATCAAGATATTGAAAATTATAATATATATTATTGTACTTGTATGTAGCAATATGCTAAATAAATAAACATTATTATTATTATTATTATTATTATTATATACAGTGCTTTTCTTTGAAGTCCCCCCCCCCCCATTTATTTTTTGAACGGGTCAAAAAAAAATTTTTTAAACTTGGTATAAGTAAATTGGTCTATAGATACTATTTTTCACTGTAAACTAGGTAGTTGTAAATTCCAAGATGGCGGCTGGGCGACATCTTGAGAAAAAATTTTAAATAGAAAGGGGGGTCGTGTGGTACCTCATTTTAAAGGTCTCAATGAGTACTTTATAACCCTGAAATATTAGACCCATATCTTAACTCGTTTCAAAATGGCGGCCTAATAAAAAAGTATTTTTTTTTATTTTAACGTTTTACATTTTTATGATTTTTGAATAGGTAAAAATCAGTGTACGAAAATAAATGCGTCACTATTTTATTTTGACATAAAAACGACAGTTCTAAATGTCAAAATAACACATAAGCGCCATCTTGAATAAATGCATTAAATAGAAATCTTGTGTTACCTCATTTAAAAGGTTTTATTGAGTACTTTTAATATTTATTACATGGACTCGGTGGACTCCGTTTTGACCTGTCTAAAAGTAACAGCCAAAAAAATACACTGTTGCGATTTTATTAACGTTTTTAATAATAATATACATGTAATAAATATTAAAAGTACTCAATAAAACCTTTTAAATGAGGTAACACAAGATTTCTATTTAATGCATTTATTCAAGATGGCGCTTATGTGTTATTTTGACATTTAGAACTGTCGTTTTTATGTCGACGCATTTATTTTCGTACACTGATTTTTACCTATTCAAAAATCATAAAAATGTAAAACCTTAAAATAAAAAAAAATACTTTTTTATTAGGCCGCCATTTTGAAACGAGTTAAGATATGGGTCTAATATTTCAGGGTTATAAAGTACTCATTGAGACCTTTAAAATGAGGTACCACACGACCCCCCTTTTCTATTTAAAAATTTTGCTCAAGATGTCGCCCAGCCGCCATCTTGGAATTTACAACTACCTAGTTTACAGTGAAAAATAGTATCTATAGACCAATTTACTTATGCCAAGTTTCAAAAATTTTTTTTGACCCGTTCAAAAAATAAATGGGGGGGGACTTCAAAGAAAAGCACTGTATATTTAATGTATGAACTTTTGTTATTGTAATTATTAAATGTCAGTTATGATTGAAATCATAAAATAAATAATTTTTTACGACTATTTTCTCTATATTAAAAACGCTTAATTTAACTAAAAATTCTAGTTATTTCTTAATCAGCCTTCCAAAAAATAATGATGTTAATTGGGAAGGCAGCGAGATAAAGGTTATAAACGTCAAGTTAAAAAAGATACCATCGCTCATTTAGTAGTCACAGTTAGTGGCCTATTAAAGGGTTTTATTGCTTGGGACATTTCACTGACATACCAGGTTGTTTAGTAACCGATACCAAAGCAATTGAGTGGCATAAGGTTATTTGTGGTCTACCAAAAAAAACTATTACTATCGATCCTCGACGAGCGAGCATGGTAATTTTGCAAATTGAAAATAACGTTATAGGAGAAAGAGTCGAATATATGAGACCAGAAGTCAGTGACCCACGATGAAGAAGATGCAGAAATTCGTCTCCTGTACCTACTTACTATGCTCTCGGGTCACAAGTCAAATCAAATTTATTTTCTTTATGCCAAGAAGAAATCGAACATTTTTCAGTTAACTTCCATTACTTTCTAAGATAGACCGCTATTGCTGTCGCTTGCTTATACATCTTCATAGAGTTATGTAGGTAAAAGTCGACATTAGGCTTATCTCTTTAAATTATGGGCCTATACGCATACTTATAGCATGTCTTCATGGTGATTTGTCATAGATTATGAGTTTTTAATAAAGAAAATATTTAGTGGGTTACAGCATACGATGGATGGACTTTTAAGACAATAATGGAAAAAACATTGTTATAATACACAGCGGTTATTTTTAATTTGCTATGCTAGAAACTTTTGCGACCGCTCACATGTTTATTTAAAAATAGACTCGAAATCTATGAATTAGGCGCGTAAACATTTTAAATTCCTAGATGATTCACAAATAACGTTCGGTTAGAAATAAAAGCATTTTTCAATAAACCAAAAACGTTTGTGTCAAATATTATTGTCGCAAACGTTTCGGCGGGCCATATTTTTACTCAAAAGTGATTTTCTGGCTATTAAGTTTCTCGGAAGATTAATAAAACACATATGCGCCTGTTTTTATTTTACTGGATTGATATTCCGCCGATTCTCTAAAAATACATCAAAGAACTTCTATTTAAATTAAAAGCAATACGTGCTTTTACGCTAAATGATTCTGGTGTGTCATTGGGTGTGTCTCTTTTAACATTTTGAGCGACAATGCTGTCATCGATAATACGAGACATATTTTTTTTTTTTATTGTAGAATCACTCAAAACATCCAGTGTGCATTAGTGACCGCTTTTTTAAGAAAGAAAAACAAATTTTACTGTTCGAATAACTAAATCACTGTTGAGGTAAATTCGTTATCGCTTCTAACCATGCTGATAGGGACAAAACTATTTGTATCCACTATGAAAAATCACTGCTGAGCTAAATATATTATTAGAGACTAAGCTGAAAAGGGAAAAAAGGATTTATTGGGCAAATTTTTCACAAATTAAATAAATAGACAAGGGAAAAATATTTTTTTACTATACCCCGGTCAATAAACGTCTTTAAATCACTAAAACATAACAGCAACAGAAAATCGCAAATTTTCATAAAAATCTATTTAAATAAAAATGAAAATGTACGCCAATCAGAAATTTCTATTTTTCTTAAATGAGCAAAAAATTACCAAAAATAACAAATTTTTATAAGAACTCATTTAAGTGAAAAACAAAAAATATATTATAAGGAAAAAAAAAGTGTGAAGTTACTTGGTCAAGCTCCAAAATTGAGTATGTACAAAATACAATCAACATACTACTTATAGGCATAAAAATGAACTGCAAAATATATTACGATATTTAGTGATCGATTCCCGTATATATTTACGGTCGATTCTAGTCTTTCCACAGCCTTCGGTCCGTTCAATAATCAATATTTGTCAGATAAAGATAGGCAAGTTCGGCGCGGATAATGTGAAACAGACGAAACTGCTGGGATAGAATTGTGAACGGACCGGGAACATTAGCCACAGTCGCACGGTCAAAAATAGGAAATGTGATTATTTTATACGTTTTATTAATGTTATTTTACATTTTTCTTCAAATGAACGAATACAAGTAAAATATTAACTTGTATTGCGTTCTATTAGTTATAAACGTAATTTTTTACTAGATATTATACAATTATACGATGTGTTACAAATTCCTAGCTCACTATTGGGATCTCGGTAAATATAAGACATACGAAAATGGTTAAATTTAGGGCAAAGTCTCGCATTTTTGAGCCTAAAAATGTGCCATTTGAAAATTTGTATAAAAAATATTTAAATTTATATTTCTTGCTGGGGCGCTATTGGACCACCCCTTTTGAAGGTGGAAATAATGTTTGCGAAGAATTAACTATTTCTTATATAAGATGAGTGATTAATATATAGGTCTGTATACTCTCACGAGATGTGT